>NC_064536.1:19834004-20460368 GCF_023856365.1 Brienomyrus brachyistius | reverse complement strand
ATATGCCCTTCTGCCTGTGATGCCTTCCCTGTATGCCCTTCTGCCTGTGACGCCTTCCCTGTATGTCCTTCTGCCTGTGATGCCTTCCTTGTATGCCCTTCTGTCTGTGATGCCTACCCTCTATGCCCTTCTGCCTGTGATGCCTTCCCTCTATGCCCTTCTGCCCGTGATGCCTTCCCTGTATGCCCTTCTGCCTGTGACGCCTTCCCTGTATGCCCTTCTGCCTGTGATGCCTTCCCTGTACGCCCTTCTGCCCGTGATGCCTTCCCTGTATGCCCTTCTGCCTGTGACGCCTTCCCTGTACGCCCTTCTGCATGTGACGCCTTCCCTGTACGCTCTTCTGCCCGTGATGCCTTCCCTCTATGCCCTTCTGCCTGTGATGTCTTCCCTGTATGCCCTTCTGCCTGTGACGCCTTCCCTGTACGCCCTTCGGCATGTGACGCCTTCCCTGTACGCCCTTCTGCCCGTGATGCCTTCCCTCTATGCCCTTCTGCCCGTGATGCCTTCCCTATATGCCCTTCTGCCTGTGACGCCTTCCCTGTATGCCTTTCTGCCTGTGACGCCTTCCCTGTATGCCCTTCTGCCTGTGACGCCTTCCCTGTACGCCCTTCTGCCTGTGATGCCTTCCCTGTACGCCCTTCTGCCTGTGATCCCTTCCCTGTATGCCCTTCCGCCCTTGATCCCTTCCCTGTATGCCCTTCCGCCCTTGATCCCTTCCCTGTATGCCCTTCTGCCTGTGACGCCTTCCCTGTATGCCCTTCTGCCTGTGACGCCTTCCCTGTACGCCCTTCTGCCTGTGATGCCTTCCCTGTACGCCCTTCTGCATGTGACGCCTTCCCTGTACGCCCTTCTGCCCGTGATGCCTTCCCTCTATGCCCTTCTGCCTGTGATGCCTTCCCTCTATGCCCTTCTGCCTGTGATGCCTTCCCTGTACGCCCTTCTGCCTGTGATGCCTTCCCTGTACGCCCTTCTGCATGTGACGCCTTCCCTGTACGCCCTTCTGCCCATGATGCCTTCCCTCTATGCCCTTCTGCCTGTGATGCCTTCCCTCTATGCCCTTCCGCCCTTGATCCCTTCCCTGTATGCCCTTCCGCCCTTGATCCCTTCCCTGTATGCCCTTCTGCCTGTGACGCCTTCCCTGTATGCCCTTCTGCCTGTGACGCCTTCCCTGTACGCCCTTCTGCCTGTGATGCCTTCCCTGTACGCCCTTCTGCATGTGACGCCTTCCCTGTACGCCCTTCTGCCCGTGATGCCTTCCCTCTATGCCCTTCTGCCTGTGATGCCTTCCCTCTATGCCCTTCTGCCTGTGATGCCTTCCCTGTACGCCCTTCTGCCCGTGATGCCTTCCCTGTATGCCCTTCTGCCTGTGACGCCTTCCCTGTATGCCCTTCTGCCCGTGATGCCTTCCCTGTACGCCCTTCTGCCCGTGATACCTTCCCTCTATGCCCTTCTGCCTGTGATGCCTTCCCCGTATGCCCTTCTGCCTGTGACGCCTTCCCTGTATGCCCTTCTGCCTGTGATGCCTTCCCTGTACGCCCTTCTGCCCGTGATACCTTCCCTCTATGCCCTTCTGCCTGTGATGTCTTCCCTGTATGCCCTTCTGCCTGTGACGCCTTCCCTGTACGCCCTTCTGCATGTGACGCCTTCCCTGTACGCCCTTCTGCCCGTGATGCCTTCCCTCTATGCCCTTCTGCCTGTGATGCCTTCCCTCTATGCCCTTCTGCCTGTGATGCCTTCCCTGTATGCCCTTCTGCCTGTGACGCCTTCCCTGTATGCCCTTCTGCCTGTGACGCCTTCCCTGTATGCCCTTCTGCCTGTGACGCCTTCCCTGTATGCCCTTCTGCCTGTGACGCCTTCCCTGTATGCCCTTCTGCCTGTGACGCCTTCCCTGTACGCCCTTCTGCCCGTGATGCCTTCCCTGTACGCCCTTCTGCCCGTGATACCTTCCCTCTATGCCCTTCTGCCTGTGACGTCTTCCCTGTATGCCCTTCTGCCTGTGACGCCTTCCCTGTACGCCCTTCGGCATGTGACGCCTTCCCTGTACGCTCTTCTGCCCGTGATGCCTTCCCTGTACGCCCTTCTGCATGTGACGCCTTCCCTGTACGCCCTTCTGCCCGTGATGCCTTCCCTGTACGCCCTTCTGCATGTGACGCCTTCCCTGTACGCCCTTCTGCCCGTGATGCCTTCCCTCTATGCCCTTCTGCCTGTGATGCCTTCCCTCTATGCCCTTCTGCCTGTGACGCCTTCCCTGTATGCCCTTCTGCCTGTGACGCCTTCCCTGTATGCCCTTCTGCCTGTGACGCCTTCCCTGTATGCCCTTCTGCCTGTGACGCCTTCCCTGTATGCCCTTCTGCCTGTGACGCCTTCCCTGTATGCCCTTCTGCCCGTGATGCCTTCCCTGTACGCCCTTCTGCCCGTGATGCCTTCCCTCTATGCCCTTCTGCCTGTGATGCCTTCCCTGTACGCCCTTCTGCCTGTGATGCCTTCCCTGTACGCCCTTCTGCCTGTGACGCCTTCCCTGTATGCCCTTCTGCCTGTGACGCCTTCCCTGTACGCCCTTCTGCATGTGACGCCTTCCCTGTACGCTCTTCTGCCTGTGATGCCTTCCCTGTATGCCCTTCTGCCTGTGATGCCTACCCTCTATGCCCTTCTGCCTGTGATGCCTTCCCTGTACGCTCATCTGCCTGTGACGCCTTCCCTGTATGCCTTTCTGCCTGTGACGCCTTCCCTGTATGCCCTTCTGCCTGTGACGCCTTCCCTGTATGCCCTTCTGCCTGTGACGCCTTCCCTGTCCGCTCTTCTGCATGTGACGCCTTCCCTGTACGCCCTTCTGCCCGTGATGCCTTCCCTCTATGCCCTTCTGCCCGTGATGCCTTCCCTGTATGCCCTTCTGCCTGTGACGCCTTCCCTGTATGCCCTTCTGCCTGTGATGCCTTCCCTGTACGCCCTTCTGCATGTGACGCCTTCCCTGTACGCTCTTCTGCCTGTGACGCCTTCCCTGTATGCCCTTCTGCCTGTGACGCCTTCCCTGTATGCCCTTCTGCCTGTGACGCCTTCCCTGTATGCCCTTCTGCCTGTGACGCCTTCCCTGTACGCCCTTCTGCATGTGACGCCTTCCCTGTACGCTCTTCTGCCTGTGATGCCTTCCCTGTACGCCCTTCTGCCCGTGATACCTTCCCTCTATGCCCTTCTACCTGTGACGCCTTCCCTGTATGCCCTTCTGCCTGTGATGCCTTCCCTGTACGCCCTTCTGCATGTGACGCCTTCCCTGTACGCCCTTCTGCCCGTGATGCCTTCCCTCTATGCCCTTCTGCCTGTGATGCCTTCCCTCTATGCCCTTCTGCCTGTGACGCCTTCCCTGTATGCCCTTCTGCCTGTGACGCCTTCCCTGTATGCCCTTCTGCCTGTGATGCCTTCCCTGTACGCCCTTCTGCATGTGACGCCTTCCCTGTACGCCCTTCTGCCCGTGATGCCTTCCCTCTATGCCTTTCTGCCTGTGATGCCTTCCCTCTATGCCCTTCTCCCTGTGATGCCTTCCCTGTATGCCCTTCTGCCCGTGATGCCTTCCCTGTACGCCCTTCTGCCCGTGATACCTTCCCTCTATGCCCTTCTGCCTGTGATGCCTTCCCTGTATGCCCTTCTGCCTGTGACGCCTTCCCTGTATGCCCTTCTGCCTGTGATGCCTTCCCTGTACGCCCTTCTGCCCGTGATACCTTCCCTCTATGCCCTTCTGCCTGTGATGCCTTCCCTGTATGCCCTTCTGCCTGTGACGCCTTCCCTGTTCGCCATTCTGCATGTGACGCCTTCCCTGTACGCCCTTCTGCCCGTGATGCCTTCCCTCTATGCCCTTCTGCCTGTGATGCCTTCCCTGTATGCCCTTCTGCCTGTGATGCCTTCCCCGTACGCCCTTCTGCATGTGACGCCTTCCCTGTACGCTCTTCTGCCTGTGATGCCTTCCCTGTACGCCCTTCTGCCTGTGACACCTTCCCTGTATGCCCTTCTGCCTGTGATGCCTTCCCTGTACGCCCTTCTGCATGTGACGCCTTCCCTGTACGCTCTTCTGCCTGTGATGCCTTCCCTGTATGCCTTTCTGCCTGTGACGCCTTCCCTGTACGCCCTTCTGCATGTGACGCCTTCCCTGTACGCTCTTCTGCCTGTGATGCCTTCCCTGTACGCCCTTCTGCCCGTGATACCTTCCCTCTATGCCCTTCTGCCTGTGATGCCTTCCCTGTATGCCCTTCTGCCTGTGATGCCTTCCCTGTACACCCTTCTGCCCGTGATACCTTCCCTCTATGCCCTTCTGCCTGTGATGCCTTCCCTGTATGCCCTTCTGCCTGTGACGCCTTCCCTGTACGCCCTTCTGCATGTGACGCCTTCCCTGTACGCTCTTCTGCCCGTGATGCCTTCCCTCTATGCCCTTCTGCCTGTGATGCCTTCCCTGTATGCCCTTCTGCCTGTGACGCCTTCCCTGTATGCCCTTCTGCCTGTGATGCCTTCCCTGTACGCCCTTCTGCCCGTGATGCCTTCCCTGTATGCCCTTCTGCCTGTGACGCCTTCCCTGTACGCCCTTCTGCATGTGACGCCTTCCCTGTACGCTCTTCTGCCCGTGATGCCTTCCCTCTATGCCCTTCTGCCTGTGATGCCTTCCCTGTACGCCCTTCTGCCCGTGATGCCTTCCCTCTATGCCCTTCTGCCTGTGATGCCTTCCCTATATGCCCTTCTGCCTGTGATGCCTTCCCTGTATGCCCTTCTGCCTGTGACGCCTTCCCTGTATGTCCTTCTGCCTGTGATGCCTTCCTTGTATGCCCTTCTGTCTGTGATGCCTACCCTCTATGCCCTTCTGCCTGTGATGCCTTCCCTCTATGCCCTTCTGCCCGTGATGCCTTCCCTGTATGCCCTTCTGCCTGTGATGCCTTCCCTCTATGCCCTTCTGCTGTACCACTGTTCGTCCTGCCATATGAAGCAGCTCCGCCACTTGCCTGTCATCACCTCCCTGCCCCCTGCTTTGTGTCTCAAATGTTAAGACTGGGACAATGTGAACTGGGACTTTGACTTTCCCTGCCAGCCCCAGGCGGTTGGGCTCCCCCTCTGAGTCTGGTCCCTCCCAAGGTTTCTTCCTTCTTGGGAGTTTTTCCTTGCCACTGTCACCTCTGGCTTACTCTCTGGGGGCTTTGCGGGGGGGGGGGGGGGGATGCTGTAAAGCCCTTTTAGACAATGTAATGTTGTGAGAACATGGTATACAACATAAATTGGACCTGAAGATTTCTCAACCCACATTGTGTTGCAAAGTGTTCATTTCCAGTGAAAATACTACATTTACTGATTCAGCTTGAACATATTAGACATTTGTGGTAGTCAATATAAGCAACGATTAAACGATCAGATGATTTTGTACACTTACTAATGTATTTATTTGCAATATATGTTATATAGGCTGTGACAGTGGTCTGCTAATAAAATAGAACTTTAATGTAGCCTTTAAATTGACTGTTGAGAGGTGAACCTTGAGAGTGGCTGTTGGATGAATGTTAAGAATATAACTATCCAAACCGCTTATCCTATTGGGTCGCGGGGGGTCCGGAGCCTATCCCAGAAGCAATGGGCACGAGGCAGGGAACAACCCAGGATGGGGGGGGCAGCCCATCGCAGGGCACACTCACACACCATTCACTCACACATGCACACCTATGGGCAATTTAGCGACTCCAATTAGCCTCAGCATGTTTTTGGACTGTGGGGGGAAACCGGAGTACCCGGAGGAAACCCCATAACGACATGGGGAGAACATGCAAACTCCACACACATGTGACCCAGGCGGAGACTCGAACCCGGGTCCCCGAGGTGTGAGGCAACAGTGCTAAGCACTGCACCACCATGCCGCCCCTGAAATTAAATCTAATGTGAAAAACTGGCTCTGAAAAAATTTGGGTAACCGTGTAATTCTGCTGATTTGAATGCATGTAACTGCTCAGTACTGATTACTTGCAAATTGGTTGGATTAGCCCATTAGCCTTGAATGTCATAGACTGGTGTGTCCAATCATGAGAAAGGGAATTGAAGGTGGACAATTGCAATTCCTGCTTCTCTTTGACTCTCCTCTGTAGAGTGACAGCATGGGATCTTCTAAGATCTCTCAAATGATCTGAAAACAAAGATTGTTCAGTATCATGGTTTAGGTTAAGGCTACAAAAAGAGGTTTAAACTGTCAGTTCCAACTGTAAGGGATGTAATATATAAATATACTATTAGAATTGGCACTAATAAAATATTAATCTGAAGTGGCTGCAAAGAAAAATGTGTAAGTTTTTGTGACCAGATATGTCGCTGAGAAAATTGGTGATTATTCGTCGCTATTTTGGTACATTAAGTCACGTTAAGCCTTTTCCTTATAATGGAGAGTAAAACGCGTAACGTAAGATAAAGTCCATATTCCTAGTATTTCGGTTTTGATTTTTTTTTGTCAGTTGATATGTCTGTGAGAAAATTGGTGGTTTTTGGTCGCTGTTTTTGTAGATTAAACCACATTAAGCTTTTCACGTTAAGCGTTTTATAACGTCCCAAAAGTAACCGTGGGGCGGCGACAAATGTGAAAAGTGAATCATGAGTAAGATTGTGTGATAATGATTTATGTGTGTTATTGATTTAAGTGTCACTGCAGAACCGCGTTTTATATGTACAAGTATAACGCAAAATGTGCGTCATGACAGAATTAGGTGGCGGCGGGAGCTTGTCCCCTTTCTCTTATTGTTACTTGTTATTAAGTGACATGGATAATATCCCCAAAAATCCTACGCCGTGTCACTGAGTCCGTGTTCATTTCTGCTTAGACCGCTTCCGCGTTTGATATGTATTCCTGTTTGTAAATGAAAGTGAAAGTATTTTAATGCTGGACTCTCCATTTTGTCAAGAAACACGGAAAAGATTCTGTATTGCAAGGTAAGATTTTAGTCAACAGATACAACGTAATAAATAAGCTATATTTGGGAGTGTATTGTATATGTTAGCGGATGCTATATACTGTTTCTCAAACCAGTCCTGTGAAACCCCAGACATACATATGTGTCTGTATGTATGTTTGTATGTACTATGTTTACCCTTCGTGTTCATAGAGGCCCCAGCAGGAGTCATCTGGTCTAGATCGGCACAGAAATGGGGGGAGCTGCTTCTGAAATGACCCCCCCAGCGGAGTGTAAAACAAAGAGAACTGAGAGGTAAGACAGAACCTGTGTGTTTGTGCTGTTTTACACACAGTCATAAATTTCTGAATATGCGCTAAAATAAAGTTTATATTTTATAATTTTTTTTATTGGTAACTTGGTGAAATTTATTGTGAGGATCCCAATTTAAGGCTAAATTTATATAACATTAAGCAATAACAGGCAAGTCTAGTAACGGAGGCTGTAACAATAATACTAAACCTTTCATATTGGGATCGTCATTTTAGGTGAGACTTTATTTTACATTAAAGCTAAATGTAAACAAGCATGTTTGCATCAAGAACTTCACAGCATATCAAAGTACATGAAGACAGAGCAGGAGGTTAAACAGCTGAAGGTTTAATGTGACGCTGTCCACAGTACAGTATATGGATTATATTTATATAATGAGGATTTTTCCTCTCACTGCCCACAGTGTCCTGATGGAGAGAGCAGGCTCACCTGCACCCAGCTGTGTTTCCATGAAGAGTGACCAGTCAATGAACCGACCAATCTTATTCAGTGAGGGACGTTTTCCTACAGATCAAAGGTAAATATACATTTAAACATTGTTTAAAACACTCCGACTCTCAGTCAAAAGACATTCAGGCACACACAAGCTACAAGAAAACGAACTTCAACTTACATATTTTGTTTTCAGAAATCCTTTCGTCTTTGATAATTTAAAGAGAAGTTTTGTCTGTCTTCTGTATAAATCACATCTGAGGTTAAAGTCTGAGGATCACTGTAAAGACTGACTTCTTGTGAGCTAGAATTAGAAGGTAGATTGAAAAGTACATTTTAAATGTCAATCCTCAGCATGCAGCTGGAAAAGAGCTACTGCTCTATATTGATTAAGCATGACTGGACAATAGATTGTCTTCTTCTGGGACGGATGTTTCTGCTTTGATAATAAATAGATTCTCTTGGGCTCTTTAGCTTTGTTCAGACTGAGGCTTCAGTTTGAACATGTTTAATGCAACAGAGCCTGTTAATAATTAGCTAGTTATCCTGGGATCGGGGGATGGTGCAGGTGAGGAAAGGATGACGATCCACAGTGTGGCTCCAACATGACAGGGGTTTATTTATAACAACACAGAGCAGAAAATAAGGGAACCACGAGGGGTCAAAAGGCCGTAACAACAAAACACAGGGGAACACTAGTAAAGAGCAGGGCACCCCAGGGAGCACAACTAAGGGAAAGACAACTACACAGGAATCCAACATACAGAAACAAAACATATGATCAACAGAATGTGATACAATGACCAATTGAGGGAACTGACCACAGGCAGGAACTAAAATACACAGATCATGGGGACTAACAAAAGGCAGGTGTGAGGACTCAAAACAATCAACCAATCAAAGCAGACACTGGAAACAGGACACAGGTGGAATTAACTAACAATTAACAAACAGAACTAAAGAACAGTCTCTGTTCATTTCATATGAACTTTATACAGCCTGTAACTTGTGGGTCTGGCCACCTGCAAGCAGCCCCCACTCACTGTAGCCTTTGTGATTTTCCTGCTCTGTCTGATAAACAGGCTCTAAACCTGCATTTCTGTTCTCTAGCCTGCATTTCTGCTCAATCTAATGAGCACAAAGTTGAAGCACATATTGCTACACTAAGGTTAACTCTTAATTCTCTTAAGCTGACATTCTTGGCTGTCAGCTGCATAACACTCAGGTACTTTTGCATTAGCTGCACAAAGATACAGTTTCAAAGCTGATTACAAAATATCCCTCTAGTCAGTTTCTCTCTCACACTGGACAAGATCCTACGGAGCTGCCAGAGGTCACACCAGAGCCTGGGCCTGCTGGGAACCTGAGGTGCAGCCCAGCGAGAGACAGGAAGCCCCTGAGTATTACAGGCAGTCTAGTGTTAATCCTGGAAACAAGGAACAGAGTAAATCCCTTTGGGGTTAAGCGAGCTGCTTTGGGAGGCAGAAGGGAAAGAGGAGTGATGTTGGGAGGGGGGGGGGGGTATCATGCAAAATTTGTATATTGGTGTATTATTATACATTTTATTGTAATGAAAATTATTATACAAATGGTTCGGTGTGAGGGGCGGCATGGTGGTGCAGTGGTTAGCACTGTTGCCTCACACCTCTGGGACCCGGGTTCAAGTCTCCGCCTGGGTCACATGTGTGTGGAGTTTGCATGTTCTCCCCATGTCGTCGTGGGGTTTCCTCCGGGTACTCCGGTTTCCCCCCACAGTCCAAAAACATGCTGAGGCTAATTGGAGTTGCTAAATTGCCCATAGGTGTGTATGTGTGAGTGAATGGTGTGTGAGTGTGCCCTGCGATGGGCTGGCCCCCCATCCTGGGTTGTTCCCTGCCTCGTGCCCATTGCTTCTGGGATAGGCTCCGGACCCAATAGGATAAGTGGTTTGGAAAATGGATGGATGGATGGATGTCAGGAAGCCAGTCTAATGAAATAAGCTCAGAATGTGGATGGCAGTTACATCTATATAAATAACAATATGATGCTTGGATATTTGTGTTTTATTCACAGGGACCGAGTGAATAGATGTAGTTCACATCCACATAAAGGAGACTTATCATCCATCTTCAAGGTGTGCATTTATTATTGAAGTATATTTTTTAAATTTTATCTAAATTGACATATATCTTCTACAGATGTACAATAAGTAGTTCATCCTATCAAAGAGATGATATTTACAACTAATGCTACATTCCATTTACCTCATATGTCAGAAGCCAGAGCTGTGAATGACGTCACACCCAAGTTACCCTCATTCCAGTACAGCAAGTCGGAAAGCCATTTAGCAAAACCAGGGACCTGTTTCAAAGAGCAGAATTTCTTGCTTAGCCAGATATCTTCTTGTATTTAATGTGCCCCAGTTTACATGGCCTTCATCTTCATTCACTTATATTTAGCCCAGACTACTTTAAATCTGACAAGTTATCCGGCTAAGAAAGAAATCCTGATTTCTGAAACAGGCCCCAGTTGTATTCAGGTTAATTGTTAGTTATTGTTAGCAATACCAGTTCATAACAACACATTACATGATATTTGCACATAAAAACACCATAGCAACAGAAAGCGATGTGTACAACCATAATACATAACTGCTAATAAACACTATAAAACTACAGCTTTAACTTCTGTTGATATAAAGTAGCCATTTTGAATTCTGAGGTCGGGGTTGTGGTGGTTCCCCCGACTTCACGAGTTGGAATTCCGACTTCAGGGTTCCAGTTGAAATTTCACACTAGGAAGACAAATGTCCAAGTTACAAGTTGAAATGGAATGCAGCATAATTCACAGATGAAGTTATAAACAGATACGGTGCAAAGAGTGATACCTAAAGTTATTTTATTGTTCTTTATTAGTTATTCAGCTAAGCAAGAAATCCCGCTTTCTGAAACGGGCTCCTGTTCAAGCCAGGTTAATTCTTAGCCATTGTTAGCAGTACCAGCTGATAACACGTTACGTGATATTTTACACATAAAAACACCATAGCAACACGTCCACAGAAAATGGTGTGTACATCCAATTTAATGAGCAACAAATATTACATAACTGCTAAAAAATACTGCAAAACTACAGCTTTAACTTCAGTTGATGTAAAGTAGCCATTTCGAATTCTGCAGTCGAAGTTGTGTAGGTTTCCCCAACTTCACGAGCTGGAATTCTGACTTCAGGGTTCCAGTTGAAATTTCACACTAGGAGCTCCGAATTGGAATTGGGTTGAAATGGAATGCAGCATAATTCACAAATGAAAAGATATGGTGCCTGGAGTGACGATAATTAAACTGTAACTGTTCATTTCAGTTACTGGAGAAAAAAGCTCAAACGTTTCTGAAGGATGAGCTGATGAAATTCAAAAGGTACCTGGATCAGAATGACCCAGAATGCTCTGAGCCTCAGCTGGAGGAGGACAATGACCTGGACAGTGATGGTCAGACGCAGAAAACCTGTGGTAGAGAGGGAGCTCTGAAGATCACACTGTACATCCTGAGGAACATGGAGCAAAATGATCTTGCGGACATGCTGGAGAAAAGTAAGAACTGTACCTCATTCAGTGTGTGTTTGATTTACTGCAGAAAAAGTTAATAAACTGAAATGTAAACACATTTTTTATCATTTATTTGATTTAATTTGACTTAAATGAGTAAAAAAATGTTTTTTGAAAATCTCTCATTTCATTTCAGGGCATCTTCTGTCACAGTATCAGCGCACAATCAAATGTAATCTGAAGCAGAAATTTGAGTGTGTATTTGAAGGGAAAGCTAAGGAAGGACAGCCAACACTTCTCAAAGAGATTTACACAGAACTCTACATAACTGAAGGGGGAGCTGGAGGAGTCAGTGATGAACATGAAGTGAGACAGATTGAAACAGCATCCAAGAAAAGGGTAACAGAAGATACTACAGTCAAGTGCAATGATATATTTAAACCCTTATATGGGCGTGTGACACCTATCAGAACTGTACTCACGAAAGGGGTTGCAGGTATCGGGAAAACAGTCTCTGTGCAAAAAGTTATTCTTGACTGGGTAGAAGGAAAAGCAAACCAGGACATTCACTTCATATATGCTCTTCCTTTCCGGGACCTGAATTTGATTAAGGAGGAATACAGTCTGATTGATCTGCTTCACCACTTTGTCCCTGAACTGAAATCGCTTGAATCCACTGAGCTGTGTAGGTACAAAGTTTTGTTGATCTTTGATGGTCTGGATGAGTGTCGCCTTCCTCTAGATTTTCAGAACAATGAGAGCTGCTTTGATGTAACAAAGAAAACATCACTGGATGTGCTGTTGACTAACCTCATTAAGGGGAATCTGCTTCCATCTGCTCTCCTCTGGATAACCTCCCGGCCAGCAGCAGCCAGTCAGATACCTCCTGAGTGTGTCCACCAGGTGACAGAGATACGAGGGTTCAGTGATGCCCAGAAGGAGGAGTATTTCAGGAAGAGATTTAGTGATCAGAGCCAGGCTAACAGGATTATCACACATGTGAAATCATCAAGGTGTCTCTTCATCATGTGCCACATTCCTGTGTTCTGCTGGATTTCAGCCACTGTCCTTGAAAGGCTTTTTAGTGAGACTGACACGGGAGAAATTCCAAGGACTCTGACTGAAATGTACACACACTTCCTGATCTTCCAGGTGAGCTTAAAAAATGACAAGTATATGAAAAACTATGAAACCAAGCTTAAGGAATACAGCAAGGAATTCCTTTTGAAACTTGGTAAACTGGCTTTTGACAACCTTGAGAAAGGCAATCTCATATTTTATGAGCAAGATCTGACAGAGAATGGTGTTGACGTCACTGAGGCTTCAGTTTACTCTGGAGTGTGTACAGAAGTCTTTAAAGAGGAGTATGGGTTGTACCAGGAGAAGGTGTACTGCTTTGTGCATCTGAGCATCCAGGAGTATCTCGCTGCTTTATATGTGTTTCTGTCAAACTCATCAGCTGACCTGCTAAAGACTGCAGTGGATCAGGCATTAAAGAGCAAGAATGGACACTTGGACCTCTACCTCCGCTTCCTCCTTGGCCTCTCAACAGACTCCAGTAAGATTCTGTTACAAAAACTACTGGGAGAGACAAGACCCAGCTCACATAACATTAAGGAAACGGCCCAGTATATCAAGGAGAAAATTCAGGAGAATTTATCTGCAGAAAGGACCATCAACCTGTTCCACTGTCTGAATGAACTGGGTGACAATTCTCTAATAGAGGAAGTACAAAGATACCTGAGTTCAGGAAGTCTTTCAGCAGCAGACCTCTCACCTGCACAGTGGTCAGCTCTGGCCTTTGTGTTACTGATGTCAGATAAGGAGCTGGATGTGTTTGATCTGAAGAAATACATCAGATCAGATGAAGGTCTTCAGAGGCTGCTGCCTGTGATCAAGAAATCTAGGACAGCTATGTAAGTGTCCTTACATACGTCTGTTGCTAAAGAAGTACAGATGTTATTCATGATACTGCTTTTTTATATCATCACAACAATTAGAGTGTATTTATATGGACACCTAGAAATTCTTTTTCATTCTGGATACTACAGGATATGTACATTTTTTAACATTCTTGATGTGGTGTGTGGTTCAGTGGGTTTGGACTCTGTGTCTATGGACAGAAGGTCACTGGTTTAAATACCTGGCCGGCAGAGTGATGCTGGTTTTGGGCCCTTGAGCAAGGCCCTTACCCCCCAGATTCAGGGGGCTGGATGGTGGCCAATCCTGCACTCTGACCTGTATGTATGTGTCAGAGAGAGCAATTTCAGAGAGGCGACAGCACTATTTTACCAGGGGGATGAATAAAGCATCACTATTTCATCCCTATCTGACAGGATTGATAATTGTCTGATTAGTGTTTTGGAAATTTAACAGGTTCTCAGTTACAGCAAAACAGAAAATAAAGATTTCAGTCATGGTTTCAGCAATTCAAAAGTCATATAAAAATGTAATTAAAATAACTTAAGCCCTTCTTGACATTGAAATCGGGGGCGGCATGGTGGTGCAGTTGTTAGCACTGTTGCCTCACACCTCTGGGACTTGGGTTCGAGTTTCCGCCTGGGTTACATGTGTGTGGAGTTTGCATGTTCTCCCCGTGTCGTCGTGGGGTTTCCTCCGGGTACTCCGATTTCCCCCACCACAGCCCAAAAACATACTGAGGCTAATTGGAGTTACTAAATTGCCCATAGGTGTGCATGTGTGAGTGAATGGTGTGTGAATGTGCCCTGCGATGGGCTGGTCCTCCGTCCTGGGTTGTTCCCTGCCTCATGCCCATTGCTTCCGGGATAGGCTCCGGACCCCCCGCGACCCAGTAGGATAAGCGGTTTGGAAAATGGATTGATAGATGGATGGATGGACATTGAAATCCCACATAAACATGTACACTTACACATATCCCAGGCAGGAACTGAACCCAAAACCCTAGAACCCCTGGGTCGGCTGTAGTGCTGATCACTGAGCCCCAGCGCTGCTCAGAGCTTTATAAAGATACTTATGCATATATTACAGAGTCTCAGGGTAACTCACCCTGTAAGGTCATTAAACAGCAGGTTTGTCTCGGCTGGGGAGTGTCAAGTAAAAACTATTTATGTTTCTGACTAGGACAAATAACAGCTGTATGCTACATGTGTTATTGTACTTAAAATGTTTATTTTGATATTTTATTTGATATTTCTGTGTGTGGTGTATGTATTTATATCTTAACATGTTTCCTTTTCCAGGCTGGACAACTGTAGACTCACAGAGACATGCTGTGAAGTGTTGGCTTCAGCTCTCAGATCAAACTCCTCTCAGCTGAGAGAGCTGGACCTGAGTGACAATGAGCTGCAGGATTCAGGGGTGAAGCTGCTGTCTGCTGGACTGGGGGATTCACACTGTACACTGGAGATACTGAGGTCAATATTACTGCGTATTCCACACTATAATATGTAATTGCTGAAAGCTTTATTGAAGTTGTCACATTTACTTAAAAGTAATACTCATAGTGATGAGGTGTTTTTATTTATTGGAGAGATATTGCCTGTCTCTCTGCAGGTTGTCAGGCTGTAGAGTCACAGAAGAAGGCTGTTCTTCCCTGGCTTCAGCTCTGAGGTCAAACCCCTCACACCTGAGAGAGCTGGACCTGAGCTACAATCACCCAGGAGACTTAGGAGTGAAGCTGCTCTCTGCTCTACTGGAGGATCCCAGCTGTAAACTGAAGAAACTGAAGTGAGTACAGAATGTGTGTCTGTCCTGCTATAGACTTGTGTATGTGGAGAAAATACAACAATTAAATAAATGGATACAGCAGTACTATGTCATTCTGCTTCTGCTATAGTGTGGACCACAGTGGAGAGTGCAGGACCAGACCAGGGATCCATAAATGTAAGTTTGTTTGCATGTTTTCATTCTTAACACTGTCAATACTACTTTATGAAAACATTCACACAATTATTGTGATGTGTGTCTGCTTTTTTTCTTTTCATTTTTTGGGCTTAAATATGACTACTTTCTTAAATAACTATGGGAGTCTGGGAACTACTGTAGTAGTACTGTTTTGAGATTTGTTAGTATTGTCCTAAGTCAGCACCCGTAATCTCCCCAAACTGGCTGTGACACCGAACATCACCTCAATCTGCACTAGTGATGGGAATTTCGGCTCTTTTTAGTGAGTCGGATCATTTGGCTCAGCTCACCAAGTAGAGTCGGCTCTTCCGGCTCCCAAATGACTCTTCATTTTATTACTTCTGCTTCAGCCAGATTCAGCTCTGTTTTGACCCATGATTGATATGTGTACTAAACCTTATAATTTCCTCAATACCATGATTTTACATTATGTTTGGTATAAAAAGATATTGAACATTATATAAGTGGAAAATCTGTTTTTGTCCTTGATCTATTAATTACAGTCAAATAACATAAATAACAAATCACAATTAAAAAATAATAAATAAATTACAACGTGCAAAACACCAGCATCCAACAGTTTTAGGTTCTATCCACTATAACAACTATCTACCACCTTTCTAACAGTGTAATATTTTAACATTTCCTTTGGCGCAGAAAGGCTAAGAGCCTCAGCTTAGACGGGCTGATCCGCCTTCTGGCAGTAGCAGGCACGCTAGCCTGTCTTTTTCCTTCCATCTGAAGTGTTGGATGCGCAGTTCCTAAGTGTCTGTGAAGGTTGTTTGTGGATCCTGCTCGAAATGACAGCTTCATCTTGCAAACTGTTCATCTGCCTTTAAGTTATCATAGATATTAAAATGCATCCAAATGCCGCTTCGCGTGTCCGACTATCACTCATCTTGCGTATTATTCGCGCACCACACTCCCTCTTTCTCTCCTCCTCTCCCTCCCTCGTGCTCTGTACCTGTACACCGTCAGCAAGTGCATCGCCGCCGCCACTCCCCCCCCCCCCCCAGCCCTTTGAGTCATCACGTGATCGGTCGCGCGGCTCACACGCCATTAACACAAACTTCAGTCACAGTCAGAGCCGCGGAGACGTTTTGTTTGATAAAAATGGCTCTCGGTCCGGATCCAGATCTTTTGAGCTCGTTCGCGACCGACACATCACTAGTCGGCGGTGCACGCTGCTGGAGGGGGATATGTGTCCGAAGGAGTTTGAAGGAAGTTCTTATTTTGAAGTTAAGACAAACTAACTTCTAGTGGTACATTTTGTGGTACAATTTCATGTTTAACATGTTTTATTAATGCTGTTTATAATTTTATGTACCTGTAATTAAGGCTATTAATTTAGCACGCGCAGCATTTCGGCGCGTCTTCCCGCCGCGTCGCGCGCCGTCCGACATTTCCTGAGGTATTTCACATACTTGAATTTCTGCTTCATTTGTATATTTTATGCATCGTACAGAATAATAGAGCGCAGGCTAAAGTGCAGTTGGGTCCCCAGCGAGTCTCTCAGCGCGGCGTGTCTCACAGCGCAGGGGGCAGCCGGAGCGCCGCAGACTCGGGTGGCTACATGAGTATATTGGGAATAAAATGTGTGTATTGGAGCGAGTTCTGTGTTAGTGAGTGTGTGAGGTGTGACAGTGATAATGATGGAGATGCTGGGCTTCGTCATGGGATTAATCGCTCTTCCTCTTGCCTACAGACTCCTGCCAGCTGACGCTGGACCCCAACACAGCACACAGATTCCTGTCTCTGTCAGAGGGGAACAGGAAGGTGACACTGGGGGCAGAGCAGCCATATCCTGATCATCCAGAGAGATTTGACTGGTGGCGCCAAGTTCTGTGTAGAGAGAGTCTGACTGGTCGCTGTTACTGGGAGGCTGAGTGGAGTGGATATGGAGCCCGGATAGGAGTGACTTATAAAGGAATCGGGAGGAAAGGATGGAGTGTTGACTGTCGGCTTGGATACAATGACAAGTCATGGATACTGATCTGCTCTCCTCACAGTTACTCTGTCTGGCACAATAATAAACAGACTCTCATACCCATAAAGCCCTCAGACTCCCGCAGAGTAGGAGTGTATCTGGACCAGGCGGCTGGTACTCTGTCCTTCTACAGAGTCTCCTCTGATGGACTGACCCTCCTGTACAGCTTCACCTCCTCATTCACTGAACCCCTCTATCCAGGGTTTTGGGTTTATTATAACTCCCCCGTGTCGCTGTGCATGCTGGGATAGCTCACTGTGTGCTGGAGGAATCATTTTTACCTTATCAGAGTGTCACATGTCGCTGCTTCTCCGCGGCAAAAAGGTAAAATCTCTGCTTTATAACCAGTATAACCCTTTTTACTCTGAAGTGTGACGTATGTTAGACAGAAATAAATGAATGTTTGTTCAGTTTGCCAAACTCATGCAAAATTACTGTTTTTGTCTGACTTTTGTTCTATGTTGTCTGTTAATGCACCAATAAAGCCAGAACAAATTCATAGTAAATGCAGTCGTACCAATAGAGTGAATTCTGATTCTGAATAAAATAAAATGTAATGAAATGTAATCCTGATGGGTGGGGGGGCTTTTCTCTACCCTATATATGTACATATTATATATTTCTGTCTGTATATTGTATTTTCTGCCTGTACATTCACAATAAAAGCTTCATATTCTATCATATTAATGTCCTGGTTCAGCGCTGCTCAAAGCATAAGTGAGGTAAGTGAGTAACGTAAAACATGTAAAATAATTAAACAAATACACTTTACTGTAATTTCACTAACACGATCAAATTAAATCAGCATATATAATAACCATGTAAAAGGAGACAGGAGACATAACAGCGAAAGCAAAAAATATCCGTAGAGTTAAAAACAAAAGTTATAAATCAGTAATACACGTTAGAATACATGATCAAAATACAACAAAGAAGAAAAAAAAATTCCCAACTAAACCTGTGAACTGCTACACCTGACAATCGACAAACTAATTAGCAAACGGCGTCTCTGACCATTTTTAAAACACGGGAAAAGAGTCATTAAAAGCCGAACTAAGTCCTTACAACTAAGTAAATAACTGCACAAGTAATTAACACTATAACGCCACATGTATCATATTTGATACCAATATTTCTAAGACCTCTACGTCAGTAATAGGATTACCGCTTTCCTCAAAAACCCGCTGTATATAATCCTATACCTGTATTCTGCCCTCTGGTGGATGACCTATGTACTGCAGGTGGAAAACATCTTTTTTTTCCCAAGAATCAAAGACGGCTGCACTTTGCGATGGGCTGCCCCCCATACTGGGTTGTTCCCTGCCTCGGCAGCATATTGCAGGGCGGGGCGACGACCCCCAGCTCCTCAGGCAGCAGCAGGCTGGGGGGCGCACGTGTGAAAATGCCCCTTGTTCTTCACCCTCTGTAATGTTTGTATTCTTCCGTTTTCATGCCTGTCACATGATAGAAATATCATCCACACTCCCACTGACTCACTGTAAATTCTCTAGGGTAGGAAAAATTAGCTCAAGTAAATTTTAATGTCTCCACCAATATGTAGGGAAATTAATTACATTTTAATAAAATATTATTTAATGATGATTATCAACTAATTGTTACACTGAATAGTTTGTTCCTTCAAACTCAATTGCAGAATCCCTGTGAGTCTGTTAATGTAAGACTTAAATGGGATTCAATAATTATCAGTATAGCTTAGTAACCTGGGTTAGAATGTTCGTCCACCGAGCTACATCACCAGGTAATGTAAACGACTAGTAGGGAAGCTGCTCTCACGGCCGTTGAGAGAGAGTGTCGTGATATTTCAGGCGATTTGAGGTTTCGGAGCTTAGGAGCCAGATTGCACAGTCAGTGACTATAGTAGGACTCAATGAACGGAGGCTGAAGTTGTATAAAAGGCATGTATTTATTTCTACCTAATACTGTACTAACGTAAGACAGACATTGACTTTACAAATAACAAACACAAATTAATGGAATGATCTGCTTTCCAGGATTGATAATATATACCTTGATTCAGTCTTTTAACACAGAATAGTACAAGACAAATAAGTGCTAACGGACCATAAAGATCAAATAAGAGCCAACAGAGGAATGTAAAGTGGGGGGGGGCTGTTAAATAAAGAAAGAAAAAACCTCTGATAGTTAGGAGACCCACTGAGATACCTGGTGACATTATTTACATTATTTAATTTTCACGATTCCTCTGATTTAACCATGAGAGCTTGTATGCAGGGGTAGCTGTACATATATATTTATCCATATTTATATAATGGTTCAAGTGAGAAGGGTAAGATAGGTGATACTCTGTGTAACACAGTTATAAGGGCGGCACACAAAACACTAAGACTGTCTAAGGACACAGACAGACATAACCTATATGGATACTGAGACTAGCAATAATAAGTAAACCTACATACAGGGTATATACAGGCCAAACTTAAAAGAGAACTTTCTTCTGGGTGTTTGGTGAGTCTGTGGTTTGTAGGACAGGATGGAAAGGGGGGGGGGGGTTGCGTGCCAAGTTGAGGGACCCCTACCCTTCTACTGCCCGTAGTTCCCTAAATATTTGGGCCATAAAAGCTGGAATGCTGGCCTCCCTTGTTGTATGTGTGTGTGTGTGTGTGTGTGTGTGTGTGTGTGGGGGGAGGGGTGGTCACTAACCCCCCTTTGGCCAACGAGTACCTCTCATACCAGGCTAGGCCTTGTCTCAGGCAACCTGGAATCTCAGCCCTGTCATATATGTGCTATGTGTGTGTGTGTGTGTGTGTGTGTGTGTCTGTGATCCTATACTGGAGAATTTCCTGCTCCCTTCACACATGGGGGTTAATCAGAAATTACCCCGACTTTATACTAAGTAGCTAGCAGGATAAACTCCTTTTACCATCCGGTACGACTGATTCAGACATTTGTGTTCACATGTACAGAAAAGTCTGGGTGACAGTGCATGTCTGAATGGGGCGAAAGTGACAGAAACACAAAGTCATAGATAAATCAGTCTAAACTAAACGAGCTTCACAAGGATGACTGATATTTCTTTAGTGAACATTCAGAAATCGTTTGCTAATCCTGCACACTGGAAGCTCCCAGCCCAGACCTGCACACATATACGTGTCTAATGTTCACAGGGAGAGAAGCCTGGACGGCTGTTCATACTGACTTGCTCTATGACAGACTGCACAGGGTGCTGTGCTGCCATTTATTCCAGTTCATTGAATAATACGATGGCTTGTCATCTCTCTGTCTGACATAGTTCTGCCAATCAAAGGCAGGCTTTCCTAGAGACTGACCGAGAGAACGACTCCAGCAGTGAAGGCTGAGCTGACCCTGTTATCTGGCCTGATTAACAACCTGAGAAAGACTGATGTAGGTTTGACTGTAAGAGAGATTTACCAGCATATGATATTAAGGTGAGATCAGATCCAATAAGTGAGCAGAGTTAAATCTCTCTTACTAACATTAAACCTCATGAGCCTGTGTGGAAGGTGCAGGAGCTGTTGGGCCATTTAAAACACAAGGTCAGCATGTTGGGGGAATGACATGCAGGCGTCCATAACTGTGCCCAGGTAATTAAATGCCTCAGTCTGCTCTGCCTACTGGTCACTCAGACTAAAGGCTGATTTATACTTCTGTGTACAACCTACACCATCAGTACCTTTTCCAAAAAACACTGAGTAAATTAATTTCCATTTTGTTAAGTTTTTTTATACGAAGATGCTGTTGGGCTGTGTTCAGGGCTTATTCACTGTACCGATACAGAGGAAATAACTTCACTTTTGTACTCCGGTCATGCCCTGATCGTTCCGATCCTCCGGTGTGCCACGGCCTTCATTTACCTTGTTATCAGCTGTTTCTAGTTTTGTTAACTGCTGTTGTGTATTTACATGCGTTTCTGTGAATATTTCCCCAGTGGTACTGTGTCATACCCTGAATAAACCTCATGTTCCCCCAGCTCCCTACACTCCTGATCCTGTTTCCCTGCTCCATGCCTGCGATACGTGGTAACTCTACTTGCCTAGATATTTTGGATGTCATTGCCCCTCTTAAAGTTCGTCCTTCTAAGACAAAATCGAAGCTGTGGCTGAATGTTTCTTGAGCTTCTAAACAATATCATAGGAAGGCAGAAGCACAAGTGGAGGAAAGACAGCTTGCAAGTGTCTCTATATATTTTGAAAGAAAGCTGGTACTATTATCAAAGTTCTGTTAAAGCTAAGAAGACGAAATACCTTTCAAACATTGCAAGGAAAAATCCAAATTACACTGGAGCTGTTTTCTGTTATTAACAATCTCATTAGTGCCCCTGATCCCGTGCGTCCTGAAGCTTCCTTAGACACCTGTGAGAATTTTTGAAACTTCTTTATGAAGAAGGTTGCAAGGATTAAAGCCACCTTCTCAAAATCCATCAATTCCAGTCTCTTGCTCTGCTGTCTTCAGTCAGTTTGAGCCTGTGTCGTTGAATCAGCTCAAGGAAATCATTGGCTAGACAAGACTCCCAGCAGGTCCCACTGATCCTCTGCCCCCTCGGCTTTTTAAGGACACTATCGATACACTTGGATCATTCCTCCTATCCATTGTAATAGTGGTATGACTAGTGGCACTGTACCCTTTATCCATCCATCCATTTTCCAAACCGCTTATCCACCTGGGATGCGGGAGGGGGGGGGGGGGTCCGGAGCCTATCCCGGCAGCAATGGGCACGAGGCAGGGAACAACGCAGGATGGGGGTTCAGCCCATCACAGCTGTACCATTTAATTACTATTCAATTTAAACAGGCGACAGTCCAGCTGTTTATTTAAAACCAAGTACGGACACCTCAGTCTACTCAAACTATAGACCAATCACTGAGCTCCCTTTTCTTTCATAAAAATTAGAGAAACTTGTGCTGATTGAGTTGCAATCTTTTCTAGAAAGGCATCATTTAAAGCCACTCTGGTCTTCTTTTAATTCACTTCATAGTACTGAGTGTGGCCTCAATTTTTTTTGTTTTTTGTTTATTAATGCTTATTACTTAATGACTTAATGCTGATTACAGATGCGGGGGACCTGGCTGTACTTATTCTCTTATATCTCACTGCTGCATTTGATATGGTTGATCATAGTATCTAATTTTCACACCTGGAGCATGCTGTAGGAATGACGGGATTGGTCCTAGAATGGTTTACATCCTAATAAGATAGCGGCGTGTCACGGTGCAGCGGCTTCTCCTGCTCCCGGAATTAAACCGGATTTAACTAGTATTTCTGTTTCTCGCACGAACAAGCGCCTGACTTAAGTTCAGTCGAACTCATGGATATCAGGGGTGGAGATTCCACGACTGTCCCCTTCTTGTCATGTCTATGTTAGGCAGATTCGTTCTCTGCTAAAAGCCAGGAATGTGGCATTCAGGTCCGGCGACACAGATGTGCTGAGAGCGGCCAGGAGGGACCTGATGGTGGGCATATAGAGGGCAAAGGCTGCATATGCCCAGAAGGTAGAGAGTCATTATGCCCGTAAATGTATTGGATGCTGTACATACTGCTAACTTATACTCCATACTTTATACTCCAATACCTTTATATTACATTTTTATCTTTATGTTTAAAAGTGTGTGTGACTAGCTCTGTGGCTTATCCATGACCTGAGTACTTAATTTCGCTCCACAGTATGTGTGAACATGTGTGGAATGACAATAAAGTTCTTGAATCTTGAATTTGGCTGACAGAAGCTTGTCAGTCAAAATAGGTTTTAGCATATATTCTTTTCTCTGTGTACATGCATCCCTTAGAATTGATTTAGGAAATATGGAATTTCATTTAGTTTTTTTGCAGATGATACCCAGATCTATTGGCCGTTAAAATGGAAGAACTCAAACTCACTAACAACATTGTTGGTGTGTCTTGACGATGTTAAGAGACGTATGGCGCTAAACTTTTTAAATTTAAATTAAAATAAAAACTGAGGTTGTGTTTTTTTCTGCCCTGCGATGGGCTGGCCCCCCCATCCTGGGTTGTTCCCTGCCTCATGCCCATTGCTTCCGGGATAGGCTCCGGACCCATCGCGACCCAGTAGGATAAGCGGTTTGGAAAATGGATGGATGGATGGATGATTTTTGTCGCCTATTAAACATGATACTCATAATGCAGACTGAGGCCCTTTGGAACCTCACATCAGGCCCTTTGTAAAACACCCAGGGCTCATTATGGACAGTGATTTCAAACTTGAAAAAGAAGTAACTTCATGGGTTAGAAGAGCTCTTGACAAAGATCAAGCCCTTCCTGAGCTTTGATGACATGCATTTATTCCCTCTTGTCTGGATTATGGTAATTCTGTTCACGCTGGAATCAGTGAGGCCTCTATCTCTCACCTACAATTGGTCCAAAATGCAGCAGCATGGCTGCTAACGGGAAAGCAGAAGCAGGATCGCATTTCCCGATACTTACTGCACTGCACTGGTTACTGGTGCGTTTGAGGATTGAATTTAAAATACAAACATTTCTTTATAAATCCCTTAATGGCCTTGCCTCCACCTATATGTCAGAGCTTTTAAATCTGTATGTTCCACATAGGACTGTGAGATCGGTAGACCAACGCCTCTTAGTGATCTCAAAATTTAGACTGAAGCTTAGGGGAAATCATGCCTTCGCAGTTGCAGGCCCAACACTGTCGAACAATTTGCCTGCATATTCGACAGGCGCCAACACTGTCCACGTGTAAAGCTCAGTTAAGAACCCAGTTTTATTCTTCGGCTTTTAGTTCAATATCTGAGCTGTCTATGGTCATGCTGTTGTGTGTGTTTCCCGCTTTTGCTTTTCTGATTTTTACAGCACTTTGTGTCATCAACTTGCTCTCTGATGGACTGGAATCCCACCCAGGGTGTCCCCAGCACCAGAGGACACATCTTGGCTTGATCTGTGCACTGATCCTCTGGAATCAATACCTGCTTCTGTCATTATAATCCCAGACGGCACGGTTTTAGGGTTAACTGTTCATAGCCAGTAGCCAGGTTTTGTAGTATTAGTCATTTAGTTAATTATTTCTGGGATAACACACTGTTAACCTTGGCAGCACAGTGTGATTGTACTGTCATAGAAATAAAACCCAGGATAGAGGGGCTCAGTGAATGTGGTCTGGACCCTGTGCAGGAGGGTCACTGTGTCAGAGACGCTGTATGTTATATCGGGGGAACTTTAGATAACCGCCTCCACAAACATGTATAAACACGTCTTCACAGTGTGGGACTCCATCTCTTTGTTCAAGGTTTTTTTTACATACTGGTATTCACTGCAGCAATGGTGGCACATTGCCACCTAGTGGAATGGATAACAAACATCACACTGTAGAAGGACAGAGTTCCTGCCCCATGATCCAGGTACACTCCTATTCTGGAGGAGGGGGGGCAGATATGATAGTGTCATCATTATTGTACCAGAGGGATCACAGTACAAACGCCAGGACTTGTCATTGTATCCAAGCCTGCTGTTGTCACCCCCCCTTTCCTGCTGATCCCTTTATATGTGACGGCTATACCAACCCATTCCCTGTTCAACTAAACCTCCCCATCGCCCAGTCAGACCCTCTGTACACAGCACTTGGTGCCATGAGTCAAACCTCTCCTGGTGATGAGGATATGACTGTATCTCTCTCTTCCATGTCACCACTCTGTTCCACTCAGACAGGTGGAGGTGTCTGTTTGCTGTGTTGGGGTCCAGAGTGAGCCGACAGGAATCTGATGGAGGAGAACAGATGGTTTTAAGCCGATTTCATACTGTGCACAGACTTCTACATACATATTACGTTTGTCTGTGTAGGCAGACTGTTGTAACTGGTCCATGAGTACAGCAGTGATATTCCAACAGACCAGCAGGGTAACAACTCACTGCAATGTGCAGTCAACTGATGCACTAAAGTCATTGTCACTGTGCGCAGACAGTAACAGTATGAATCTGGCTTTATTCACTCCTTATATTAAGTAAGAGTGAACACTTTTTTGGGTATTTTTTAAGGCTTTGAAATATATGACTAATTTCTGTCATTTAATTTTCCATGTTTCATCTTATGTGCATATGTAGCATTTGTTACACTTTTGGAAAAATATTTTAGAGAAATTTGTTCATATCATTCCTGTTTATTTTTATGTGGTCATATTCTCAACATGGATGCCTGAGTGAGCAACATGACGAGCAAAATAATATCATACATCAGCAGTCACACTGTAAACAGATTCAAAGGCTCCTGAGATAAATGTGAAAGACCAGGAGGCAGCAGGAGAGAGAAAGAGAAGCTTCACATGCAGAAGAAAATAAAACACAGTAAAACACGCTCCACTCAGACATCTCCCATTTGAACAAAAGAAAGCTGAAGGAAAAAAGAAACAGGATCTTTAAAAAGGTAATTTATCAAAGTCAATTTCTCTAAAGTCAATGAAACCGTTGTTATTCAGCTAAATATACTGTTATAAGGCATAAAACATGAAACTGTTGAGCTAAATATCCATTATCTAATAAAACATGTCCATTATACTGCGTAGCTAAATATGAACTTTTTTTATAACTAATAAAAACACACCTGTTTAAAACATTCATACGCATATTTTATTGATATAAACGCTTGCTGAAACCTTTTTGTTCTTTCAAGGAGGAAGTCATCAGTCCTGTAAGAAAAAATGCTGAGTTCTCTGGGCCCAAGTTCACGTGAGATGAACCGACACACAGTGGAGACGTACTGTGGTCAGATGAGTCCACGTTTCTGCTTGTTTTCGGGAAACAATAACGTTGAGATCTCCATGCCAAAGACAAAGCCAGCATCTGTCATGGTATGGGGGGTGCATCAGTGACCATGGCACGGATAGTTTGCCTGTATGTGAAGGTGCTGTACCATTGATCTTAAGGTGTACATTGGGATTTCAGAGAGACATATGCTGCCACCAAAGCATATTCCTTTCCCAGGAAGTCCATGGATATTTCAGCAAGACAATGCCAGACCTCACTATGCACATGTATGACAGTGTGGCTTCATGGACACAGAGTACGTGGGCTTGACTGGCCTGCCTGCAGTCCAGATCTGTCTCCTACTGGAAATGTATGATGCATCACGAAGAGGAGAATCAGACAATGATGGCCATGGACTGCTGAGCAGCTAAAGTCTTATATCAAGCAAGATTGGGCCATAACTAGCTGTTTTTTATTATACGGTGATGGACTGGAATCCCCTATAAATGTGAAAGACCAGGAGGCAGCAGGAGAGAGAAAGAGAAGCTCCACTAGCAGAAGAAAACAAAATACAATAAAACACAATAAAACACACTCCACCTCATACAGGGAGAGAGAAGTGTGTGTGTGAACAGACTCACATGGTAAGAATTCTGATCTGGTCCTGGGCACTAATACTGGTAGGACGGTGTCTTTGGTAACTAGAATGAGTCCGATCTGCCCCCATTATTGAATATTTTGAGTCGAAGCTAAAAACTCATTAATTTGCTGAGACATTTTAGACAAATGTGCTGTGTGTTTCATTACATTTTTTGTAACTGTAATGTCCGTTTTACTTTGTTTTGTTTATGTTTTATGCAAGTTGCTTTTTCCGCTCGCTTTTTATGCATATCGATTTTATTGTTGTAAAGCACTTTCATCAAATCAATCACTGTTGTTTTTAACAGTGCAATATAAACAGAAATGACTTGACTTTTACTACGTAGAAATATTACATACACCAAGTTTAAAGAGATTTGTTGCTTTTTGCTGGGATCTGATGATACTTAGCTGTTCATTTGTATTGCCCAGTTTAACTGGAGTTCCTATTAACCTATAAACATATGGCAAGCTATGCAGTATTAGGAACCTGTGTCACACCTGTTCCTGGTATTTACCTGATAACAGGTGTGGCTCATCAGAAGCCAGGTAGGATAGAAAACCTACTAGACGGTAGCCCTCCAGGACCGAAGTTGGAGACCCCTGGTCTAGTGTAATAATTTAATGAAAATCCAGGATAGAGAATCTCAGTATATGTGGTCTGGACTCTGTGCCTGGGGAAAAAAAAAAATGTGTGTAGATAGGGTGACTTGGTGTTTTAGTTTGCTGCACAGTGGCTTCACACCCCCCGGTTTGTGGGTTCGACTCCCACCCCAGTCTGTGTGTGTGTGGAGTTTGCATTCTCTGCCTCTGTCTGTATGGCTGTCCTCAAGATAAACTGGTGTCTGTAACTTGTCCACAGTGTGTGATGATGTGACTGGCTGTTCACAGCACACAGGTCACAAACCGTTGTCATGGTTTCCAGTATCAATTATTTTTTTGAGATACATTTAATAGTCTAATAAGAAAGTCATCACAATCTGGCTTCACTGTTGTAAAGAACAACCCCAGGATAGACGGGCTCAGTGAACGTGGTCTGGACCCTGTGCAGGAGGGTCACTGTGTCAGAGACGCTGTAGAAGGACAGATTCCCTGCCCCGTGATCCAGGTACACTCCTATCCTGGAGGAGGGGGGGCCAGATACTGCAGTCTGCACAGTATTGTGCCAGAATGAGTAACTGAAGGCTGAGCAGGACAAACACCAGGACTTGTCATTGTATCCAAGTCTACTGGCCACACCTGCTACTTTCCTGTTGATCCCTTTGTATGCGACAGCTATACCAACCACAGTCCCGCTCCACTCAACCTCCCAGTAGCAGCGCCCAGTCAGACTCTCCCTACACAGCACTTGGCAGGATAAGTCAAACCTCTCCTCGTGATCAGGATGTGACTGTGTCTCTCTCTTCCATGTCACCATTCTGTTATCTTCAGACAGACGGAGGTGTCTGTTTGCTGTGTTGTGGTCCAGAGTGAGCCAACAGGAATCTGATGGAGGAGAAGATCAGGAGGTGATGGTTCGGTCTCATTCACCCCTTATATTAAACAAGAGTGTGCACTTTTTAAAAATCATTTTTATTGTTTTGAGTTTAATCACTTAGAGTTCATTTATTTGTTATTTAAATTGTTTTAATTTTATATAAAGATTTTAATGTGTTTGATTTTTGGAAAGTCTAATTTAGAAGGCTATATTTGTTTATGTCATCACTGAAAATTCCTGTAATAAATGTTTACCTGTTTACTTTTATGTGGAAATATTCTCCATACTGTTACCTCAGAAAACAATATGATAAACAAAATGCACTGCAAACAGATTCAAAGGCTCCTCACATAACCAGCTCATGTATGTGTGAAAGACCAGGAGGCAGCGGGAGAGAGAAAGAGAAGCTCCTCTAGCAGAAGAAGATGAAAGACAATAAAACACAATAAAACACAATATAACACACTCCACCTCATACAGGGAGAGAAGCGAGTGTGTGAACAGACTCACATTGTAAGAATTCTGCTCTGGTCCTGGGCACTAATGGTGGTAGGAGGGTGTCTTTAGTATCTAGAAGGAGACAGAGAGAAACAGGGATGTGAGTAAAAGGAATTTACTTGTGGGAGATGGACTTCACTCACTGTGGAGACACCAGCAGTAGGGTATTATCCTTATGAAGAACAATAACAGACATTTTAACAAACTGCAAATAAGGCTGTACTGCATACTCTCTCTGTATCTGTATCTGACGTGAACAGGCTGCAAAATGTATTTACTTTATTTACTAACCTGTACAAGAATTTTCCAGTTGGTCCTTCATATCTGAAACCACTTTCCTTGCCTTCCAAAAATAGCAGGGTAGAAAAGAAGAGAATCTGCGTCCAATCAGTACTTCAGGGACGACAGGAATGCCCTGGAACCTCTACAGACACACAACGTACAATGTGTATTGTCAGTCAGAGATGGGCATCATTTCTCATACATGTATTTAAATACATATTTCAAATACAAAAATGCATTTTATTTGTTCCAAAATACTTTGATGTGCAGTATTGTTAAATTTTGAAAATACAAGAAATACTTCCCCATAATGTATGCGTGATGATGTCATATATGCAAAACATTTATGAATACACAAGCAGAAAATTATTTTTTTCAGACAATTTAATGAATGGTCACTAGAGTCTACAGGTGATCACTTGTGTTGAACCAAAAGACTTACGAGCTCCATTCTGGCCTATTTAGTTATTAACATGTTGCTGAATGAAGCTCTTAAATTCTGTTTGTCGTTTTCCATTTTTTATTTTATTGTTTTGAGTTATTTGCATATGTGGTGCAAAAAGGAAGCAGATTTGTCAATCAAATGAGAAAAAATCTTTCTGAGATTATTATTACTATTTCATTTGATTCATGACATATCTTTAAGTATTCGTGTGAGTAGGTGGGATATATTTAAGATACTTCAGAACAGAGATGGGTACTCGAGTTTGTTACTGACATGAGTCGTTCTTAAACTGACTTTTGACTCGACTTCCAACTAATTTTTTGACTCGCACTTGACTCGTTGATAGTGACTGGTGAACAATACGAGTCTTCAGGTTCTGTTAGAACTTCTTCACATGCAAAACATTGACTGTACAGCACTGGTCAATCCGTAAAGGTGTTAAACGCATCACGGTGTGTCGCTGTGCCCAGGGCATAGGAACTAATTCAAATCGCAGACCCGATATGACAAAGAGCTGGATATTTCGATTGTTATTCTCAGTGTTATTTTTCATTAAATTGCACCGCTTAGAAATAGATGTAGTTTCTGTATCGTAAATTATATATAACCTATATCGTGTTGTTATACAGTGACACAGATCGGCATAGATTGTCCTGAATCTGATAATTTAGCAGGTATATCCCAAAAACGTTTTTGACATATCATTACAAGTCAAACTGTATTTCCTTTCTTCTTAAAACGTGCCTCCACCTTTTTGCCATGCAAGGTGCCAACCTGCTCACCGGGAGCAATTTGGGGTTCAGTGTCTTGCTCAAGGACACTTTGATGGGGTCAGGAGGAGCCAGGGCTCGAACCGGCAACCCTCCAGTTGCCGAATGAGAGCACTACCTCCTGCGCCACCATCTTCCCCCATCTTCCCTCCTGGTGCGTTCGATTATTTCTCTCCAGCTCGGAACTCGGAGGGAAAGGCTCGATAGCACGTCTCGATGGGTAGCTCAACTCTTCAGAACACCGGCAAATAATTGGATCGAACAGTAATATCACTGACCGCTTTTCGGTGACTAAAGGAGCAGCATGACTGCACACATTAAAATTACTTACAGTGAGTTCGCGGTTTTACTTGCATAATGATTTATTTACTTGCATACACACGAGCTGATAGACATCAATTTTATTTATTAACTGGAGTTTTTGCTTTAAAGTGATGGGTATAAATGAAAATCGCGATTTACTTTAACATGCTTTTACTTTAGCGGGCCGATAAATGGGGTCTGGATTATACTCATTCATTAGCCAATCACATCACTTTACCGTGGCTGAGGGCGGAGTCCAGCATAGTTTGGTCTGGCTGCCTCATACACAGGAAGCTTCTTTTCTGTTAATCTTATCGGGAAGGTTTCAGTGTGTGTGTATGTGTGTGTGTGGTCCAGATACATATTACATTGTAATGAACAAATGTCCCCATAATATGATAAAAACCTTATAATTTGACGTTGTATGGACCATTTCTTCGGTCCCCACAAGCGGAAATTCAATTTTATAAAAATCTGTGCCTGCAATCAAAAAACTAAAAATGCTAAAAGTCTTGTATTTTGTTTGGTTACTTGTGGTTAAGGTTAGGGCTGGGTGGGGGTTAGATTGTCATTACTGGGATTACGGTTTTGCTCATAGAAATGAATGGACAGTCTCCACAAAGATATAAGTACAAGTCTATGTGTGTGTGTGTGTGTGTGTGTGTGTGTGTGTGTGTGTGTGTGTGTGTGTGTGTGTGTGTGTGTGTGTGTGTGTGTGTGCACATAGTTGATTGTTGTTGCCAAGTTAGGACACACTACATTTCTCTGAAAATGTATATAAGCCTAAGGACAAGCAGTTTTTGAACTGCTCAAGTGGTGATTCCCCTTTAGTCACATCAGTAACTAATAGAAAAAAACACACACATTTGTATTGTGTCTAGTAAAGCTGTGAAAAATTGTTGCTCTTATACATGGCCATTTGAGTCCGTTTGTTTCCGAAGGATCAGGCTGATATAGAATATTTTGATACTTTGCTTGGTGGCTGTATTTTGCAGTTTGATACACTTACAAATCGGGTATTTTGTATCAAAATACATTTTGATGTATTTTTGCAAATCTCCAGTCAAAGTTCTGTTACCTGGAGGAAATGGATGTGATCCTGTAAGCGTGACAGCTGCTCCATCTCAGAGTGTCTCCTCTTCAGTTCATCAATCTCCTGCTCCAGTCTCTCCATGTATTCTTCAACCTGATTCACTGCAGCCTTCTCCTGATCTCTGATCAGCTCTGTCACCTCAGACCGTCTTCTCTCAATGGAGCTTATTATCTCAGTGAAGATCCTTTCACTGACCTCCACTGTTGACTGTGCTGAGGTCTGTTGGTGTCACAGAGAGCAGAGGACGGTAAATTACAATTGGCCCCTTTTGAGACTCCAGAGAGCCTCACTGTACAATAGAGATGTGAGCTGACAGGAGGTATAAAAACAGCACAGGGCTGGGGTTTGGAGCGTCACCATGCTGGATGCCTCAGGTACTGAAACCCAGCCAGCACTGATTGGAAATGATCACTCATTAAGCTCATACACTGTCAGCTGCAGGGATTTGGCAGAGACTGGTGGCTGTATGGGGCAGGTTGGTTGTCACCACTGGATTTCAGTTTAATATGTGACTTTTTGGGGTTGATTTCTGTTATTCTGGTGTATGAAACTTTGCCATTTGTTAGGAAGAATATTATTTAAAGGTCATTTGAAAAAGACCTTTCATTTAGATTAGCCCCCTGTTCAGTACCTTTGTCCCACTCCTGTGGGAAATCCCTGACTCATTATAACTGACGGTGAATTTAATTTACCATAAACCTCTCAAGTCACCCATCTGTGGAAGAAGCTCAATTCACGCCTGAAATAGTTCTTACAAGCCAGCTGTTATCTTCTCCTTAGGTTCATACTCACTGTGATTGATTCCACAGCCTCTCTCAGCTCCTGCAGCTCCTTCTCTCTCACTTGAATTCTCTGCTGAAATTCCGTCTGGGTTTCACCCATATCTTTCTACATGTAGCAAAAAAATGATGAAATGAATTTGTTTTATTGAAGGTGATCATATTCTTTAATCATCCTGTCCAGGGTGGACCCCAGCCTTGTGCCCTATGCTGCCTGGGAAAGGATCCAGGTGCTCCCCATGACCCTGACTGGGATTACTGGTTAGGAGATTCTCCTCTGCCCTCTTAGAACTACCACAGTCAGGGTGTTTTATGTTTACTGCACCATCCTCAGTAAACTCTGCACACTGTAGTGTGTGAAAATCCCAGCATGGAGGCGATTTCTAAGATGCAGGAACCACCATGTTTGAAGCTAACAATCGCATCATATTTAAAAGCTCTTAGCTCACACATGTCAGCCGATCAAATGCTCAGCCAAACAATAAGTGATCCTCTTGACCTTGTTTGCTTGCTGCATGCAACTGCAGCCACATGATTCACTGTTTGATGGAGTTTTTGGTAGAAAATATGAACTTTTTCTACTTTATAGTAACATCTTGACCCAGGTTTGCCCCATTTAGAACGCAGTCATTGATATAAGTGAAGGTGCTCAAATTTCTCTTTAATCAGTTATAGGATATATTCAGTAACACATTTCTTTATCAAATCAGACTTGATCTATGAACTCGCATGAGTTAAGACAAAAAAACTGCAGGTATAAAATTCATCATTTATATTAGAGAGTTTCTGTCCTGACCTGTATGTCTGCCCTTTCTGCAGCAGCTGCGATTGTATCATGCCCTCTGTGTTCAAACGCCTCACAGGAAAAACAGATGCACTGTTTGTCGGTACGGCAGTAGCTCTCCAGGGGTTTGTCATGGAGGGAACAGACCTTGTCCAGCAGATGTCCAGTAGGATCAGCCAGCTTGTGCTTCTTAAAAGCTGGAGACTCATAGTGAGGTTGGAGGTGAGTTTCACAGTAAGAGGCCAGACACACCAGGCAGAACTTGACTGCTCTGCATTTTCTCCCAGTACAGAAATCACACTCCACATCTCCAGGTCCAGCATAATGGTCAGTGGGAGTAGTTGATTGTATTCCTGTCTTCTTCAGGTTCTCCACCACTTCAGCCAGGATGGTGTTTATACCCAGAACAGGTCTGGGTATGAAGGTCTCTCTGCACTGAGGGCAGCTGTAAACTTCAAGATGATCCTCCTGATCCCAGCAGCTCTTAATGCAGCTCATACAGTAACTGTGTCTACAGGGAATAGTCACCGGATCCTTCAGCAGATCCAGACAGATAGGACAGCTTAATTGGTTCTGATTCCCTGTGATACTGGCTTCAGCCATTTTACCACGATCACTGATAGGATTCAGTTTAGGTTTCTCTCAGTTTTCTGTGTGTGAGAGTGGGAGGAGCTTCCTGCTTCTCAGCAGCAGTAGGTGTGGTTTTAGACTGAGGCCAGACTGAGAAGAGCAGTTTGAACAAACTCCACCTTCGTGCCTTAGGAAGGAGAGTCAGGTGACCAGGTTCAGAATGACTATTAATTTGCCACCAGAAAACTTTTCAGGATGTAACTATGTAAATTTATTTTAGTTACTACTAAGTTAAAACATTACTAAAGTAGCAAAACCAGCTTTAGTTAAGCTCAGAAAAAATATGATAAAATACTGGGCAAAATATCCAACAAATTTAAATAATCCCCTCATGAAGTATACAGTAATGGGACAGCACATTACAGGAAGCACAGGGCATAAGGCAGGGACACTCTGGATGGGATGCCAGTCCATCACAGGGCAAACACTCACTCACAGGCTGAGGATGAATTAGAGGCACTAATGCACCGAACTGCATGATCTTTGACTGTGTGAGGAAACCTGAGGAAACACATAGGAACACAGGGAGAACATTCAAACTGTACATGCAGAACCAGAAATGGGAACCAGACCCACATCCCTCTAGATGTGGCTACAGTGCCTCCTACCAAGTCACAGTGCTGTCTGACAGGGCACATCATTTCAGGAGGCACCACCTGTGTGCACCTGCAAGCAGTACACCCTCCTGTCACCTGGGGGCGCTGTTTCACATTTACTTGTTGCCACAATAATAATAAGTCAAGACAGCAGGTGCAGTTTGTGTGGAATCTGTCCTACAGCGATGAAGCTTTCGGGTCACGGCGCAAATTTGGACATTAAACCATCTGGACATTAAATCTTCAGTAACATGCAACGAAATAATACAGCATGTCCTGGAGGAGCTGTGCTTTGTACTGCTACCCTCCATATGAGTGCTGGACTTCACTTCGCTGTAGGTATTCGAGTGAATGTTGCGTATTTCACCCTGTTTCTGTGCCTGTACATATTTCACTTATTAGCACCATGATTTAATCGCATCGTGTCGTGGTATTTTACATATACATTGTACTTTCCATGTAGGCCTACATGCATTTAGTCTGCGCTGCCAAATAAGGATGTGCAGAGAGCCGAATAACCGTATTTGTATTGGTATTTGTTAAGGCAGCAAAATTATTTGTATTTGAATCAAAGTGGAAATAGGTGTAACAATCCAGTTTTTGAATATTTTGAATATTAAAGTCTTGTATTATTTGGGGCAGCATGGTGGTGAAGGTTAGCACTGTTACCTCACACATGTGGGACCCGGGTTCGAGTCTCTGCCTGCTACATGTATTAACAATACTCCTTAATCTTTTCTTATTTCTAACTTTTAGAGACCCATACCAACTTAAAAAGGAGAAGGTCAAAATAGATTCAATAAAAAAAAATAAAACATCTTCATAAAACTATTGTCTACCCTAAAACCTCTCAGCTTACGATAAAAATGCATCCTTTGGGCTTTCTTACATATTGCATCCTCCTTATACTCAAAAGTCAATTTATTATCAAGTTCAATACCAAGGTATTTATAATGCTGCACTACTTCAATCCCCTGATCATTAATAATCACTGGGGAAGTGACCATGGGATTCTTCCCAAAATCTATGATCATCTCTTTTGTTTTTCATGTATTAATGTCCACAAATCATGACTTGCACCAACCAATAAATTCTTCCACAACAGGACCATGGTCAAGGACCTTTCTGTTAAAAAGAGGCACAATCACAGAGTCATCCGCAAACTTCACAACATGCCGCCCCGCATACTGACTTCGACATTCATTAGTATACAGCACAAATAGAAGTGGAGAAAGAACGTAACCCTGAGGGGAACCAGTGAAGAGAAAAGATCATCAGATAAAACTCCATTCACACTCACATGTTGTGATCTTCCAGTTAAGAAGTCCATCAACCAACCAATCAAGCCAGGATCAAGATTATAAACATTCTCTAGCCTACCTGCTAAAATATGCGGCTGAATACAGTTAAAATCTGAAGAAAAATCTATAAAAATGTGTCGCACAAAAGTATTGAAACCTTCTACGTGTGCAAAAATCGAATTTAATAAGGTGGCCGTTGCACCTTCCACACCCCTACCTGACGTGTCTGCAAACTGGAGCGGATCCAAGGCTCCATGCACTTTATTTACAATTGCACCCCTCACAATTTCCTCAAGTGACTTCATCACAAGAGAGGTACGTGCTACAGGCCTGTAATCCTCCGATAGTTTTGGAGCCTTGTTTTTTGGCACCGGTACAATTATAGAATCTTTCCAAAGGCTGGGAACCTTATGAAGATGAAGTGAAAATATAACAAAATATATCTGCCAACTGTTCTGCACAGTGTTTAAGAAAACAGCCTCTAATTCATCAGGACCACGACTTTTCCTTTCCTTTATATTTAAAAAATGTCCACAACCACCTTTTTATCAATATATACACAATTGTTCCCCGGGGCAATATTTTAAAAAATCGCTCTTCTTTAAAATCATGACAATTAAAACAATTGTAAAAAGTATTTAATTCATTTGAAAAATCTAGATTGGATTGGTGGATGATCCTTTTATACCCACCCTTGATCGGATTAACGTGAAAAGGCTTAATATGGTTTAATGTTCCAAAACAGGGACCAAAAATCACCAAATTTCTCTCAGACATCTGGTCATAAAGCTTTTCACCTTTTCTTTCAAATCCAAAATATTAGGAATATGCACTTTATCTCACATTAAGCCTTTTCCATTGACGCCCGTTGTAAGACAAAAGAAAGCATTAAAAAAAGACAAATAAATGTAATGGACTGTAAGGTGTTCACATATTTAGTTTTTTAACTTATTATTTGCAGACGCCCCCTTCTGGCTACAGGAACCTCCATGTAGGAAACCCCCTGACTTCCAATGGACCTCCATCCAATCGCCGTCCCTTTAGTCATTGTTCACCTGCATAGGAGGTGCCTAATGTAGCAGACGCCCCCTGGAAACTAACGTGCTGGATGAGGAGTTTTTAGTAGGCAGAAGGGGCGAATGTTGTTGCACTATTTAAGATTTAGAATTTAAGAAGTTTCTGCGTTCATTGGTAGGTATGGTTCTATATTTCTGTGACTGGGACTGTTTCCCGAGGAGTAAGTTACTGCGTCAATCGGTGTAATTTCTTGTGGGTTTTTCCATGTGTCATCAGTGTAACACCTAGCAAAATTAATAATAATTTTAAGTTTATCATTCTCCAACAAAACTTGTCAGTATATTAAGTAATGGAGACCTAAATTCACCTGAAAAATAATATAGATTTGTGGTTGATATCAGTTTTAAAGTAACGGGCATATTTAGAATCTGACGATCAAGGACGATGATGGATGCTTCAGTGATGTGGATATAGTTCTGAACATCCTGCTTTTGTGAGGCTGATTCAATTCAGGTTCACTCAATAGTCAAGTCTAGGCTAAAAACATACTTGTTTAGTCGAGCTTATAGCAGGGGTGTCAGAAGCATTTTGAATGTGGACACGGACACACACACACACACACACACACACACACACACTCACTGTGTCACGATTGGCTGGGATCGCTGGGCGAACAGGTGGTCACACAGGTAGGCGAGCGAGCAGAAAGCAGGCAAGCAGGCGGGATTCAGGGTAAACGGGGATTTAATTGGAACACTAAGGACAGGAACCATCAAACGCCAACTAACATCAATGACTCAAATAGACTGATAAGACAAGGACTCAAATAGACAGGACTGATTGAAAGTAAACGGACACAGCTGGGTACGATCAGGGAAGCACACGTGGGTAAGCAGGGGGAGTGGCACACACGAGGAGCGGACGAGCCGGGCATGACACACTGGCATAAAGCTAATATTTTATGTTAAATACGGGGGTACAAACGAATAATTATGAAATGTGAAGGGGACACGTCCCCCTCAGATTTAATGGCAGTGGTGCCCATGCTTATAGGGACTTTAGTTCTAGCTCTAGCTAACTGCTCACTCACAGTTAGACCTGTAGTGTGAGGGGTAGAGCTGGGTGGGGATCGGTGCCATTGGCTTTGGATGAACTGAACTGTCAGTGCTGTCACTCTAGCTTCACACCCCCTCGTGGAACTGCAGTGCTGACGTTTCAGGGACCCCCCATGCCTGCATTCCCACCTGCCTCTCCCTCCTATTTATGCTGCCATAGCCTTATCTGCCAGAGCTTACATAATGCATTCATCTAACCGTTTGTACTGTCTCTAGTCTCCCCTAATTTTGATAATTGCACATGTTATTTCCCTTACCTCTCCTGGACTGTGCTGCCTGGAGACCCCAAATTTTCAAGATATCCTGCCTACCCGACTACCTGCGACTACCTGTGATGCCCTTCTGGCGAGCTTGTCCTTCTGCCAGTGATGCCTTCCCTGTACGCCCTTCTGCCTGTGACGCCTTCCCTGTACGCCCTTCTGCCTGTGACGCCTTCCCTGTACACTCTTCTGCCAGTGACGCCTTCCCTGTACGCTCTTCTGCCAGTGACGCCTTCCCTGTACGCCCTTCTGCCTGTGATGCCTTCCCTGTACGCCCTTCTGCCTGCGATGCCTTCCCTGTATGCTCTTCTGCCTGTGATGCCTTCTCTGTACGCTCTTCTGCCTGTGACGCCTTCTCCGTACGCCCTTCTGCCTGCGATGCCTTCCCTGTATGCTCTTCTGCCTGTGATGCCTTCTCTGTACGCTCTTCTGCCTGTGACGCCTTCTCCGTACGCCCTTCTGCCTGTGATCCCTTCCCTGTACACCCTTCTGCCTGTGACGCCTTCTCCGTACGCCCTTCTGCACGTGACGTCTTCCCTGTACGCCCTTCTGCCAGTGATGCCTTCCCTGTATGCCCTTCTGCCAGTGACGCCTTCCCTGTATGCTCTTCTGCCTGTGACGCCTTCTCCGTACGCCCTTCTGCACGTGACGTCTTCCCTGTACGCCCTTCTGCCTGTGATACCTTCCCTGTACGCCCTTCTGCCTGTGATGCCTTCCCTCTATGCCCTGCTGCTGTACCACTGTTCGTCCTGCCATATGAAGCAGCTCCACCACTTGCCTGTCATCACCTCCCTGCCCCCTGCTTTGTGTCTCAGATGTTAAGACTGGGACAATGTGAACTGGGACTTTGACTTTCCCTGCCAGCCCCAGGCAGTTGGGCTCCCCCTCTGAGTCTGGTGCCTCCCAAGGTTTCTTCCTTCTAGGGAGTTTTTCCTTTGCCACTGTCACCTCTGGCTTACTCACTGGGGGCTTTGGGTGGGGATGCTGCAAAGCGCTTTGTGACGATGTAATGTTGTGAGAACGTGGTATACAACATAAATTGGACCTGAAGATTTCTCAACCCACATTGTGTTGCAAAGTGTTAATTTCCAGTGAAAATACCACATTTACTGATTCAGCTTGAACACATTAGACATGTGGTAGTCAGTACAAGCAAGGATTAAACGATCAGATGATTTTGTGCAATTACTAATGCATTTATTTGCAATATATGTTATATACGCTGTGACAGTTAATAAAATAGAACTTTAATGTAGCCTTTAAATTGACTGTTGAGAGGTGAACCTTGAGAGTGGCTGTTGGATGAATGTTAAGAATATAACTATGACAATTGTTGTAATATTCTTGTACATATGTATAATGTATATATAATTAATATTGTGTGTATATATACAGTCATATGAAAAAGTTTGGGAGCTGCTCTCAGTCTGCATAATAATTTACTCTACTTCCACCAAAAAAGATAACAGTGGTATGTCTTTCAGGAACATCTGAGTACTGGGGTAGATTTTTAGTGAAGCAGTATTCAGTTGTATGAAATAAAATCAAATGTGAAAAACTGGCTCTGAAAAAATTTGGGTAACCTTGTAATTCTGCTCATTTGAATGCATGTAACTGCTCAATACTGATTACTTGCAACACCGAATTGGTTGGATTAGCTCATTAAGCCTTGAACCCTATAGACTGGTGTGTCTAATCATGAGAAAGGGAACTGAAGGTGGCCAATTGCAATTCCTGCTTCTCTTTGACTCCCCTCTGAAGAGTAACAGCATGGGATCTTCTAAGATCTCTCAAATGATCTGAAAACAAAGATTGTTCAGTATCATGGTTTAGGTTAAGGCTAGAAAAGGAGGTTTAAACTGTCAGTTCCAACTGTAAGGCATGTAATATATAAATATACTATTAGAATTGGCACTAATAAAATATTAATCTGAAGTGGCCGCAAAATAAAATGTGAAAGTTTTTGTGACCAGATATGTCGGTGAGAAAATTGGTGATTATTGGTCGCTATTTTGGTACATTAAGTCACGTTAAGCCTTTTCCTTATAATGAGCGTCAATGGAGAGGAAAACGCGTAACGTAAGATAAAGTCCATATTCCTAGTATTTCGGTTTTGATTTTTTTTTTGTCAGTTGATATGTCTGTGAGAAAATTGGTGGTTTTTGGTCGCTGTTTTTGTAGATTAAACCACATTAAGCTTTTCACCTTAAGCGTTTTATTACGTCCCAAAAGTAAACGTGGGGCGGCGACAAATGTGAAAAGTGAATAATGTGTGATAATGATTTATGCGTGTTATCTATTCATGTGTCACTGCAGAACCGCGTTTTATATGTACAAGTATAACGCAAAATGTGCGTCATGACAGAATTAGGTGGCGGCGGGAGCTTGTCCCCTTTCTCTTATTGTTACTTGTTATTAAGTGACATGGATAATATCCCCAAAAATCCTACGCCGTGTCACTGAGTTCGTGTCCATTTCTGCTTAGACCGCTTCCGCGTTTGATATGCAGCATTCCCTGTTTGTAAATGAAAGTGAAAGTATTTTAACAATACTTTAACTCTCCATTTTGTCAAGAAACACGGATAAGATTCTGTATTGCAAGGTAAGATTTTAGTCAACAGATACAACGTAATAAATAAGCTATGTTTGGGAGTGTATTGTATATGTTAGCGGATGCTATATACTGTTTCTCAAACCAGTCCTGCGACACCCCAGACATACATATGTGTCTGTATGTATGTTTGTATGTATTATGTTTACCCTTCGTGTTCATAGAGGCCCCAGCAGGAGTCATCTGGTCTAGATCGGCACAGAAATGGGGGGAGCTGCTTCTGAAATGACCCCCCCAGCGGAGTGTAAAACAAAGAGAACTGAGAGGTAAGACAGAACCTGTGAGTTTGTGCTGTTTTACACACGGTCATAAAAAATAAACGTTCCAGCATTCTCGAAAGAGTGAGTAATCAGTCTTAACTTAATTCACTTCATCGAGACTTAACTGATTCAATACCGTGGGGTAGATTATTTATGTTTATCATTTATTAAGTTTATGAAATTTAATTTCCTCCAAGTATTTACATTTAATTGTACTCCCTGGACGCGGTCCTCTGCTGCCACTTAGCGCTGATTCTTAAATTTTTCACATAATTGGGGCGCGAGGTGATTTTCTGAATATGCGCTAAAATAAAGTTTATATTTTATATATATTTTTTATTGGTAACTTGGTGAAATTTATTGTGAGGATCACAATTTAAGGCAAAATTTATATAACATTAAGCAACTACAGGCAAGTCTAGTAATGGAGGCTGTAACAATGATACTAAACCTTTCATATTGGGATCTTCATTTTAGGTGAGACTTTATTTTACATTAAAGCTAAATGTAAACAAGCATTTTTGCATGAAGAGCTTCACAGCATAACAAAGTAGATGAAGACAGAGCAGGAGGTTAAACAGCTGAAGGTTTAATGTAACACTGTCCACAGTATATGGATTATATTTATATAATGAGGATCTTTCCTGGGGCGGCATGGTGGTGCAGTGGTTAGCACTGTTGCCTCACACCTCTGGGACCCGGGTTCGAGTCTCCGCCTGGGTCACATGTGTGCGGAGTTTGCATGTTCTCCCCATGTCGTCGTGGGGTTTCCTCCGGGTACTCCGGTTTCCCCCCACAGTCCAAAAACATTGTGAGGCTAATTGGAGTCGCTAAATTGCCCATAGGTGTGAATGTGTGAGTGGATGGTGTGTGGGTGTGCCCTGTGATGGGCTGGCCCCCCATCCTGGGTTGTTCCCTGCCTCGTGCCCATTGCTTCCGGGATAGGCTCCGGACCCCCCGCGACCCAATAGGATAAGCGGTTTGGAAAATGGATGGATGGATGGATGGATCTTTCCTCTCACTGTCCACAGTGTCCTGATGGAGAGAGCAGGCTCACCTGTACCCAGCTGTGTTTCCATGAAGAGTGACCAGTCAATAGACCAACCAATCTTCTTCAGAGAGGGACCTTTTCCTACAGATCAAAGGTAAACATACATTTAAACATTGTTTAAAACACTCAGACTCTCAGTCAAAAGACATTCAGGCACACACAAGCTAATAGAAAAAAATTCAACTTTGAAATGTTAACTCATATAAATCCCATTGTCTTTGAAAATTTAAACAGAGGTTTTGTCTGTCTTCTGTATAAATCACGTCTGAGGTTAAACTGAGGATCACTGTAAAGACTGACTTCTTGTGAGCAGGAATTAGAAGGTAGATTGAAAAGTACGTTTTAAATGTCAATCCTCAGCATGCAGCTGGAAAACAGCTACTGCTCTATATTGATTAAGCATGACTGGACAATAGATTGTCTTCTTCTGGGACGGATGTTTCTGCTTTGATAATAAATAGATTCTCATGGGCTCTTTAGCTCTGTTCAGACTGAGGCTTCAGTTTGAACATGTTTAATGGAACAGAGCCTGTTACTAATTAGCTAGTTATCATGGGATCGGGGGATGGTGCAGGTGAGGAAAGGATGACGATCCACAGTGCGGCTCCAACATGACAGGGGTTTATTTATAACAACACAGAGCAGACAATAAGGGAACCATGAGGGGTCAAAAGGCCATAACAAATGGAAGGTACTCCATGTTGGGAGCAGAAATATCAAATACAGGTATTTTATGGGTCCCACTGAAATAAAGGTAGCTGATCATGAAAAAGACCTTGGTGTGTATGTTGATGCTTCCATGTCCCATTCTCACCAGTGTGTGGAAGCAATAAAAAAGGCCAATAGGATGTTGGGGTATATCTCCAGGTGTGTGGAGTATAAGTCAAGGGAGGTAATGCTAAGATTATACAATTCCTTGGTGAGACCTCACCTAGAATATTGTGTGCAGGTTTGGTCACCATATCTTAAAAAGGACATTGTGGCCTTAGAAAAGGTGCAGCGTAGGGTCACAAAAATGATTCCTGGTCTTAGAGGAATGTCATACGAGGAACGGTTACTTGAGCTAAATCTGTTCAGTCTCAAGCAAAGGAGACTGAGGGGGGACATGATCCAGGTATATAAGATTCTAACAGGTTTGGATGCTGTGCAACCAAATAGTTACTTCAGCATTAGTTCAAATACACGAACTCGTGGCCATAGGTGGAAATTAGCAGGAGAATATTTCAAACTGGATTTAAGGAAGCACTTCTTTACACAGCTTGTAGTCAGAGTATGGAATAGTCTTCCTGATAACGTAGTGCAAGCTGAATCCTTGGGTTCCTTTAAATCAGAGCTAGATAAGATTTTAACAACTCTGAGCAATTAGTTAAGTTCTCCCCAAGCGAGCTTGATGGGCTGAATGGCCTCCTCTCGTTTGTATAGTTCTTATGTTCTTATAACAACAAAACAGAGGGGAACACTAGTAAAGAGCAGGGCAACCCAGGGAGCAGAACTAAGGGAAATATAACTACACAGGAATTCAACACACACAGAAACAAAGCACATGATCAACAGAATGTGATACAATGACCAATTGAGGGAACTGACCACAGGCAGGAACTAAAATACACAGATCATGGGGACTAACGAAAGGCAGGTGTGAGGACTCAGAACAATCAACCAATCAGAGCAAACACTGGAAATAGGACACAGGTGGAATTAACTAACAATTGACAAAAAGAACTAAGGAGCTATGAACCTGGGACCAGGGACAACACTTGTGAGAGAGAAGCTGACTAGAGGGATATTAACTCTTAATTCTTTTAAGCTGACATTCTTGGCTGTCAGCTGCATAACACTCAGGTACTTTTGCATTAGTTGCACAAATATACAGTTTCAAAGCTGATTACAAAATATCACTATAGTCAGTTTTTCTCTCACACTGGACAAGATCCTACGGAGCTGCCAGAGGTCACACCAGAGCCTGGGCCTGCTGGGAACCTGAGGTGCAGCCCAGTGAGAGACAGGAAGCCCCTGAGTATTACAGGCAGTCTAGTGTTAACCCCGGAAACAAGGGACAGAATAAATCCCTTTGGGGTTAAGCGAGCTGCTTTGGGAGGCAGAAGGGAAAGAGGAGTGATGTTGGGGGGAGGAGGAAGGGGGGGTATCATGCAAAATTTGTATATTGGTGTATTATTATACATTTTATTGTAATGAAAATTATTATACAAATGGTTCGGTGTGAGGGGCGGCATGGTGGTGCAGTGGTTAGCACTGTTGCCTCACACCTCTGGGACCCGGGTTCAAGTCTCTGCCTGGGTCACATGTGTGTGGAGTTTGCATGTTCTCCCCATGTCGTCGTGGGGTTTCCTCCGGGTACTCCAGTTTCCCCCCACAGTCCAAAAACATGCTGAGGCTAATTGGAGTTGCTAAATTGCCCATAGGTGTGTATGTGTGAGTGAATGGTGTGTGAGTGTGCCCTGCGATGGGCTGGCCCCCCATCCTGGGTTGTTCCCTGCCTCGTGCCCATTGCTTCTGGGATAGGCTCCGGACCGAATAGGATAAGTGGTTTGGAGGGTGGATGGGTGGATGGATGGTTCGGTGTGAACATTTGATCTATATCTATATATTAGCAAATAAAAATTATAAAAATTAGAGATCAGCTGGGGGTCCCTAAACTGCAGGCGGATAGTTATGGTAATTAAGTTGAAATCTGTTTGAAATCATGTTAAACAGTTTACAAGAAGTAGCCAGTGAATGTCATTGAGTAACTGGGAGCTACATGCCAAACCGTCTCTCCTGGCCGCTACCTGCTGTCTCTCTCTGCTGCCACTAGGTGTCACTGCCTCTCTTATACTGTCATAAACAAGCTTATGTCAGGAAGCCAGTCTAATGAAATAAGCTCAGAATGTGGATGGCAGTTACATCTATATAAATAACAATATGATGCTTGGATATTTGTGTTTTATTCACAGGGACCGAGTGAATAGATGTAGTTCACATCCACATAAAGGAGACTTATCATCCATCTTCAAGGTGTGCATTTATTATTATAATTAAATTTTATCTAAATTGACATATATCTTCTACAGATGTACAATAAGTAGTTCATCCTATCAAAGATATGATATTTACAACTAATGCTACATTCCATTTACCTCAGATATCAGAAGTCAGAGCTGTGAATGACGTCACACCCAAGTTACCCTCATTCCAGTACAGCAAGTCGGAAAGCCATTTAGCAAAACCAGGGACCTGTTTCAAAGAGCAGAATTTCTTGCTTAGCCAGATATCTTCTTGTATTTAATGTGCCCCAGTTTACATGGCCTTCATCTTCATTCGCTTATATTTAGCCCAGACTACTTTAAATCTGACAAGTTATCCGGCTAAGAAAGAAATCCTGATTTCTGAAACAGGCCCCAGTTGTATTCAGGTTAATTGTTAGTTATTGTTAGCAATACCAGTTCATAACAACACATTACATGATATTTGCACATAAAAACACCATAGCAACAGAAAGCGATGTGTACAACCATAATACATAACTAATAAACACTATAAAACTACAGCTTTAACTTCTGTTGATATAAAGCAGCCATTTTGAATTCTGAGGTCGGGGTTGTGTAGGTTCCCCCGAACTTCACGAGTTGGAATTCCGACTTCAGGGTTCCAGTTGAAATTTCACGCTAGGAAGACAAATGTCCAAGTTACAAGTTGAAATGGAATGCAGCATAATTCACAGATGAAGTTATAAACAGATACGGTGCAAAGAGTGATAATAATTAAACTGTAACTGTTCATTTCAGTTACTGGAGAAAAAAGCTCAAACGTTTCTGAAGGATGAGCTGATGAAATTCAGAAGGTACCTGGATCAGAATGATCCAGAATGCTCTGAGCCTCAGCTGGAGGAGGACAATGACCTGGACAGTGATGGTCAGATGCAGAAAACCTGTGGTAGAGAGGGAGCTCTGAAGATCACACTGTACATCCTGAGGAACATGGAGCAAAATAATCTTGCGGACATGCTGGAGAAGAGTAAGAGCTGTACCTCATTCAGTGTGTGTTTGATTTACTGCAGAAAAAGAGTATATGAAAAAATGTTTATTACATTTCAGTTTATCATTTATTCAAGTTCATTTAATTTGACTTAAATGAGTAAAAATGTTTTTTGAAAAGCTCTCATTTCATTTCAGGGCATCTTCTGTCACAGTATCAGCGCATAATCAGATATAATCTGAAGATGAAATTTGAGTGTGTATTTGAAGGGAAAGCTAAGGAAGGACAGCCAACACTTCTCAAAGAGATTTACACAGAACTCTACGTAACTGAAGGGGGAGCTGGAGGAGTCAGTGATGAACATGAAGTGAGACAGATTGAAACAGCATCCAAGAAAAGGGTAACAGAAGATACTACAGTCAAGTGCAATGATATATTTAAACCCTTATATGGACGTGCGACACCTATCAGAACTGTACTCACAAAAGGGGTCGCAGGTATCGGAAAAACAGTCTCTGTGCAGAAAGTTATTCTTGACTGGGCAGAAGGAAAAGCAAACCAGGACATTCACTTCATATTTGCTCTTCCTTTCCGCGACCTGAATTTGATTAAGGATGAATACAGTCTGATTGATCTGCTTCACCACTTTGTCCCAGAACTGAAATCGCTTGAATCCACTGAGCTGTGTAGGTACAAAGTTTTATTGATCTTTGATGGTCTGGATGAGTGTCGCCTTCCTCTAGATTTTCAGAACAATGAGAGCTGGTTTGATGTAACAAAGAAAACATCACTGGATGTGCTGTTGACTAACCTCATTAAGGGGAATCTGCTTCCATCCGCTCTCCTCTGGATAACCTCCCGGCCAGCAGCCGCCAATCAGATACCTCCTGAGTGTGTCCACCAGGTGACAGAGATACGAGGGTTCAGTGATGCCCAGAAGGAGGAGTATTTCAGGAAGAGATTTAGTGATCAGAGCCAGGCTAACAGGATTATCACACATGTGAAATCATCAAGGAGCCTCTTCATCATGTGCCACATTCCTGTGTTCTGCTGGATTTCAGCCACTGTCCTTGAAAGGCTTTTTAGTGAGACTGAGAAGGGAGAAATTCCAAGGACTCTGACTGAAATGTACACACACTTCCTGATCTTCCAGGTGAGCTTAAAAAATGACAAGTATATGAAAAACTATGAAACCAAGCTTAAGGAATACAGCAAGGAATTCCTTTTGAAACTTGGTAAACTGGCTTTTGACAACCTTGAGAAAGGCAATCTCATATTTTATAAGCAAGATCTGACAGAGAATGGTGTTGATGTCACAGAGGCTTCAGTTTACTCTGGAGTGTGTACAGAAGTCTTTAAAGAGGACTATGGGTTGTACCAGGAGAAGGTGTACTGCTTTGTGCATCTGAGCATCCAGGAGTATCTCGCTGCTTTATATGTGTTTCTGTCAAACTCATCAGCTGACCTGCTGAAGACTGCAGTGGATCAGGCATTAAAGAGCAAGAATGGACACTTGGACCTCTACCTCCGCTTCCTCCTTGGCCTCTCAACAGACTCCAGTAAGATTCTGTTACAAAAACTACTGGGAGAGACAAGACCCAGCTCACATAACATTAAGGAAACGGCCCAGTATATCAAGGAGAAAATTCAGGAGAATTTATCTGCAGAAAGGACCATCAACCTGTTCCACTGTCTGAATGAACTAGGTGACAGTTCTCTAATAGAGGAGGTACAAAGATACCTGAGTTCAGGAAGCCTTTCAGCAGCAGACCTCTCACCTGCACAGTGGTCAGCTCTGGCCTTTGTGTTACTGATGTCAGATAAGGAGCTGGATGTGTTTGATCTGAAGAAATACATCAGATCAGATGAAGGTCTTCAGAGGCTGCTGCCTGTGATCAAGAAATCTAGGACAGCTCTGTAAGTGATCTTACGTACGTCTGTTGCTAAAGAAGTACAGATGTTACTCATGATACTGGTTTTATATATCATCACAACAATTAGAGTGTATTTATATGGACACCTAGAAATTCTTTTTCATTCTGGATACTACAGGATATGTATATTTTTTAACATTCTCGGTATGTTGTGTGGTTCAGTGGATTTGGACTGCGCCTGTGGTCAGAAGGTGACCGGTTTAAATACCTGGCCAGCAGAGTGATGCTGGTTTTGGGCCCTTGAGCAAGGCCCTTACCCCCAGCTTCAGGGGGCTGGATGCTGGCCAACCCTGCACTCTGACCTGTATGTGTGTGTCAGAGAGAGCAAAATCAGAGAGGCGACAGCACTATTTTACCAGGGGGATGAATAAAGCATCACTATTTCATCCCTATCTGACAGGATTGATAATTGTCTGATTAGTGTTTTGGAAATTTAACAGGTTCTCAGTTATAGCAAAACAGAAAATAAAGATTTCAGTCATGGTGTCAGCAATTCAAAAGTCATATAAAAAATGTAATTAAAATAACTTAAGCCCTTCTTGACATTCAAATCGGGGGTGGCATGGTGGTGCAGTGATTAGCACTATTGCCTCACACCTCTGGGACCTGGGTTTGAGTTTCCGCCTGGGTCACGTGTGAGCAGTTTGCATGTTCTCCCCATGTCGTCGTGGGGTTTCCTCCGGGTGCTCCGATTTCCCCCCCACAGCCCAAAAACATACTGAGGCTAATTGGAGTTACTAAATTGCCCATAGGAATGCGTGTGTGTGTGAATGGTGTGTGAGTGTGCATCTGCGATGGGCTGGCTCCCCATCCTGGGTTGTTCCCTGCCTCATGCCCATTGCTTCCGGGATAGGCTCCGGACCCCCCGCGACCCAGTAGGATAAGCGGTTTGGAAAATGGATGGATAGATGGATGGATGGACATTCAAATCCCACATAAACATGCACACTTACACATATCCCAGGCAGGAACTGAACCCAAAACCCTAGAACCCCTGGGTCGGCTGTAGTGCTGATCACTGAGCCCCAGCGCTGCTCAGAGCTTTATAAAAATACTTATGCATATATTACAGAGTCTCAGGGTAACTCACCCTGTAAGGTCATTAAACAGCAGGTTTGTCTCGGCTGGGGAGTGTCAAGTAAAAACTATTTATGTTTCTGACTAGGACAAATAACAGCTATATGCTACATGTGTTATTGTACTTAAAATGTTTATTTTGATATTTTATTTGATATATCTGTGTGTGGTGTATGTATTTATATCTTAACATGTTTCCTTTTCCAGGCTGGACAGCTGTAGACTCACAGAGACATGCTGTGAAGTTTTGGCTTCAGCTCTCAGATCAAACTCCTCTCAGCTGAGAGAGCTGGACCTGAGTGACAATGAGCTGCAGGATTCAGGGGTGAAGCTGCTCTCTGCTGGACTGGGGGATTCACACTGTACACTGGAGATACTGAGGTCAATATTACTGCGTATTCCACACTGTAATGTGTAATTGCTGAAAGCTTTATTGAAGTTGTCACATTTACATAAAAGTAATACTCATAGTGGTGAGGTGTTTTTATTTATTGGAGAGTCTGTCTCTCTGCAGGCTATCAGGCTGTAGAATCTCAGAAGAAGGCTGTTCTTCCCTGGCTTCAGCTCTGAGGTCAAACCCCTCACACCTGAAAGAGCTGGACCTGAGCTACAATCACCCAGGAGACTCAGGAGTGAAGCTGCTCTCTGCTCTCCTGGAGGATCCCAGCTGTAAACTGGAGAAACTGAAGTGAGTACAGAATGTGTGTCTGTCCTGCTATAGACTTGTGTATGTGGAGAAAATACAACAATTAAATAAATGGATACAGCAGTACTATGTCATTTTGCTTCTGCTATAGTGTGGACCACAGTGGGGAGTGCAGGACCAGACCAGGGTTCCATAAATGTAAGTTTGTTTGCATGTTTTCATTCTTAACACTGTCAATACTACTTTATGAAAACATTCACACAATTATTGTGATGTGTGTCTGCTTTTTTTCTTTTCATTTTTTGGGCTTAAATATGACTACTTTCTTAAATAACAATGGGAGTCTGGGAACTTCTGTAGTAGTACTGTTTTGAGATTTGTTAGTATTGTCCTAAGACAGCACCCGTAATCTCCCCAGACTGGCTGTGACACCGAACGTCTCATCAGTCTGCACTAGTGATGGGAATTTCGGCTCTTTTTAGTGAGTCGGATCATTTGGCTCAGCTCACCAAGTAGAGTCGGCTCTTCTAGCTCACAAATGACTCTTCATTTTATTACTTCTGCTTCAGCCAGATTCAGCTCTGTTTTGACCCATGATTGATATGTGTACTAAACCTTATAATTTCCTCAATACCATGATTTTACATTATGTTTGGTATAAAAAGATCTTGAACATTATATAAGTGGAAAATCTGTTTTTGTCCTTCATCTATTAATTACAGTCAAATAACATAAATAACAAATCACAATTAAAAAATAATAAATAAATTACAACGTGCAAAACACCAGCATCCAACAGTTTTAGGTTCTATCCACTATAACAACTATCTCTCACCTTTCTAACAGTGTAACATGTTAACATTTCCTTTGGCGCAGAAAGGCTAAGAGCCTCAGCTTAGACGGGCTGATCCGCCTTCTGGCAGTAGCAGGCACGCTAGCCTGTCTTTTTCCTTCCATCTGAACTGTTGGATGCGCAGTTCCTAAGTGTCTGTGAAGGTTGTTTGTGGATCCTGCTCGAAATGACAGCTTCATCTTGCAAACTGTGCATCTGCCTTTAAGTTATCATAGATATTAAAATGCAACCAAATGCCGCTTCGCGTGTCCGACTATCACTCATCTTGCGTATTATTCGCGCACCACACTCCCTCTTTCTCTCCTCCTCTCCCTCCCTCGTGCTCTGTACCTGTACACCGCCGCCGCCACTCCCCCCCCCCCAGCCCTTTGAGTCATCACGTGATCGGTCGCGCGGCTCACACGCCATTAACACATTTTCAGTCACAGTCAGAGCCGCGGAGACGTTTTGTTTGATAAAAATGGCTCTCGGTCCGGATCCAGATCTTTTGAGCTCGTTCGCGACCGACACATCACTAGTCGGCGCTGCACGCTGCTGGAGGGGGGTATGTGTCCGAAGGAGTTTGAAGGAAGTTCTTATTTTGAAGTTAAGACAAACTAACTTCTAGTGGTACATTTTGTGGTACAATTTCATGTTTAACATGTTTTATTAATGCTGTTTATAATTTTATGTACCTGTAATTAAGGCTATTAATTTAGCACGCGCAGCATTTCGGCGCGTCTTCCCGCCGCGTCGCGCGCCGTCCGACATTTCTTGAGGTATTTCACATACTTGAATTCCTGCTTCGTTTTTATATTTTATGCATCGTACAAAATAATAGAGTGCAGGCTAAAGTGTAGTTGGGTCCCCAGCGAGTCTCTCAGCGCAGCGTGTCTCACAGCGCAGGGGGCAGCCGGAGCGCCGCAGACTCGGGCGGCTACATGAGTATATTGGGAATAAAATGTGTGTATTGGAGCGAGTTCTGTGTTAGTGAGTGTGTGAGGTGTGACATGATAATGATGGAGATGCTGGGCTTCGTCATGGGATTAATCGCTCTTCCTCTTGCCTCCAGACTCCTGCCAGCTGACGCTGGACCCCAACACAGCAAACAGAGACCTGTCTCTGTCAGAGGGGAACAGGAAGGTGACACTGGGGTCATGGCAGTCATATCCTGATCATCCAGAGAGATTTGACATCTGGCCCCAAGTTCTGTGCAGAGAGAGTCTGACTGGTCGCTGTTACTGGGAGGCTGAGTGGAGTGGAAATGGAGCCTGGATAGGAGTGACTTATAAAGGAATCAGGAGGAAAGGAGAGAGTACTGACTGTGCGCTTGGAGCCAATGACAAGTCATGGATGCTGTTCTGCTCTCCTGACAGTTACTATGTCTGGCACAATAATAAACAGACTGTCATACCCATAAAGCCCTCAGGCTCCCGCACAGTAGGAGTGTATCTGGACTGGGCGGCTGGTACTCTGTCCTTCTACAGAGTCTCCTCTGATGGACTGACCCTCCTGTACAGCTTCACCTCCTCATTCACTGAACCCCTCTATCCAGGGTTTTGGGTTTATATAAACTCCCCCATGTCGCTGTGCATGCTGGGATAGCTCACTGTGTGCTGGAGGAATCATTTTTACCTTATCAGAGTGTCACATGTCGCTGCTTCTCCGTGACAAAAAGGTAAATTCTCTGCTTTATAACCAGTATAACCCTTTTTACTCTGACGTGTGACGTATGTTAGACAGAAATTAATGTTTGTTCAGTTTGCCAAACTCATGCAGAATTACTGTTTTTGTCTGACTTTTGTTCCATGTTGTCTGTTAATGCACCAAAACTGCCAGAACAAATTCATAGTAAATGCAGTCGTACCAATAGAGTGAATTCTGATTCTGAATAAAATAAAATGTAATGAAATGTAAGCCTGATGAGTGGGGGGGGGGGCTTTTTCTCTCCTCTGTATATGTACATTTTATATATTTCTGTCTGTATATTGTATTTTCTGCCTGTATATTCACAATAAAAGCTTCCTATTCTATCATATTAATGTCCTGGTTCAGCGCTGCTCAAAGCATAAGTGAGGTAAGTGAGTAACGTAAAACATGTTGAGCGCTGCTCAAAGCATAAGTGAGGTAAGTGAGTAACGTAAAACATATAAAATAATTAAACAAATACTCTTTACTGTAATTTCACTAACACGATTAAATTAAATCAGCATATATAATAACCATGTAAAAGGAGACGGGAGACATAACAGCGAAAGCAAAAAATATCCGTAGAGTTAAAAACAAAAGTTATAAATCAGTAATACACGTTAGAATAAATGATCAAAATACAACAAAGAAGAAAAAAAATTTCCCAACTATACCTGTGAACTGCTACACCTGACAATCGACAAGCTAATTAGCAAACGGCGTCTCTCTGACCATTTATAAAACATTAAATCATTAGATTAATTAATTCATTAGAGTCATTAAAAGCCGAACTAAGTCCTTACAACTAAGTAAATAACTGCACAAGTAATTAACTCTATAACGCCACATGTATCATATTTGATACCAATATTTCTAAGATCTCTACGTCAGTAATAGGATTACCGCTTTCCTCAAAACCCGCTGTATATAATCCTATACCTGTATTCTGCCCTCTGGTGGATGACCTATATACTGCAGGTGGAAAACGTCTTTTTTTTCAAGAATCAAAGACGGCTGCACTTTGCGATGGGCTGGACCCCCATACTGGGTTGTTCCCTGTCTCGGCAGCATATTGCAGGGCGGGGCGACGACCCCCAGCTCCTCAGGCAGCAGCAGGCTGGGGGGCGCACGTGTGAAAATGCCCCTTGTTCTTCACCCTCTGTAATGTTTGTATTCTTCCGTTTTCATGCCTGTCACATGACAGAAATATCATCCACACTCCCACTGACTCACTGTAAATTCTCTGGGGTAGGAAAATTAGCTCAAGTAAATTTTAATGTCTCCACCAATATGTATGGAAATTAATTACATTTTAATTAAATATTATTTAATGATGATTATCAACTAATTGTTACACTGATTGGTTGGTTCCTTCAAACTCAATTGCAGAATGTTAATGTCTGTTAATGTAAGACTTAAATGGGATTCAATAATTATCAGTATAGCTTAGTAACCTGGGTTAGAATGTTCGTCCACCGAGCTACATCACCAGGTAATGTAAACGACTAGTAGGGAAGCTGCTCTCACGGCCGTTGAGAGAGAGTGTCGTGATATTTCAGGCGATTTCGGAGGTTTCAGAGCTTAGGAGCCAGATTGCACAGTCAGTGACTATAGTGAGGACTCAATGAACGGAGGCTGAAGTTGTATAAAAGGCATGTATTTATTTCTACCTAATACTGTACTAACGTAAGGCAGACATTCACTTAACAAATAAACACAAATTAATGGAATGATGTGCTTTCCAGGATTGATAATATATACCTTGATTCAGTCTTTTAACACAGAATAGTACAAGACAAATAAGTGCTAACGGACCACAAAGATCAAATAAGAGCCAACAGAGGAATGTAAAGGGGGGGGGGGGTGTTAAATAAAGAAAGAAAAAACCTCTGATAGTTAGGAGACCCACTGAGATACCTGGTGACATTATTCACATTATTTAATTTTCACGATTCCTCTGATTTAACCATGAGGGCTTGTATGCAGGGGTAGCTGTACATATATATTTATCCATATTTATATAATGGTTCAAGTGAGAAGGGTAAGATAGGTGATACTCTGTGAAACACAGTTATAAGGGCGGCACACAAAACACTAAGACTGTCTAAGGACACAGACAGACATAACCTATATGGATACTGAGACTAGCAATAATAAGTAAACCCACATACAGGGTATATACAGGCCAAACGTAAAAGAAAACTTTCTTCTGGGTGTTGGGTGAGTCTGTGGTTTGTAGGACAGGATGGAAAGGGGAGGGGGGTTGCGTGCCAAGTTGAGGGACCCCTACCCTTCTACTGCCCGTAGTTCCCTAAATATTTGGGCCATAAAAGCTGGAATGCTGGCCTCCCTTGTTGTATGTGTGTGTGTGTGTGTGGGGGGGGGGGGGGGGGGGGTGGTCACTAACCCCCCTTTGGCCAACGAGTACCTCTCATACCAGGCTAGGCCTTCTCTCAGGCAACCTGGAATCTCAGCCCTGTCATATATGTGTTATATGTGTGTTTGTCTGTGTGTGTGTGTGTGTGTGTGTGTGTGTGTGTGTATGTGTCTGTGATCCTATACTGGAGAATTTCCTGCTCCCTTCACACATGGGGGTTAATCAGAAATTACCCCGACTTTATACTAAGCAGCATACAGGATAAACTCCTTTTACCATCCGGTACGACTGATTCAGACATTTGTGTTCACATGTACAGCCCCTCTGGGGAATGTGAAGAACAGTCTGGGTGACAGTGCATGTCTGAACGGGGCGAAAGTGACAGAAACACAAAGTCATAGATAAATCAGTGTAAACTAAACGAGGTTCACAAGGATGATTGATATTTCTTTGGTGAACATTCAGAAATCGTTTGCTAACCCTGCACACTGGAAGCTCCCAGCCCAGACCTGCACACATCTACTTGTCTAATGTTCACGGGGAGAGAAGCCTGGACGGCTGTTCATGCTGATTTGCTCTATGACAGACAGCAGAGGGCGCTGTGCTGCCATTTAATCCAGTTCATTGAATAATACGATGGCTTGTCATCTCTCTGTCTGACACAGTTCTGCCAATCAAAGGCAGGCTTTCCTAGAGACTGAGCGAGAGAACGACTCCAGCAGTGAAGGCTGAGCTGACCCTGTTATCTGGCCTGATTAACAACCTGAGAAAGACTGATGTAGGTTTGGCTGTAAGAGAGATTTACCAGCATATGATATTAAGGTGAGAACAGATCCAATAAGTGCAGGCGTCCATAACTGTGCCCAGGTGTTTAAATGCCTCAGCCTGCTCTGCCTACTGGCCGCCGAGACTAAAGGCTGGTTTATACTTCTGTGTACAACCTACACCATCAGTACCTTTTCCAAAGAAACACTGAGTAGTTTAATTTCCTTTTTGTTCATATTTTTTGTGAGAGTGGGAGGAGCTTCCTGCTTCTCAGGCTGCAGTAGGTGTGGTTTGGACTGAGGCCAGACTGAGAAGAACAGACTGGGCAAATACTGGATCTGTGGTTTATGAACAAAATAGTACATTATACACACTGTACTCACTGTAAACATTTATTTAGCTTTAATGAGCATAAAAGTTACTGATATTGTTTTTTTACCCAAACCAGAAATAATGCTACAATTTAATATTGTAAAGAGAAATTAGGGGGGGGGGGGGGGGGCGTTGCCGCAGTGATCAGCACTGTTTCCTCGTACCTCAGGGACTGGGGTTCGAGTCTCCACCCCGGCTCAGTGAGTGTGGAGTTCGCATGTTCACCTCAAGGTTCTCCAGTTTCCCCCCACCGCTGAAAATCTGTGATTTGGAGTCACTGTCTGTAGGTGTGAGTGTGTGAGTGTGAGTGTGTGGGTGTGAGTGTGAGTGTGAGTGTGCCTTGCAATGTGTCTGCAGCCCATCCTGGGCATCTTCTACAAGAGGTTCCAGTCTCACACAACCTTGAATGGATGAAAAGAGAAATTATGTAGTTGACAGACTGGTAGGAGAGAGCAGTTATACTGAGAATTAACCTCTGTGTCCATTTAGATTTTGTTAGTCTCTTATTTGCTTTTTTCCCCAAATGAAGCAGATTTACAGCAGACAGCTGATGGGGTTTCAGGCTGTCATGTGGCGTCAGGCGTAACATGCAGTTATAGACAGACTGTCAGGTTTAGACAGACAGTTTTTATGATCACTGTCAGCCCACAGACTTGAATTTTACATTTTTCAACATAATCCACATGATAAATGTCAGGTTTCTTCATTTTGTTTCTGTGCTGGCAGTGTATCTGTCTCAGGAAGGAGAGCCAGACATTTTCCAGGAAGTAGTAATGAAACTTTTTTTTCTAGATATTTATTTTAAAATACCAAGTTAAAATATAAAAGCCTAATTTAACATGACCAGCTTCTGCCAAGCCGAGGAGGAGAAAGATAAGCTTGACGAAACTATACAGAAGAGTTGTAGTAGTAGTAATAATAATAATAATAAATAATAATAAATAAATGAGGATGATGAAACAGGAGACGACCTTAAGCGAGGTTTCATTTACATATCAGGCTTTCAAAAAAGTATAACGATAATTATAAATGTTCAACCCTCAATTATCAAAAATAAACAGAATGAAAATACAATAAATACAAAATTTTACACAGGAATAAACAAACATCATAATATTGAATGTCAATATCAAACAATGCAATTAAGAAATATTCAATATACTGTCTCTAAATAATCAGTTACGCAGCTGACAAAATGTCTATCAGTATTGGTATAATTCCAGTTTATTTTCAATTCATTGCAGTTCGGGCCATTTTGCCATTTTGATGACCCCTATTGGAACTTTAACATTTCACTTTATACCAACCATGCACTGCATACAAATTAAAGTCCTCTATACATTTTCTGTATATCTACAGTAACTCCAAAGATAAAATAGATTCCCAGCAGGGCTCTGACTCCCACTGAGATGTCATCTGGTTTCATAATGTTAACTCCATCCATGCTTACATACTGAAGATGCCCACAAGCATAGGAAAAACTGCACATGGCTAATCGTTTACATTTAGCTTGATGGTACAACTAGCGTTGAACTTACAAGCTAAATGCTGACAATTTCATGATAATTAAAAGTTTGAATAAACATTTGTAAGCATATTTTATTGATACAGTATGGACTCTTGCTGGAGTGGTTAGGATTAACAACTAATAAAACGTCGGTTGTCCTATCAAGGTAAACATAAACGATTTCTTAATACCACTTAATAAAAATGCACCTTGTAAAGAACAGCTTTTGTTGATGTGATGAATTCGGACGGCGGAAGAGATTTGGCATGACAGCCCCCGTTCAAGACCAGTTAACTTTTAGCCCTTGTTAGCCACCAGTGTAATAAGTGTAGCGAACTAAAACTCCTATGTCCGCTACAACTTAAGCGGGTCCACTGGTAACCACTGCCACCACCTCTCTTTATAATTTATCTGGGGAGGTCCAGACACCGAAGCCAAGAGTATAAATAGATTACTTTATTTAATGTAATAGCCGGGGATCACAATCATTCCCAGAGGGCAACACCAGACAATAGGGGGCAATACATCACACGTGTTGACTCCACAACATCAGATCACACCACAAAATCCATAATTATAAATACACAAATCTAGTGAGGGAAAAAGCACTGCACTCCGTATATCACCCAAATCACCCCCATCAGTCTCCTTCCCCACCATCAACAACTGTACTACCAACCCCGGCTAAAATCAACACACAACCACACACATACATACGAAAAGACAGAGACCTTTAAAAGGACGGTTACTTCTCAGGGGAGAGGCAACACAGCCCCCCGTCCTTCCCCCGAAGAAGGAAGAGGCTCTACTCCCAAAGCGCACTTCGCTCCGCGGCTCCTTATCGCCCACACATCGCTAACTTCCCTACACATTCATCCCCCCACCTCACTCTTACCTACTTATCTTCGCCCGCGGCCGATCTAACATCAGCGACGGACACCCCACATTTCCCCCAACATTAACCGCGGACAGCCAAGGGATTCCCCCTCCCTCCCGAACCACACCGGTCCTTTCTCCACCAAACCAAACCAAACATAGAACAACAACTCAATCTATTCCACCCCCCTTTAAAAAGACATTCCTCCCCCCCAGCTGTAACCCATTAACAATCACAACAGATACTCCCCACAACATTCACCACAATATCAGTTGATAACACAATACGCTGTATTTTGCACATAAAAACACCGTAGCAACACATCCACAGAAAGCAGTTGGACAGTATTGTGTGCCTGACCGGTCTAATGAGCCACAAATAAGACCTAAGTGCTAAGAAATATTACAAAACTACAGCTTCCAACTGTTTAAAACGCCATGAAAAATGATGCCATTAATAGCGGGATCTACGAATCATCTCACTGTTAGCACGTAAAGCACAGACCGTATCGTGGTCAGTACTGTTCTTCCTTTAATTTACAGAAATTTTTATAATGTTCAAATGTTTTAATAAAGGGGTTTATGTTTAAGTGTCATACCCGGCTCGTCCGCTCCTCGTGTGTGCCACGCCCCCTGATTACCCACGTGTATTTCCCTGATCGTCTCCAGCTTTGTCTAGTTACTTTGATTAGTCCTGTGTATATAAGTCCTGGTCTCCCCGGTTTCCCTCGTCCGTTATTGATGTTTCCTGATGTAAGTCAGCGTCTGATGTTCCCTGCACCTCGTTGTCCTCCAAATAAACCCCCGTTTTCCCGTATCCCGCTTGCTTGCCTGCTCCTTACCCGCACGATCGCTGCTCGCTGCCGTTACCTCCGCGACCGATCGTGACATTTAAGTATATGGGATCATTAAAAAAAAATTATTATTATTCTTATTATTATTTTAACCGTGGCGTAGAATTGGGTATCAAGCATCTTGCGATCCCATTGCTATTGGTACCAGTTACTGCATTACTGGTATTGCGACATCCCTATTCAGGTCATACCCTTCTTTCAGAAAACTGTAGCACAACTGTGTTTGTGGAGGAAAAACTTAGGAAGAGGAGCTGGTCTGAAGTCCTGAAGGGAGCTGGAGCCCCCTTTCTTTGGAACAGTGTGGAGCCGTCCTCCATTACTGCTTATCCTGTACAGGGGGGTGGGGAGCCTGGAGCCTGTCCCAGGTGGCACAGGGCAGGGGACACAATGGATAGGATACTAGTTTATAGCAGAGCACAAACTCACACATACAGACTCACACTAAGGGCAGCTTAGAGATCACAATTCGCTGACCACATGTACAAGGAGAAAATCCTCTTGAGAACATGCCAGCTTCACACACAGAGTTAAGCCAGGTCAAGTCAAGTAGACTTTACTGTCATACTACCCATGTAGAGGTGTAAAGTGGCATGAAATAACATCCCCCAGGACCAAAGTGCAATAATCAAACCAGAAGTGACAAGGGGAAGGTTTGCACAGCACTTAATGTTAAGGACAGTGTGAAATGGGGCTGGAAACAATGGTTTAAATGGCTTATATACATGCAATGTGTATATAATCAATGAATACAGCAGCATAAAGGAGTGAAATAAATATAGTGAATTGAATATATAGATAATAATATAGGGGGCGGCATGGTGGTGTAGTGGTTAGCACTGTTGCCTCACACCTCTGCGGCCCGGGTTCAAGTGTCCACCTGGGTCACATGTGTGCGGAGTTTGTATGTTCTCCCCATGTCCTCGTGGGGTTTCCTCTGGGTACTCCGGTTTCCACCCACAGTCCAAAAACATGGAGAGGCTAATTGGAGTTGCTAAATTGCCCATAGGTGTGCATGTGTGAGTGACTGGTGTGTGAATGTGCCCTGTGATGGGCTGGCCCCCCATCCTGGGTTGTTCCCTGTCTCATGCCCATTGCTTCCGGGATAGGCTCCAGACCCCCCACGACCCAGTAGGATTAAGCGGTTTGGAAAATGGATGGATGGATGGATGGATAATAATATATTAAAGTAACTAGTGGCAGTGTGTTTGGGGGACGGGTGGGGGGTGGGAATATACTCAGGAACAGGTAGGGGGTAAGATTGGCAGCAGGGTATTCAGTGTCCTGGCACTCTTGGGGATGAAGATGTTGCTGAACCTGGCAGAAGAGGCTCAGATGTACCTTCGTCCAGGGGGAAGCAGGACAAGGATTCCTTGGGAACGATAGGAGGAGACTTCAATGGTAGATGCTTTGTGGGGCCAATGTTTCTGGAAAATGTCCAACAGTGCTAACCACTGCACCACCATGCCGCCCCTGTATTTAACTCAAATTTTTAATATAACAGGCTTCATGACATTCCGTTTGTAAGTGCAACTTGTCCATGATTCAAACGTTCTTAACCTGTGGACTGCCTACAACTGATGATGTAGCTTTTATGTAAGATCTTTGAAGCATATTTTGTGATAATGTAATACATTTCATCAGTTCAGCGATGTGCATAGACTTTTCTGTGTGGGTGTCAGACCACTAAATTGTCGGTCGGGGGCGGGGGAAGGTCCCCTCGATATATTCTGCTGACTGGTAAATTTCCCTGCTTAGGATGGGGGCCATTTATCTGATCGTCAGTTATCATTTGCCCCCCCCCCCCCACACACACCCTGCACATGCCCACATTACAAAGTCATCAATCCTTCATTAATTATTGATACAGGAATCTTCCATTTATGGTATAAAGTTCCCGACCAATTCGTTCACAGTGAACGAGTCCCTTGGGTCTCTCATTCTCGTTATGAATGAGCTGGTGAGTGAGTGGATGAAGACGAGTGTCTGTCATTCACCCACTGACTCACCAACTCCTTCAGCATGAAGTCAATGGCAAAGTTTCTCCAGTTTTAGACGATAAGACGTCTCATTCCTAAGATGGTGCCAGTGTGTGTGGCCGGCCGTCTTCCATGATTAGCTCATGTTGCTGTTTGTCTGTGTTGTGATTTTTGCTGGAAATCTTTGCTCCTTACTGGTATGTGATGGACAAGCTGTTTACGATATTTGTTCTGCTATGAAATGCCGGAATATTTTTTAAAGAGAACTTTTATTGGTAAACAGTTATCAGCAGTTTTATATTACAGTTTTGAGGTGATTATGTTTGAATTGGACCACCTACATCTGGTATTTATTGCTGTGATCTACTGGCCAACAAATTATAATAAAGATTTTTATAACTTTCTGACTTATTTTATGGCAAAATATGACCAGGTTTTGAATGTGAGTGATTTTAAACATATTTGCTGCTCGCCTAAGTCACTAGTTAAAGACTTCCTGAATCTTACTGAATCTTTTGACCTGTAATAGGTCCAACTTAAGAACATGGCCGTACTTTAGACCTTGTACTATCATATGGTCTGTCTGTTTTTAATATGACGGTTCACAAGGCCGATTTCTCTGATCATTCCCCCATTCTGATCGATAGTTATCTTCCATGTTCTGCCCCTAAGTCTTGTGCGGCTCCCAGTGTTTCCCACAGATGAAGCCTTCTACTGCTACCAAATTTGTAACTGTGTTTAATGATGCTGTTGGGCCGTGTTTAGAGAATATTCACTGTGCTGATATGGAGGAGCTAACTTCACGTTTGTACTCCACTTGCCAGGATATTTTAGATGTCACTGCCTCTCTTAAAGTTTGTCCTTCTAAGCCAAAAGGACAGAGTTCTTTCTATGGCAGCATGTGCATTTTAAAACAGTGATGTGTAAAGTGCAGAGGTGTAAAGTCACGGTTCACAGTTGAGTTCAGCATGTTGAGGAGTCTGACGGCTTGTGGGAAGGAGCTCTCTCGCAGTCTGGTCAATCGGGCTTTGATGCTGCGGTAGCATCTGCCAGATGGGAGCAGCATGAAGAGTCCATATGAGGGGTGGGAGGAGTCCAGCACAATGTGGGAGGCCTTTCTGATGCAGCACTTGTGGAAGATCTCCTGCGGTGAGGGGAGAGACGTTACCAGCTGCTTTAACAATCCGCTGCAGGCTCTTCTGGTCAGCAGCACTGGCACTGCCGAACCAGACGTAAATGCAGCTGGTCAGGACGCTCTCTATGGTGCCTCTGTAGAACACGGAGAAAACATGGGGTAGGAGCAACTTCGCACAGTAAAGAAGCAGCAGCCTGCATGGTCTTGTGCAGCATAGAAATGGCTGAGCGGGGTCACATGGCACAGAAGCAACAGGCCGAGCAGCTTCACACGGCACAGGAGGCTGAGCGGCTTCACGTAACACAGGAGGCTGAGCGGCTTCATGTAGCACAGGAGGCTGAGCGGCTGAGTGCAGCACTTAAGCAGCAGGCTGAATTGTCCCTCAGAACTCAATATTCAGAGACATAGTGACCTTGTCCTCTGAGCCCATCATCTGCAGCCCGAGCCAATGTGACTCCACTGGGAACCAGGCTGATTTCCTCACCAGATGATGGACTCCCAGGGCTCTTCCAGTTCCTCCTGCTCTGATGATTCACGGATGAGCAGGTCTTCTATGTAGTAGCGGGTCACCGGAGCTGCAACCTCGCAGAGTGTTCTGGAATCGTTTTATTTAACTTATTGTGTTTCCCAAAATACATGTCGTAAAATAGCCTCAAATAGTATGCAGTTTGCTGTAGGGCAGGACCGGTTTGCTCATTTTCACCAGTAGAGGGTGCTGTGGTAGACTGGTAATGGTTATGTCTGCCCTAGTGTCTATTATAAAAGTTATCGTCTTCCCACATACAGCGAGATTCACCTGCCAAATGGACTCTGAATCGGGCCCCATTACACTGCCAAGGAAAAATGGTTCAGCCTCATTGACTAAGATGTCCTGCACAGCCACAGCTCTCACTGCTGGACTATTACAGGCAACAGCGAAATGCCCTGTTTTGTTGCATCTCTGACATTGCTTGTTGTAAGCGGGACACAGATGTGGGGCGTGTGACCTACCACACTGTGAACCAGGTGTCTCTGGGCCTGTCTGTCTTCCCACTGGCCTTTTTCATTCAGCCTTACCTCCCCCCCCCCCACTGTGCTGCTTGTCCCCTCTGGGCTGCTGTTGCACTGCCCTGATGTCTGTCATTATCATGCTGGGATTCTGTGTCTTTATCAACTTGGGCTGTCCTGCCATCTGCACGGCTTTGTCTAACGTTGAGTCACTTCCCATTTGGAGCCTTAGTGCGATTTCCCGGTCGGCAATTCCAGTCACTACTGTCTCTTACCTGCTCTTCTTTCAGCCCAGCAGAGTCACAATGCTCTGTTAATTCATACAAGCTCCTGATGAACACATCCACTGATTCACTGTCTTCTGTACACTTTGGTGGAAACCTGTACATTCATGTATCATGTTCCTGCATGGTATAAAGGGCTCATTCATGTATCATGTTCCTGCATGGCATAAAGTGCTCATTCATGTATCATGTTCCTGCATGGTATAAAGTGCTCATTCATGTATCATGTTCCTGCATGGTATAAAGTGCTCATTCATGTATCATGTTCCTGCATGGTATAAAGTGCTCATTCATGTATCATGTTCCTGCATGGTATAAAGTGCACATTCATGTATCATGTTCCTGCATGGTATAAAGTGCTCATTAATTTTTTTCATCACCTCTTCATAGTCATTAGCTTCAGTTGTGTCTGCAAATGTGAATGAACGAAAAACAGCTGCCACTTCTATCCCCATTGCATATAATAAGGAGATAACTGGCATTAACTGGGACCCTCTTCCTTGTTCAGCTTAGTGCTGATACAGGTCTTTGAGTCATTTCCAGTTGGGATTAAGTGGTTACGGTGATGGATGGATGGATGGATGGATGAAAACATAGATACCACCCTACTTCATACTATAAGCACTAATGTTTGTGTGCAGCCGTATCTGTTACTCTGTGTGAGTGAGAGAGACAATTTAGTGAGAATTAGTAAGTCGTCCAGAGGCAGAATAGTATGTGTTCAACGTTTCAGAAATTACAATAAAAATTACTAATTCCTTAACTACAGTTTAAAATGTACCTTATTGATAAATCTCCATTCAGTAATTTGGTAATTCGCTCGACAGCCATAGTTTAAACATATTTAGGGATTTTGTTTTTTTAACTCACTTTTTGTCTCTCCTACAGTGAACATTAGACGGGAGCCACATTCTGATTATCGCCCATTCAAATGATAATTGTATAATTAATTAATTTATACAAAATACATTTGAGGGTAGAAGAATGTTTTAGGAAAAACTAATTGTTAAAATATAAATCACCAGCATTATATTTTTAGGAAATATACTAATGGGGGGTTGTATTAGTACACAGTACATTGTGTTACTCAGCCTAGCAAGATTGTCATAAATATTATATTAATACTGTCCCAACAGCTTCACAAATATCAATGTTGGATGGCCTGGAAGTGTCCATGATGCCAGAGTCCTAAAGAGCTCGAACCTGTATGCAATGACAGCAAGAGGAGACCTTTTTCCATCTTTGCATCTACTTAAAATGCACAAATGTGTTGTCAGTTCAGCATGTTACTCCATGTAGCAATAAATTAACATTTTCATAAGTATTCATAAAATGTTTCAATAATTATTAATAATAGTTCGATAGCATCAAATGTATCAATAGCTTTCAAATGTATTCAATATAATCAGATGAATTGTACAATCATGAACTTGTGCTGCTATTTGCCTTCAATGACACCTATAATTTGAATGTCAGAAGAGTTAGCCCACACATACAGACTGATTAAAATGCGGCATTACTTGTGTTTTAGGACACTGAAGAGATAAATGACAACAGTCATGCTGCTAGGAGACCCTGCATATTCGCAGCTGGCGCCTTAAGGGATGCAGTGATACTGGCAACCTAACAGCAGATCAGCGCTACTTCAATGAGCGGCTCAGCAGGGTCTTCGGCAGACGTAAAGGGAGCTGGAGGTGCCTGGCGAAACGGCTGGATGCTAACATCTCTGCAGTCTCCACAATCATCAGTGCACGCTGCCCCCTTCTCAACCTGTGTGAGATGCGAGGGGAGGATTTTGTGGAAGTTGCTCAAGCTGCACCTTGCAGTGACAGAAGAGACTTTTATGGGGCACCGGATGCTGCATATCCAGTGTAAGTCAGGGAGGCCCTAACAAAACATTTTTATAGGCAGCTAACAAATGGAGTGGACTTGTACAACTATTTTGCAGTTTTGTTAAAAAAGAGAGACAAAAACATGTTCTTGTAATCACTTGTTTATTCACGTTTAGGTATTTTTCTTGAAAATACTAAATCAAATACAATGTGCATTTATGTATAATGCATATGGGAAAAAAACGAAGTCACTGTTTGACATGCCAAACTTTGCACATACTTTATTTCCTATACTAACATACTTCTTATTTCATACTTCATATTTTCTTTTAAAATAAAAGAATATTTTTAAATTATAACACCATACTATCTGGTAATAAAGAACAATTTGCATTCTAATATTCAAACTAACAGTTTTTCAAAACTGCAACTTTTAAACAAAACAGTTGCCTCAGATGGTTTGAAGTAAACAAACTGTGTAAAAAAAACAGACCGTTAAATATTCCCTTAAGTCATGAAAATTATGGCCCATTAACTTGTCTGGGGGCTGAAGCAGTATTGGTGTCACCACTTGAAGCTTGTGGGGGAACCTGGCTGAAACTTAGAGGCTGAGCCAGGTCTTCTAGGAAGGAAACAGAAGGTGTCTGGTTTACTAATGGAATATGAGCAGGAGGAATGTGCAAAGGTGGGACAGGAGTGAAGCTCTGCTGGAAGACTGGAAATTGCCTGTGGGTGTTAAAAGGGGCAGGTTGAGATTGAATACTGTTGAAGTGAGGAGGGTGCAAAAAATCATAAGGGGTGCGGTTTGTTTGTGTAAGCATCTGGGTCAGCAATGACATCATTTTAATGTCATGATCCTACTGTGCTTTTTGCATTTTGAGAAGAACCTCAGTGTCATCATTCTTTAGGACTTCAGCAATTTTGTCTGTGAAAGTGTGGTGTCCCCTGGGAGGGGAAGGGGGAATTATAATTTATGGGTTGTTTATGGTTTGTTTTTTTATTCTCTTTTTTTGTTTTTCTTTTCCTTTCAGCAGTGCCACGAAAGCTTGGGGAGGTTGCGCCGTCCCTCATTGGTAATTGAGGGGCGGGACTTGTTAGATTGGTTGGCGGAGGCGTGGACTTGATCGGGTTTAAAGATGGCTACATCAGAGTGGACGGGAGCGCGGTCCGGGGACGGAAGGTAATCGCGGCGGTTGTTTTAAGGAGGCGTCGGTGGGGGCGATGCGGGCTTTCCCCAAGAGGACCGCGGACGTGAGTGAGCTGAGGTACCAGGCTACAAGTCACGGGTCCGCGGTATCGATAGAGGGATAGCGAGCGCGCAGCCATAGCGTCTGGGGAGGTAAGAGCAGTGGGAAGGCGACGCAGATGACGGTGGGGGGAGTGGCCTGGGATACTGTGCTTAGAACCCGGAAGTAAGGGAAGGTTCCTAACCGGTGGGGTGTAGGACGTATCCGTTCGGGTTATAGCCGGGACGGTGTGGTTCCGGGGTTGTTTTGGGCTTTGTTTCCCCCACAGGTCTAAGCTCGCCGCCGTGGGTCGGCTGGCTTGGGAGGCACCGGGTTGGTGCATATCGCTGCCAACGGATTGAGGCGGTGAGCGGCGTACGAGCTACCAGGCTAAGAGAAGGACAGAGGGAAGAGTTTCGGTTATCTCCCACGGGACCGAGAGAGCTCCGGGAGGAGGTGGACGCGGCCGGAGGGTAGCGGCATTGCTGAAAAAGGGATAGTTAAGTTTTGCTTTGTTTTTTTTATTTTTTATTTTTTGTTGTTTTTGTGGGCCGGACGAGGGAAGTGCGCCGGCCCAGGACTGAGTCTTTAGTTTCTTTTTTTTCTTTCCATTTTTGTTTCTTATTATTATTAATAATATTATTGTTATTATTATTACATTTTTGTTTGGGGGTTAGGTTTATGTAGGGGGGACCTTTGCAGGTCACCCTTCGGTTTTGTCCTCTCCTATGTTAACTGACCTCCTCTCCCCGCTGCCTAAGTGTGCTGTATATAAGGGTGCCGTGTGCTGTGCCACTGTGTGATTAGTTGTAGTGGATATTGGGGGAGGTGTGAGTGCTGTGGGGTTGTTTTGGAGTAGTATGGGGGAAGGAGAAATAACACTTGTAGTGGTGGTGTGATTTACCTGTTGGTGGGAGGGAGGTGGTTGTTGCCTGGGAGTTTGGAGTGTCTGTAACCGAGCCCCAAATAAATCTGTGCCAGCTCACCCAGTTGTTTGCCCCATTGTGTCATTGCCCCAGGAGATTCTAAAGGGTGTGTGGATAGCATCGTGCTGTGTGAAAGGGTTAAGGGGAAGAATTAAAGACTCAGTACAAAATAGTTCCATAGATATTTGTTTTGAGAGTACAATCCCCAAACATACAAATAACAGTTTCATGATTCTTAAAATGAAGGCCAATATGTATGAAAAAATCCCTCTCTGTAGAAAGATTGCTACAATTGCACGATGGACAACTAAGGCCATGTTCACACTGCCATGCTGAAGTGACTCAAATCGGATTTTTTTGCCTTAATGTGACACAGATCTGATCTTCTCAGGGCTGTGGGCACGCAAATCAGAAGTTTGCAGATGACACAGCCATCATGGGGTGTATCAGGGACGACCAAGAAGAGGAGTACAGAGGTCTGGTGATGAACTTTGTAGCCTGGTGCCACTCCCAGAAGAGCAGGAAAGACAACCTCCATACATTAAATGATTTTAAACCAGGTATTGTCACGGGAAGGTTCGGGTGGACAGGCGATCGTGCGGGCGGTGGTTCAGAAAACCAGACTGACGAGCAGGATCGGGGTAATCGAAGACCTGGAACAAAAGAACAGAACAATCAACGAAGCACAGGAAACAAAACAGAGACGCAGAACACGGCAAGGGATAAGACAGGACATGACAAAGGGCAGGGAATGCAGAGAGACAGACTAGAAAGGGCGGAACAGAGGGAACAGGCGGAACAAAAGGAGCGGGAGTGACGGGAGGGAACGACGGGAAACCAGGAGCGGAGCGGGGCAGAACAAAGGGACCAGGAACAGAGGACAGCGGGACAGAGGCAGGAGGAGGAACAAACACAGGCGGGAGTGGGCAGGAAAAAAGGGAGAGAAGGAGGGGGGACCAAGGGGAGCCCGAGGGAGCCCCAGCGGGCGACGGGAGGCAGCCGGAGGGGCCGCAGGCGGCCGGGAGGCCGGAGCCAGAGGGAGCCGCGGAGCGGCTGAGGAGACCGGGCGAGGGACAGACAGCGGGGACGAGGAGGGAGTCGAAGGAGACGCTGGCGAGGGCAAGGAGAGGGGGGGAGCCGCCGCAGGCGGCGACGTCTTCCGCTGCGCTGAAGCGGGTGGACCCGCAGACGACCGACGAGGAGTCGGCGGAGGGAGTGAGGCAGGGGGACGAGGCTTCGGAGTGGGGCCCGCAGGGGACCGCCGACCCGGAGGGCCAGGACCCGCAGGCGCTGACCAAGCCCTAGCGCAGGCGCGGGCCAGGGGGCAGGGCGGTCCCTCCCTTTACGGGACACAGACATGACGGCCCTTATTCGGGGTCGAGCTCGTCGGGGTAAGGGCACTGGAGTCACAAGACAGGTCCCCGATGGGGTCCCATTCTAGCTCCTCTACCTCCGAAGAGGGAGGCGCAACGGTGGGGTCCTCCGGGACCTCCTCGGGGACGAAGGCTGACGGGATAGGAGGAGGGTCAGAAACGAGTCCAGAAACATGGACCCGGGAGGGTCCAGTCCTTGGAGGCGGGCACGCCTCAGGCATGGGTGCTGGAGCTGCTGCAGGTACGGGGAGTGCCTCGGGCGTGGGCGCGGAAGCTGCAGGTAGACAGGACTCGGGCGTGGGCACAGATGCTGCAGGAGACGGGAGCGCCCCAGACGCGGGCACAGAATCTGCAGGCTGACAGAATACCAGCATGGAGCTTGCAGGCGGGCAGAACAACTCGACAACGGCAGTCCGAAGCACGGGCATGTGCTCCACCGCTGGAGTCGGTGGCCCCAGCGGTCATGCAGGCAGCGGAGGTGGCTGCCCCATCGCGTGAGCCGAGGATCCGAACGACAGCTCCAGCACGGGAGCCGCAGGGGCTGGCGGCTGCACCGGTGCGAGTGTCGCCGGCAGAGGAAGTTGCGCTGCTATCTCCGGAAGTTGTGGGATCCTCTGTTCCGGCAGCGTAGATTGCAGGGGGACGGGCGCCGCGAGTAGTGCAGGCGGCGGCGGTCGCCCTGAAGCGGGGTCCGCTGGCTTAGGTGGTGATCCTGATACGGGACCCGCCGGCAAAGGCAGGTGTTCCGGCGCAGGACCCGCGGGCAGAGGTGGCTGCTCCGGTTCTGGATCCGGGGGCAGAGGCGGATGCTCCGGTGCGGGGTCCTCCGGCTTCCGGAGCTCGAGAAGCCTCTGTAAGCCCTTGGCGAGGCTGACGGGCTGCCGGTTCCGAGGCGGGGCTAAAAGCCTCGAATTCTCGGCGGAGCTGGAACAAGCGGTGCTCCACCTCTGGGTCCCGAGGATTCGGGAAACAGTCCATCACCCTCCAATATTACCCCTGGAGGGTAAAGAACTTATGAGCCAGCCACTCTCTGTCTTCGGACAGAGGCAAGGGTGGCGCCTTCGGGGCTTTAGCTTTTCCAGGCGGGGCTGGCCAGTCTGGCAAAGGAGGGACGATCCCTGCCCCCTTCGGGAAGTGAGGCACATGTGGGATCGAGTCCCTATTTGAGCTCATACCTCCCCGATAACCCAGTCCTTCGGGGTGGTATCGGTGCCGTTCAAGGAGTGGCTGCTGATCCTCTGCGAGTGGCCCAACGCTGGGGATCAGAACGAGCTCCTCGTTGTCGCTGTGCTCCCAGAGCCGGGCCAGGACACTTGCTCCAAACCGGAGCGGTTCTGCCTCTGAGGCCAGGACGAGCTCCCTCTCTTTGCCCTCGCTAGGGAGCTCAGAGCTAGAGAGGGAACAGGCACCCAGACTGATGCACTCCTCAGGCTTTTTCCTCCTTCCCTGCTTCCTCTTCTCCTTGCTAGGGTCCGTCATTCTGTCACGAGAAGGTTCGGGTGGACAGGTGATTGTGCGGGCGGTGGTTCAGAAAACCAGGCTGACGAGCAGGATCGGGGTAATCGGAGTTTATTCGGGGTAGGGAAACAAGGGAGGCTAGGGACTACCAACACCATGTGCACAGATCACGTAATGACGGACAACGATCACAGGCAAGACTCGGACTTAAATACACAGGACTGATCACAGTAATCGGACATAGGTGGAAACAATCAGGGAAACACACGATGGCAAGCAGGGGGGCGTGGCACACATGAGGAGCCGACAAGCAGGGCATGACAGGTATGGTGACAACAACCAGAATTTCATAAGAATCATGTAACTGTGCTGAGGAATATACTCTTAACCCAGATGACTCTGCAGTGGAATCAAACAGTGCATCTCCAAGTAATGATGTGGATATAAGCAAGACCCTGCCTGACATAGTTGAGCAGAATTTTGCTGCAGCTTTGCTGAAACTAGAACATTTTGCACATGTGCCAGGCACCAAAAGCAAAATCTTAGCTTTCCCTACAAGTCGTCAGGCCTCACATGATCCCACATACATTCTCAAAAACAATTGGGGGGGATGCTCATGAGAATAAAGATTTCTCCTATTCATCACTGGGCATGTGGTGCAGGAAGACGAGATGGCATGGCTGATTTTAATGGCTTTGAAAGGCATTGTAGAGCTATTGGTTGCTCCAACACACAGAAGACCTTGAACGCAAAATTTCAGAGCACCGCAAAATATACGAAGAACTCTTTCCTAATGTGCAGCTTCTACCCAAACATCACTTCTTAGAGCACTATCCTGCACTGATCAGGAAGTCTGGTCCTCTCGTTGGTCTCTGGATGATGCGATTAGAGACCAAGCACAGTTTTTTTAAGCACAACATTCGACACTCGAATTGCTTCAAAAATGTGTCCCTCTTGCTAGTGATCAAGCATCTGCTCATGATTTCATATCACATGAGAGCATCTAGGTTTGAAAAGCATGCTCTTGAGATGACAAGTGTCTCAGCAGTTCCTGTAGATGTTTCTTAAAAAACAATTTGTTGAGAATATTGAGCAGAAATTTCCTGGTACAAGAGAGGTGCACATAACTAGATCTGTGTCAACCAAAGGTGTAAGTTTCAAAAAGGGCATGATTGTAGCTCATGGGTCCACAAGTGGACTTTCTGACCTTGGACAGATTGTTCACATTTTTGTAATTCAGGAGAAGCTGTTCTTTATGGCTAAGAGACTTTGTGGGTGGTGTAGTGAGCATCACAGAGCCTTTGAGCTCACAGCATGTCCAATGACATAGATCTGATTGAGCTTAGTGAAGTAGCAGATGACTACCCTCTGGCAGACTATTTGTTTGGGTCTCTCAGAATGGTGACATTAAAAAGACACATGCATGTATAAGGTAGGATGGCATTTTGATTTAAAACTTTTATATTAATTGGACTGACTGCTCTCTTGGAATTAAAAGAAGAGCTGTAATCATTTCATGAGTTATATATTTATTAAATAATAACTAGCCTGATAAACATTTCTTCACCAGTTCATCTATTAACACAAATGTTACTTTAAATGTATTAAACTGGAAATATCATGAACTATGAGTTAATGACATTGGAATAGTGTCACGATCACGCCGGAGATAAGCGGCGATCGTGCGGGTAAGGAGCAGGCAGGCAAGCGGGATACGGGAAAACGGGGTTTTAATAAGGATAAGCGGGTCAGGGAACACTGGACGGCAACAGACATCAGGAAACATCAATGACGGACAAGGGAAACCGGGGAGACCAGGACTTAAATACACAGGACTAATCAAAGTAACTAGACAAAGCTGGAGACGATCAGGGAAATACACGTGGGTAATCAGGGGGCGTGGCACACACGAGAAGCGGACAAGCCGGGTATGACAAATAGTGACTTTACAGTATATTTTATCCCTGCACTATTTATATTTATTCTAACCAAGGTATTTTCATGAATTTGTTACACACTGTAGCTTTCCTTTTAAATGAGCTCTTAGCTTTTGGTCTGTTATGTTTATATAATCTATGGAAATAACGCTCTCAAAACCTTAGCTAAGATTTACTCTTGTACAAAGACATATGTATTTATATGTTTATATGTTACAGACATGGCTGCTCCAGTAAAGCTCAGAATTATCCTCGGGGAAAACAATTCCCAGAGACTTACCCTGCAGGGTGGAATTCCAGATACGGTTGGTGAACTTGTTCAGCGCATTAAGAGTCAGTGTGGGGTAGAAGCCCACTTCAGGCTGCAGTTTATGGATGCAGAGTTTGGCAATGAATTTACTAACTTGACTTCATTGTCAGAGACCCAGGACAGAAGTACCTTAAAGCGCATCTTTGATTCAGCTGCATCTGACCTGCCTGGTGGCTCTCTACCCCCTCAACTCTACTCCACTCCTGGCCCATCATAGTCTAGTAATGAGCCGGTAGCTCATATGACACAGACATTTTGTCTACTCCTGAGTCCACCCCTTCACGGTCCTCTGGCTGGCCTGTTGTGTTTCTTGTGCCCCGTTTCCTATATGATTGTGAGCTACAGCTGGACAAAGTGGAATTTTTCTTGAATCCGGACATTAGACTTAAAACCGCCATTCTTGACAGTTTAGCCGAAGCGATTGTTCAGTACAAAGTGTACCCCTCAGACAGTGAGTTTGAGGAGGTTGCTGAAGCCCTTGTCACATCCCATCCGTGTTTGAAAGAGCCAGGCTCTGCCACTGGATATAGTGGCTGGAAGCTGAGCTTCAAATACAAACTTGCCAACTACAGACGGAAGCTGAAGCGGCTTGGATGCCCAGAGGTTGAACTGAATTCCCTCACAAATACACCTGCAGACGAATGCAGTCCTGCTTATGGTGTGAAGAAGCCCAGAAAGGCCGAAGTGAACCACTGCCCCACCTACCCAGCTGCTGAATCTGCAGAGACGCTTGAAAAGATAAGAGAGACCCTTCTTTTAGAAGCAAGGAAAAGGAACAATGAGAACACAGTGGCAGTAGTGATGGAGAAGACATTTGCACACAGAAGACAGGAGGTTATTTGTGATACACCCTTAATTGCTGATTTTAAAAGCAGATCGCCGGCTCTCTTCTGTTTCCATGAGGTGGGTGAATTAATGCACAGAACTTATTTACTTTGATTGGAATGTGTCTTCATTTAATATGTACAGTATTATTCATATCAGCCAAACAAAATATGGGAAGCCATATTGTCAAGATCTGGCAAATGATGACATTAGTTAAACTAGTTAATGAGTTCACTGTTATGATATTCAAACTTGCTTTTATGTATCTTTTTCCCATTTAAGCTAACTGCTGAATTTAAGAGGATCGCAACAGTCAGTTTGCTGTCCAAATTCTTCTCTGAGCTGGATGCTCAGTCTTCATCCCTGATGAGGGTGTTTTGCATGAAAGGCGGCGTTCAAGGAAGAAAGATTAGAAGCATTATAATACCCATAACCCAGGTATGATAATGTGGGAAAAAAACGTCAGTTTTTATTTTTAACATTTTTAACACCAAAGGCTTGAAATGTAAAGAGGTGATGTAAGAGGGAGGGAGAGACATAAGACTAGACTGAGAGGGCGTACAGTACTTTCTCTAAGAAGGATCTGAAACAATATGCGACGTTGGGCAGACTTGACAATGTCCACTGAAGTTACAATGGTAGTTACTGTTTTCTGGGACCACATGAATGCTTTTATTTGACATATTTCTTTAATTGCTTGGACTGTGCTGTGCTTTTAACCAACATTATTGAAGTTTCCTTTAATTGTGATTTAAAAGTTACATAGTATTGATGCACCCATGGATATTGCAAGTTCATAAATCATAAAATTTGTCAATAAAGACTGTTTCATTTGAAAAAATGTCTCATTCAGTGCTGCATTATGTTTGTGACATCTACTCCACTTATTGATTAAAATGGTTTTTCTTTTATTTATGTGGTGACTTTGTCTGGCCTACATACTCAGACCGATGCCACTGATGTCAGGAGAGAGTGCATCATCATAGCCCTCTGTGTACCTGAACAAAGAGCCTGGAAACCTCGTGAAAGTATAAAATACATGGTATGTAATTTTAGTTTTTATTCTCCAGTCCTTATTGTGACATCTGTAAACAAGCCAGTTATGTTTATTTAATTATAGAATCTTTAACCACGTAAATTACATAAATGATAGCAGTAATGTGTTGTATATGTGTGTGTGTGTGTATATATATATATATATATATATCCAAGAACTACAAGCCCTAGTAGGCTGAATACAAGAGCAGCTGACCTGAGAAATAAGATCATGGCTAAGCTGGAAACCTGGACCCTCCGACACCGATTACCAAGAATGCGTGAAGTACCCTCAGAAGGTCTACTAGAAGATGTGAATGCAGCACTACGGACAATCCCTACTACAACCATCACTGACACCAACCAGCTGTTCTACACCACAGCAACAGTGATCCTTGAGGTGCTTGGCTATAAGATGAACAACAGCCGCAAGGAGCAGTATCCCCCATGGAAGAGAAGGTTAGAGGCTAAAATCAAGGCAGCACGGAGGGAAGTTAGCCAGCTATCGGAATTACAGAAAGGTGTGATGAAAAAAGAGGTACCTAAGAAGTATAACAAGCTGTCCATAGCTGAGGCCTTAGAAACTGCCAAGCAAAGACTCACAGCCTTGGCTACCCGTCTGAAGAGGTACACCAGAGATATAGAAGCCAGGAGAATAAACCGGACCTTCTCCACTGAACCATCCAAGGTGTACTCTCAGTGGCAGGGTAATAGCATGAAGATAGACCCACCAAGGCTGGAGACTGAGCAATACTGGAAGAGCATATGGGAGAAAGAGGCATCACATAACAACAATGCACAGTGGCTTGTGGAACTAAGAGCAGACCACAGTAACCTCCCTGAACAAGCCCCAGTAACCATCACATTGGCAGACATCCAAGAAAGAGTCTCAAACATGAAGAACTGGACAGCACCAGGTCCTGACATGATCCACGCCTACTGGCTAAAGAAGTTAACTGCACTCCATGAGCGCCTGGCAGCACAGATGAACCAGCTGCTAATGGATGGGACCCACCCGGAATGGCTGACCAAAGGTAGGACAGTCCTGATACCGAAGGACCCCCAGAAGGGACCGGTCCCATCCAACTACCGGCCAATAACCTGCCTCTGCACAACATGGAAGCTCCTATCAGGCATCATAGCGGCTAAGATGAATAAGCACATGGATCAATACATGAGCGGGACCCAGAAAGGAATTGGTAGAGATACCAGAGGAGCAAAACACCAGCTACTGGTAGACAGAGCAGTCACTCAAGACTGTAAGACCAGACATACCAACCTGAACACCGCCTGGATTGATTACAAGAAAGCCTATGACTCAATGCCTCACACATGGATCCTAGAATGCTTGGAACTGTACAAGATCAACAGGACTCTAAGAGCCTTCATCAGGAATTCAATGGGGCTGTGGAAAACAACTCTAGAGGCCAACTTCAAGCCAATAGCACAGGTTACCATTAAGTGCGGGATTTACCAAGGAGATGCCCTGTCCCCGCTGCTGTTCTGCATAGGCCTTAACCCTCTCAGCCAGATCATCAACAAGACTGGCTACGGATACCGACTACGGAATGGGGCGAACATCAGCCACCTCCTCTACATGGATGACATCAAGCTGTATGCCAAGAGTGAACGAGACATCGATTCACTGATCCACACCACCAGGATCTACAGCAATGACATCGGAATGTCATTCGGGCTGGATAAGTGTAGTCGAATGGTAACAAAGAGGGGGAAAGTAGTCAGAACCGAGGGGATCGTACTGCCAGAGGGCAACATAGCAGACATTGAGGATAGCTACAAGTACCTTGGAATCCTGCAGGCAAACGGGAACCATGAAGAGGCCACAAGGAAAGCAGCAACAACCAAATACCTGCAACGAGTAAGGCAAGTCCTGAGAAGTCAGCTGAATGGGAGGAACAAGATCCGGGCAATCAATACCTACGCCCTACCAGTCATCAGATACCCCGCTGGCGTTATAAGCTGGCCAAAGCAGGAGATGGAAGCCACTGACATCAAGACAAGGAAGCTCCTCACAATGCATGGCGGGTTTCACCCCAAATCCAGCACACTGAGACTATACACTAAGCGGAAAGAAGGAGGCAGAGGACTAGTGAGCGTCAAAGCCACTATCCAGGATGAAACATCGAAGATCCATGATTACATCAGCAAGATGGCCCCGACTGATGACGTGCTCAGTGAATACCTCAGGCAACAGAAACCCAAGAAGGAAGAGGAGCAAGAACAGGAACCATCATGGAAAGATAAACCCCTGCACGGTATGTACCACCGGCAGATAGAGGAAGTGGCTGACATTGAAAAATCCTACCAGTGGCTGGACAAAGCTGGACTGAAAGACAGCACAGAGGCATTAATCATGGCAGCACAGGAACAAGCTCTAAGTACAAGATCAATAGAGGCTGGGGTCTACCACACCAGGCAGGACCCCAGGTGCAGGCTGTGCAAAGATGCCCCCGAGACGATCCAGCACATAACAGCAGGGTGCAAGATGCTAGCAGGCAAGGCGTACATGGAACGCCATAACCAAGTGGCTGGCATAGTGTACAGGAACATCTGCGGGGAGTATGGGCTGGAAGTCCCAGGGTCAAGATGGGAGACACCTCCAAAGGTGGCTGAGAATGATAAGGCTAAGATCCTGTAGGACTTCCAGATACAGACTGACAAATTGGTAATGGCTAACCAACCGGACATAGTAGTGGTGGACAAGCAGAGGAAGAAGGCCGTAGTGATAGACGTAGCAATCCCAAGCGATGGTAACATCAGGAAGAAGGAACATGAGAAGCTCGAGAAATACCAAGGACTGAGAGAAGAGCTAGAAAAGATGTGGAAGGTGAAGGTAACAGTGGTCCCAGTGGTAATTGGAACACTCGGGGCAGTAACGCCCAAACTGGGAGAGTAGCTCCAACAGATTCCAGGAATGACATCTGAGATCTCTGTCCAGAAGAGCGCAATCCTAGGAACAGCTAAGATACTGCGCAGGACCCTCAAGCTCCCAGGCCTCTGGTAGAGGACCCGAGCTTGAAGGACAAAGACCGCCCACAGGAGGGCGAGTGGGGAATTTTTTTTATATATATATATATATATATATATATATATATATATATATATATATGAGTGGTATAACATATGTTTATATCCCCCCCCCCCCCCATTTTTTTTCCTGTGAAGAACACGGACTGTGAAAGAAGTGAAGCTGCAATGATGGAGACAATGTTTGGAATCTGTGCCGATCGCAAAGAGGGTGCAGAGGCAGACGACCCAGAAGATGTAGGTATCATTCTGGAGGGTGTGCAAGTTCTGGATTTATTTTCTGCACTTGTATACACTCTGGATCTCAGCTACACTCCAGAGCTGAGATAAACGTTAGAGGCTTTGCAGAAAATAATCATGGAGCTTGATGGAAACAGACTCTCCAAAAAAAATCAAGCACTGAAAACTCAACTTGCACGTTAGTCATCATCAGTAGTGATCTAGCGGTTACTCTTATGGGAAGGCAGCTGTGAAGACATTTGATGAGTAATTTGCTTTAAAAAAATGGCAAGCTGTGTTTGTGTTTTACTACTTACAACTGTTGCTATTTTTGGGTTAGAAAGTAGAATAATATTGTGAAATGTCTCTTTAAAAGGAAAAAACGGTTCTTTTCAAAAGGAAACTACTGCATATTAAAGTGCTGAATGTGAAAAAGACAGTTACAGTATAAGGACAATACACAATGCTATATTTTCAGTTTGACTCAAACATTTTTCTTTGCAGGCAGTTGCCAGGACCATGTTCTGTTTTTGAATAGTTTTTTTTACTGAATGCATTTTATATGTTGATGTTGAATATGAGTAACATGCTCACTGGGGCCAGGCTCAAACTGTCATGCCCTGCTCGTCGGCTCCTCGTGTGTGCCACGCCCCCGGATTACCCACGTGTTCTTTCCCGATTTGTACCCAGCTGTGTCTGATTATTTTCAATCAGTCCTGTGTATTTCAGTCCGTGTCTTACCTGAGTTCTGCGTCCGTCATTGATGTCAGTCGATGTTCGTGCCCTCGTCTTTGATAATAAACACCGTTCGTCCCGAATCCTGCCAGCCTGCCTGCTTGCCTGCCTGCTTCCCCGCTTGCCTGCACGATCGCCGCTCTGCCCGCGATCGCTGCCGTACACCCGTGACAGAATGACGGACCAAAACAAGGCGGAATACATCTCCGAGGAGGAGTACTTCCGCCTCGGAGAACGGGTAGAGTACTGGAGATCCCAACCCGGTATCACAGAGGATCGTCCAGCGTGGAGCCTCGTCCGCCGGTGCGAGAAGACCCTCGGGGAGCTAGCCCTAGACTTGGAAGCCTGCTTGGCCGAGGAGCTGCGCGTGGGTCTCCTTCGGATAGCTCAGCTCCGGACCAAGCGCTCTGTTGCTCCCAGCGAGCGGGGGTCCGTCCTTCCGGCGTCCACATTGGCGGACGTAGCTCCACCTCCCGCCGCTGCCAAGAGCCGGAGGAGGAGAAGGAAGGAACCAACGATCGCCCCGACGATCGCCTTAAGGGCATGTGCCCTCATCCCGTCGGCCCTCCCGGAGGAGGATCTGGAGGGCTCCCCAATCACCTGGATGGCCCCTAGCTCTGCTAAGCTGTCTCCCCAGGCAGCCTCTCCTGTCCGGAGAGCACCGGTCCCGGCTACGCCGTCGGAACGGCCGCCGCTGCCCGCGGATCCCGCTCCCGTGTGGCCGCCACTGCCCGCGGATCCCGCTCCCGTGCGGCCGCCGCTGCCCGTGGACCCCGCTCCCGTGCGGCCGCCGCTGCCCGCGGATCCCGCTCCCGTGCGGCCGCCGCCGCCTGCGCAGCTACCGCCTGCGCAGCCGTCGCAGCCGCCTTCGCCTGCGCAGATACCGCCTACGCAGCTCCCCCTGCCTGCAGCTCCCGGGCAGGCGCCCCCACTGCAGCAGCCTGCAGCTCCCGGGCGGGCGCCCCCACTGCAGCAGCCTGCAGCTCCCGGGCGGGCGCCCCCACTGCAGCAGCCTGCAGCTCCTGTTCCTGACCGCGCTCCTGTTCCTGACCGCGCTCCTGTTCCTGACCGCGCTCCTGTTCCTGACCGCGCTGCAGCTGCTCCCGAGGCGCCCCCTCCGCCTGCAGCTGCTCCCGAGGCGCCTCCTCCGCCTGCAGCTGCTCCCGAGGCACCCCCTCCGCCTGCAGCTGCTCCCGAGGCGCCCCCTCCGCCTGCAGCTGCTCCCGAGGCGCCCCCTCCGCCTGCAGCTGCTCCCGAGGCGCCCCCTCCGCCTGCAGCTGCTCCCGAGGCGCCCCCTCCGCCTGCAGCTCCAGTCCTTGACCCCGCTCCTGTCCATGACCCCTCTCCAGTCCCTTCTGCCCCAGTCCCCGAGGAGGTCCCAGAGGACTCCACCGTAGCTCCTCCCTCTTCAGAGGTAGAGGAGCTTGAATGGGACCCCTCGGGGACCCTGCTTGTGACTCTTAGTCCCTCACCTCGGTGACGTCGACCCCGACCTGGGGTCGGCATGTCTGTGTCCCGCAAGGGGAGGGGGCACAGACGCAGGGCTGGGGTCCCGCCCTGCCCCCTGGCTCGCCCTGCCCCCTGGCTCACCCTGCCTCGCCTGTGCTGGGGCTCGGTTGGCGCCTGCGGGTCCTGGCCCTCCAGGTCGGCTGTCGCCTGCGGGTCCCCCTCCGGTGCCTCGTCGCCCTGCCTCGCTCCCCCCCTCCGGTGCCTGGTCGGTCGCCGGGGGGCTCCCCGACGGCGGCTCCTCAGTCGCCTGCGGGGCCCCCACCTTCAGCCCGTCGGAGGATGTCGCCGCCTACGGCGGCTCCCCCCCTTGCCTTGCCTTCGCCCTGGCCCCTTCCAGCTCCCTCGTCCCCTTCCCTGGTGCTCCCTCCTGCTCCATCCCTGGCCCCCCCGCAGGTCCCTTGCCCTGTCTCCTCTGCCCCTCCGAGGTCCCCTCCGGCTCCGGCCTCCCGGCCGCCTGCGGCCCCTCCGGTCGCCCCCCGTTGCCCACTGGGGCTCCCACGGGCTCCCCTTTGTTCCCCCTCCTTCTTGCCCTGCTCTCCTGTCTTTGTTCCTCGTCCCTTCGTCCCTCCCGTCTCTGCTCCTCGTGTTTCTCCTTCTCTTCCTCTGTTCCCTTCGTTCACTCCTGGTCCTTTTGTTCCTTCTGTTCCCGCTGTGTCCCCTTTCCTGGTTTGTCTTTCTGCCTTCCCTGTCCTTTGTCAGCTCCTGTCTCACGTCCTGTCGCTTGCCCTGTTTTGTGCCTCTGTCCTGTTTCCCGTCTCTCGTTGATGGTTCTGTTTTTTTTGCTCCAGGTCCCGGTTCCCATGTCCCGTCTGTCGCCTCCTCCCTGGCGCGCCCGGTGAAGCGCGCCTTTGGGGGGGGGTTCTGTCATGCCCTGCTCGTCGGCTCCTCGTGTGTGCCACGCCCCCGGATTACCCACGTGTTCTTTCCCGATTTGTACCCAGCTGTGTCTGCTTATTTTCAATCAGTCCTGTGTATTTCAGTCCGTGTCTTACCTGAGTCCTGCATCCGTCATTGATGTCAGTCGATGTTCGTGCCCTCGTCTTTGATAATAAACAAGGTTCGTCCCGAATCCTGCCTGCCTGCCTGCCTGCTTGCCCGCACGATCGCCGCTCTGCCCGCGATCGCTGCCGTACACCCGTGACACAAACAGTGGGCTCCAGTTTTCTAGCTCAGCAGTTACAATTTTTGCTTGTCTGTCTGCAAAAAAGAAGACAACATAATGTACAGTCAGTAGGACTTTGAAATCTGCTTGTTGTGTTTTCACAGCAACATGTTTTCAAGCATTCGCTAAATCAGTGTTTCCTTTTCTGGTAAAGTTTTATTCCAACAAATCCTGTTTGCTTTATGTTTTTCTTTTCCAAGCTTCACACCAGCTGGGGGTTAACTAGATCAAAGAAGTCAAAGATATTTTATTGTCAATTCACATTATATGTGCAAGACATAAATGGGAACCGAAATGCCGTTCTTTGCTCACTGGTGTGCGTACCCTCCAATTACATAATTATAGACATTATATAAAAAGTGCAAATGGTAACAATAAATATTTAGTCATTTGTGCAAATGATGGCAGTTTGAGGCAGTTGTACAAATGGTAAGAGTAGAAGAGGGCAGGAGGCAGAGTGGGGAGGTAATGGACTGAGTTCAACCTCTCTACCAGTACTTGGATAAATATGTTTAAATTCATGACTGTATAGACACTGTTTTCTGAATAATATTCCATCCATCCATTTTCCAAACCACTAATCCTACTGGGTCGCGGGGGGTCCGGAGCCTATCCCGGAAGCAATGGGCACGAGGCTGGGAACAACCCAGGATGGGGGGCCAGCCCATCGCAGGGCACACTCACACACGCACACCTATGGACAATTTAGCAACTCCAGTTAGCCTCAGCATGTTTTTGGACTGTGGGGGGAAACCGGAGTACCCAGAGGAAACCCCACGATGACATGGGGAGAACATGCAAACTCCACACACATGTGACCCAGGCGGAGACTCAAACCCGGGTCCCAGAGGTGTGAGGCAACAGTGCTAACCACTGCACCACCATGCTGCCCCTGAATAATATTTGATAATGTTAATTTTCTTATGATTAAAAAAGTAATCTCTTAGCCTAAAGCATTTCTGATGAATAAACATAACTTTGTTTTGTTGAATTAGCACAATTAATTCGTTATTGTACTATTTTAAAAGGGAGTCGTAACTAACCAATTAAATTAAGTAACTCATAACCCTATCTTACAAGTTACAATGGCCAAATAAAATCAAGTCAGATCCTACTTTTGTAAATATGTCACATTTATCCTTACAAATGTAGTTGAACTGAAACATGGTAATTAACAAACAGTAACCCCAATACATCAAGTTGACACAACATATTTACGTTTAGGTCAGTCAAGAAAATTCTTTCTTGCTAAATTAAAGCATTTGATTTAGGTGGAAATTCTTTCCATAATTTTATTACGTTCACCTAACAAGTTATTTTTTTGAGTGTAGGCCTACATGCATTTAGTCTGCGCTGCCAAATAAGGATGTGGACAGAGCCCAGTAATTGTATTTGCATCGTCATTTGTTAAGGCAGCAAAATTATTTGTATTTGTATTCGAATAAAAGTGGAAATAGGTGTAACAATACAGTTTATTACTACACTTCTAATTTTTGAATATTAAAGTGTTAATATGTATTATTCGATAATGCGTTTATGAAAACCATAAACCAATATTACATTTAAATATTTGTAATTACTGTAATGAACATTTATAACCATAAACATAACGGAAAAGAAAAGAAACAAACATTCGGTTCTTAATCCACACTCAGACCAACTGACTGAACTCTAAACCAGGGTTTCCCAAACCTTTTCGCCTGGGGGCCCAAAAGGGAGATTTGTCGTGAACCTGGGACCCTAACCCATAATTTATGATGAAATGTTAATGATATAAAAACAAAACAAAAAACGCACAAAGAACCAAAAGTTGAAGTATACAAACAATATCCGTTAAATATTTTCTTTAAAAATGGTTTCAGTTTTATTATTTATATCTGTATTGCTGTTTATGACAATTAAAGAGCCCCTCTAAAGACCCCTCCTTCATTTTAGATAAAACAAAACAGACACAATGGTCCATCTGACATAATAATGCCCAGACGAGCTTGATGGGTCGATTGACCTCCTCTGGTCTGTAAATTTCTTTTGTTCTTATGATTCATTTTTTATTCAAGACAAAACATGGACAGGATTGAACAACTATAACACCCTGTATGTTACCTCACCTCCCACCCCCCCTTACCAAATGTCAAACTCTTACTGTATGTATAACTGCTATTGACATTAGCACTATAATAATATGTTGAACGTACAGTGTTAAAAATGTGTATATTTGAACTGATTGTGATTGAATTGATTCTCAAAATGAAAACATTCAGATCGAAAGAATCAATCTTATTTGGTGACAAGGAGCAAGTTAAGCTGTTTGCAGCTGGTCTGGTTGCTTGTGTTTACGTTGGTCATAAATATTTAAGGATTTCTAACATGCCTCCTGAATTATATTAGACTGTGGTTATTTATTAATACTTAAATTTTTCTTGATTTATAGCCTTATCTGTATACAATGAATATCTAGTTAAAAAAATGAAAAACAATCAATAAGTGTTGTTTTCTCTATTCCTGTACTTAATAAACTGATCATAGATGACGTTGCTGTCATGTTGTTAATATTAATCTTGCTTATAATGAAATAACGCTGCCCCGCTTTCTGGAATATCCCCTGCAGGTATTTAACTGATAATAGATGGATTCATCCAAAGTTCTCTCTCACCGAACTATGGTCATTTATACTTCTGCCTGTGATGCCTTCAGCTCCACCACTTGCCTGTCATCACCTCCCTCTCACCTGCTTTGTGTCTCAAATGTTAAGACTGGGACAATGTGAATTGGGACTTTGACTTTCCGTACCAGCCCCAGGTTGCTTCCTCCTAAGGTTTCTACCTTCTAGGGAGTTTTTCCTTTACCACCTCTGGCTTACTTACTGGGGGCTTTGGGTGGGGATGCTGTAAAGCGCTTTGTGAAAATGTAATGTGAGAACGTGCTATACAAAATATTTGAATTGAATATTGAAAATAGGACCATGAAAGATCTGAAGATTTCTGAACCCGCAGTGTTCATTTCTAGTCAAAATACCACATTTACTGATTCAGCCTGAACACATTAGACATTTGTGGTAGTCAGTACAAGCAACAATTAAACGATCAGATGATTTTGTGCACTTACTAATGTATTTATTTGCAATATATGTTATATAGACTGTGACAGTGGTCTGCTATTAAAATAGAACTTTAATGTAGCCTTTAAATTGACTGTTGAGAGGTGAACCTTGAGAGTGGCTGTTGGATGAATGTTAAGAAAATAACTATGACAGTTGTAATATTCTTGTACATATGTATAATGTATATATAATTAATATTGTGTGTATATACACAGTCATATGAAAAAGTTTGGGAACTGCTCTCAGCTGGCATAATAATTTACTCTACTTCCACCAAAACAAGGTACATCTTTCATTTCCGAGGAATATCTGAGTACTGGGGTATTTCCCAAACAAAGATTTATAGTGAAGCAATATTTAGTTGTATGAAATTAAATCAAAAACTGGCTGTGCAAAAATTTGGGAAACCTTGTGATTCTGCTGATTTGAATGCATGTAACTGCTCAGTACTGATTACTTGCAACACCGAATTGGCTGGATCAGCTCATTAAGCCTTGAACTTCATGGACTGGTGTGTCTAATCATGAGAAAGGGAACTGAAGGTGGCCAATTGCAATTCCTGCTTCTCTTTGACTCTCCTCTGAAGAGTGACAGCATGGAATCTTCAAAGCAACTCTCAAAAGACCTACTACAAAAATTAGAAAACGGTGATCTATTTCAACTTTTAGAAATGGCACTAATAAAATATTAATCTGAAGTGGCTGCAAAGGTGAAAATCTTTATGATCAGATATGTCGGCGAGAAAATTGGTGATTATTGCTCGCTATTTTGGTGCATTAAACCACATTAAGCTTTTTCATGTTAAGCGTTTTATAATGTCCCTGAAACAGCAGTAGGGCGGCGACAAATGTGAAAAGTGAATCATGAGTAAGATTGTGTGATAATGATTTATGTGTCTTATTGATTTAAGTGTCACTGCAGAACCGCGTTTTATACGGACAAGTATAACGCAAAATGTGCGTCATGACAGAATTAGGTGGCGGCGGGAGCTTGTCCCCTTTCTCTTATTGTTACTTGTTATTAAGTGACATGGATAATATCCGGCAAAAATCCTACGGAGAGAGTCCGTGTCCATTTCTGCTTATACCGCTTCCGCGTTTGATACGCAGCATTTACTGTTTGTAAAGGAAAGTGAAAGTATTTTAATGCTGGACTCTCCATTTACTCAAGAAACGCGGATAAGATTCTGTATTGCGAGGTAAGATTTTAGTCAACTTACAATAAAATAAGCTGTGTTATATATATATATATATATATATATATATATATATATATATATATATATATATATAGCGGCCGCACCCGTCGCATGAAGTAGCTACTAGGTCTCATGCATGTACGTTACTATTTACGCTTCGTGTTCATAGAGGCCCCAGCAGGAATCATCTGGTCTAGATCGGCCAAAAAATGGGGGGAGCTGCTTCTGAAATGACCCCCCCTGCGGAGTGTAAAACAAAGAGACCTGAGAGGTAAGACAGAACCTGTGTGTTTGTTCTGCTTTACACACGGTCATAAAAAATAAACGCTCCAGCATTCTCGAAAGAGAGAGTAATCTTTCTTAACTTAATTCACATCCTCGAGAGTTAACTGATTCAGGTCCGTGGGGTAGATGATTTATGTTTATCATTTATTAAGTTTATGAAATTTAATTTCCTTCAAGAATTTACATTTAATTGTACTCCCTGGACGCCGTCCTCTTAGCGCTGATTCTTCAATTCTTCACATCTTTATGGTGCGAGGTGATTTTCTGAATATGCTAAAATAAAGTTTATATTTTCGGTCTCCGCACCGCCCATTCAGAACATGTTATCGGTGTTCAGTACCCGGCACGCAAATTTTTTTATTGATAATTTGGTGACATTTATTATGAGGATCCCCATTTAAGGCTAGATTTATATAATATCAAGCAACAACAGGCAAGCCTAGTAATGGAGGCTGTAACAATGATACTAAACGTTTCATATTGGGATCTTCATTTTAGGTGATACTTTATTTTACGTTAAAGCTAAATGTAAACAAGCATGTTTGCATCAAGAGCTTCACAGCATATCAAAGTACATGAAGAGAGAGCAGGAGGTTAAACAGCTGAAGGTTTTATGTGATCCTGTCCATATATGAATTATATTTATATAATGAGGATCTTTTCACTGTCCACAGTGTCCTGATGGAGAGAGCAGGCTCACCTGTACCCAGCTGTGTTTCCATGAAGAGTGACGAGTCAATGGGGGAACCAATCACCTTCAGAGAGGGATCTTCTTCATCAGATCACAGGTAAATATACATTTAAACATTGTTTAAAACACTCAGACTCTCAGACAAGAGACATACAGGCACACACAAGCTACAAGAAAAAAAACTTCCATTTTTTTTAACTTTTGCAAATTCCATTGTCTTAAAAATTTTAAATAGATATTTTGTCTGTCTTCTGTATAAATCACGTCTGAGGTTAAAGTCTGAGGATCACTGTAAAGACTGACTTCTTGTGAGCTGGAATTAGAAGGTAGATTGAAAAGTGCATTTTAAATGTCAATCCTCAGCATGCAGCTGGAAAAGAGCTACTGCTCTATATTGATTAAGCATGACTGGACAATAGATTGTCTTCTTCTGGGACGGATGTTTCTGCTTTGATAATAAATAGATTCTCATGGGCTCTTTAGCTCTGTTCAGACTGAGGCTTCAGTTTGAACATGTTTAATGGAACAGAGCCTGTTAATAATTAGCTAGTTATCATGGGATCGGGGGATGGTGCAGGCGAGGAAAGGATGACGATCCACAGTGCGGCTCCAACATGACAGGGGTCTATTTATAACAACACAGAGCAGAAAATAAGGGAACCACAAGGGGTCAAAAGGCCGTAACAACAAAACACAGGGGAACAGTAGGAAAGAGCAGGGCAACCCAGGGAGCAGAACTAAGGGGGAAATAACTACAGAGGAATCCAATACAGACAGAAACAAAGCACATGATCAACAGCATGTGATACAATGACCAACTGAGGGAACTGACCACAGGCAGGAACTAAAATACACAGATCATGGGGACTAACGAAAGGCAGGTGTGAGGACTCAAAAGAATCAACCAATCAGAGAGACACTGGAAACAGGACACAGGTGGAATTAACTAACTATTAATAAACAGAATTGAGGAGCTATGAACCTGGGACCAGGGACAACACTTGTGAGAGAGAAGCTGACTAGATGGATATTTAGTAATCAGCATTTCATATGAACTTTATACAGCCTGTAACTTGTGGGTCTGGCAACCTGCAAGCAGCCCCCAGTCACTGTAGCCTTTTGTGATTTTCCTGCTCTGTCTGATAAACAGGCTCTAAACTCACATTTCTGTTCTCTAGCCTGCATTTCTGCTCAGTCTAATGAGCACAAAGTTCAAGCACATATTGCTGCACTAAGGTTAACTCTTAATTCTCTTAAGCTGACATTCTTGGCTGTCAGCTGCATAACATTCAGGTACTTTTGCATTAGCTGCACAAAGATACAGTTTCAAAGCTGATTACAAAATATCCCTCTAGTCAGTTTTTCTCTCACACTGGACAAGATCCTACGGAGCTGCCAGAGGTCACACCAGAGCCTGGGCCTGCTGGGAACCTGAGGTGCAGCCCAGCAAGAGACAGGAAGCCCCTGAGTATTACAGGCAGTCTAGTGTTAACCCTGGAAACAAGGGACAGAATAAATCCCTTTGGGGTTAAGCGAGCTGCTTTTGGAGCCAAACGGGGAACAGGAGTGCTGCTGGGGGGGATGTCATGCAAAATTAGTATATTGTTATATTATTATACATTTTATTGCAATGAAAATGATAATATAAGTGGTTTGGTGTGAACATTTGATCTTTGTGTTTTTATAGCAAAACAAATAAATAATAAAAATTCTAGATCTGGGGGGTCCCTAAATTGCAGGAGCCAGTGCTGTCCCCTCCCAGATTCCACCCCTGGATAGTTATGGTAATTAAGTTGAGATCTGTTTGAAATCATGTTAAACAGTTTACAAGAAGTAGCCAGTGAATGTCATTGAGTGACTGGGAGCTACATGCCAAACCGTCTCTCCTGGCTGCAACCTGCTGTCTCTCTGTGCTGCCACTAGATGTCACTGCTTCTCTTATACTGTCTTAAGCAAGTTAACGTCAGGAAGCTAATCTAATAAAATAAACACAGAATGTGGATGGCAGTTACATCTGTTTCAATAACAATATAATGGTTGGATATTTGTCTTTTATTCACAGGGGCCGAGTGAAAAAATGTAATTCACATCCACATAAAGGAGACTTATCATCCATCTTCAAGGTGTGCATATATTTCTGAAGTATATTTTCTTAAATTTGATCTAAATTGATATATATCTTCTACAGATCTAGAATAAGTAGTTCATCCTGTCAAAGACAAGATATTTACAATTAATTTAGCGTTCCATTTACCTCGGAGACCATTGGAGTTGGGAATGACGTCACACCCAAGTTAACCTCATTTGCAGTACAGCAAGTCGGAAAGCCATTTACCAAAACCAGGGATCTTTTTTTAAAAAAAACAAAGATTTCTTGCCTAGCCAGAAAACTTCTTGTATTTAATGTGCCCCAGTTTAAATGGCCTTCATCTTTATTCAGGTATATTTATCCCAGACTACTTTAAAACAGAGAAGTTATCCGGCTAAACAAGAAATCTTGCTTTCTGAAACAGACCCCAGTTGTATCCAGGTTAAATGCTAGCCATTGTTAGCAATACCAGTTGATAACAACACATTACGTGATATTTGCACATAAAAACACCATAGCAACAGAAAGCGATGTGTACAACCACAATACATAACTGCTAATAAACACTATAAAACTACAGCTTTAACTTCTGTTGATGTAAATTTGCCATTTCGAATTCTGCAGTCGAAGTTGTGTAGGTTCCCCCGACTTCACGAGTTGGAATTCTGAGTTCAGGGTTCCAGTTGAAATTTCACACTAGGAACTCCGAATTGGAATTGGGTAGAAATGGAATGCAGCATAATTCAGAAATGAAAAGATATGGTGCCTGGAGTGATAACAATTAAACTGTAACTGTTCATTTCAGTTACTGGAGGAAACAGCTCAAACGTTTCTGAAGGATGAGCTGATGAAATTCAAAAGGTACCTGGATCAGAATGACCCAGAATGCTCTGAGCCTCAGCTGGAGGAGGACAATGACCTGGACAGTGATGGTCAGATGCAGAATACCTATGGTAGAGAGGGAGCTCTGAAGATCACACTGTACATCCTGAGGACCATGGAGCAAAATGATCTCGCTGACATGCTGGAGAAGAGTAAGAGCTGCACTTCATTCAGTGTGTGTTTGATTTGCCACAGAGAACTAGTTTATTAAAAATGTGTTACATTTCAATTTATCATTTATTTAATTTAATTTGGCTTAAATGAGTAAAAAATGTTTTTTGAAAAGCTCTCATTTCATTTCAGGACATCTTCTGTCGCAGTATCAGCGCACAATCAAATGTAACCTGAAGAAGAAATTTGAGTGTGTATTTGAAGGGAAAGCTAAGGAAGGACAGCCAACACTTCTCAAAGAGATTTACACAGAACTCTACATAACTGAAGGGGGAGCTGGAGGAGTCAATGATGAACATGAAGTGGGACAGATTGAAACAGCATCCAAGAAAAGGGTAATAGAAGATACTACAGTAAAGTGCAATGATATATTTAAACCCTTATATGGGCGTGTGACACCTATCAGAACTGTACTCACAAAAGGGGTCGCAGGTATCGGGAAAACAGTCTCTGTGAAGAAAGTTATTCTTGACTGGGCAGAAGGAAAAGCAAACCAGGACATTCACTTCATATATGCTCTTCCTTTCCGGGACCTGAATTTGATTAAGGAGGAATACAGTCTGATTGATCTGCTTCACCACTTTGTCCCTGAACTGAAATCGCTTGAATCCACTGAGCTGTGTAGGTACAAAGTTTTGTTGATCTTTGATGGTCTGGATGAGTGTCGCCTTCCTCTAGATTTTCAGAAGAATGAGAGCTGGTTTGATGTAACAAAGAAAACATCACTGGATGTGCTGTTGACTAACCTCATTAAGGGGAATCTGCTTCCATCCGCTCTCCTCTGGATTACCTCCCGGCCAGCGGCAGCCAATCAGATACCTCCTGAGTGTGTCCACCAGGTGACAGAGATACGAGGGTTCAGTGATGCCCAGAAAGAGGAGTATTTCAGCAAGAGATTTAGTGATCAGAGCCTGGCCAGCAGGATTATCACACATGTGAAATCATCAAGGAGCCTCTTCATCATGTGCCACATACCTGCGTTCTGCTGGATTTCAGCCACTGTCCTTGAAAGGCTTTTTAGTAAAACTGATGAAGGAGAAATTCCAAGGACTCTGACTGAAATGTACACACACTTCCTGATTTTTCAGACGAGTTTAAAAAATAAGAAGTATATGAAAAACTATGAAACCAAGCTTAAGGAATTCAGCAAGGAATTCCTTTTGAAACTCAGTAAACTGGCTTTTGACACCCTTGAGAAAGGCAATCTCATATTTTATAAGCAAGATCTGACAGAGAATGGTGTTGACGTCACAGAGGCTTCAGTTTACTCTGGAGTGTGTACAGAAGTCTTTAAAGAGGAGTATGGGTTGTACCAGGAGAAGGTGTACTGCTTTGTGCATCTGAGCATCCAGGAGTATCTCGCTGCTTTATATGTGTTTCTGTCAAACTCATCAGCTGACCTGCTGAAGACTGCAGTGGATCAGGCATTAAAGAGCAAGAATGGACACTTGGACCTCTACCTCCGCTTCCTCCTTGGCCTATCAACAGACTCCAGTAAAACTCTGTTACAAAAACTACTGGGAGAGACAAGACCCAGCTCACATAACATTAAGCAAACAGCCCAGTACATCAAGGAGAAAATACGGGAGAATTTATCTGCAGAAAGGACCATCAACCTGTTCCACTGTCTGAATGAACTGGGTGACAATTCTCTAGTAAAGGAAGTACAAGGATACCTGAGTTCAGGATGTCTTTCAGCAGCAGACCTCTCACCTGCACAGTGGTCAGCTCTGGCCTTTGTGTTACTGATGTCAGATAAGGAGCTGGATGTGTTTGATCTGAAGAAATACATCAGATCAGATGAAGGTCTTCAGAGGCTGCTGCCTGTGATCAAGAAATCTAGGACAGCTCTGTAAGTGATCTTACATACGTCTGTTGCTAAAGAAGTACAGATGTTACTCATGATACTGCTTTTATATCTTATCAGAACAATTAGAGTGTATTTATATGGACACCCAGAAATTTTCACATTTTCACCCACATTTTCGGTGTGGTGTGTGGTTCAGTGGGTTTGGACTCTGTTCCTGTGCTCAGAAGGTCACTGGTTTAAATACCTGGCAGGCAGAATGATGCTGGTTTTGGGCCCTTGAGCAAGGCCCATACCCCCCAGCTTCAGGGGGCTGGATGCTGGCCAACCCTGCACTCTGACCTGTATGTGTGTGTCAGAGAGAGCAAGATCTGAGAGGCGACAGCACTGTTTTGCCAGGGGGATGAATAAAGCATCACTATTTCATCCCTATCTGACAGGATTGATAATTGTCTGATTAGTGTTTTGGAAATTTAACAGGTTCTCAGTTACAGCAAAACAGAAAATAAGGATTTCAGTCATGGTGTCAGCAATTCAAAAGTCATATAAAAATGTAATTAAAATAACTTAAGCACTTCTTGACATTCAAATCGGGGGCGGCATGGTGGTGCAGTTGTTAGCACTGTTGCCTCACACCTCTGGGACCCGGGTTTGAGTCTCCACCAGGGTCACATGTGTGTGGAGTTTGCATGTTCTCCCCTTGTCGTTGTGGGGTTTCCTCCGGGTACTCCGGTTTCCCCCCATAGCCCAAAAACATACTGAGGCTAGCTGGAGTTACTAAATTGCCCATAGGATTGCGTGTGTGTGTGAATGGTGTGTGAGTGTGCCCTGCGATGGGCTGGTCCTCCATCCTGGGTTGTTCCCTCCCTCATGCCCATTGCTTCCGGGATAGGCTCCGGACCCCCCGCGACCCAGTAGGATAAGCGGTTTAGAAAATGGATGGATGGATGGATGGACATTCAAATCCCACATAAACATGTTCACTTACACATATCCCAGGCAGGAACTGAACCCAAAGTAGTGCTGATCACTGAGCCCCAGCGCTGCTCAGAGCTTTATAAAAATACTTATGCATATATTACAGAGTCTCAGGGTAACTCACCCTGTAAGGTCATTAAACAGCAGGTTTGTCTCGGCTGGGGAGTGTCAAGTAAAAACTATTTGTGTTTCTGACTAGGACAAATAACAGCTATATGCTACATGTGTAATTGTAATTAAAATGTTTATTTTGATATTTTATTTGATATACCTGTGTGTGGTGTATGTATTTATGTCTTAACATGTTTCCTTTTCCAGGCTGGACTGCTGTAGACTCACAGAGACATGCTGTGAAGTTTTGGCTTCAGCTCTCAGATCAAACTCCTCTCAGCTGAGAGAGCTGGACCTGAGTAACAATGACCTGCAGGATTCAGGGGTGAAGCTGCTCTCTGCTGGACTGGGGGATTCACACTGTACACTGGAGATACTGAGGTCAATATTACTGCGTATTCCACACTGTAATGTGTAATTGCTGAAAGCTTTATTGAAGTTGTCACATTTACATAAAAGTAATACTTATAGTGGTGAGGTGTTTTTATTTATTGGAGAGATATTGTCTGTCTCTCTGCAGGCTGTCAGGCTGTAGAGTCACAGAAGAAGGCTGTTCTTCCCTGGCTTCAGCTCTGAGGTCAAACCCCTCACACCTGAGAGAGCTGGACCTGAGCTACAATCACCCAGGAGACTCAGGGGTGAAGCTGCTCTCTGCTCTACTGGAGGATCCCAGCTGTAAACTGGAGAAACTGAAGTGAGTACAGAATGTGTGTCTGTCCTGCTATAGACTCCTGTTTGTGGAGAAAATGCAACAATCAAATAAATGGATACAGCAGTACTATGTCATTCTGCTTCTGCTATAGTGTGGACCACAGTGGAGAGTGCAGGACCAGACCAGGGTTCCAGAAATGTAAGTTTGTTTGCATGTTTTTATTCTTAACACTGTCAATACTACTTTATGAAAACATTCACACAATTATTGTGATGTGTGTCTGCTTTTTTTATTTTCATTTGTTGGGCTTAAATATGACAACTTTCTTAAATAACAATGGGAGTCTGGGAACTTCTGTAGTAGTACTGTTTTGAGATTTGTTAGTATTGTCCTAAGACAGCACCCGTAATCTCCCTAAACTGGCTGTGACACCGAACGTCTCCTCAGTCTGCACTAGTGATGGGAATTTCGGCTCTTTTTAGTGAGTCGGATCATTTGGCTCAGCTCACCAAGTAGAGTCGGCTCTTCCGGCTCACAAATGACTCTTCATTTTATTACTTCTGCTTCAGCCAGATTCAGCTCTGTTTTGACCCATGATTGATATGTGTACTAAACCATATAATTTCCTCAATAACATAATTTTACATTATGTTTGGTATAAAAAGATATTGAACATTATATAAGTGGAAAATCTGTTTTTGTCCTTGATCTATTAATTACAGTCAAATAAAATAAATAACAAATCACAATTAAAAAATAATAAACAAATTACAACGTGCAAAACACCAGCATCCAACAGTTTTAGGTTCTATCCACTATAACAACTATCTACCACCTTTCTAACAGTGTAATATTTTAACATTTCCTTTGGCGCAGAAAGGCTAAGAGCCTCAGCTTAGACGGGCTGATCCGTCTTCTGGCAGTAGCAGGCACGCTAGCCTGTCTTTTTCCTTCCATCTGAAGTGTTGGATGCGCAGTTCCTAAGTGTCTGTGAAGGTTGTTTGTGGATCCTGCTCGAAATGACAGCTTCATCTTGCAAACTGTGCATCTGCCTTTAAGTTATCATAGATATTAAAATGCATCCAAATGCCACTTCGCGTGTCCGACTATCACTCATCTTGCGTATTATTCGCGCACCACACTCCCTCTTTCTCTCCTCCTCTCCCTCCCTCGTGCTCTGTACCTGTACACCGTCAGCACGTGCATCGCCGCCGCCACTCCCCCCCCCCCAGCCCTTTGAGTCATCACGTGATCGGTCGTGCGGCTCACGCCATTAACACAAACTTCAGTCACAGTCGTAGCCGCATGGATCGCTGAGCCGCGGAGGCGTTTTGCTTCATAAAAATGTTTCTCGGTCCGGATCCGGATCTTTTGAGCTGCTCGTTCGCGACCGACACATCACTAGTGACTAGTCGGCGCTGCACGCTGCTGGAGGGGGGTATGTGTCCGAAGGAGTTTGAAGGAAGTTCTTATTTTGAAGTTAAGACAAACTAACTTCTAGTGGTACATTTTGTGGTACAATTTCATGTTTAACATGTTTTATTAATGCTGTTTCTAATTTTATGTACCTGCAATTAAGGCTATTAATTTAGCACGCGCAGCATTTCGGCGCATCTTCCCGCCGGGGTCGCGCGGCGTCCGACATTTCCTGAGGTATTTCACATACTTGAATTCCTGCTTCGTTTTTATATTTTATGTATCGTACAGAATAATAGAGCGCAGGCTATAGTGCAGTTGGGTCCCCAGCGAGTCTCTCAGCGCGGCGTGTCTCACAGCGCAGGGGCAGCCGGAGCGCCGCAGACTCGGGCGGCTACATGAGTATATTGGGAATAAAATGTGTGTATTGGAGCGAGTTCTGTGTTAGTGAGTGTGTGAGGTGTGACAGTGATAATGATGGAGATGCTGGGCTTCGTCATGGGATTAATCGCTCTTCCTCTTGCCTACAGACTCCTGCCAGCTGACGCTGGACCCCAACACAGCAAACAGAGACCTGTCTCTGTCAGAGGGGGACAGGAAGGTGACACGGGGGGTAGAGCAGCCATATCCTGATCATCCAGAGAGATTTGACTACTGGTTCCAAGTTCTGTGCAGAGAGAGTCTGACTGGTCGCTGTTACTGGGAGGCTGAGTGGAGTGGAGATGGAGTCTGGATAGGAGTGACTTATAAAGGAATCGGGAGGAAAGGAGTGAGTGATGACTGTTGGCTTGGATTCAATGACAAGTCATGGATGCTGTTCTGCTCTCCTGACAGTTACTCTGTCCGGCACAATAATATACAGACTGTCATACCCATAAAGCCCACAGGCTCCCGCAGAGTAGGAGTGTATCTGGACCGGGCGGCTGGTACTCTGTCCTTCTACAGAGTCTCCTCTGATGGACTGACCCTCCTGTCCAGCTTCACCTCCTCATTCACTGATCCCCTCTATCCAGGGTTTCATGTTTATGATCCAAACTCCTCCGTGTCGCTGTGCATGCTGGGATAGCTCACTGTGTGCTGGAGGAATCATTTTTACCTTGTCAGAGTGTCACATGTCGCTGCCTCTCCACGGCAAAAAGGTAAAATCTCTGCTTTATAACCAGTATAACACTTTTTACTCTGAAGTGTGACGTATGTTAGACAGAAATAAATGAATGTTTGTTCAGTTTGCCAAACTCATGCAAAATGACTGATTTTCTCTGACTTTTGTTCTATGTTGTCTGTTAATGCACCAATAATGGTAGAACAAATTCATAGTAAATGCAGTTGTACCAATAGAGTGAATTCTGATTCTGAATAAAATAAAATGTAATGAAATGTAAGCCTGATGAGTGGGGGGGCTTTTTCTCTCCCCTGTATATGTACATTTTATATATTTCTGTCTGTATATTGTATTTTCTGCCTGTAAATTCACAATAAAAGCTTCCTATTCTATCATATTAATGTCCTGGTTCAGCGCTGCTCAAAGCATAAGTGAGGTAACTGAGTAACGTAAAACAGATAAAATAATTAAACAAATACACTTTACTGTAATTTCACTGACACGGTTAGATTAAATCAGCATATATAATAACCATGTAAAGGAGACGGGAGACATAACAGCGAAAGCAAAAAATATCCGTAGAGTTAAAAACAAAAGTTATAAATCAGTAATACACGTTAGAATAAATGATCAAAATACAACAAACAAGAATAAAAATTTCCCAACTAAACCTGTGAACTGCTACACCTGATAATCGACAAGCTAATTAGCAAACGGCGTCTCTCTGACCCCCTTTAAAACACGGTAAAATAGTCATTAAAAGCCGAACTAAGTCCTTACAACTAAGTAAATAACTGCACAAGTAATTAACCCTATAACGCCACATGTATCATATTTGATACCAATATTTCTAAGACATCTACGTCAGTAATAGGATTACCGCTTTCCTCAAAAACCTGTTGTATATAATCCTGTACCTGTATTCTGCCCTCTGGTGGATGACCTATGTACTGCAGGTGGAAAACGTCTTTTTTTTCAAGAATCAAAGACGGCTGCACTTTGCGATGGGCTGGCCCCCCATACTGGGTTGTTCCCTGCCTCGGCAGCATATTGCAGGGCGGGGCGACGACCCCCAGCTCCTCAGTCAGCAGCAAGCTGGGGGGCCCCACGTGTGAAAATGCCCCTTGTTTTTCACCATCTGTAATGTTTGTATTCTTACGTTTTCATGCCTGTCACATGACAGAAATATCATCCACAATCCCACTGACTCACTGTAAATTCTCTGGGGTAGAAGAATTAGCTCAGGTAAATTTTAATGTCTCCACCAATATGTAGGGAAATTAATTACATTTTAATTAAATATTATTTAATGATGATTATCAACTAATTGTTACACTGAATGGTTGGTTCCTTCAAACTCAGTTACAGAATCCCTGTGAGTCTGTAAATGTAAGACTTAAATGGGATTCAATAATTATCAGTATAGCTTAGTAACCTGGGTTAGAATGTTCGTCCACCGAGCTACATCACCAGGTAATGTAAACGACTAGTAGGGAAGCTGCTCTCACGGCCGTTGAGAGAGAGTGTCGTGATATTTCAGGCGATTTGAGGTTTCGGAGCTTAGGAGCCAGATTGCACAGTCAATGACTATAGTGAGGACTCAATGAACGGAGGCTGAAGTTGTATAAAAGGCATGTATTTAATTCTACCTAATACTGTACTAACGTAAGACAGACATTGACTTAACAAATAACAAACACAAATTAATGGAATGATCTGCTTTCCAGGATTGATAATATATACCTTGATTAAGTCTTTTAACACAGAATAGTACAAGACAAATAAGTGCTAACGGACCACAAAGATCAAATAAGAGCCAACAGAGGAATGTAAAAGGGGGGGGGGGGCTGTTAAATAAAGAAAGATAAAACCTCTGATAGTTAGGAGACCCACTGAGATACCTGGTGACATTATTTACATTATTTAATTTTCACGATTCCTCTGATTTAACCATGAGAGCTTGTATGCAGGGGTAGCTGTACATATATATTTATCCATATTTATATAATGGTTCAAGTGAGAAGGGTAAGATAGGTGATACTCTGTGAAACACAGTTATAAGGGCGGCACACAAAACACTAAGACTGTCTAAGGACACAGACTGACATAACCTATATGGATACTGAGACTAGCAATAATAAGTAAACCCACATACAGGGTATATACAGGCCAAACTTAAAAGAGAACTTTCTTCAGGGTGTTGGGTGAGTCTGTGGTTTGTAGGACAGGATGGAAAGGGGAGGGTGGTTGTGTGCCAAGTTGAGGGACCCCTACCCTTCTAGTGCCCGTAGTTCCCTAAATATTTGGGCCATAAAAGCTGGAATGCTGGCCTCCCTTGTTGTATGTGTGTGTGTGTGTGTGGGGGGGGGGGGGGTGGTCACTAACCCCCCTTTGGCCAACGAGTACCTCTCATACCAGGCTAGGCCTTGTCTCAGGGAACCTGGAATCTCAGCCCTGTCATATATGTGTTATATGTGTGTTTGTCTGTGTGTGTGTGTGTGTGTGTGTGTGTGTGTGTGTGTGTCTGTGATCCTATACTGGAGAATTTCCTGCTCCCTTCACACATGGGGGTTAATCAGAAATTACCTCGACTTTATACTAAGTAGCTAGCAGGAGAAACTCCTTTTACCATCCAGTACGACTGATTCAGACATTTGTGTTCACATGTACAGCCCCTCTGGGGAATGTGAAGAACAGTCTGGGTGACAGTGCATGTCTGAACGGGGCGAAAGTGACAGAAACACAAAGTCATAGATAAATCAGTCTAAACTAAACGAGGTTCACAAGGATGACTGATATTTCTTTAGTGAACATTCGGAAATCGTTTGCTAACCCTGCACACTGGAAGCTCCCAGCCCAGACCTGCACACATCTACGTGTCTAAAGTTCACAGGGAGAGAAGCCTGGACGGCTGTTCATACTGACTTGCTCTACGGCAGACTGCAGAGGGCGCTGTGCTGCCATTTATTCCAGTTCATTGAATCATACGATGGCTTGTCATCTCTCTGTCTGACACAGTTCTGCCAATCAAAGGCAGGCTTTCCTAGAGACTGACCGAGAGAATGACTCCAGCAGTGAAGGCTGAGCTGACCCTGTTATCTGGCCTGATTAACAACCTGAGAAAGACTGATGTAGGTTTGACTGTAAGAGAGATTTACCAGCATATGATATTAAGGTGAGAACAAATCCAGTACGTGAGCAGAGTTAAATCTCTCTTACTAACATTAAACCTCATGAGCCTGTGTGGAAGGTGCAGGAGCTGTTGGGCCATTTTAAACACTAAGCTGATTTCTCTGATCATTCCCACATTCTGATCGATAGTTATCTTCCATGTCCTGCCCCTAAGTCTTGTGCAGCTCCAAATGTTTCCTACAGATGAAGCCTTCTACTGCTACCAAATTTGTAACTGCGTTTAATGATGCTGTTGGCCCGTGTTTAGAGAATATTCACTGTACTGATATGGAGGAGCTAACTTCACGTTTGTACTCCACTGGCCAGGATATTTTAGATGTCACTGCCTCTCTTAAAGTTTGTCCTTCTAAGCCAAAATCGATGACATGGCTAAATGATATTACTCAAGCTGCCATAGAAGGACAGAGTTCCTGTCCCGTGATCCAGGTACACTCCTGTCTTACAAGAGGGGGGGGGGGGCAGATATAATAGTGTCATCATTATTGTGCCAGAGTGTGTAACTAGAGGGATCACAGTACAAACACCAGGACTTGTCATTGTATCCAAACCTGCTGTCAGCATCACATCCTTTCCTGCTGATCTCTTTGTATGTGACGACTATCCCAACCCATCCCCCACTCCACTCAACCTCCCCATCGCCCAGTCAGACCCTCTGTACACAGCACTTTGTGCCATGCGTTAAACCTCTGCTGGTGATCAGGATATGACTGTATCTCTGTCTTCCATGTCACCACTCTGTTCCCCTCAGGGAGGTGGACGTGTCTGTTTGCTGTGTTGGGGTCCAGAGTGAACCGACAGGAATCTGATGGAGGAGAACAGATGGTTTGGTTTTAAGCCGATTTCATACTGTCTACAGACTTCTACATACATATTACATTTGTCTGTGTGACCAGACTGTTGTAATTTATCCATGAGTACAGCAGTGATATTCCAGCAGACCAGCAGGGTAACAATTAACTGCAATATGCAGACAACTGATGCACTACAGTCATTGTCACTGTGCGCAGACAGTAACAGTATGAATCGGGGTTATTCACTCCTTATATATATATATATATATATATATATATATATATATATATATATATATATATATATATATATATATATATATATATATATATATATATATAAGAGTGAACAGTTTTTTAGGTATTTTTTTATGGCTTTGAAATATGATTTCTGTCTTATTTTAATTTTCCATTTTTCAACTTATGTAGTTATGTAGCATTTGTTTCATTTCTGGAAAAAATATTTTCGGAAAATCTGTTTATATCATTCCTGTTTATTTTTATATGGTCAGATTCTCAACATGGATGCCTGAGAGAGCAACGTCACGAGCAAAATAATATCATACATCAGCAGTCACACTGCAAACATATTCAAAGGCTCCTGACATAAATGTGAAAGACCAGGAGGCAGCAGGAGAGAGAAAAAGAATCTTCACATGCAGAAGATGAAACACAATAAACCACAATAAAACACAGTAAAACACAGTAAAACACACTCCACCTCAAACAGGGAGAGAAAAGCGTGTGTGTGAACAGACTCACATTGTAAGAGTTTTGCTCTGGTCCTGGGCACTAATACCAATGTCAGCTGTTATCTTCTCCTCAGGTTCATACTCACTGTGATTGAGGCCACAGCCTCTCTCAGCTGCTGCAGCTCCTTCTCTCTCATCTGAATTCTCTGCTGAAATTCCCTCTGTGTTTCCCTCATTTTTCCTACAGATGAGAAAAAAAAGATGATGGAATAAGTTTGTTTCATTATTAAGAGAGATCATCTTGTACGATTTATTAACTCTAGGAAGGTCAAACTGGATAAAGACTCATTGACTCCTATTCTCCTTCAGTCAAGATGAAGTTTATAATTTAGGTATTTATATAATTTTTTGATGAATTGGGGTTTGTTTCTACTGATGGAAAATGTATGTACAGTGGGGTTTACAGACCACTTTCCATATCTGCTCTTAACTTTATACATTTCGTACCAAATTTGTGATACAGTCTGGGCCCACTGAGAACACAGCCTCAGACAGGAGTGAAGATGCTAAAAGTTGTTACACTTTACCCAACCAGGCTTAGATCCTTCAAAGTAAACATCCAAACGTAAAAAAAGAAAAACATAAAAATTTCCATGTTTGCTTCATATGAAAATTCATCCTTAATTTAAAAGAGTTCTACTTATTCTAGAGGCCTACATACCTCTATCTCCGCCCGTCCTGCAGCAGCTGAGCCTGTATCATGGCCTCTGAGTTCATCCATCACACACAGCAGACACACCAGACGGAACTTGAAAGCTTTGTATTTTCTCCAAATACAGTAATCAAAATCCACACCTCTTTCATTTTCTCTCAGTTATTACTTTTTGAGGAACTTCCTGCTTCTCAGGCTGCAGCAGGTGTGGTTTTGGACTGAACCCAGACTGAGAAGAGCAGGTTACATTTGGAGTTTTTTTAATAAAATAATGCATGTTACAGTTTTTTATTCAGCTGAATAAAACTGCAGGGAACAAAAAAATGGTCCCCATAACATGAAAATAATAGGTTTTCCCAAGACACACACACACACACACACAGACACACAGACACACAGACACACACACACGCACACATGCACACACACACACACACACACACACGCACACACACACACACACACACACACACACAGTTGGTCTTCCTATCTAAATGGGGACAGTCCATTTATTTCTATGGGAAAAACCCTAATCCCAATCACGACAACCTTAACCCCTACCCAGCCCTAACCTTAACATAGAGTAACCAACCCAAATATAAAAGACTTTTGGCATTTTTACTTTTTTGATTCCATTCACAGTTTTATAAAAACTGAGGTTATTCAAATGGGAACATACATATAGGTACACTTGCACAAAGTCAGGGATTTTGTAGGATTATAGTCAGGTGTATGATCAACCAATTATACCAAATAGGTGCTAATGATCATCAATGTCACATGTAGGTTGAAACACAGTCATTAACTGATACAGAAACAGCTGTGTAGGAGGCTTAAACCTGGGTGAGGAACAGCCAAACTCTGCTACCAAGGTGAGGTTGTGGAAGACAGTTTCATGTCATGGCAAGAAACCCCTCTTTAAATTTATGTTGAACTCCTTTTTTACTTTATAAATACCCCAACATTCATTACAACAAAATTATACTGTGCTGTCCTAGTTTATTACTCAAAAAACATTATTTCTTGTCATGCCATCCTGTCCCTGTTCTACCTGTTCTGAATAGGTTGCTTGGGTCTTTCATTTGTCCATGCAATTCATTATTATTATTTTGTTTTTATTTTTATTTACTTGGTTTAGCACTATTTTCTTTAGTTCACAGGTTTTTTTCAAGACTCCGATTGTATTGTGTTTCCTTGTCGCTACAAAGAAATTCTATTGAACTGTAAAACTTTATTGTCCAGCCGTAGCTGGAAAATCAACAAGTAATGTTACATGGCTATAACTAATTATGTGCCGTCACTGCATCAATGCAGAACAGTCCAGGCCCACAATGCATCAAAGAAACAATTAATTTCAACACCCCTAATCTCCTCCTGTGTTCTGCAAAACTCCTCCCCCCTTCGTCAAACTGAACAGGTAAGAAGTGTGCACACATACATTAACACGTAGGTCCTCTCTCTGTATGAACACACTGGGTTAGAGAGCGAGTGCCACCTTCTGTATTTATGTTCGGGTGGGTAAGCCTAGTGTAGTCTGGGTTTTTATTTTCCATCTTTGGTTTTAGTTATAATCTTTACAGGGTAGGAAGAGCTGTTATGTTTTGTTACTTTCTATCTGTTGGCTCCACTGATTCTGTCCCCCTGTGTTCCCAGTGCCCACATTCCAATATCAGTTACCACTGTTGTATTTTGTTATATTTGGTCATATTAGACTATTGTCCCAACCCATATCCCAGGCCTTAGTGTCCCTGCTTGGTTTCATCCAGCTAGTAGTTCTACAGCCACCATTGGCATCCCATACCTGCTTGGACTGGAGCCAGGGACGTAACGTTGTTAAATTTCAATAGTCACATAAGGACAATTACAAAATCAGCTTCCCACCATTAAAAACATAGTAAGAATAAAAGGATTTCTCGTTAAACCAGATATAGAAAAGCTTGTTCATGTGTTTATTTCCAGCAGGCTAGACTATTGTAATGGTGTCTTCACAGGTCTTGGTAATAAATCAGTCAGACAGCTGCAGCTCATCCAGGATGCTGCCACCAGAGTCCTCACTAACACCAAGGAAGTAGAGCATATCACACAGGTCCTTAATCACTGCACTGGCTTCCTGAGCATCAGAGGATTAATAATTAAATATTACTTGTTTAAAAGGCACTAAATGGTCTCAGGCCTAAACACATTTCTGATTTTCTTATGAAAATCATGAAGCATCCAGACCCCTGAGGGCATCTGGGAAACATTCACTCAGTGTCCCAGAATGAAGACCAAGCAGGCTGAAGCAGCTTTTAGTCTCTATGCTCCCTGTCTGTGGAACAAACTTCCTGAAGAACTGAGGTCTGCTAACACTGTCAGCTCATTATAATCAGGGCTTAAAACGTTACTGTTTGCTGCAGCTTTTCAATAAATTAAATCAGCAGGAGTTTAGTCATTTTTACAGAGTATGAGTATTTATGAGTATTTATATAGTTACAATACAGTATCACTCATAGTTATTTTGCACTATTATTTTCTTTACCTTACCTTACAATCCTATTGTTGCACTGAGCATGTAAAGGACAAAAGAATTTCCCTCGGGATAAATAAAGATTTTTCTTATCTTATCTTATCTTATCTTATCTTATATGCTGCCTCTACAATGTCACTTCTTTTTAGTTAACTATTGATTTGTTTTTTTGTATTAGGCTTTGTTTAATTGTCTTTTAAATGTACAATGTACATATTTACAAATCCCACCCCAAAGTTCTATAGTACCAAGAAAGTACCGCAGCTGCTCTGGAACTTTGCTTACTGGGACTACTGGTACTTAACTGAACGAAAATGGAAAAAGAGAAAACAAATGAAACACATTACTTCAGGAGCGACAGGAAGACCCTGGCAACTCTACAGACACAGTGTGATTAACCAGCTTCATCAAAACAAATGTGCATTGTAATCAAATTAACAGTGTCCTTCAGCCTGACTCACTGCATCCTTTTCTTGATCTCTGATCAGCTGTATCACCTCAGAGCGTCTTCTCTCAATGGAGCGGATCATCTCAGTGAAGATCCTCTCACTGACCTCCACTGTTGACTGTGCTGAGGTCTGTTGGTGTCACAGAGAGCAGAGGATGGTAAATTACAATTGGCCCCTTTTGAGACTCCAGAGAGTCTCATTGTACAATAGTGATGTGAGCCGACAGGAGGTATAAAAACAGCACAGGGCTGGGGTTTGGAGCATCACGTATCCAAGATGGCATCAGAGCCAATTCCTGAGGCGGCCTCTCCTAGCATCGTGACAAAAGTATCTTTGTTTTATCTTTGTAATGAATTAACTCTCACATTCACAAGAAACATGTATATGATCATCAATTCCTCCTGAACATCAGCAACCAGAACCACTGCTATGAGAAACACTGAGGAGAGAGCTGAGTGTCCTCAGAGAACTTGGTCTGCTACATCCAACAAGCCCAAATACGCCAAAATGGCCCCTCTCAACCAGGTACACTCAATAAGTTTTACACACATTCTGAGGCCTCTAATAACAGGAAAGTGCAGAAATTGACTCCAACAGGCAAGGAGAAGAGAGCCTTCTGTAATGTCAACCCCGAAAGGCTACTGGTTCAGATACAATACCTGGATGCTCTTGAAACAGGTTTTAATCTAGTAACACAGACTGGGAAATCGGGACGTGTTAAATACACCCCATGACAAAAAAGTTATCAAAATTTGATTTCAGTTTGCAGTCCATTCAGTTTGAGGTCTTTTTCATGTTCTGAGTCTGTTTCAGGGAATAGCTTCGGGACATTTTCATCGAGAGATATAGGAGCAGGGCCTTCAGGATCATGAAGGAGACATCCCACCCCAATAACAGCCTGTTTTAGCTTCTGAAATCAGGAGAGAGATTCAGGAACATCATGGGCAGGACTGAAAGGCGTAGGAGGAGTTTCTACCCCCAGGCCATAAGGCTTCTGAACCTGGACATGCCACTGTACCTCACACCCTGATGTACACTGTGGTCTTGTGCCCCAAGGCCATAAGGCTTCTGAACCTGGACATGCCACTGCACCTCACACCCTGATTTACACTGTGCTCTTGTACCCCTCACCATATCCGCACTGTCACACTGGTCACTGTTTGATGTCTGTGATGTCTGTGATGTTCATTTTGAACATACTTCTCTGCTTGCATTTTAGCTTTTTGCACTTTAACTGTAGCATAATTGGATTTTTAACTTGCACAGTCTACAAAAGACCGAACCAGGCTGTGATTCCCATGGTGAGGATGGTCTCTAACACTCCCCAGTTGAGGGCTCTAAGGATGGCTGGTGTGCTTTTTAACCTCATTCGCTGCCTTAAATGGTAAAGCTGATTACTGGCTCTAGAAATCTGGGTCTGTATACTATCCGACCGGGTGAGATCATCAGAAATACTGCGCTGAGATATCAAAAGATGTTCACCCTATTAACTGGGACCCCTTTTATGTTGGGAGGGTTATATACAGCGGCTGCTTATGTCCACCACCATCACCTTATTCTTACAGGTGTTATGTGAGAGTCAGTTAGTGTCAGACTGTCCATCTCATCCAGGTAGGCCTTCTTCTGGTTAATGGAGAGCAGGTCAATCAAAGCATCTAATCTTCACCACCTGGGGTCTGCCTGTGAGGAGGTCCAGGACCCATTCACAGAGGGGTGTAATCAGGCACCAGTTTAAGGGGGATTGTGGTATTAAAAGCTGGGCTAATATCTACAAACAGCAAACTCGCGTAGTTTCCTCTGCCACTGTCCAAGTGGGTAAGAATGGTATGCAGGACAGCTCCACTGGTGGACCTGTTTGGATGGCAGGCAAACTGAAGTGGACCAATGGTCATAGAGCGGGTGGAGCAGATATAATCTTTGACCAGCCTCTCAAAGCCCTTCATAAGAAGGGATGTCGGTGCAATAGGACAACATTAACTGTTAATAAGATGCTTACTAGCTTCATTGAATCAAGTCCTGCTTTGTTATAATGTTTGCGCTTGTTATGAATGACTGCTAACTGGCCAGTTTGCAAGCTAACATGTTACTGTACTGTTTAGTACTTTAGGGTCACCTGCTTTATGAATGAAACCTGTCAGCATTCGCCTGCCCTCTTTTAACTTTTGCTCTCGTTCTCCTTGTGCATCGGAAATCCTGTTTTTAGTTTTCATTCTGCATTAAGAATCAGCAAAAGCCACTGACTGCCTACATTAGCTACACTATAGATTTGCTCACAGGAAGGTCACACCACTTTTGCTTTTGAGGCCGGGAGGGGGACATTGGAGGGGGTAGGAAGCAGATAAAGGAAACAACAGGCAGATGAGGAGAACTTATCATGTAAGTTATTTATTTCTATAACAAGAAAATTAATTAAAATTAGAAACCAAATTAGCGGGCCTTATGGAGGCCCCCCATCCAGAGAGGGCCCTGGTTAGTCAGGTCCAGGATGGGGTGTCGACACATTGCAAGGCACACTCACACTCATACCTACGGACAGTCTGGTGACTACAAATCACCCATTTTCAACTGTGGAGGGCAACTCCAGACTGGAACTTCTTGTAGAAGATGTCCAGGATGGGGTGCAGACACATCGTAAGGCACACTCACACTCACACTCACACCTACAGACAGTGACTCCAAATCACCGATTTTCAGCTGTGGAGGAAAACTGGAGTACCTTGAGGAAACCTCAAGGTACTCCTGTCGTTATCATTGTTAAGGATGTTCCAAAACACACTCCTGTAAAGCGCATTGGGGCAACTTTGTTGTGAAAAGCGCTATATAAAAATAAATTGAATTGAACTGAATGGGAAGAACGTGAAAACTCCACACTCACTGAGCCAGGGTGGAAACTCGAACCCCAGTCTCAGAGGTACAAAGAAACAGTGCTGACCACTGCAGCAGCACGACATGTTCGCTGTCGGTACAGTTTATATAATACACTATTTTGTTCATACATTGCAAATCCACTGTTTGCCCAGTCTGCTCTTCTCAGTCTGACCTCAGTCCAAAACCGCACCTACTGCAGCCTGAGAAGCAGGAAGCTCCTCCCACTCTCACAAAAAAAATTATCTGAAAAGATCCCTGCTCCACCCGTCCCGGCTCCCCCTGAGGCTCCTGCTCTGCCTGCTCCACCCGTCCCGGCTCCGCCTGAGGCTCCTGCTCTGCCTGCTCCACCCATCCTGGCTCCGCCGAGGCGCCAACTCTGCCCGAGGCACTTGCTCCACCCGTCCCGGCACCGCCCGAGGCTCCTGCTCTGCCTGCTCCTCCCGTCCCGGCTTCGCCCGAGGCGCCTTCTCTGCCTGAGGCTCCTGCTTTGCCTGCTCTGCCCATCCCAACTCCGCCCAAGGCGCCTGCTCCACCTGCCCCTGAGGCTCCTGCTCTGCCTGCTCCACCCGAGGCTCCTGAGGTGCCTGCTCCGCCCATCCCAGCTCCGCCTGAGGCTCTTACTCCACCCATTGCCTGCCTGGTCAGTCATTTCCAGCCGCTATTTAGGTTCTTGTGTATGTACATGTACATGTATTGTATAGAAAATATGCTTTTGTAGGAATATACTATAAATAAAAGTATTTTATTTAAAAATACTTAATTAGTACTTAATTTGAAACACTTTATATTTTAGTATTTAAAATTAAGTTTTAAAAAGTGTGAAGTTTAATGGATATAAGTTTTATATTGTTAAGCAATACTTATCCATAAAATAAGAAACAAAAAAAACTTGGTCAAGAAAAAATACCAGCTTTAATAAAGGTGGGTTTCAAAAGGGAACTATGATGTATTATATACCGTAAAACCAGAACGACAGTAAATATTCACTACTGTACAAATACAAGTACATTAAATATTTAACCGGCACTTTTTACATGTAAAAATTGCAGTGAATTGTGTCGCACATTCCATGTGTGTCCATCTGGAACAGAAGTCACACTGTATCTTTAAAGTGGAAACACATCACATTAGTAAGGCAGGTAGATTGTTTATGAATATGTATAATGTAATGCGCCCTGCGATGGGCTGGCCCCCCATCCTGGGTTGTTCCCTGCCTCATGCCCATTGCTTCCGGGATAGGCTCCGGACCCCCCGCGACCCAGTAGGATAAGCGGTTTAGAAAATGGATGGATGGATGGATAATGTAATGCAAAAGGAGGATTTCAGTGTTTCAGTGTACAGCTTATCATTGACTTTTTACCATTTCAGTTATGCTTTTGTCAGCATCAGATTGCAGCATGTTGCTGGAAACACAGAAATCCTCCACACTATCTGGAATAAAAACAAAGATAGTACAATACAACATTTTTAAAATTAGACATAATGCAAGATTTGGTATTACTTTCACTTGGATATACTCACACTAGACACACTATTCAGACTAAACAAATTGCTCTAGATATACTTTATAAAGGCTACCTTGACATTTCAGAAGTGTGGCTGCAATTTCAAGTCTTGTAACCGAGATCTCTTCGGTGTTGGTTTCAACAAGGTCAATGTTTCTGCCTTTCAGATAGTGTTCTGCAAACTACATAAAGTCAGTGTAAGTGTTAAGATATACACATTCACCTGAAGTGCATAAATCAGTATTGTTCATACCTTCAGAATTAGGAGTCCACAACTATAGGTGTCCTGCTGCAGTTTGTGGGGTATAGTATAGTCAGTGTCCTGCTGCAGTTTGTGGGGTACGGTCTGTGTCCTGCTGCAGTTTGTGTGGTACGGTCTGTGTCCTGCTGCAGTTTGTGGGGTACGGTCTGTGTCCTGCTGCAGTTTGTTGGGTACGGTCTGTGTCCTGCTGCAGTTTGTGGGGTACGGTCTGTGTCCTGCTGCAGTTTGTGGGGTACGGTCTGTGTCCTGCTGCAGTTTGTGAGGTATGGTCTGTGTCCTCTGCACTTTGTGGGGTATGGTCTGTGTCCTGCTGCAGTTTGTGGGGTACGGTCTGTGTCCTGCGGCAGTTTGTGGGGTATGGTCTGTGTTCTCTGCACTTTGTGGGGTACGGTCTGTGTCCTGCTGCAGTTTGTGGGGTACGGTCTGTGTCCTGCTGCAGTTTGCGGGGTATGGTCTGTGTCCTGCTGCAGTTTGTGGGGTACGGTCTGTGTCCTGCTGCAGTTTGTGGGGTACGGTCTGTGTCCTGCTGCAGTTTGTGGGGTGCGGTCTGTGTCCTGCTGCAGTTTGTGGGGTGCGGTCTGTGTCCTGCTGCAGTTTGTGGGGTATGGTCTGTGTCCTCTGCACTTTGTGGGGTACGGTCTGTGTCCTGCTGCAGTTTGTGGGGTACGGTCTGTGTCCTGCTGCAGTTTGTGGGGTACGGTCTGTGTCCTGCTGCAGTTTGTGGGGTACGGTCTGTGTCCTGCTGCAGTTTGTGGGGTACGGTCTGTGTCCTGCTGCAGTTTGTGGGGTATGGTCTGTGTTCTCCACTGCCTGTCAGTGGCATTTCTTGTCTTCAAAAAAATTCTGTGCAATTGCCCAAATTATTGGTTTATCAACATTTTAAAATATTCCAAGCTAACAAAACAAAAGTTCAACAAAAAGCAGTAATACAAACAATTATGCCATGGTTAACATTACCTCCAATTTCAGGGAATTTTTCTTTCATAATGCATTTCATTCCCAGTGGGGTCTATCACAATAACTATTGGTTTTGTCATCCATTTGGACAATCTGTCAAAATTTTACAGTATGAATGAGTCACTCTGAGACGTCTTAAAACTATTTGTATATTTCAGTTGTGATATATAAATAGCGACAATTTTCTGTGAAAAAAATATTGAGTTTAGTAAATCCAGAATTTAGAAAAGAATTACCACTAAAATCCAGTGACCTCCGATACTGACAGGGCAAATCCAAGTTGAAGAATCGGGTAACTCCATCTTTTAAAAGAGCAGAGAGCACTTCAGTCACAACTGAAATAAAAAATTAATGAGTATAACATAGTAAATTAGAGTGCAATTTAGTTAATTACCTTTTGAAAGACTGACCAAGACGAAAGACAGATGGTCCAATTTCTGCATCCAACTTATGCACAGCTGTCTGTAAGAGTATTATATAGTTATTATTGTGAAAAATTTCTAACAAAAGTTCAAATGGCCGATAAACACAATAAAGAATTTTGCTTTATAAAACTGTTGATGTTTACCATGCTTTGTTTCAGAATGCAGTGAAGGTATGCATCAATGACCTGTTCAAATCAAAGAACAATTGTTAGTAATTTTTAGGTTACGCATTAAAACATTTTACTTGCAAGCAACTTAAATGTACTCTTGCCTCATCTGACAGCCAGCCATCTCCAGAAAGTGTCCAAAATGAAGATTCTGATCACACAAACTGATGATATAGTTTGTATGGTCCAACAACTGCTTCAATTTGCCCCGAATCCTTTGAAGACCACAATTTGTAGACTGCAACACAAAACAATATTTACAGAGAAAACACAACTATTTCCATTGTTGTCAATAATAAACACATTCAGACATGACCAGGAACGGGTCATAGCACAAACACGCAACCAAATGACCAACCGGTCAGAACTCATGACCAACAGGTCAAGAAATGACACAAACATGCAACCAAATGACCAACCGGTCAGAAGCCACGACCAACAGGTCGGAAACAGCACACTTATATTTCCGTTACTATGGCACCTTGCTCTTGAACACTATTCCAAGATGACGGGGTCTCCGGAGGGCACTGCGGAGGGATCTTTGGAGGAGATTGCGGAGAGATCTCCGGAGGGGACAGGAGTTTTGTTTTTACCTCTGGGTCTTCAGTCTTAGTCAACTGAATTTCTTTGGGTTTTCCAACAAAAGTGATAACTGACTCCCAGTGCATGTCCTGTGCAGTTGTACTGAAGGCACTACTGTGCTTTGACCGCTCAACAGCGCTGCCAGGATCCTGATGAGGGTGCGAAAGCATGATCACATCACCCCCATCCTGAAAACCCTTCATTGGCTCCCTGTCCCTCTCAGGATAGAGTACAAGGTCTCCCTTCTCACCCATCAGTGCATCTATGGACATGCCCCCCTTTACTTACAAGAACTCCTCACCCCCCATACCTCCTCACGCACACTCCGCTCTGTACACACTAACACCCTCCAAGTCCCCAGAACCAAGCTCCGTAGCATGGCTGATAGGGCCTTTTCATCTGTGGCACCAAGGCTGTGGAACGCCCCCCCTGACTACCTGAGAGCCCCACAGTCGACTGATGTTTTTTTTTAAAAAAAAAATCTAAAAACCTATCTTTTTAGAAAGACATTTAGTTGAGTATTTTTACTTTTTACTCTTTATAGTCTAGTCTTTGTATTTTATATTATTTATATTTTATAGTAGTTTTATTACACCACTCTTCTACTTTGTAGCACTTTGAGATTGCTAGAATATAAAGTGCAATACAAATACAATTTATTATTATTATTATTATTATTATTATTATTATTATTATTATTATTATTATCTGCGTTTTCCAAAGCAGGGCCAACTTCCTTGCTCTCTACATTACTTCTTTTATATGGTTTCAGGTGACTGATATTAAATTTTGTTTTTAAGCAGTGATCCATCATTGTTTTCAACATGGCAGTCTTCCCTGAAAGTGCCTGAATGATGTAGGGCCCAGTGTAATCTGCCTCCATTCTGCCTCCTTTCCTACTTCTCTTTCACACATTAAGCAAAAACACTTCATCTCCCTCCTTAAACTCGACATTTCTGTACTTTTTCTGAACTCTGAACTCTTTTTGCAAATGCTTCTGTCATTTTCTGTTGTGACCATGTGATATTTTCCTCAACCTTTTCTTTGATGTTTTCATTGGTCTTCTCATCAAGCCCATTTGTCTGGGAGCGGCAGGCAGCAGTTACACTCTCTCAGTGGACAGCAGTTACACTCCTCTGAATGGACAGCAGTTTGCAGAGACTGGTGTTAATCTAAATGAAAAAATAAGCACATTACAGTTATATTTTGTATAAAATCAAGCTGGTAAACTTCTCATAACCATTACAAAATGTATTTAGCACAGCTTACTTGATTTACAAACTCCCGTCCTTGGAATGATAGCATGCGCAGGGGACAACCATGTCTACAAACAAGGATAGAGGTTTTTCGCTACTTCCAGTACAGACTTTGTCTTTTGAGAGAAGGCCTCTACCCACTTGGAAAAATAGTCCATTGCCATTAAAATATATTGGAAGCCAGAGGATGTTTTTGGAAATGGACCTGTGAGGTCAATTCCAACACGCTCCCAAAGAGCAGATACCTGTCAGTAATATACAGTAATATTTGATTATTCAGAATAAATACTGCAGTGAATTAATAAAATATAGTACACTACAACAGATGGTCACCTTTATGCAATCCAGCGTTTTAACTGCACTCAACGGCGGTCCCACTCTTTCACACTGGTCACATTCGGACACCTTGAAAATAAGAGTCGAGTTGTATATGGAGATATATACATGTATACTTATATACATATATACATGTATGCTTAATGACAGTACATACTAACACCAACATACCAATTTCTCAATGTCTGTTGTCATGCCATACCAATAGAACCTTGAACACATGGCAGTTCGTGTTTTCATGATACCAGTGTGTCCTCCAATTGGTGAGGCATGAAATTCCTTAAAAGGATACATGGCCCCTTCCTTTGTCTTGATTACTCTTCGTTGACTTGCACCCCGGAAGAATAGTTTTCCATCTTTATAAAATTAATTAAAATGTTATTATACTAATAGCATTGTGATCATCATAGTAATTAATTTTAAATGTTAAATACTTACCATGAATGCTGAATTTATAAGAGTATTTTCTAAGGCTTTGCCTCTGTCCTTTATTCAGCTCTGGTGGGTAAGACTCTTTAGAAAGGAAATCGAAAATCTTCTCCCACTTTTTCTCCATGGTTGTGGATATGCAATACAAAAAAAAAAACAAACAAAAAAAAAAACAATATTACTGATGGAAAGTAATATTAATGTTAGATATTACTTGACAGATCAACTAAATGGATGCTATAGAGGGCTTGTAATGGACCTTACTCCACTTACAAGAAATAACTACAGAAAACTGCAGAATAACTACGCTTTCATAAAGTACAGCTGACTTTTTCAAAGCGAACTACACTCCAACTTAATTTATACAACAGATGCACTGCAACAATAACACTAACAATATGCAATTACAATTACGGAGCCGCCTGGTCCAGGTGAGAAATAAATTCGTAATCCGTGCTCACGGTTTACAAATCCGTTCCCACGGTTTAGCAATCCGTGCCCTACTTGTGCTAACTGATTTTCCTTTGTACTAGTTTTTACAGTACTGGGATTAGTGCTACAATTTAATGGAAGCGTAAAGCCCTGGAATGTTCACACCTTGACTTTGACGGAGATTACATACACATGTGTATGTACAGTCGTGCAGTAAGTGGAAGTCTCCAGAGGCACAGCTGGTCTAACAAGAAAACCTTGGAAGCTAACTGTAACTGTGCGCACGGATTGCTAAATCGTGGGAAGGTATTTGTAAACCGTGTGAACAGATTATGAATTCATTTCCAAACTGGGTCCAGGTGAGCTCTGTAACTGCTCACCTTCGATCAACAGTAGGATAAATGTATGCAATCATGCGGAACACAGCCTATTTCTGTTGTACGCATGCGCATTAACCCAGGCTGTGCCATTCTGGTAGGTATGTCGTTATGCCAGAAGACCGGGCCACCGAGTCAAAGTCCATTTCTGGTTAGACCGCTTCCGCGTTTGATACGCAGCATTTACTGTTTGTAAATGAAAGTCAAAGTATTTTAATGCTGGACTCTCCATTTTGTCAAGAAACACGGATAAGATTCTGTATTGCAAGGTAAGATTTTAGTCAATAACATGTGTGTGTGTGTGTGTGTGTGTGTGTGTGTGTGTGTGTGTGTGTGTGTGTGTGTGTGTGTATAGCGGCCTCACCCATTGCATGAAGTAGCTACTACATATTACATAAGATTTTAGTGAAGAGATACAACTTATAATAAATTATGCTATATTTGGGAGTGTATTGTATATATTACAGCGGATGCTATATACTGGTTCTCAAACCAGTCCTCAGACCCCAGACATACATGTGTGTGTGTGTGTGTGTGTGTGTGTGTGTGTGTGTGTGTGCGTGCATGTATGTATGTATGTATGTATGTATGTATACATATAAAAACACAACTATATATAGCAACCTCACCCGTTGCATGAAGTAGCTACTAGATATTATGCATGTATGTTACTATTTACGCTTCGTGTTCATAGAGGCCCCAGCATCAGTCATCTGGTCTAGATCGGCACAGAAATGGGGGGAGCTGCTTCTGAAATGACCCCCCCTGTGGAGTGTAAAACAAAGAGACCTGAGAGGTAAGACAGAACCTGTGTGTTTGTTTACACACCGTCATAAAAAATAAACGTTCCAGCATTCTCGAAAGAGAGAGTAATCTGTCTTAACTTAATTCACTTCCTCGAGACTTTACTGATTCAATTCCGTGGGATAGATGATTTATGTTCATCATTTATTATATTTATGAAATTTAATTTCCTTAAAGAATTTACATGTAATTGTACTCCCTGGACGCCGTCCTCTGCTGCCACCTAGCGCTGATTCTTCAATTCTTTACATCTTTATGGTGCAAAGTGATTTTCTGAATATGTGCTAAAATAAGTTTATATTTTTTTCACATCCCCCCCCCCCATTCAGAACATGTTATCGGTATTCAGTAGCAGTCCAGTAGCCGGTCGGCAAAAGTTTTTATTGGTAACTTGGTGAAATTTATTGTGGGGATCCCATTTAAGGCTACATTTTATATAATATGAAGCAACAACAGGCAAGTCTAGTAATGGAGGCTGTAACAATGATACTAAACCTTTCATATTGGGATCTTCATTTTAGGTGAGAATTTATTTCACATTAAAGCTAAATGTAAACAAGCATGTTTGCATCAAGAACTTCACAGCATAATAAAGTACATGAAGACAGAGGAGGAGGTTAAACAGCTGAAGGTTTAATGTGACCCTGTCCACATATGGATTATATTTATGTAATAAGGATTTTTTCCTCTCACTGTCCACAGTGTCCTGATGGAGAGAGCAGGCTCACCTGTACCCAGCTGTGTTTCCATGAAGAGTGACAGGTCAATGAACCGACCAATCTTATTCAGAGAGGGACGTTTTCCTACAGATCTAAGGTAAATATACATTTAAACATTGTTTAAAACACTCAGACTTTCAGTCAAAAGACGTACAGGCACACACAAGCTTATAGAAAAAAAACTTCAACTTTCAATTTTTTTTACTTTTGCAAATCCCATTGTCTTTGAAAATTTAAACAGAAGTTTTGTCTGTCTTCTGTATAAATCACGTCAGGTTAAAGTCTGAGGATCACTGTAAAGACTGACTTCTTGTGAGCAGGAATTAGAAGGTAGATTGAAAAGCGCATTTTAAATGTCAATCCTCAGCATGCAGCTGGAAAACAGCTACTGCTCTATATTGATTAAGCATGACTGGACAATAGATTGTCTTCTCTTGGGACGGATGTTTCTGCTTTGATAATAAATAGATTCTCATGGGCTCTTTAGCTCTGTTCAGACTGAAGGTTCAGTTTGAACATGTTTAATGGAACAGAGCCTGTTACTAATTAGCTAGTTATCATGGGATCGGGGGATGGTGCAGGTGAGGAAAGGATGACGATCCACAGTGCGGCTCCAACATGACAGGGGATTATTTATAACACAACACAGAGCAGAAAATAAGGGAACTACAAGGGGTCAAAAGGCTGTAACAACAAAACAGAAGGGAACAGTAGTAAAGAGCAGGGCAACCCAGGGAGCAGAACTAAGGGGAAAATAACTACACAGGAATCCAATACACACAGAAACAAAGCACAGGATCAACAGCATGTGACGAATTCAGGGAAGTGAGCTCAGGCAGGAACTAAAATACACAGATCATGGGGACTAATAAAAGGCAGGTGTGTCGACTCAAAAAAATCAACCAATGAGAGCAGACACTGGAAACAGGACACAGGTGGAATTAACTAACAATTAACAAACAGAACTAAAGAGCTATGAACCTGGGACCAGGGACAACACTTGTGAGAGAGAAACTGAGTAGAGGGATATTTTGTAATCAGCATTTCATATGAACTTTATACAGCCTGTAACTTATGGGTTTGGCCACCTGCAAGCAGCCCCCACTCACTGTAGTCTTTTGTGATTTTCCTGCTCTGTCTGATAAACAGATCAACTCACATTTCTGTTCTCTAGCCTGCATTTCTGCTCAATCTAATGAGCACAAAGTTCAAGCACATGTTGCTACACTAAGGTTAACGCTTAATTCTCTTAACTCTGGAAACAAGGGACAGAATAAATCCGTTTGGGGTTAAGTGAGCTGCTTTGGGAAGCAGAAGGTAAACAGGAGTGCTGCTGGGGGGGGGTATCATGCAAAATTTGTATATTGTTATATTATTATACATTTTATTGTAATCAAAATTATTATATAAATGGTTCAGTGTGAACATTTGATCTACGTGTTTTTTTAGCAGAGGAAAATTATAAAAATTCAAGATCAGCTGGGGGTCCTTAAATTGCAGGAGCCAGTTTTGTCCCCTCCCAGATTCCACTCCTGGATAGTTATGGTAATTAAGTTGAAATCTGTTTGAAATCATGCTAACAGTTTACAAGAAGTAGCCAGTGAATGTCATTGAGTGACTGGGAGCTACATGCCAAACCGTCTCTCCTGGCTGCTACCTGCTGTGTCTTTGTGCTGCCACTAGGTGTCACTGCTTCTTTTATACTGTCATAAACAAGCTGATGTCATGAAGCCAAACTAATGAAATAAGCTCAGAATGTGGATGGCAGTTACATCTGTTTAAATAAAAATGTAACAGTTGGACATTTGTGTTTTATTCACAGAGACCGAGTGAATAGAATGAATAAAAGAGACTTATCATCCATCTTCAAGGTGTGCATTTATTACTGAATTATATTTTATCTAAATTGACATATATCTTCTACAGATGTACAATAAGTAGTTCATCCTATCAAAGAGATAATATTTACAACTAATGCTGTGTTCCATTTACCTCAGATGTCAGAAGTCGTAGCTGAGAATGACATCACACCCAAGTTACCCTCATTCCAGTTCAGCAAGTCGGAAAGCCATTTAGCAAAACCAGGGACCTTTTTCAAAGAGCAGGATTTCTTGCTTAGCTAGATACCTTCTTGTATTTAATGTGCCCCAATTTAAATGGCCTTCATCTACATTCAGTTATATTTAGCCGAGACTACCTTAAATCTGACAAGTTATCCGGCTAAGAAAGAAATCCTGCTTTCTGAAACAGGCCGCAGTTCTAGCCAGGTTAATTGTTAGTCATTGTTAGCAATACCAGTTGATAACAACACATTACAGTACATGATGTTTTGCACATAAAAAAACCATAGCAACAGAAAGTGATGTGTACAACCATAATACATAACTGCTAATAAACGCTATAAAACTACAGCTTTAACTTCTGTTGATAAAGGGCACAGCCATTTTGATTTCGGAGGTCGAGGTTGTGTAGATTCCCCCGACCTCACGAGTTGGAATTCTGACTTCAGGGGGGTGTTCCAGGTGAAATTTCACACTAGAAACTCAAAATTGCCAAATTACAAGTTGAAATGGAATGCAGCATAATTCACAAATTAAGTTATAAAAAGATACAGTGACAAGAGTGATAATAATTATACTGTAACTTTTCATTTCAGTTACTGGAGAAAAAAGCTCAAATGTTTCTGAAGGATGAGCTGATGAAATTCAAAAGGTACCTGGATCAGAATGACCCAGAATGCTCTGAGCCTCAGCTGGAGGAGGACAATGACCTGGACAGTGATGGTCAGATGCAGAAGACCTGTGGTAGAGAGGGAGCTCTGAAGATCACACTGTACATCCTGAGGACCATGGAGCAAAATGATCTCGCTGACATGCTGGAGAAGAGTAAGAGCTGTACCTCATTCAGTGTGTTTGCTTTGCCACAGAGAAAGAGTTTATGAAAAAATGTGTTTACATTTCAGTTCATCATTTATTCAAGTTCATTTAATTTGACTTAAATGAGTAAAAAAATGTTTTTTGAAAAGCTCTCATTTCATTTCAGGGCATCTTCTGTCGCAGTGTCAGCACACAATGAAATGTAATCTGAAGAAGAAATTTGAGTGTGTATTTGAAGGGAAAGCTAAGGAAGGACAGCCAACACTTCTCAAAGAGATTTACACAGAACTCTACATAACTGAAGGGGGAGCTGGAGGAGTCAGTGATGAACATGAAGTGAGACAGATTGAAACAGCATCCAAGAAAAGGGTAACAGAAGATACTACAGTGAAGTGCAATGATATATTTAAACCCTTATATGGGCGTGTGACACCTATCAGAACTGTACTCACAAAAGGGGTCACAGGTATTGGGAAAACAGTCTCTGTGCAGAAAGTTATTCTTGACTGGGCAGAAGGAAAAGCAAACCAGGATGTTCACTTCATATTTGCTCTTCCTTTCCACGACCTGAATTTGATTAAGCATGAATACAGTCTGATTGGTCTGCTTCACCACTTTGTCCCAGACCTGAAATCGCTTGAATCCACTGAGCTGTGTAGGTACAAAGTTTTGTTGATCTTTGATGGTCTGGATGAGTGTCACCTTCCTCTAGATTTTCAAAAGAATGAGAGTTGGTTTGATGTAACAAAGAAAGCATCACTGGATATGCTGTTGACTAACCTTATTAAGGGGAATCTGCTTCCATCAGCTCTCCTCTGGATAACCTCCCGGCCAGCAGCAGGCAATCAGATACCTCCTGAGTGTGTCCACCAAGTGACAGAGATACGAGGGTTCAGTGATGCCCAGAAGGAGGAGTATTTCAGGAAGAGATTTAGTGATCAGAGCCAGGCTAACAGGATTATCACACATGTGAAATCATCAAGGAGCCTCTTCATCATGTGCCACATACCTGTGTTCTGCTGGATTTCAGCCACTGTCCTTGAAAGGCTTTTTAGTGAGACTGACACGGGAGAAATTCCAAGGACTCTGACTGAAATGTACACACACTTCCTGATCTTCCAGCTGAGCTTAAAAAATGACAAGTATATGAAAAACTATGAAACCAAGCTTAAGGAATACAGCAAGGAATTCCTTTTGAAACTTGGTAAACTGGGTTTTGACAACCTTGAGAAAGGCAATCTCATATTTTATAAGCAAGATCTGACAGAGAATGGTGTTGATGTCACAGAGGCTTCAGTTTACTCTGGAGTGTGTACAGAAGTATTTAAAGAGGAGTATGGGTTGTACCAGGAGAAGGTGTACTGCTTTGTGCATCTGAGCATCCAGGAGTATCTCGCTGCTTTATATGTGTTTCTGTCAAACTCATCAGCTGACCTGCAGAAGACTGCAGTGGATCAGGCATTAAAGAGCAAGAATGGGCACTTGGACCTCTACCTCCGCTTCCTCCTTGGCCTCTCAACAGACTCAAGTAAGATTCTGTTACAAAAACTACTGGAAGAGACAAGACCCAGCTCACATAACATTAAGGAAACAGCCCAGTACATCAAGGAGAAAATTCAGGAGAATTTATCTGCAGAAAGGACCATCAACCTGTTCCACTGTCTGAATGAACTAGGTGACAATTCTCTAATAGAGGAAGTACAAAGATCCCTGAGTTCAGGAAGCCTTTCAGCAGCAGACCTCTCACCTGCACAGTGGTCAGCTCTGGCCTTTGTGTTACTGATGTCAGATAAGGAGCTGGATGTGTTTGATCTGAAGAAATACATCAGATCAGATGAAGGTCTTCAGAGGCTGCTGCCTGTGATCAAAAAATCTAGGACAGCTCTGTAAGTGATCTTACATACGTCTGTTGCTAAAGAAGTACAGATGTTATTCATGATACTGCTTTTGTATCTTATCAGAATAATTAGAGTGTATTTATAGAGACACCCAGAAATTCCTTTTCATTCTGGGTACTACAGGATATGTATATTTTTTAACATTCTGTGTGTGGTGTGTGGTTCAGTGGGTTTGGACTCTGTGCCTGTGGTCAGAAGGTCACCGGTTTAAATACCTGGCCGGCAGAGTGATGCTGGTTTTGGGCCCTTGAGCAAGGCCCTTACCCCCCAGCTTCAGGGGGCTGGATGCTGGCCAACCCTGCACTCTGACCTCTATGTGTGTGTCAGAGAGAGCAAGATCAGAGAGGCGACAGCACTATTTTACCAGGGGGATGAATAAAGTATCGCTATTTCATCCCTATCTGACAGGATTGATAATTGTCTGATTAGTGTTTTGGAAATTTAACAGGTTCTCAGTTACAGCAAAACAAAAAAGAAGCATTTCAGTCATCAAAGTGTCAGCAATTCAAAAGTCATATAAAAATATAATTAAAATAACTTAAGCTCTTCTTGACATTGAAATCCCACCTAAATATGTAGACTTACACATATCAGAGGCATAACTGAACCCAAAACCCTGGAACCCCTGGGTCGGCTGTAGTGCTGATCACTGAGCCCCAGCGCTGCTCAGAGCTTTATAAAAATACTTATGCATATATTACAGAGTCTCAGGGTAACTCACCCTGTAAGGTCATTAAACAGCAGGTGCATCTCAGCTGGGGAGTGTCAAGTAAAAACTATTTGTGTTTCTGACTATTACAAGGAAACAACAAAATAACTGATATTTCAGCTATATGCTACATGTGTTATTGTACTAAAAATGTTTATTTCGGTATTTTATTTGATATACCTGTATGTATGTATTTATATCTTAACACGTTTCCTTTTCCAGGCTGGACAGCTGTAGACTCACAGAGACATGCTGTGAAGTTTTGGCTTCAGCTCTCAGATCAAACTCCTCTCAGCTGAGAGAGCTGGACCTGAGTGACAATGACCTGCAGGATTCAGGGGTGAAGCTGCTCTCTGCTGGACTGAGGGATTCACACTGTACACTGGAAATACTGAGGTCAATATCACTGCGTATTCCACACTGTAATGTGTAATTGCTGAAAGCTTTATTGAAGTTGTCACCTTTACATAAAAGTAATACTCATAGTGGTGAGGTGTTTTTATTTATTGGAGAGATATTGTCTGTCTCTCTGCAGGCTGTCAGGCTGTAGAGTCACAGAAGAAGGCTGTTCTTCCCTGACTTCAGCTCTCAGATCAAACCCCTCACACCTGAGAGAGCTGGACCTGAGTGACAAGGACCTGCAGGATTCAGGGGTGAAGCTGCTCTCTGCTGGACTGGGGGATTCACACTGTACACTGGAGATACTGAGGTCAATATTACTGTGTATTCCACACTGTATTGTGTAATTGCTGAAAGCTTTATTGAGGTCGTCATATTTACTTAAGGGGCGGCATGGTGGTGCAGTGGTTAGCACTGTTGCCTCACACCTCTGAGACCCGGGTTCGAGTCTCCGCCTGGGTCACATGTGTGTGGAGTTTGCATGTTCTCCCCATGTCGTCGTGGGGTTTCCTCCGGGTACTCCGGTTTCCCCCCACAGTCCAAAAACATGCTGAGGCTAATTGGAGTCGCTAAATTGCCCATAGGTGTGCATGTGTGAGTGACTGGTGTGTGAGTGTGCCCTGCGATGGGCTGGCCCCCCATCCTGGGTTGTTCCCTGCCTCGTGCCCATTGCTTCCGGGATAGGCTCCGGACCCCCCGCGACCCAATAGGATAAGCGGTTTGGAAAATGGATGGATGGATGGATATTTACTTAAAAGTAATACTCATAGTGGTGAGGTGTTTTATTTATTGGAGATATCCTGTCTGTCTCTCTGCAGGCTGTCAGGCTGTAGAGTCACAGAAGAAGGCTGTTCTTCCCTGGCTTCAGCTCTGAGGTCAAACCCCTCACACCTGAGAGAGCTGGACCTGAGCTACAATCACCCAGGAGACTCAGGAGTGAAGCTGCTCTCTGCTCTACTGGAGGATCCCAGCTGTAAACTGGTGAAACTGAAGTGAGTACAGAATGTGTGTCTGTCCTGCTATAAACTCGTGTATGTGGAGAAAATGCAACAATCAAATAAATGGATGCAGCAGTACTATGTCATTCTGCATCTGCTATAGTGTGGACCACAGTGGAGAGTGCAGGACCAGACCAGGGATCCAGAAATGTAAGTTTGTTTGCATGTTTTTATTCTTAACACTGTCAGTACTACTTTATGAAAGTATTCACACAAAATTATTGTGATGTGTGTCTGCCTATTTTGTTTTTCAATTTTTGGGTTTAACGATGACGACTTTCTTAAATAACAATGGGAGTCTGGGAACTTCTGTAGTAGTACTGTTTTGAGATTTGTTAGTATTGTCCTAAGACAGCACCCGTAATCTCCCCAGACTGGCTGTGACACTGAACGTCTCCTCAGTCTGCACTAGTGATGGGAATTTCGGCTCTTTTTAGTGAGTCGGATCATTTGACTCAGCTCACCAAGAAGAGTCGGCTCTTCCGGCTCCCAAAGCCCAAAGTCCCAAAGTCATTTTATTACTTCTGCTTCAGCCAGATTCAGTGCTGTTTTGATCCATGGTTGATATGTGTACTAAACATTATAATTTCCTCAATACCATAATTTTACATTATGGTTGGTATAAAAAGATATTGAACATTATATAAGTGGAAAATCTGTTTTTGTCCTTGATCTATTAATTACAGTCAAATAACATAAATGCCAAATCACAATTAAAAAGTAATAAATAAATTACAACGTGCAAAACACCAGCATCCAACAGTTTTAGGTTCTATCCCCTATAACAACTATCTACCACCTTTCTAACAGTGTAACATTTTAACATTTTCTTTGGCGCAGAAAGGCTAAGTGCCTCAGCTTAGACGGGCTGATCCGGCTTCTGGCAGTAGCAGGCACGCTAGCCTGTCTTTTTCCTTCCATCCGAACTGTTGGATGCGCAGTTCCTAAGTGTCTGGGAAGGTTGTTTGTGGATCCTGCTCGAAATGACAGCTTCATCTTGCAAACTGTGCATCTGCCTTTGAGTTATCATAGCTATTAAAATGCATCCAAATGCCGCTTCGTGTCCAAATGTCACTCATCTTCCGTATTATTCACGCACCACACTCCCTCTTTCTCTCCTCCTCTCCCTCCCTCGTGCTCTGTACCTGTACACCGTCAGCACGTGCATCGCCGCCGCCCCCCCCCCCCCCGGTCTGACTCATCACGTGATCAGTCGCGCGGCTCACGTCATTAACACAAACTTCAGTCAAGGTCGGAGCCGCAGGGAGCGCTGAACCGCAGAGACGTTTTGCTCTATAAAAATGTCTCTCGGTCCGGATCCGGATCTTTTGAGCGGCTCGTTCGCGACCGACACATCACTAGTCGGCGCTACACGCTGCTGGAGGGGGGTATGTGTCCGAAGGAGTTTGAAGGAAGTTCTTATTTTGAAGTTAAGACAAATTAACTTCTAGTGGCACACTTTGTGGTACAATTTCATGTTTAACATGTTTTATTGATGCTGTTTATAATTTTATGTACCTGTAATTAAGGCTATTAATTTAGCACGCACAGCATTTTGGCGCATCTTCCCGCCACGTCGCGCGGCGTCCGACATTTCCTGAGGTATTTTACATACTTGAATTCCTGCTTCGTTTTTATATTTTATGTATCGTACAGAATAATAGCTTTCAGGCTAAAGTGCAGTTGGGTCCCCAGCGAGTCTCTCAGCGCGGCGTGTCTCACAGCGCAGGGGGCAGCCGGAGCGCCGCAGACTCGGGTGGCTACACGAGTATATTTGGAATAAAATGTGTGTATTGGAGCGAGTTCTGTGTTAGTGAGTGTGTGAGGTGTGACAGTGATAACGATGGAGATGCTGGGCTTCGTCATGGGATTAATCGCTCTTCCTCTTGCCTACAGACTCCTGCCAGCTGACGCTGGACCCCAACACAGCAAACAGATACCTGTCTCTGTCAGAGGGGGACAGGAAGGTGACATGGGGGGCAGAGCAGCCATATCCTGATCATCAAGAGAGATTTGATTACTGGCCCCAAGTTCTGTGCAGAGAGAGTCTGACTGGTCGCTGTTACTGGGAGGCTGAGTGGAGTAGAGATGGAGCCTGGATACCAGTGACTTATAAAGGAATCGGGAGGAAAGGAGGGAGTGATGACTGTGGGCTTGGAGCCAATGACAAGTCATGGATGCTGTTCTGCTCTCCTGACAGTTACTCTGTCTGGCACAATAATAAACAGACTGACATACCCATAAAGCCCTCAGGCTCCCGCAGAGTAGGAGTGTATCTGGACTGCACTTACTAAAACAAAATCACAACACAAATAATACAAATCAAATCATGTTTAAAACACTCCAATCACACGACAAGAGGAAACCCAAACCAGGCAGCTGTTATCGGGAGGGGAATGGGAGGCGTACACTCAGACAACACTCCAAGGGGTCCCGCAGTACATGATGTAAGTACATCCACCCAAGGGGTGGCCTAAAAGAAAGCAACGCGACCACGCAGCGCGGTATCGCCCGACACGGATCCTCACCGCCCAGCACCAAGCCTTTCCAATGACGCCCCCCCCCCCCCAATTTACATCCAATCAATGAAACACATTAATACTTAAAACCAATTAAAACATGAAACAAAACATAAAACATCCGGGCAAAACAGCAGGATTGTAGTGACTTAGTATCCCGTCGATGGTCTGGCTCATGTCGGTCCGGGACACTCCAAGTCGCGATCCACTACAAATACAAAACACAGTATTAGGTATGCCCCTACTACCCAAACGTTGGTAAAAGGAGACGAGACATACCTGGCAGATTACACGCGGTAAAAGTTGGAAAACCTTAAAAGCGGAAGCAACCGCAAGCTGCTAGATTTACCAAGCCCTTGCAACTGTAAGGAAGATACCAAAGCACATTACAACCACCCATACAGCAAGCAAACGACCCCGTCCACTGATGCCCTACCTGCAGCGTTGGATATAGCCACAACTTCCGGAAAAGGAGATACTGGCGCACGGAGAGTCACGTCACCGCTTACAAATCAGTCACACACGCAACCAGAACCGGGTCCTATATACACGCGCTGGCTGCAACAATTAAGCAATCAGGTTAATGAAATTACCGTGCCCCAACCAGATCGCACCCTCCAGCTCCACCTCATTACATTAGCAATATCAGTTGATAACACAATACGCTGTATTTTGCACATAAAAACACCGTAGCAACACATCCACAGATAGCAGTTGGACAGTACTGTGTGTCTGACCGGTCTAATGAGCCACAAATAAGACCTAAGTGTTAACCCCACTACACTAGTCACAAAGGCAGAACAGCATCTCCACTTCCCCAGCAGAAGAGACTTCCAACTCCATTCTCACCGTATCCTAGGAGGGCAGGATAGAGAGTGATCTGACCAACTGCATCACTGTCTAAGTCCAAGACTGCAAGTCCCTGCAGTGGATGGTACATACAGTAGCGCGTAAAAAAAAAAAAAATCATCACTCCATCTCTCCTCTGCATCAACAACATTTTCCAGAAACATTGGCCCCACAAAGCATCTACCATTGAAGTCTCCTCCTATCGTTCCCATGGAATCCTTGTCCTGCTTCCCCCTGGAAGAAGATACATCTGAGCCTGTTCTGCCAGGTTCAGCAACATCTTCATCCCCAAGAGTGTCAGGACACTGAATACCCTGCTGCCAATCTTACCCCCTACCTGTTCCTGAGTATATTCCCACCCCCCACCCGTCCCCCAAACATACTGCCACTGGTTACTTTTACATATTATTATCTATATATTCGATCCACCATATTTATTTCACTCCTTTATGCTGCTGTATTCATTGATTAGATACACATTGCATGCAGAGACGGATTATGGGTTGTGTGGGCAACTGGGCAAAATGTTCGCCCCCCCCACCACCACCACCACCACCACAACCACCACAATTCAAGGGGTCTTGGCAGCCAAACGCCCTCCCTATAGGGTCAGGGGCCCTTGTAGGCAGAGGATCAAAGAATGTAGGCCCTCTAAAATAGACAAACGAAAATACATTGTTGATAAGCGTTGCAAATTGTTTTGGGCTAGGGGCCCCACGGGCCCCCTGCACCCCAAGGGCCCCTGGGCTGCGGCCCCGCTGGCCCGGTCCGTAATCCGTCACTGATTGCATGTATATAAGCCATTTAAACCATTGTTTCCAGCCCCATTTCACACTTCACATTAAGTGCTGTGCAAACCTTCCCCTTGTCACTTGTGGTTTGATTATTGCACTTTGGTCCTGGGCGAATGTTAATCATGCCACTTTACACATCTACATGGGTAGTATAACAGTAAAGTCTACTTGACTTGACCTGGATTAACTCTGTGTGTGAAAGTGGCATGTTCTCAAGATGATTTTCTCCTTGTACATGTGGTCAGCGAATTGTGATCTCTAAGCTGCCCTTAGTTTGAGTCTGTATGTGTGAGTTTGTGCTCTGCTATAAACTAGTATCCTATCCATCGTGTCCCCCGTCCTGTGCCACCTGGGACAGGCTCCAGGCTCCCCACCCCCCTGTACAGGATAAGCAGTAATGGAGGACGGCTCCACACTGTTCCAAAGAAAGGGCGCTCCAGCTCCCTTCAGGACTTCAGAGCAGCTCCTCTTCTTAAGTTTTTCATCCACAAACACAGTTGTGCTGCAGTTTTCTGAAAGAAGGGTATGACCTGAATAGGGATGTCGCAATACCAGTAATGCAGTAACTGGTACCAATAGCAGTAGAATCGCAAGATTCTTGATACCCATTTCTACACCACGGTTAAAATAATAATAATAATTTTTTTTTTAATGATCCCATATACTTAAACATAAACCCATTCATTAAAATATTTGAACATTATAAATATGGCATTTCTGTAAATTAAAGCAACAACAGTACTGACCATGATACAGTCTGTGCTTTATGTGCTAACAGTGTGATGTTTTGTAGATCCCGCTATGAATGGCATCATTTTTCATGGCGTTTTAAACAGTTGGAAGCTGTAGTTTTGTAATATTTCTTAAGAGTCCAGGTGAGGTCTTCTGCCAGGTCCACTCCAAGACATTTGGTGCTCCTGACTCTCCACTGTGGATCCCTCTACAGTTAATGAGGAGTGGACAACCTGGGCGTCCTGGTAGACAGTCATCTCTTTTGACTTGTCCAGGTTGAGAGACAGATTGTTGCTCTTGCCTCAGTCCTGCCAGCTGTTCCACCTCCAGTCTGTATGCTGACTCTTCACCTTTGTTGATGAGACCCACTACTGTCATGTCATCAGCAGAACGGATGATGCTGTTTGAGCTGTACTTTTCAGTGCAGTCATGAGTCAGCAGGGTGAAGAGAAATGGGCTGAGCATACAGTCTTGTGGGGGTGTCAGTGCTCAGTGTGGTGATGCTGGAGATTTTGTTGCCCCCAGGAGTGCTGGAGTGTGGGGAATGGTGGCCCTGAATAACCAGGGCCGTACCTGGATGGGGGGGGGTCTTCCATAAGCCCTGTGTAATGAGGTGGAGCTGGAGGGTGCGATCTGGTTGGGGCATGGTAATTTCATTAACCTGATTGCTTAATTGTTGCAGCCAGCACGCGTATATAGGACCCGGTTGTGGTTGCGTGTGGGACTGATTTGTAAGCGGTGACGTGACTCTCCGTGCGCCAGTATCTCCTTTTCCGGAAGTTGTGGCTATATCCAACGCTGCAGTTGCAAGGGCTTGGTAAATCTAGCAGCTTGCGGTTGCTTCCGCTTTTAAGGTTTTCCAACTTTTACCGCGTGTAATCTGCCAGTGGATCGCGACGTGGAGTGTCCCGGACCGACGTGAGCCAGACCATCAACGGGATACTAAGTCACTACAATTGCTGCTGTTTTGCCCGGATGTTTTATGTTTTGTTTCATGTTTTAATTAGTTTTAAGTATTAATGTGTTTTATTGATTGGATGTAAATTGGGGGGTATCGTTGGGAAGGCTTGGTGCTAGGCGGTGAGGATCCGTGTCGGGCGATACCGCGCTGCGTGGTCGCGTTGCTTTCTTTTAGCCCACCCCTTGGGTGGATGTACGTGCGTCATGTACTGCGGGACCCTTTAGAGTGTTGTCTGACTGTACGCCTCCCATTCCCCTCCCGATAACAGCTGCCTGGTTTGGGTTTCCTCTTTTGTCGTGTGATTGGAGTGTTTTAAACATGATTTGATTTGTATTATTTGTGCTGTGATTTTGGTTTAGTAATTTGCTGTTTGGTTTCTTTGTGTTTTTATTTTTGGAGTGCGAATTAACAGCAGCCTAATAAAGGGAGTGTTTATGGTCTTCGCGTCTCCCCTATGGTGATCACGAATCTGTGTCCTTCTATATTGGAGTGGGTTTTGAACTCCGGTATTCTAATTCTCTGGGTGCAATTCCCAGAGTGGCGTAGTCGGGTTGTCCATTTCCGTATTCCCTCGCTACTTCCTCCCTCAGTAACGCCACACCTGCAAATTATTGTGATTTTGGTTTCTATTTTTAATTATTTTTCTTCTTATAGAGATAAATAACTTACATGATAAGTTCTCCTCATTTGCCTGTTTCCATTGTCCGCTTATCTGCTTGCTTCCTGCCTCCTCCATGTCCCCCTCCCCGGCCTCAAAAGCAAAAGTGGTTTGATCCTCCCTGTGAGCAAATCTATAGTGTAGATAATGTAGGCAGTCAGTGGCTTTCATGAGTCACAAAGTAATGTGTCTGTTTGTTACTATGAACCATTGTATTTAACTCCATCCATTCATTTTCCAAACCGCTTATCCTACTGGGTCGTGGGGGGTCTGGAGCCTATCCCGGAAGCAATGGGTATGAGGCAGGGAACAACCCAGGATGGGGGGCCAGCCCATCACAGAACACACTCACATACCAGTCACTCACACACGTACACCTATGGGCAATTTAGCAACTCCAATTAGCCTCAGCATGTTTTTGGACTATGGGGGGAAACCGGAGTACCCGGAGGAAACCCCACGACGACATGGGGAGAACATGCAAACTCCGCACACATGTGACCCAGGCGGACACTTGAACCCGGGCCGCAGAGGTGTGAGGCAACAGTGCTAACCACTGCACCACCATGCCGCCCCTGTATTTAACTCAAATTTTTTATATAACAGGCTTCATGACATTCCGTTTGTAAGTGCAACTTGTCCATGATTCAAACGTTCTTAACCTGGGAACTGCCTACAACTGATGATGTAGCTTTTATGTAAGATCTACGAAGCATATTTTGTGATAATGTAATACATTTCATCAGTTCAGCGATGTGCATAGACTTTTCTGTGTGGGTGTCAGACCACTAAATTGTCGGTCGGGGGCGGGGGAAGGTCCCCTCGATAAATTCTGCTGACTGGTAAATTTCCCTGCTTAGGATGGGGGCCATTTATCTGATCGTCAGTTATCATTTGCCCCCCCCACACACACCCTGCACATGCCCACATTACAAAGTCATCAATCCTTCATTAATTATTGATACAGGAATCTTCCATTTATGGTGTAAAGTTCCCGACCAATTCGTTCACAGTGAACGAGTCCCTTGGGTGAGTGGATGAAGACGAGTGTCTGTCATTCACCCACTGACTCACCAACTCCTTCAGCATGAAGTCAATGGCAAAGTTTCTCCAGTTTTAGAGTATAAGACGTCTCATTCCTAAGGTGGTGCCAGTGTGTGTGGCCGGCCGTCTTCCATGATTAGCTCATGTTGCTGTTTGTCTGTATTGTTATTTTTGCTGGAAATCTTTGCTCCTTACTGGTATGTGATGGACAAGCTGTTTACGATATTTGTTCTGCTATGAAATGCCGGATTATTTTTTAAAGAGAACTTTTATTGGTAAACAGTTATCAGCAGTTTTATATTACAGTTTTGAGGTGATTATGTTTGAATTGGACCACCTACATCTGGTATTTATTGCTGTGATCTACTGGCCAACAAATTATAATAAAGATTTTTATAACTTTCTGACTTATTTTATGGCAAAATATGACCAGGTTTTGAATGTGAGTGATTTTAAACATATTTGCTGCTCGCCTAAGTCACTAGTTAAAGACTTCCTGAATCTTACTGAATCTTTTGACCTGTAATAGGTCCAACTTAAGAACATGGCCGTACTTTAGACCTTGTACTATCATATGGTCTGTCTGTTTTTAATATGACGGTTCACAAGGCCGATTTCTCTGATCATTCCCCCATTCTGATCGATATTTATCTTCCATGTTCTGCCCCTAAGTCTTGTGCGGCTCCCAGTGTTTCCCACAGATGAAGCCTTCTACTGCTACCAAATTTGTAACTGTGTTTAATGATGCTGTTGGGCCGTGTTTAGAGAATATTCACTGTGCTGATATGGAGGAGCTAACTTCACGTTTGTACTCCACTTGCCAGGATATTTTAGATGTCACTGCCTCTCTTAAAGTTTGTCCTTCTAAGCCAAAAGGACAGAGTTCTTTCTATGGAAGCATGTGCATTTTAAAACAGTGATGTGTAAAGTGCAGAGGTGTAAAGTCACGGTTCACAGTTGAGTTCAGCATGTTGAGGAGTCTGACGGCTTGTGGGAAGGAGCTCTCTCGCAGTCTGGTCAATCGGGCTTTGATGCTGCGGTAGCGTCTGCCAGATGGGAGCAGCATGAAGAGTCCATATGAGGGGTGGGAGGAGTCCAGCACAATGCGGGAGGCCTTTCTGATGCAGCACTTGTGGAAGATCTCCTGCGGTGAGGGGAGAGACGTTACCAGCTGCTTTAACAATCCGCTGCAGGCTCTTCTGGTCAGCAGCACTGGCACTGCCGAACCAGACGGAAATGCAGCTGGTCAGGGCGCTTTCTATGGTGCCTCTGTAGAACACGGAGAAAACATGGGGCAGGAGCAACTTCGCACAGTAAAGAAGCAGCAGCCTGCATGGTCTTGTGCAGCATAGAAATGGCTGAGCGGGGTCACATGGCACAGAAGCAACAGGCCAAGCAGCTTCACACGGCACAGGAGGCTGAGCGGCTGAGTGCAGCACTTAAGCAGCAGGCTGAATTGTCCCTCAGAACTCAATATTCAGAGACATAGTGACCTTGTCCTCTGAGCCCATCATCTGCAGCCCGAGCCAATGTGACTCCACTGGGAACCAGGCTGATTTCCTCACCAGATGATGGACTCCCAGGGCTCTTCGAGTTCCTCCTGCTCTGATGATTCACGGATGAGCAGGTCTTCTATGTAGTAGCGGGTCACCGGAGCTGCAACCACGCAGAGTGTTCTGGAATCGTTTTATTTAACTTATTGTGTTTCCCAAAATACATGTCGTAAAATAGCCTCAAATAGTATGGAGTTTGCTGTAGGGCAGGACTGGTTTGCTCATTTTCACAAGTACAGGGTGCTGTGGTAGACTGGTAATGGTTATGTCTGCCCTAGTGTCTATTATAAAAGTTATCGTCTTCCCACATACAGCGAGATTCACCTGCCAAATGGACTCTGAATCGGGCCCCATTACACAGCCAAGGAAAAATGGTTCAGCCTCATTGACTAACATGTCCTGCACAGCCGCAGCTCTCACTGCTGGACTCTTACAGGCAACAGCGAAATGCCCTGTTTTGTTGCATTTCTGACATTGCTTGTTGTAAGCGGGACACAGACGTGGGGCCTGTGATCTACCACACTGTGAACCGGGTGTCTGTGGGCCTGTCTGTGTTTCCACTGGCCTTTTTCATTCAGCCTTACCTCCCCCCCCCCCCACTGTGCTGCTTGTCCCCTCTGGGCTGCTGCTGCACTGCCCTGATGTCTGTCATTATCATGCTGGGATTCTGTGTCTTTATCAACTTGGGCTGTCCTGCCATCTGCACGGCTTTGTCTAAGGTTGAGTCACTTCCCATTTGGAGCCTTAGTGCGATTTCCTGGTCGGCAATTCCAGTCACTACTCTGTCTCTTACCTGCTCTTCTTTCAGCCCAGCAGAGTCACAATGCTCTGTTAATTCATACAAGCTCCTGATGAACACATCCACTGATTCATTGTCTTCTGTACACTTTGGTGGAAACCTGCTCGTTCATGTATCATGTTTCTGCATGATATAAAGTGCACGTTCATGTATCATGTTCCTGCATGGTATAAATTGCTCATTCATGTATCATGTTCCTGCATGGTATAAAGTGCTCATTAATTTTTTTCATCACCTCTTCATAGTCATTAGCTTCAGTTGTCTCTGCAAATGTGAATGAACGAAAAACAGCCCCCACTTCTATTCCCATTGCATATGATAAGGAGTTAACTGGCATTAACTGGGACCCTCTTCCTTGTTCAGCTTAGTGCCGATACAGAATCGCAAAAAGCCACAGCAGCCACATCGCAGGCTGGCTGAAGTCAAAAGGCTCTGGAGCACTGAATTTTGAAATTTTTCGTATTCTTCATGTAGCCAGTCCTTTGGTGGGTAAAGATGACTTCTGATACAATGTCATGAGCACATATACACCAGAGTTGTCTGCCAACAAAAATCCATTTCACCTGCAACTCTGCTGCTCATTTCCCAACATTCCTGGCCCATCCCTGAGTGTATTCTGGGTACTGTAGTAACACCACAAGTATTTCACCACATATAACGATTGAACAACTGAACATACATCCATATACTAATTGATCGTCTATTGTGGGTTACTTGCAGTAAAGCTGAAAGATTTAGAAATCCTGGAAAGATCCTGAAAATTTATTTGATCTTATTCTTGATTGATTCTCTCTATTTGACTATCCCTGCCGGCCCCTGGAGGATGGGCTCCCCCTTTGAGTCTGGTCCCTCTCAAGGTTTCTTCCTTCTAGGGAGTTTTTCCTTGCCACTGTCACCTATGGTTTACTCACTGGGGGCTTTGGGTGGGGATGCTGTAAAGCGCTTTGAGACAATGTAATGTTGTGATAATGCGCTATATAAAAATAAATTTGTTGTTGTTGTTGTTATCTTAGGGTAGTGTCTATTTTGGAAAAATGGTTGAGGGATCAGTAAATCAGAGCTATAATTTACTTAATATTAATGTATCTAATAAGTTCAGCGAATGTCAATTGCTCTGCACAAAATTCAAATACTGTATTACGCCATAACATTTAATTTTATTGTTGAAGGATTCTCATGTTCGTGAGAATGACCAAAAATAAGCGTAGTAGGCTACCACCATGCGTTCATGTTAAACTTTAAAGAGTTTCTGCAGATTTCAACAAGGTTGTCCCTGTAAATGAAGTAATCCATTTTCCACGTTTTGCTTGGTGCCAAAATCATGAAGAGCTCCCCTATTCTTGGTTGATGAATTAATTATACTTCTTCCACAGCCACATCTTCTTCGCTGGGTTAAGTGCAGTAGTGTGTCTGCACTGATGAGAGGACTGTGGGATGATGAAGAGGCTTCCCCACCTTTCCTTGACTGTGTCTGACTTTAAGGACTTGCTCTGCACTTTCAGAAGACTACGGAGGTCTGCTCATGACGTTTAACAAAGTCTCCTCATCTGCTTTTACTAATTATGCTAATTTGTACCCACGATGCATAAGGCAATAAGCAGCCTATGCGGTAAAATGTGCCCACGTTTTAATATATCACAGGAACAAATGAATAAAATGTGACCACGATCTAACTAAAGCCAAGGAATTAATTAGTTAAACTTGCCCGTGCTTTAACTAAGACAAGGGAATGAATTAGTTCAGTGAAGCTCACTGGCTCTCAATAGTCTAAGTGCGGGGATCCATACATACTGCACTGCAAGTGCCCCTTGCTAATAACAATCGTTGTTAATAACAACGTGTTGGGTATAAACGTCCATCCACTTTATATAAGCATTTTATACAGTATAGCTCAGGGAGCCTATTGCAGGAAGCATGGGGCACAGTTTTACATATTATGTTGTAATAACTTACAGGCCAAGGTACTGTATCGTGGTGGCAGGAAGCAGACGAGGCAGCCTTATTGCAATAGGAGCACAAACCCCAAACATCAACCCATTCACCCTCTGCTGGCTCGTGCTGACTGTCCTGACCGCCCCAACAATACATGGGTGGGCACAGGCTCACATTATATACAACACATGACATTTATCAATACAGCAGATGCTGCAACACAATAACACAAAGCATGTTAACACACAACTGTTTAAATTAACACACTCAAGGCTTGCAAGTACGCCGGGAAATGGAAATGGGCTATGTTACGTGGAGGCATTTTCCCAGCATTACACATCCCCTCCCCAAAGGTCAATCGTCCCAGAAACCACCACACCCAACCCCCACCTCAACACTGGAACAAGTCCAAAAGTTCTGGTGGCAGCCACTGGTGCACCATCTCCGATGATGAGGGGAACCATCCGCTCACGAGTGCTGGTGAGGCTGAGGAGACCAGGAGGCTGGCCGATGCTGGACTGCTGGCAGGTGCTGACATTGTAGGTCCTCCCAGGCACCAGCCCTTTGTCTTACTAGGCTTGGTGGGAACCTGCTGACCCTCCTGCTCCCCCGATCAGGTGGCCTCACACAGTCCATCCAGGTCCCATTGGCACTGGCCGCGCTGCTCCTGGTCCTGCTCATCTTGCTCCTGCAGGCTGTCCAGCTCACGGCGTTCCTGAGCTGGCTGGGCCTCAAAACTGCAACACGTCTCCTTCTATCCGAATTGCGCCACTTCTGCTTACTCATCCTGCTGCTTCTGGCGGTCGGAGTCACACGCCCTGCAGTTGACGCACTTATCGTGCGGATCCTGCTACTCCTGTTCTTTGGATTCACACAGCTGCTCCAAGTTCTGTGGGTACTGGCATTCCCGCGGCGCTCCCGGGCCAGCTGGGCCTCCAAGGTGTGGCAGCGAGTAACACTGCCTCTGCCTGCTACCTCTGGTGGTGGCACATGCAGCAGGGGCTGCAATGTGGCTTCTCACAGCTAGTGTACTGTGAGACCTCGCTGGCTGGCTGGTAAGCAGTCGGAGGGTCCAGAAGATCCCACTTTTTCTCCAGTAGTTGCCCGGCTGGTTAGCAGGAATGGCTTAAAGGTGCACTACACAGGATCAGGGTGCATCAAGGGATGTGAGCCACTGTCTCACTGAGCCACTCTCAGCTGGTCTCCCGGTGGCTCTGTTGTGAGCTTCTTGGCAGAGGTACGCCCGGTGTCCCTTCTCCTCACAGCATCAGCAAACTAGCCTCTTGCTGGGGAGCTTGCGGTTCCTCACTGTCTTATTGCCGCCATCGTCCCCCAAGCAGCACTTCACAGCCGCCTTCAGGTCTGCCAGGCTGAAGCAGGCTTGCCAAACAATTTTGAGAAGTGTGTGTGTTCCAGTAGCACCAGCGGGGCTGCTTTGGCATCCCACATCCGACACCAGTGTTTGTCACAATGAGAACAAACACCAAGTACAAACACCAACCACTCACTCTGCTGACTAGTGCTGGCAACCCTGACCACCCCAACAACACATGGTGAGCACAGTCACTCACTATATACACACATAACATTTATCACTACAGCAGACGCTGCAGCACCATAACACAATACATGCTAATTATATACAACTATTTACAATAACACACACAAGGTTAGTGAGCACGCTATGCGGAGACGTCTCAACAGGGCTACAGTATATTTAAATAATGGCAATATGGAGAATGAAAGTCAGGGTAAGGAAACAGTGTAAACTACTGCAAAGTTATGATTTATTTTTTGGTTTTCCAAATTCTAACTGGTTAAAATCCATGATCTGCATAAGTTAGGGATTATCTGCATTAATGTAATCATTGTTAATAATTTATACTGGTACTTCACATGCCAAAAGCATCGCTATTACTGAATTTATGCAGATTTTTATCTCGCTAAAAATATAAATTACTATTTACATATACCTGTGACAAAAACAAGGCTGTTCCATCCAGGATGTTCCCAGTGCTGGCCAGCAGTCATGTTTTCTAATGTTAGTTGTTTAGTTAATTTTATAGGATACAATTAACAGACTGTTAACGTAATCAGCACAATTTGGCTGTACTGCTGCAAAGATAAAATGCAGGATAGAGAGGCTCAGTGAACGTGGTCTGGACCCTGTGCAGGAGGGTCACTGTGTCAGAGACGCTGTAGAAGGACAGAGTTCCTGCCCCCTGATCCAGGTACACTCCTATCCTGGGGGAGGGGGGGGCAGATATTGCAGTTTGCACATTATTGTGCCAGAATGAGTAACTGGAGCTTGAGCAGTACAAACACCAGGACTTGTCATTGCATCCAAGCCTGCTGTTGTCACCCCATCCCTTCCTGCTGATCCCTTTGTATGTGACAGCTATTCCAACCCATCCCCCGCTCCACTCAACCTCCCAGTAGCAGCACCCAGTCAGACCCTCTGTACACAGCACTTGGAGGCGTGAGTCAAACCTCTCCTGGTGACCAGGATATGACTGTGTCTCTCTCTTCCATGTCACCACTCTGTTCCCCTCAGACAGATGAAGTTCTTCGTTTGCTGTGTTGGGGTCCAGAGTGAGCTGACAGGAATCTGATGGAGGAGAAGATCAGAAGGTGAAGGTTTGGTCTCATTCACTCCTCACATAACAAAAAAGTGCCCACTTCTGTTTAATGTTTTAATACTTTGAAATGTACAGCTAAATTCTATTTTAATTTTCAATAAAGATCCATCTATCCATTTTCTGTAAGCGCTTGTCCTATTCAGGGTCACGGGGGTCCGGAGCCCATCCCAGAGGCTATGGGTGCTGGGTAGGAAACAACCCAGGACTTGGATTTCTGCCCATTGCAGCTCATAGGTATAATTTTTAGAAAGGATTTTATGTGAGGATATTGTGTTGTATGATTTCTTGTACTGAACAGAACATACATTTTAGAGCAATTTATTTATGTAACCACTGAAAAAGACAAAAAAAAGTGTAATATTCTCAACATGGATGCCTCATTATGAGCAAAATAATACTAAACATCAGCTGTTGTATTGCAAACAAATTTAAAGGCTCCTGACATAACAGCTCATGTAAATGTGAAAGACCAGGAGGCAGCGGGACAGAGAAAGAGAAACTACACTAGCAGAAGGAAATGAAACACAATAAAACACAATAAAACACAATAAAACACAATAAAACACAATAAAACACACTCCACCTCATACAGGGAGAGAGAAGCGTGTGTGAACAGACTCACATTGTAAGAATTCTGCTCTGGTCATGGGCACTAATACTGGTAGGACGGCGTCTTTAGTAACTAGAAGGAGACAGAGAGAAACAGGGATGTGAGTAAAAGGAATTTACTTGTGGGAGATGGACGTCACTCACTGTGGAGACACCAGCAGTAGGGTATTATCATTATGAGGAACAATAACAGGCATTTTCACAAACTGCAAATGATTGTTACACATAATACAGGTTTGTTCATTGTATAATTTAGAAGAAACATGATTCATGTGATCTGGGTTTTGCAGCCTGTAGAATGTGGAGCTCTTCCACTGGTTTTTAAAGAGTTTTAAACTTTTTGAAAACTGAATCGGATTTGGTCACACAAATGTGAGGCTGACTGTACTGCACACTCTCTCTGCATGGTCTGTGTTAACAATGTATTTATTTACTGTACTAACCTGCATGATGGATCTCTGTAGTTTTCTTTTTGCAAACATTCTCCAGTTGATCCTTCAGTTCAGAGACCACAGTCCACACATTCTCCAAAGAGCAGCGTGAAGAGACTGAGATTTTGGGTTCAAATCCAGCTTCTGGGCTGACAGGAAGACCCTGGCACCTCTACAGACACATAGTCTGATTAAACAACTTTGTCAAAACAAATGTGTATTGTAATCAAATGAACAAGACCATTAACATCTGACAAATGACAGACTAGGTGATATACAAATGAAAAAATACACTCATTTGAATACTCTGATGTTCATATTGTCAAAGTAGCTGTTCTGTTACCTGTAAGAAATGGATGTGATCCTCTGTGTGTGAAAGCTGCTCCAGCTCAGAGTGTCTCCTCTTCAGTTCATCAATCTCCTGCTTCAGTCTCTCCATGTCTCTCTTAGCCTGACTCACTACAGCCTTCTCCTGATCTCTGATCAGCTTTTTCACCTCAGAGCGTCTTCTCTCAATGGAGTGGATCATCTCAGTGAAGATCCTCTCACTGTCCTCCACTGCTGACTGTGCTGAGCTCTGTTGGTGACACAGGGAGCAGAGGACGGTAAATTACAATTGGCCCCTTTTGAGACTCCAGAGTGCCTCATTGTACAATAGTGATGTGAGCCAACAGGAGGTATAAAAACAGCACAGGGCTGGGGTTTGGAGCGTCACGTATCCAAGATGGCATCAGAGCCAATTCCTGAGGCGGCCTCTCCTAGCATCGTGACAAAAGTATCTTTGTTTTATCTTTGTAATGAATTAACTCTCACATTCACAAGAAACATGTATATGATCATCAATTCCTCCTGAACATCAGCAACCAGAACCACTGCTATGAGAAACACTGGGGAGAGAGCTGAGTGTCCTCAGAGAACTTGGTCTGCTACACCCAACAAGCCCAAACACGCCAAAACGGCCCCTCTCAACCAGGTACACTCAATAAGTTTTACACACATTCTGAGGCCTCTAATAACAGGAAAGTGCAGAAATTGACTCCAACACCCAGCGAATAAGTATTACAATTGTCCACAGGCAAGGAGAAGAGAGCCTTCTGTAATGTCAAGCCCGAAAGGCTACTGGTTCTGATAACATACCTGGATGTGTTCTTAAGGACTGTGCAGAACAGCTGAAGGTCTTCACTGACATCTTCAACATCTCCCTCAACCAGCCAGTAGTGCCACCTGCCCCCAGAGTACAACCATCATACCTGAGCCTAAGAAACCCCACTCAACCTGCATGAATGACCTCTGTCCTGTTGCTCTCACTCCGATTGTGACAAAGTCTTTTGAGTGTTAGGTCATGCAACACATTAAAGCCTGCCTCCCCACAGTCCTAGAGCACTAACATGCATATAGAGTGAACCGCTCCACAATTGATGCAATATCCACTACCCTCCTCCACCACTCTAACCCTGAAACATCTGGAAAACTGGGATAATTACGCCAGACTGCTCTTCATTGTCTTCAGCTCAATCTTCAACACCATCATACCACAGCAACTCATGGAGAATCTGAGGTCACTGAAGGTAGACACTGGAACCTGTACCTGGATCTTGGGCTTCCTGACACAAATGCAGCAAACAATCAGAGTCTCAGTGAGTACAGGCTCACCCTAGGGCTGAGTTCTGAGCCCCCTACTGTTACCCTGCTAACCCACGACTGTACTGCCAAATTCAGCAACAACCACATCATCAAGTTCACGGATGATACCACAGTTGTGGGTCTCATCAGCAAATGTGAGGAGTCAGCATACAGGATTGAGGTGGAGCAGATGACAGCATGGTGCAACCACCACAACCTCCTCCTGAACATTGACAAGACCAAGGAAATGGTCATAGACCATAGGAAGGGCCATACAGAACACCACCCCTTGCTAACCATATAAATGTCATGGCCATGGAGAGGGTCGTAGAACCTCTGGCATCATGACAGACCCTGACCTCCCCTCCTACACAGCCTGTTCTCCTTCCTGCCATTGGGGAAAAGGTACAGGAGTATCCAACCCAGGACCAGAAAGTTTTACAGCTCCCTACCCCAGGCTGCGACGACCATGAACACTCTTGCCCCCCAGTGAACCACTGAACCTCCCCCACAGTACCAGACACTAGTGCAATCTTCCACTTGCACTTTTCATATTCAATTGCACTTCTGTATAGATAAAAGACAGTTTTTAAATTTAACAGTACATGCTGCTACATCTTTAAACGCGCTGTGAAAGGTATGCTGTTAAAAGACCTTTCATGCTGCTACTCCCTCCCAGTGCACCATGGGTCACCATGACTACAGGTTGTATGTTTTGTGAGTATTGTGTACGTAGGTTCTATGTTGTTTTCCAATGTTCCCTTAGTTTTTTTAACATATCTATTTATGCCATTGCTCTAGGTGGAACGATAATTCATTCTTGATTGTACGAAAGTGCATGAAAAAATGACAATAAAGGAAATCTGGAATCTGGATGCCTCAGGTACTGAAACCCAGCCAGCACTGATTGGAAATGATCACTCATTAAGCTCATACACTGTCAGCTGCAGGGATTTGGCAGAGACTGGTGGCTGTGTGGGGCAGGTTGGTTGTCACCATTAAGTCTCAGTTTAATAAATTACGTTTTGGTGTATTAATGATTCCAAATGTATGGGCTAACCGTTGTAACCCCAGGTTAGTGAAGCCCTGCTATATGGCACATTTACATTTACATTTATGATATTTGCTGAAAGTGGCACCTTTGTCCCATCAGTCCTTTGACCCAGAGTAGCTCCCATTGACCTTAATATGATTCATCCCCAAAAGTCTATAAAACTATGATCTGTTGACTCTGGGAGTCTTGATTCAAAATGATTACAGACCAGCTGTTTTCTTCTCCTCAGGTTCATACTCACTGTGATTGAGCCCACAGCCTCTCTCAGCTCCTGCAGCTCCTTCTCTCTCATCTGGATTCTCTGCTGAAGTTTCTTCTGCGTATCTCCCATTTGTTTCTATATGTAGCAAAAAGATGACTAAACAAGTTTCTTATATTAAGAGGAGTTCACTGAAAAGTTCAAGCACCGATTTGAACCAAAATCAAACCGGCGGTACCCAAGGATTCTCTGAAGAAGAATTAGTATTAAGGGAATCCAGTCTTCATCTCAGATCAGTGAATAGCATCCATGTCACAGACATACAGCGAAACCGGAAGAACCAGGACTCTAACGACTCCACTCTGCACAGCACTCACAATGGCAGTATACAGGCCGGCCATGACGTCCTGCAAATTCAGGGGGATCCCATGAAATCTCAGGATGTCCCAGAGGGCAGCTTGATCAACTGAGCATATGGATTATGAAAATCGACAAAGGCTGCAAAAAAACTCTGCCAATATTTGCATTTGCACTCGATAAGAACCCTCAATGCCAGGATGTGGTCAGTGGTAGACTTCTTAGGCATTAAACCAGACTGCTCCGGTTGCTGGTAGGTGAGCAAGTGATCCTATTGAGGATGACCCTAGCATGGACCATACCCAATACTGAGAGCAATATTATAATTTGTAGTCGACCATCCAACAGTATCCCTTTCCAACAAGGGAACATTTCCAAAAAGTCCCGTTTTCCAGTCAGTTGGGAAGACGCCTGTCTCCCAGATGGAAGCAAAGATTTATTGCAATGCCAAGAGAACTGCCTTACCACCAGCCTGGAGAAGTTCACCCCGGATACCATAGATCCCTGCGGCCTTCTCTACCACCAGGTAGTTCACCACCTTTGTGGTGTCAGGAAGGTCTCAGGTGGTTCATAGCTAATCCGATCTGCTCAAAGTGGGTCACAACTGCAGTGTCATTCTTAAGGTCTCAGGTGGTTCATAGCTAATCCGATCTGCTCACAGTGGGTCACAACTGCAGTGTCATTCTTAAGGACTGTGTCATCACCTGTCCTGACTCTCTGAGGAACAGATTTGGATGTGTGTACTGTTTCAGCTCCTCTGTAAGCAAGAAGTGGGTATAGATAGTGTGACCATAAATGGTGTGTCACTTGATCACTGATTCCACTAACAGACACATCCTTATCTATTCTAAGAGCCCTCACAGCCATCCTTCTCAGTTTCTGGTACAGAATGGAGTTACCATCAAGCTGTGCACAGCGACTCCTCTTGATAATATGCAGGATGCCCTGGGAGATGAAGCACCTCCTTCTGGAAACACTGAAAAAAATCAAAACAACCCTCAGCAACCTACACGGTCTTGTCACAGAAGGTCTCCCACATCACAATAGAATTAGTAGTTGCAACAAAGTCTGTATGTTCCTCATATAAACTGCTTGCAGACCCATTAGAAACAGCCTGATCTTCGAATCTCCAGATCCAACCTCATTCTCCAGATCCAACCTGATCTCCAGATCCAACCTCATTCTCCAGATCCAACCTGATCTCCAGATCCAACCTCATTCTCCAGATCCAACCTGGTCTCCAGATCCAACCTCATTCTTCTAGTAGGTGGTAGCCTGCTTGACCTAAGTTGAATCTTCAGAGTAGCAACAGGAAGTCTGTGGTCATTATTCACAAACTTGGCACTTCCATAGACTCTGCAGTTATGTAGGAGCCACCAGCATCAATGTATGAGCATGTGATCAATCTCATTTAAATATATTTCATTTAAATACTGCCCATCTATGTCTGCCACTGAAATGCAGAGTTCATGAAGTTTCACAGCAGGGGAAGATGGTCATAATACCGGTGAGACAAGAATCCTATCAGTGTGCTCTGAAAGCAGAATAAGATGGTCATCATACTGGAGAGACAAGAATTCTATCCATGTAGAAAAACAATCAGAGAAAGACAAGAAGACTGATAGTAGAGATGAGATGTTCCCTGTACCTACTCTAAGGTGCTGACTCAGCACCGCACCAGTTACAAACCACAAGACCCGACCCATTGGCTCTCCAAGCTGTCGACTTTTCCAACAATCACACCTTATCTAAAATCTCTTAGCCCACACATTTTATCCATTCAAGTACTCATCCAAACAGTAGGTGAATCTCTTGATTCAGTTTCAGCTGCATGATTTGCTGTTTGAAGGAATTTTCAGTAGAAACTTTTTACACTTTGGAGTAACAGGTTGATATGGTTTTGCTCCATTGGGAACACAGCCACTGGTGAAGGTGAAGTAGTTAATACTTCATCTTAATCAAAGGAATTTTTTAAGTAATGTGTTTTTTTCCTTTTGCGTTACCTAACCAGACTTGTTCTCCTTGTCTTCAAAGCAGTCATGCTCATTATTATCTCATATACAATTCATAATTATATAAGAGCATTTCCAGTCTGACCTGTTTCTCTGCCCTTCCGGTAGCAGCTGAGATGGTATCATGGCCTCTGTGTTCATCCATCACACACAGCAGACAGACACACTGCTGGTCGGTACGGCAGTAGACCTCCAGGGGTTTGTCATGGTGGGAACAGACCTTGTCCTGCAGACGTCCAGTGGCATCAGTCAGCTTGTGCTTCTTAAAAGCTGGAGACTCATAGTGAGGCTGGAGGTGAGTTTCACAGTAAGAGGCCAGACACACCAGGCAGGACTTGACAGCTTTGTGTTTTCTCCCAGTACAAAAATCACACTCCACATCTCCAGGTCCAGCATAATGGTCAGTGGGAGTAGATGCTTGTAGTCCAGTCTTCTTCAGTTTCTCCACCACTTCAGCCAGTATGGTGTTTCTGCCCAGAACAGGTCTGGGTGTGAAGGTCTGTCTGCACTGGGGGCAGCTGTAAACTCCAACATGATCCTTCTGATCCCAGCAGCTCTTAATGCAGCTCATACAGTAACTGTGTCCACAGGGAATAGCCACTGGATCCTTCAGTAGATCCAGACAGATTGGACAGCTGAACTCATTCTGATCAACTGCAATACTGGCTTCTGCCATTTTCAATTGCATTAATTTTTATTTTCATTTGCAGTTCTTTTTATATGTGAGAGTGGGAGGAACTTCCTGCTTCTCAGGCTGCAGTAGGTGTGGTTTGGACTGAGGTCAGACTGAGAAGAGCAGACTGGGCATATCATTTATTCTCCAAACAATTTATAAACCTACACTTGATGTAGTATATAAAAATTGGTAAGAATGCAAAAAGGTAAAAATATAGAACAGAAAATAAAACATACAGTGAATGAATCTTTGATTCAGTTTAGATGCTTGTCTTTTGTTTGTTTATTTTTTTCTCCAGATGAAGCAGATTTATAGCAAAAAGCTGATGGGATTTGAAGCTATCAAGTGGTATCAGGTGTAACATACAGGCATGTGCAATGACAGACTGTGTCAGGTTTAGATAGAATCTAAGCTTTTATTAATAATAATAATAATAATAATAATAATAATAATAATAATAATACCTTTATTTGTAAAAACTTTTCAAGCCAAGTGGTACAAAGTGCTTTACTTCATAATAAAAAGAAAACAGAAAACATTATAAAAGAAAACAAAGAGAGTAGAAATCAGAATAAAACGGTACTAAAAGAAAAAGGACTTTGCAAATATAAAGCACTGACAACAAAATAAGAAGACAACCATAAAATACGAACCATGAAATCCTGAATGATAAAAAAGAGTTTTTACTCACGACTTAAAAATGGCTACCTAATGCTTAGTGGTAAAATGTTCCAAAGTCTAAGAGCCAACACAGAAAAGGCCTCATCATCTTTCGTCTTTATTCTACACCTTGGAAATGCAATAAAACATGTATGACTAGATCGGCCATGGACCGCTCCGAGGAAGCCCCTATGACGTCATGTGGGACTTCCCTTCCACGCCCTTGGCGTATCCCGAGAAGGGAGTCTAGCAGCAGCTGAAATGCTCCCTCCTCGCCTGCCCCGGGAACCGGTAGGACCGGTAACTGCACACCTCCCTCTGTCAGCTGAGTTTCATTGGGGTTACTGAACAATCATATTTATTCACGTCTGGCACACCAGCCAGACACGAGATCTTCTGCATTCTATTGCGAGTTTGAGCAGTTCTGTCCCTTTATACGCTTTACCTGTCTGTACCTCCGCCTGCCCGTTTCCCTGACCCTGTTCTGCCTTTCCGATGACGAATCTAGCCCAGCCCTCTGAGTACTGACGAAGATCACCTGAACACCCGCCTATCCCCAGATCCCGAGCCCTACCCTGTCCCTTGATTGCTGATGATGATCGCCCAACAGCTGCCCGTAACTCGAACATGATTCTTGGATTTTGGTTTTCTGTCTGGATTGCAAGCAGGATATTAACGCCCTTTCACCTGCCTGCTTCACAGCAGTGTCCTCCTTATTTACACGACCCCCTCCGTGACAAAATCTGTATCTTTACAGAAAAGTAATGCTCTAACTTTCACAATATTTCTCAGTTGATAAAAGTTACACTGTACCAGTTTATTAACATAAGGGTTAATCTCGCTTTATGTCAATCAGTTAGTTGTTTCCCTTCCACGTTGTTTCACTAAGGTGGACGAGTATAACTAAAGTGCAAATTACTGTGAAGAGAGAAGTTAGTGGATGATCGAATCTAAGGGGAAACGACTGTTATAAGAGGAAATGTATGTTCTTTAAATTGCAATGTGTTTGGGCATGATTGTTACTGAAACCAACCAGTCAAGCATTAAATGTAATGTGATATTGTGACATTAAGTGTAAAGGAGAATTAGAAAAATGTTTCATGAAGACCAGAAACAGAGTTTATTGTCTCCTTTGTCACCCTGTTGAACAAGTTTTATTCTAGTAACACAGACTGGGAAATCGGGACGCGCTAAATACGACCCATGACAAAAAAGTTTTCAAAATCAGATTTCAGTTTGCAGTCCATTCAGTTTGAGGTCTTTTTCACGTTCTGAGTCTGTTTCAGAGAATCTCTTTAGGACATTTACATCAAGAGATATAGGAGCAGGGCCTTCAGGATCATGAAGGACACATCCCACCCCAACAACAGCCTGTTTTAGGTTCTGAAATCAGGAGAGAGACTCAGGAATATCTGGGCCAGGACTGAGAGGCTTAGGAGGAGTTCCTACCCCTAGGCCATAAGGCTTCTGAACCTGGACATACTACTGCACCTCACACCCTGATGTACATTGTGCTCTTATACCCCCAAGCCATAAGGCTTCTGAACCTGGACATGCCACTGCACCTCACACCCTGATGTACACTGTGCTCTTATACCCCCAGGCCATAAGGCTTCTGACCCTGGACATGCAACTGCACCTCATACCCTGATGTTCATTGTGCTCTTGTACCCCCAGGCCATAAGGCTTTTGAACCTGGACATGCCACTGCACCTCACACCCTGATGTACACTGTGCTCTTATACCCCCAGGCCATAAGGCTTCTGAACCTGGACATGCAACTGCACCTCATACCCTGATGTTCATTGTGCTCTTGTACCCCCAGGCCATAAGGCTTCTGAACCTGGACATGTCACTGCACCTCACACCCTGATGTACACTGTGCTCTTATACCCCCAGGCCATAAGGCTTCTGAACCTGGACATGCCACTGCACCTCACACCCTGACGTACATTGTGCTCTTGTACCCCCTGGCCATAAGGCTTCTGAACCTGGACATGCCACTGCACCTCACACCCCGATGTACATTGTGCTCTTATACCCCCAGGCCATAAGGCTTCTGAACCTGGACATGCCACTGCACCTCACACCCTGACGTACATTGTGCTCTTGTACCCCCAGGCCATAAGGCTTCTGAACCTGGACATGCCACTGCACCTCACACCCTGATGTACACTGTGCTCTTATACCCCCAGGCCATAAGGCTTCTGAACCTGGACATGCAACTGCACCTCATACCCTGATGTTCATTGTGCTCTTGTACCCCCAGGCCATAAGGCTTCTGAACCTGGACATGTCACTGCACCTCACACCCTGATGTACACTGTGCTCTTATACCCCCAGGCCATAAGGCTTCTGAACCTGGACATGCCACTGCACCTCACACCCTGATGTACATTGTGCTCTAGTACCCCCAGGCCATAAGGCTTCTGAACCTGGACATGCCACTGCACCTCACACCCTGATGTACACTGTGCTCTTGTACCCCTCACCATATCCGCACTGTAACACTGGTCACTTTTTTATGTTTGTGTTACTGTTCATTTTGAACATACTTCTCTGCTTTCATTTTAGCTTTATGCACTTTAACTGTAGCTTAATTGGATTTTAACTTGCACAGTCTACAAAAGAGCGGTTCAGGATGCATTTCACTGCGTGTTGTACTTTGTATGACTATGTATGTGACAATTGAAGAATCTTGAATCTTGAATCAGTTGCATTCAGCTGAATGTACCACCTTCTGCAGAGCTTCACGGTCCAGGGCAGAGCAGCTACCGAACCAGGCTGTGATTCCCATGGTGAGCATGGTCTCTAACACTCCCCAGTAGGGGGCTCTAAGGATGGCTGGTGAGCTTTTTAACCTCATTCGCTGCCTTAAATGGTAAAGCTGATTACTGGCTCTAGATATCTGGGTTTGTATACTATCTGACCGGGTGAGATCATCAGAAATACTGGCGCCGAGATATCAAAAGATGTTCACCCTATTAACTGGGACCCCTTTTATGTTGGGAGGGTTATATACAGCGGCTGCTTATGTCCACCACCATCACCTTATTCTTACAGGTGTTATGTGAGAGTCAGTTAGTGTCAGACTGTCCATCTCATCCAGGTAGGCATTCTTCTGTTTATTGGAGAATAGGCAATCAATACTGTGTTGTTATGTGTACAATGAATACAGGCTTAAAACACAGCCTTTGGGGGGGCAATATTGAGGGTGATGAGAACTGAAGTATAGGATCTAATCTTCACCACCTGGGGTCTGCCTGTGAGGAGGTCCAGGACCCATTCACAGAGGGGTGTAATCGGGCACCAGTTTAAGGGGGACTGTGGTATTAAAAGCTTGGCTAATATCTACAAACAGCAAACTCACGTAGTTTCCTCTGCCACTGTCCAAGTGGGTAAGAATGGTATGCAGGACAGCTTCACTGGTGGACCTGTTTGGATGGCAGGCAAACTGAAGTGGAGCAATGGTCATAGAGCGGGTGGAGCAGATATAATCTTTGACCAGCCTCTCAAAGCACTTCATAAGAAGGGAGGTCGGGGCAATAGGACAATAATCAACTGGATGGGTGGGGTTGGGAGTTATTGGAATTGGGACAATTGTGGATTTTTTTAAATGAAATGAACCACAGCGCTGGACAGGGACAAGTTGAAAACCTGTTTGAACACCTTGGCAAGTTGACCAACGAAAGACCACAAGCCACGTCTGGAAATACTGTCTGGGCTGAATGCTTTCTTGCCAATGCTGCAGGGACGTGTGGCTGTGATGCTCTGTGATAATGCCTGATCGTCCAGAGACAGACTCTAGGCTTCATCAGCACACGCAGCCCTGATATCACTGGCACCGCTTGCATCAAAGGAAGCAAAAAGGGCACTGAAGTGGTCTGGTAGCAGGTAGTCTGTACCATTCACAGGGGCATGTTCACCTTTGTAGTTGGTGATTGTACTGAGTCAGATGTCACAGACGTTGGGCATCACCGAGTGAAAATAGGACTCCACTTTCCCCTTGTACCTCCCTTTCATGTCCTTCACGGCTTTCCTCAGAATATAAGAAGTCCTTTTGTACTCACACATGATACTAGAGCAACATTATAAGCTGCAGTCCGAGTATTCAAAGCTTGCCAGACGGTTTTGTCCAGCCATGTTTTTTGGTTTGGGAAGATCCTAACAGTGACCAAGGGGACGATCGAATCTGCCAGCACACCAATAAAGCTTTTCCGCAAACTCCTGATGTCATCACTGCTCGACCTAAACAGCTCCCAGTAAACGTCATTGAGCAGTTCATGCAGAGTGACGTCTGACTGGCTGGACCAGCATTTGATCTTTCTAGTCACTGGGATTCCAGTACCAAATATTCATTGTACAAAGGGATAAGGAAAATGGAATTATGATCGGATCTCCTGATTGGTAGGACTGTAACAGATTTTTACCCATGTTTAAACGACATACAACATTGTTACATTGTATTTCCACCCCTAGTTGGGTTTCGTAAATGCTGATGCATATTAGGCAGGACATTTTTAAAGTAAAAAATCATCAGTCACGATAAGAGCAGCATCTGGGTGTTTGTCCATGAGTCCATTAAAAGCACAGTGGACATCCGCAAGTGCCACTATTGTGCCGGCATCCAAAGGGATGTAAACTGCAGTGATAATGGCTCAAGTAAACTCCCAAAGCAGATAGAAAGGGTGATACACAATCGAAAGATGCTCCAAAGGAGGGAAACAGGAGGAAGAGACACGTGTAACATTCCTAGGGTCAAACCATATATTGTTATCTCAATATTCGTCATACCATCTATTGTTGTATCAGTATTATGGACATGAGTACATGAGGACATGGACCTCAGCCCAAAAGCACTCTACTGACACCTGCTGGTCAGCACTATTTAACAACCCTTAAGCAGGTCTCTCTTCAGCTTCAATACACCCAGTCAGGAATGTCCCCTTGCAGACTGACTGAGTCCCAGTCTCCTCCTGGCTGATTTTTCCTGCCCTGTTATCCTGAGGACCCACTGGCAGGAGATGCTTGAAAGATTCCTTTGTAGTCCTGTTTGTGTCCCATCACACATATATGTTTTCCATATTTCCATATAGCTGCTTATTTTCCTTTCCCTGTCTTACATCTCTGCCTTCCTTTGTAGTACCATGTGCCTGTTCCTGTCTGTCATCCTCCATTCTTCCTCTCCTCTACAACAATCTGATATGACAGAGGTTCTCAAACTATGGTACACAAGCTCCCTCTAGTGGCTCATAGAGGTATCTCCGTATTTAAACATCAATCATGATGGTGGTACGCAGTGTCAGAAGCTTGAGAACCACTGAGCTGTACAATAGGGATGAGCATTTATCAAAGCTTTTACAGGTAACTTAAGCCTGAATCAGTATCATGTGGGTCAGAAAGAGTTACAACAGGCCCTTTTCAGTAAGATCTTGCCCAGAGTTTGGTCAGGCTGTTCATTTATAAATTATAAAGATGGGCTGTGATTGACTCTTATTTTAAATGTAGCTTGTTCTTGTCAAAAATTTGCTAACGGATATATTATCCAAATCATTTGTTTGCAATTTTACTGATGTATCCATCTGGATATTTTTCTCGGACCTTCCGAAGGGTACAACAACCAAACTGTCTGGACCCAAACTTTAAACCTCAGCCTCAGCATGGTTGCATGAAAGATGTGTAACCCGTCTTCCTCCAGCAGTGCATCTCAGTCACCACTAGGGGACATCAGACAAGTGGACTAGACTTCCCACCACTCTGGCCACAATCTGCCTATAATTCTTTGCCTGGATGCAAAACTAATCACAGATGGGTTGTTGAGAATGGATAGGTGTTCAAAGAAATGCCTCCCAGTAACCATTAGCACAATGATTTCCCCTGAAGTGGCGTACAGATGTCAATTAAGGAGAATGTTCCAGGTATGCGAAGGCCAGCATGCCTTTGTGTCACTTTCAGTGGGAGTTTGACAAGGTGTCTTCTCTCAAGAACGGCCACAGTCTGGGTGTTTTATATTTATTGCACCATCCTCAGTAAACTCTACACACTGTAGTGTGTGAAAATCCCAGGACGGTGGCTGTTTCTTATGCTTGAAACATTATGTTTGGCACCAACAATCAGACCATATTTAAAACCTCTTAGCTCACACATCTCAGCCATTCAGATGCTCAGCCAAACTGTTAATGTTCCTGTTTACTTGCTGTATGTATTCAGCTGCACCCATGTATATATTTCCTTTTTAATTTCTTTTATTCAGCAGACAGTTTTGCCCAAGGTGATGTACAAGTGAGGCAAATAGCACATTAAAAAAACATACAGCTGTCAAGGTGTCGGCTGGACATAAGTGCAGCTATGCTGAGCTTCCAGTGAATGTCCAGGTACGACTGTAAGCAGCACTGGAGCAACAGCTACACAACAACTACACACAACTTTTAACAAAACAAGAACCAAATAAGACTGTTAATCAAATCAGCAGAACGTGCAACATGAAGAGCGCAGGGAACATGCAATGGTGCAGGCTGGGAGAGCTGCTCCTAGACAGATGGGTCTTCAGGCGTTTCTTGAAGTTGGAGAGGAATCTGATGACCGGATGGACCTGAAACCCAGTCTGGATCTCTGGGCTGGCTCTCTTCAATCTCCCCGTCAGGCCTGAGTAAGCAGATACAACTAGGGGGGTCATCACAGTCACCTTCAGCCTGACAGAGATTCATAGCGGCCTGGGATTGATATTTGTAAACTTAGTAATTAAGTGTTTAGTCTGACTCCGAGCCCAGTGGGTGAAGATGAACATCAGCAGGTGGTGGCCTTCAGGGCTACTGCATAGGGCTTAAGAATCAGCTCCAAACGGAAGGTGCAGCCCAGTTTTACCCCTTTATATAGATAAATGTTTGTTAATGGAAAACATTCTTGGACTGGAGTTCATCAACAGGCAGAACAAGTAATGAGCAAAGAAGGGAGGATCAGCCCCCTCGCAGAAGTCCATGAAGCAGTGAGACATGGTTTTGAGGAGAAACCCGCTGCTCTCAGATGTTTTGTGTTGCTGTTCTGGTATATTCTGCCCCCCTTGTCTGTTGTTTCATAGACATGAGGGATAATTTTGCACTTGATGATTCAATCCCCTGTGTGGATCGGAGGTGGTGTCTGTGGTTGGAGAAGGCAGCTGGCTGAAGCCTCACAAGTCAGTGTGCTTTAAGCTTGCATCTGAACCAGCCTCATGTAAGTAGCCTCAGCACACGGCAGATCTGCTGTACTGGCTGTGACTGTGATACAGGTTCACAGGTGGGACATGAGAGTCAGTCTGTACAAAAGAACCTTGTAGGCAAGGACAAGATGCTAATGATCGGTCAGTGAGCTTATTCTGCATGATGGACCAGCAGGTGGCGCTGTTTCCCACCTGCATTCAGAGTGTGTGGGTTCCGTGGTTTCTTCTAGCTACTCTATGTTTCACCTGTAGTGCAATAAATTAAGTGAATTTTCATAGTTAAACCACCCATAGTGTGTGATTGTGTATCCCATGATGGACTGGCATTCTGTCCAGGATGTCTCCTGTCCTGTACCCTGTACTTCCTGGAATAGGAGGAATTCTGTCCCCCCAGAAATGTCCAGGAACTTGCAGGTGCCTTGGTGGAAGAGTGGGGTAACATCTCACAGCAAGAACTGACAAATCTGGTCCAGTCCATGAGGAGGAGATGCACTGCAGTACTTCAAGCAGCTGGTGGCCACACCAGATACTGACTGGTACCTTTGATTCTGAGCCTCCCTTCATTCAGGGACACATTGTGAAACATTTTTAGTTTATGTCTTATGGTGTGGGGTGGCATGGTGGTGCAGTGGTTAGCACTGTTGCCTCACACCTCTGGGACCCGGGTTCGAGTCTCCGCCTGGGTCACATGTGTGTGGAGTTTGCATGTTCTCCCCATGTCGTTGTGGGGTTTCCTCCGGGTTCGCCGGTTTCCCCCCACAGTCGAAAAACATGCTGAGGCTAATTGGAGTGGCTAAATTGCCCGTAGGTGTGTATGTGTGAGTGAATGGTGTGTGAGTGTGCCCTGCGATGGGCTGGCCCCTCATCCTGGGTTGTTCCCTGCCTCATGCCCCTTGCTTCCAGGATAGGCTCCGGACCCCCCGCGACCCAATAGGATAAGCGGTTTGGAAAATGGATGGATGGATGTCTTATGGTGTTGACTCTTAGTGTTCATATAAATAAATTTATTTACACATTAAGTTTACTGAAAGTAAAAACAGTTGAAAGTCAGAGGACGTTTCTTTTTTTGCTGAGTTTAGATACTCCTCACTTAACGACCTATGTGTTTAACGACCATGCGGTGACCAGCTTTGGTCATGGAAACAGCAGTGTGGGATCTCAGCATCAAGCAGATCATCTCACATCCCCTTTCTCAGTCTCATTCCCATTCCCACAGTCGGTCAGTATTCACTACACTAGCGGGCACAATCTCCAAGACTACATAGAGTACCTATAGTATACCTATAGTATACCTAAAGTATTCATCCCCTTGGATGTTATCCCCTTTTATTGCTGTAATTAAAGAAATCATGGCCAATACAATTTCGCCTTTCTGACATGAACTGACAAAAAAATCTTTACTGTCAAAATGAAAACAGACTTTTACAAAGGATTGCCAATTAATGAAAATTATTTAATGAAAAATAAGTGATTGCATAAATATTCACCCCTTTTGAAGTGACTGAGCAGCCAACTGGTGCTAGTAGTCTCAGAATTAGTGAAATGAAGATCACCTGGGTCGTAAGTGGAGATGAGTTGCGTTGTGAACTTGCGGTCGATAACTTTTCCTCAAGGACCCGGATTGTGCGTCTCAGTAAATTGAAATTGAATTGTGAGAAGTGAATGTGTAAGTATAGAGCGTCACATTTTCCAGGTAGGATAAATGCAGTTTCAAGTTAACTGGAATTCAGATTCAAACTAATACACCCAGATTCAGTTTTTCAATGCTAAAACTGCAGATTCAAATATACACTATTCATTTTCAGTTTCCAGTGGCACAAATATCAGCCCATAGTATTAATTCTGGTTACTTATTGAATCTGTTCTCACCATTAATCTCACATGCTGGTAAATCTCTCTTAGTGTTAAACTCAAATCAAAAGTTTCTCAGGTTGTTAATCAGTCCAGATAACAGAGGCAGCTCAGCTTTCACTGCCTGAGTTGTTCTCCCTTGATCAGTCACTAGGAAAGACACCCTTATAATACAGGACTCACCACAGGACCCATAAGTTTTATGTCCGACAAACGGCAACAAAACTATGTGAAGGTTTGGCATGAAATATCAGGCGAAACATCAACACAAGCAGATGGCTTCCATATTAAAGAGATGGGAGCAGAAACAGCTGTGGGCAGCAGAGGGCGCTCCGCTCAGAGCACCGAGTTTCATGGGAGGAGAGCAGGGTGTGTGTGTGTGTGTGTGTGTGTGTGTGTGTGAATGAATAGAAATTTCTGTTCAGCATGAGTGAACAGTCTGGAACTAAAATAAATTGTTATGAAGATGTGGCATTGACGTAGCCAATATTTTGCAAGAGGCCAAAGGGTGTGTGAGTGAGGTATGTCCTCTGACTATCAATGGACAGTCTGCATACCGATGGAAGTTTGTATGTGTGTGTGTTTGTGTGTGTGCAAAACGGACTATCGATATCTGTTTATTACTGAATGGAAATGTGTGTGTCAGAAAAACGGGACAGAACTGAGGTAATTTTTATACTTTTGAAGACAGAAATATCTATGTTTTCTAGAGGGATAAATATCCCTGTTTGCCTGTGTGCCGCTGTCTGTAAGTGTATCACAGATGTGAGAAATGCTTGTGCATATAGGCTGTAAACCCTCATGCTCATGCATTTCAGTCTCTGTAAGTGTTACGTTCCAGCTGCTGTCAGGTGCAGCATAATCGGACTCAGACTCGGGACATTAGTAGAGAGAATGCTGTGTCTCACATCCTGCGACCAATGGGAAACCCACAGTTACCTCAGGATGGCAGTAGGGGGCAGACATGAGATCTGCTCTCTCAAGTTAAACCCTATTTATGAGAAGTAATGTGTTAAAAATATTAATTTAATTGCTGACAAATGACTTGTTGAAATACAAATGAGAACATGCATCCATTTGAATGCTCTGGTTTTCTTATTGCCAAAGTAGCTGTTCTGTTACCTGGAGGAAATGGATGTGATCCTCTGTGTGCGAAAGCTGCTCCAGCTCAGAGTGTCTCCTCTTCAGTTCATACATCTCCTGCTTCAGTCTCTTCATGTGTTCTTTAGCCTGACTCACTGAAGCCTTCTCCTGATCTCTGATCAGCTTTGTCACCATAGAGCGTCTTCTCTCAATGGAGCAAATTATTTCATTAAAAATCCTTTTGCTGTCTTCCACTGTTGACTGTGCTGAGCTCTGTTGGTGACACAGAGAGCAGAGGACAGTAAATTACAATTGGCCCCTTTTGAGACTCCAGAGAGCCTCATTGTACAATAGAGATGTGAGCTGACAGGAGGTATAAAAACAGCACAGGGCTGGGGTTTGGAGCGTCACCATGCTGGATGCCTCAGGTTCTGAAACCCAGCCAGCACTGATTGGAAATGATCCCTCATTAAGCTCATACACTGTCAGCTGCAGGGATTTGGCAGAGACTGGTGGCCATGTGAGGTAGGTTGGTTGTCACCATTGGGTTTGAGTTTTATTGATGTCTTATTTGTGTTTACATTCCTTACATTCCATTCAGTTGCAGGAATAGATGCTGTTGCTCAAGTGGACCTTAAATAGTATTGTAGTATCATATAGTGTAGGTATAAATAGGCTTAACTCCTGTAACCCCAAGTTAGGTAAACCCTGGTATCTGACACCTTTGTTCCACAAAACCTCTGACCGAGAGTAACCCACAGTGATATTAATGATTAATTCCCAGAAGTCTATATATCTGCAGTCTCTTGAACCTGAGACAAGATTCAAGATGGTTACAGACCAGCTGTTATCTTCTCCTCAGGTTCATACTCACTCTGAATGAGTCCACAGCCTCTCTCAGCTCCTGCAGCTCCTTCTCTCTCATCTGAATTCTCTGATGACATTCCCTCTGTGTCTCACCCATTTGTTTCTACATGTAGCGAAAAATGACAAACCAAGTTTGTTTCATTAACTGAGATTATATTCTAATCCCCCTGTCCAGGGTGGACCCTAGCCTTGTGTCCTATGCTGCCTGGGAAAGGCTCCATCTATCCATGCCACCTGTGCCACATCTGGTTCATGCCCCGTAGGCACTTCAGTACCCTCCTGTCCCATCTTCTGTTTTGGTCTCTGCTCTGGCCCAGGAGGTTCCCCATCGCCCTTGAACCCAGACCAGACTGTCCTGGCAGTGACCCCCTGCCTTACAGTCCTGGCAGTGACCCCCTGCCTTACAGCCCTGGCAGTGACCCCCTGCCTTACAGCCCTGGCAGTGACCCCCTGCCTTACAGTCCTGGCAGTGACCCCCTGCCTTACAGTCCTGGCAGTGACCCCCTGCCTTACAGTCCTGGCAGTGACCCCCTGCCTTACAGTCCTGGCAGTGACCCCCTGCCTTACAGCCCTGGCAGTGACCCCCTGCCTTACAGTCCTGGCAGTGACCCCCTGCCTTACAGTCCTGGCAGTGACCCCCTGCCTTACAGCCCTGGCAGTGACCCCCTGCCTTACAGTCCTGGCAGTGACCCCCTGCCTTACAGCCCTGGCAGTGACCCCCTGCCTTACAGTCCTGGCAGCGATCCTCTGTACTGTAGGTCTTCCCAGCCCTGCCTGTTCTTATTCCCACCTGTTCCAGTCCTGGCCCTGGTCCTAGAGGCCCCTAAGCTTCATTAGACCCTAGCCCTGTGGTTCCCTGTGGCACCGCCCTGGTCCCACTTGCCTGCCGACGCCTAGGTGGATCTGCGCCGAGGAACTGACACCCAGCATCCCGCAGTTCCCAAGGCCCCCCATTTTACCTCTTCCCCTCTCCTGCCTGTGTTTGCCCTCCTACCCTGTCTTGTCTTGGTTTCCCCTGGCTCTTCACCCTGTACTGTAGTCCTGCTCCGTTTCCCTTGTGATCCACACTTGTCATTGTCCCTGTCCTTATGTTCCTTCCACATGTCTGCCATGTCTCTGTCTTGTCTGTCCAGTCTGTTCTCCCCACAGTCCTTCGCCCTGCTTCTGTCTGCTCCCAGGTTCTAGTAATGTCCTCTCCTGTCTCGTGATGTCGCGTTTTAAGTGTTTCCAGTGGTGTCAGGCCAGACTAAGGAGAGCAGTTTGGGCAAACTCTGCATACTTGGTTTGGAGTAATTGTTAAATTGCCACCAGAATTTGTTTCAGGATGTAACTATGTAGATTTATCTACAAATTCATTAAGCACTACTAAGTAAAAATGTCAAATACACATCTAAAGTAACATGACCAGCTTTAGCAAAGTCCAGGAAGAGAAAGATAAAATACTAGCTAAAATATCCAACAAATTCCAATAATAGCTTCTCCAGTATAGGGCTAAAGGAAAGTGCATTACAGGAAGCACAGGGCATAAAGCAGGGGTACCCTGGATGGGATGCCAGTCCATCACAGGACAAACACTCACTCACATACTGAGGACAATGTAGAGATACTAATTAAACAAACCGCTTGATCTTTAACTGTGGGAGGAAACCTACAGAAACACGGAGAGAACATGCAAGCTGCACATGCAGAACCAGGAGCAGGAACCATACCCACAACCCTGGAGATATAGCTACGATACCAAGTAGATCAGAACATAAAGCTCAATCTCCAAAGTAGGAGGAGAAACCCTATGTTGGGAGAACATGCAAACTTCAAGTTAACATACAGGATTTACCTGTTTCTACACCTTTTCCCTAAGCAGGTGTGATCTCTGCATTCAAAGAAGACATTCTCACATGCATACACACGTCAAATATTTCGCACTGAAAACCATCATGCTTTATTTTTTATGTTTATTTTTTATGTTTACTTTAAATATGATTTATAAATAATTTATAAAAGTTTCCACCCTGACCTGTTTCTCTGCCCTTTGTGCAGTAGCTGAGACTGTATCATGGCCTCTGTGTTCATTCATCATACACAGCAGGCAGATACACTGCTGGTCGGTACGGCAGTAGACCTCCAGCGGTCTGTCATGGTGGGAACAGACCTTGTACTGCAGATGTCCAGTGGCATCAGTCAGCTTGTGCTTCTTAAAAGCTGGAGACTCATAGTGAGGCTGGAGGTGAGTTTCACAGTAAGAGGCCAGACACACCAGGCAGGACTTGACAGCTTTGTGTTTTCTCCCAGTACAGACGTCACACTCCACATCTCCAGGTCCAGCATAATGGTCAGTAGGAGTAGCTGCTTGTAGTCCAGTCTTCTTCAGGTTCTCCACCACTTCAGCCAGTATGGTGTTTCTGCCCAGAACAGGTCTGGGTGTGAAGGTCTGTCTGCACTGGGGGCAGCTGAAAACTCCAGCATGATCTTCCTGATCCCAGGAGCTCTTAATGCAGTTCATACAGTAACTGTGTCCACAGGGAATAGCCACTGGATCCTTCAGTAGATCTAGACAGATTGGACAGCTGAACTGTTTCAGATCCAGCATTGAGCTGGGTTCCACCATTTTATCACCAGCACTGATAGGATTCAGTTTAGTTTTCCCTCAGTTATCTATGTGTGAGAGTGGGAGGAACTTCCTTCTTCTCAGGCTGTAGCAGGTGTGGTTTTGGACTGAGGCCAGACTGAGAAGAGCAGACTGGACAAACACTAGATTTGGAGTTTATGAATAAAATAGTACATTATACAAACTATACATATTTTTTAGCTTTTATGAGTATAACTGATGCTGACATTTTTCCGCAAACCAGTTATAATCCTAATATTTGATTTTGTGGGTAGAAATTAGGTAGAAAGGTAGAAGACAGCGGCTCTAGTGAGAATGAATTTCTGTGTCTGTTTAGAAGTTTTCATTTTGATTCACCACAAAAAAGCTGATGGGATTTGAAGCTGTCGTTGTGTTATTAACTGTGACTTGCAGGTATGTGCATCAGTGTTAAATTTGGCAATAATTTTTAATTTAGTTTTAGTCTTAGTCACTTACTGAAAATTGTAGTTGTATTAAAATCACATTTTACACTTTTATTTTTATTTTGTTTTCTTTAAGATTTTATCAGTGGTTTAATTTTACTCGGATTTTAGTCATAATTTTCCCAGACAGGTTAATGATACAACAAACGACAACAAATTTATTTTTATATAGCGCATTATCACAACATTACATTGTCTCAAAGCGCTTTACAGCATCCCCACCCAAAGCCCCCAGTGAGTAAGCCAGAGGTGACAGTAGCAAAGGAAAAACTCCCTAGAAGGAAGAAACCTTAGGAGGAACCAGACTCAGAGGAGGAGCCCATCCTCCAGGGGCCCACAGGGAGAAATGGATTTTGCTGAAGGAAATTTCTCTTGGCAGTATAAATTTTCTTGCGAAGTAAGCATACCTTATACATAAGCATACCTTGTATGTAAGCATACCTTATAAATTAGCATACCTTGTACGTAAGCATACCTTGTACGTAAACATACCTTATACGTAAGCATACTTTGGACGTAAGCATACCTTGTATGTAAGCATACCTTATACATTAGCATACTTTGTACGTAAGCATACCTTGAACATAAGCATATACATGAGCATACCCTATGATGATTAGTCATCTAGGTTGGGAATGTTACTGACTTACCATCACACGGCATCCCCTAAATCTAGCAACTATTTAGAAACAGAGTTGAGTGAGCATAGAAAGAATATTGCAAATATTATTAGACCAAGACTTAGATTTAAAAGTTCCACTGGCGGCTCCTGTATGGATAACTTAATATCAGTCCAATTAATTCGGTAGCCTGGCAGCTGTTTTTAACTGCAAGTAACATCTGAAGCAATGGTAATTCATGGTGTCCGACCCGCCGGTCTATATTCTTATAGTATATTGACCCCCGGGATCATGCACTTAGTTTCTGACAGAATTAGGGGAACTTCTATCCAACTTAGTTATTAACTTAGAGAACATTATACTACTTGGAGACGTCAATATACATGTGGACAGAGAGACTGATGCCTTCAGCAACAGTTTCATGTCCCTCCTGGACTCTGTTGAATGTTACCAACACGTAACAGGACCAACGCATGTTCACAGTCATACATTAGACTTGATTATTACTCACGGAGTTTCTGCTCATCCTGTACCTGTCTGTTCATTGAATAAGTCCTTCTCTGACTATTTTCTATTCACCTTCATGATGGAGCCACCCTCTTTGACTATGGCAGAGAAGATTATTAGAACACGTCGCCTAAATGACAGAAATTCCCTACGATTTATTAATGCAGTAATAATGTGAACTCCATGTCTAGCACAAATGTCAATGAAGTCACTATGACTGACAATACAGTGTTTAGTTATATTTTAGATGAAACAGCTCCTTTGAAAAAACCACTAGACACTCATGGTTTAATGATAACAGAAGCTGTTACAAACAGGAGTGTTGCAGATTGGAGCACAAACGTAAATGCATGGGATTAGAAGCCTTCAAGGTGGCTGGTATGACAGCCTGCAACAATACAAGCAAGCCCTTTATAGGGCGAATTGCAAAGGTGTTGAAAAATAAGGGCCATCACTGGAAATATTGGCTCTTGGCTCTTAATGTAATTGTCAATAAAAGCCTTTGACACTTGTGAAATACTTGTAATTATACTTCAATATACCATAGAAACATCTCACAGAAATATCTACAACCACTGAAGCAGCAAACTTTGTGGAAACCAATACTTGAGTCATTCTCACGACTGAATGTCTACCTGTTTATGTTCATATGATCATATTATCAACATGATAGACCAACGTGACGAGCAAAATAATATTAAACACCAGTAGTTCCACTGCAAACAGATTCAAAGGCTACTGACATAAACAGCTCATGTAAATGTGAAAGGCCAGGAGGCAGCGGGAGAAAGAGAAGCTCCTCTAGCAGTAGAAACACAAACACAATTCCTTGTGTCTCATCTGAATTCTCTGCTGAAATTCCCTCTGTGTTTCTCCCATTTGTTTCTAACGATTAGAAAAGAAGCAAGATCCATAAACACATGGTTTGGTGAGTCTGGTGTGCAAGAACTTGACTGGTCCACACAGAGCCCTAGCCTCAGCCCCATCAAACACCTTTGGGATGAAATGGAATTGAGTTTGTGAGGCAGGAATTCACGTCCAACATCAGTGCCTGACCTCACAAATGCTCTTCTGAAGGAATGGGCAAAACTCCCCACAGACACTCTCCAGAATCTTGTGAAAAGCCTTCCCAGAAGAATGGCAGTTGTTACGGTTGCAAAGGGTGGATGAACTCTTGAATGAATTTCCTCTAGGTATAATGGCCAGGTGTCCCATTACTTTTATCCATATACCATATGTCTGTGTGAATGTGAGCATGTCTGCTTGACGGCACAGAGATCATGTCTGCTTAGGTAAAGGATGGGGAAACAGATAAATCCTGTAAGGTAACATTCTTGAATTGAGCATGAATTCCAAAACAGTTCTTGAAAATGAAAATTCATATCATGCATGGCTCTGAATAAAATACCACTTGAAATAGTTCCTAAAAATATTCAGTTCAATTCAGTTCAATGTATTTTTATATAGTGCCTTTCACAACAGTCGCCCCAAGGCGCTTTACAGTACATGAGTATGTTATGATACAGTGCAACATCATAATGAGAGAGCAGTGCGAGAACAGAGAAATGGAAAGACAAAGAAATAAATAAAGCCAGATGACAGTGGAGGAGAGGAACCAAAAACTCCCAAGTAGGGAGAAAAAAAACCTCTGGGGGTCCAAGACCAACTGGCTGCCCAACCCCCCTGAGCATGCTAACATTATAGGAACAAGAGTGGGCTTTCTTGCTAAAAGCAAGACGTAGACTATAATCAAGTCATGCCAAAGTCCATCAAATCAGTCATTTCTCCGCGCTGGACTAACTGAAGTCTGCACCTACAATGCAACATTTCATCAGTTACATCCAATATCATGGGACTGAACCAGGACTTCAGCTCAGATGTTGCCCATCCCAGGCACCATCCGGACATGTGGGAAAGAAGACGGAGAGCATGGGTGGTCAGAACATGCGTCGACATATTAGTGGACAAGCATAGTAAATACAAATGGCATGTACAGCAGCATCAGCAGCCATAGTTATGGTGCGTTAAATGTTAAGTTGTGGGTAAGGTAAACTGAAGATTTAAAGACTCACACTGATTTTGCATCCTGAACACAGCCTGGCAAACCATTCCATAATATAGCGGCCCTGTAGCAGAATGCTTTACCACCAACTGTCTATTTATTTGTGAAACAACAAGGAATCCTTTTCTTTTATCTGTGATTGCGGGGAGGTATGGGGTCTCAAAGTATAACCTCTGGCTCTGGGCTTGTTTCCTGTCCCACCTACTCTGTGCGTGAACTTTGCATGTTCTCCCAATGTGGGTTTTCTCCTTATTCTTCAGAAACTGAAGACATATGATCACCCGATTGGGATCTCTAAGCTGCCCTTAGTGTGAGTCTGTATGTGTGAGTTTGTGCTCTGCTATAAACTAGTATCCTATCCATCGTGTCCCCTGCCCTGTGCCACCTGGGACAGGCTCCAGGCTCCCCACCCCCCTGTACAGGATAAGCAGTAATGGAGGACGGCTCTACACTGTTCCAAAGAAAGGGCGCTCCAGCTCCCGTCAGGACTTCAGACCAGCTGCTCTCACTTCATGAGTTTTTGTGTACAAAAATAGTTGGTTGTTGTTTCACACTTTTCAGCAAGAAGGGCATGCCAGCCATTCATGGAATTTTTAAGGTGCTTCAGTACACTATTTGTATCACTATTTTTCAGGCAATAAAGCTGAAATCAAGAAATACTGTCAGAATCAGTCCCTGCCAAGGTCTTGCTCTGTCGTTTCTCTGTTTCTCCAGGAGGTTTTGCTGGTCATCCAGTTCTTTCTTCAATGTTGTAGTCCCTGTCGTAGTCCTTAGTGTGTTCCTCTGTTTTCTGGGTCACCACCTGGCTTAATAGGCTAAGTGTGCGACAGCAACCGTGGGTATTATTTCTGCATTTGTCTCCTGCTTAGCCTGCCACATCAGACCCTGGTCTGCCAGGGCCAGTTTCACCAGACCCTGTGCCAGCAGATCCTGTCTTGGGCCCAGAGGAGGCTGCGTCTCCAGAGTCCTTAGTTCCTGATCCAGAGGAGGCCACTTTGCAAGAGTCCCAGGTTTCTGACCTAGAAGAGGCCGTTTTGCTAGAGTTATAGGTTCCTGGCCTATAGGAGGTTACTTCACCAGAGTCACAGATTCCGGGCCCAGACGAGGCCACATTGCCCGCACCTATCTCACCAGCAGCTGCCTCGCCTGCATCAGTTTCGCTAGCGTCCATCTTGCCAGCAGTTACTTCTCCCATTTTATCTTACAAGCCACCCCCTCAACAAGTCCAGCTAAGACACAGTGGATGCCCTGGAATGAGATCCACTGGTCATCACTCTGAGTCCAACCCTGGTGATCCCTGCACCATGCCCGTGTCCCCAATTGCCCAGCAGCATTCCTACATGAACCTGTCTGACCATATCTCCATATCTCAGAGGGCTCACTAGGGGCATGGACCCTGTCAGTGCCCCCCAGACCCACTGCTGGCATATCTACTGATGACCACAGGCCCTTTGTGCCAACCCCTCATACCTATGGCCCTATTGTCATTAACCTTGTCCACTCTCCGTCCATTCCTGTCCCATCCTCACCAGCTCCTGTACTGCCGCTGCTCAAGCCAACAGTATATCCCAGTATATCAGCCAAACCCGCAGAAGCCCTCACTGCCCCTTTGTTTCATTCTTCTCTCTGATTTCCAGTGTCCCATAAACCCCAGTTCTGCCTAATGTGTCGTTGGTTCCTTATTCCTCCTCCAAGTCCTGTCTTGACAAATTTAAATGAATGATTATCTGCCTTAAAGTCTTGATTTGATTTTTCTTAGGAAGATTTAATGTTTCCAGTCCTACTCTGACATCTCAGTGAATTACCTAATTAAGCCACTGTTGACAGAGGTATACAATAAAGTACACAGTCATAAAATCTCCAGCAACAAACATTAGCAGCAGAATTGGTGATTCTACAGAAGAGGTTGGTGATGTTCTACTTGCCCCCATCATAGATCATAATGATTTCAACTAATGGTGAAGTAGTAGGCCACACAAGCTCATAGAAAGGGACCTGATGAAAAAAAAGCCTTCCCAGGAGAGCAGAGGTTACTCTAGTAATATTGGGCCAAGCAACTTCATATTAATACCCTTAGTTTTAGAATGAGATGGTGGACAAGCTGGTGTCCACATACCATTAGCCATATAGTATGACAACAAGGTGAGACCAAGGAACCATAAAATGTGGTTATAAGTAACTTCCTTAACTAACCATTCTTCAAATTCAATAGCCATATTTGTTTTCAGTCTAATGAGATAGGGTAGAGAAGGTGTTTATATACAATCTTTCCTTCAATCTCCATTCTGACTTCCTACTACTTTTCCCCTGGAATGACTGAGGTGTGTTTCAAGCACAGAATGAACTATCTACACAATTTCTTTACTACAAGTATCATGCACCCTCACACATAGCCCTCAAATAGGGTCTCTGCACCCGACCTCTTTGAAGAAAATTGTCAGAGACTCTGGAGATTTTGACACAGGGGCGAGGCATGGTGCAGGCGGGGAAATAAGTGGACGATCCACTTGCGGCTCACTGGGACACAGGGGTTGATTAACTGAAATTGAAAACAGTAGGAACACTACAAAACACACAGACAATGATGGGTTAAAAAAACAAAATAGGAAAAACAAAGACTACAGAAAAGTCAAGGGAACAAACCAACAAAAGGAGCAAGCAGGCACCAAACAAATTACAAAAATTGGCCCTGACATCACACCTAATGAAGACCCTGGAACAGCTGGTCCTTGCAGAGCTTCGGTCTCTGCTGAGCTCATCAATAGACCCACTTCAGTTTGCCTATCAGCCTGGCATTGGGGTAGATGATGCTGTCATCCACCTCCTACATCATTCCCTCTCTCACCTGGAGACCACTGGGAGCACTGTGAGAATCATGTTCTTTGATTTCTCCAGTGCCTTCAATACTGTACCATCCTACCCACAATCCTGAGGGACAAGCTGGAGTACACAGGAGTGGATCATCACCTCTCCACATGGATCCAGGACTACTGTAACTGACCAGCTGTGTGTCGGACAGGGTCGTCTGTAGTATGGGGGCCCCACAGGGAACGGTTCTGGCGCCATTCCTCTTCACCATCTACACTGCAGACTTCTCCTACAACTCCACAAACTGCTTCTTGCAAAAGTTCTCTGATAACTCTGCTATAGTTGGCCTCATTACTGATGGGGATGACAAGGAGTACAGAGAACTGACCAGGGATTTTGTGAACTGGTGCCAGCAGAACTACCTCTAGATCAACACTGGAAAAACCAAGGAGCTGGTGGTAGATTTCTGCAGGTATAAACATTCTCCACTGCAAACACTGAACATGCAGGGTATGGACATCGAGGCTGTGGAGAGCTACAGGTACCTTGGTGTTCATCTGAACAATAAACTGGACTGGACACATAACACAAATGCACTCTACAAAAAAGGGCAGAGCAGGCTTTTTTTACAGTGTGGTCTGCTGGGCCAGTAGCATCTCTGCTAGGGACAGGAAGAGACTGAACAGGCTGATTCGGAGGGCCAGCTTTGTTCTAGGATGCCCTCTGGACCTGGTGGAGATTGTGAGTGACAGGAGAATGGTGGCTAAGCTGTCATTCCTGTTGGGTAACATCTCCCACCCCATGCAGGAGACTCTGACAGCACTGAGTAGCTGTAGTTATCTTATCTTATCTTATCTTATCTTATCTTATCTTATCTTATCTTATCTTATCTTAACTTAACTTAACTTAACTTAACTTAACTTAACTTAACTTAACTTACCTTATCTTATCTTATTTTATTTTATTTTATTTTATTTAGACTACACAGGGGACCATCTAATATTCTGAAACACCTTCTGAAATACACATGACATACATTACTGACATATAATGACCCACTGAGGAACTGAACCAAGACAGGAACCTAAATACACAACCAAACTGGGTAATGACACAGCAGGAGTGAGATATGAAACAATTAACCAATCAGGGAGGGTGCAGGACAACGAGCAATCAGGTAGAACACACAAGGACTAGCAAAAGAACAAGTAACAGGTGACACTAATAATTAACTCAAAGCACTGCGAGATCAAACAAGGAACCTAAGAAACAGAATCTAACACTGGGGAATAAGAAAGACAGGTAAAACACAACCAAGGCTGAAAATGCAGAAGACAGGATGGACAATGACACCTACTGGCCAAACGGGGAGAAGACATGAAAGACTCTGACAGAATGGTGCTGAGCTTGAGGTTACATTCTGTCTGCACTGCCTGCTTCACCATGGTTTCCATACCCTAATATAGGGCAGCTACCACTCTACCCTTCAGAAGGGTTAAATGAGGAACCCTTAGATAATGTTCTTGGAGCCAGGTTTGACTGACAATGCAGAAGGGCTGGATATGACTCTTCTGTAAAACTTCTGCGATATGTCCCTCCATAGTCAATTTTTCTGGGGGAAACAGAGAAAAGAAGCACCCCTGAGGTGGGGATATACCTGGTAGGAGGTCAATTGCCCAGTCAGAGGTATGATGAGGGTGTAGTGGCCTTATGTTTACTAAAACACTCACAGTGATCATGGTATTCAGAGAAAAGATTCATCAGGTGAAGGATTTTGAGTGGATTAGCCACAGAATCTTGGAAGGAAATGATTCAATGATTAGTAGACTTATTCCCAGTTCTGGATTTGCCCCGTCTTCCAGAATATATGGGGGTTACGGTGCTGAATCCAGGGGTAACCTAGGATGAGGGGGTGACCAGGTAACTCACAGTAAACACATGCAGTGACATCGATGAAGTTCCTGGTAGTGCCAGAGTCTGTCAGAGCCTTTAGCTTGTGGTGCACCCCAGGTCATCGCAGACCAAGAGTCAAAGTTATTTAGTTGGATGGGCTAAGCCATATAACAGTCCCCAATAGGACCTCCTGGTTCCCTGCTGGGTTTTGCTGTTTCCCAGACTCACTGGGCAGGAGGGTTGAAAATAACCTGCTGCACCACAATAAAGGAAATAACGGTACTGGAGACAAAACTCGCAACCAGTGGGGGTTAACTGCGCTAGTCCAACCTTGGGCTACTACACATCTGGGTTTCCATGCAAACATCCTGTTTTTGGTGCCCTGTCCGGGCGTCTGGGTGGTTTTCATAAACTGGCGGTTTAGTCCGGGTAATGCTGCAACCCATATGACCCAATGTTGCAAGTTACAGTGGAGTACCGAGTGAAAGAAAAGGCACCAATTTTCATTAAATGGCAGCCACTCAGTATCGTCACACAGCGTCTGCAAGGCTCGTGCCCACGTGCACTAAATGTTTATTAAATGATATGTGCATCCCGACATCTCACGCTGCTCACGAATATCGTCAACTTCTGGAAACCATTTGTACTTTGACACTTTTTTGTTTTCGTGTGAACAGTGATTCGCGTCATTTGCTTGAAGTTAAACAGATTTTAGCTGATGTTTTGTAACTTTTGTTGAAAATGAACTGTATACATGTATATTGTGTCAATTGTGTGTAGACTGTAAAACAAGAGTTAATTGTAAGATTACCATACATTAAGGTTTCCCCAAACGTGACTTTTTTTACTGGATAGTTAGAAAAGCTCATTAATATTCATAAGAGAACTTCTACTTGATTAGCCGGTGAACATGAAAACTCATTAATATTCTGATCCCTGAACACGTCCTCTTTTTCGTCTCACCAAATATAGTAATCCTAGTCCAACCTGCATGGGTTCTTGATCACAAAGTTCAGTTTACTAGCAAGGGACCTCTTGCAAAGATATCGAGAGCACCACACACCCCTTTCCAGCGACCTCATGACCTCCCACGCAGTCTCCCCATAAGCAAACGCACTACTGGTAGCTGTGCTTAAAAAGTCATTAAATGCCTGGATCTTGGTCTTCATCCAGGACACCCGCAATCCCAGACACTCAGACTCCTCTCTCAGTCTCTTGAGAGCCCCGATCAGAGGCTCCATTGACTCCGCTAAGATCATGGCATCGTCGAAAGTCAAAATTAGTAAGTCTTTCTTCACCAACGAATGTCCCACAGCCGCTGGAGCCTAGGACCCTGTCCAACACCCAGTCCATACAAGCATTGAACAGAATAGGAGCGAGAACACACCCCTGGCGAACCCCAGAATCAACTGAAAAGAACGCAGAGGTTCTCCCACCACTCTGCACAGCACTACTATGATTGCCGGATGACACATGTTGCTTATGAGCCAGTGGACCTAGTCTAGGTTGATTTCCCTGCTCTGGCTAGACACAAATTGTCCCCCAAATGGACTGATCCATACAAAATTTTACGGTGGCTTGACGTACCTATTGGCGACATCAGAGTGGCCTATGAGCTTCATAATCAGTTAGATCTACAGGCCACGCCTAAGGTGATACATTGCAACCACCTTAAGTCTAATCGTTCCTTGTGGCCTATACCTTCAGCCAGTTCTCCATGGTTGGCACAGACACCTGCCTCTTCAACAACTCATGGTCCACCTCCTCTTACTGCACTATCAGGCTCCAGGCCTTACATTTTGCAAAACCCTACTGCCACGCTATCGCCCGGAACTCCTCTGTTGCATTCCCTGGATACTTCACCACCTGCAGGACCAGCACTGGTTGTGGAAGGGTCCAATGGAAATGCTGAAGCTCCATCTCCCATAGAAACTGTTGAATTACTAACAAGATCTGTGCGCTGTGTGCATCCTCCCATGCACTTCAGGGAGGATGCCTGAATTACTGAGGACAGTACAAGTCAGATTCCAGAGCACTCACATCAGACACACTCACTAGGTGCCACTGAAAAGTAGGACTCTTGATCTGTCTACGCTTAGTCTGGTGGTTAAATCCAACATAAAAGAACCACCAGTGTTCCGAGGCGATGAGAACACCTTTCTGCACTTTTCTGCTAACTCCAGAGAAAGTTCACCCAAAACTTTTTCTTGTTCTTCAATTAGATCCCTTTTATTTCTGTCATCCCTCTGAAGTGTCTCAGAGTCAGGCCTTCTGATGACCCCTCTGGGGCAGAGAAAACAGAGGTGATCCGAGGAGTTTTTCCTCTTGCAATCCCTGTTTCTGCACAGGTAAGTGTCCTTGCAGCCATCGTCGTACTTGTGGCACCCTAAACACTCCCTACATGCACCGATCCTGTTCACAGCAGCTTCCTTTTCTGACCGCTTCAGTCCTTTAAATTTCTTGCAGAAAAAAATCTTGTCTTTGTGCTTCTCATCTCCACACATGATTCCCCCCTCATCAGGATTCTCTTTCTTTGCGGCTTTAGTTGAATCAGACTTCTCATTAAATTTCCTTTCTGCTTTATCAAGCTTTTCTGACTTGTCCATGATTTTAAGATGCTCCAACCTCTCGAAGATCTCCTCTTCTCTTCCCCTTTTTCAGAAACATGACAAGCATGTTGAAATGGTTGTCTTGGGTAACACTATTACTGGGACTGACCATGAACACAAGCCAGTCCCTCTTCACAAACTCTGGAAGCTTGCTTTTTATGGATTTTACCAGAAGAGGGTTTTTAACAGCACCAGTACTCCTTAGATCTGTGAGATCAGCGAGATCTTTCTCTATTGTCTGGATCAATTCTACTACCTTCGTTGGTCCTTTGACAGGTGGGATTCTTTCTAGTTCTCCAACTATTTCTAAAGCAATGGAGTACTTATTCCCATACCTGTTTGCCAGCACTCTGAAGATGTCATCCGCTGTGCTGTACTGTATGTTGGCAGTCTGAGATCTTTAACAGCCCTCTCATCTATGCTGTCAAGAAGCTGGAACTTTTTGACCTCTGGTGAGCTGGTTGGTTCACTCTACTTCTGAAGGCTTTCCCAGTCTGCCCTCCAGCGGTAGAAATTTTTTTTGCAGCCACTAAATGTGGGCAGCTTAGCTGGTTTGAGCTGCACGTACTGGTGCTATTTGTCCAGTTACAACTGGCTTCACCTCTGTAGACTACATTTCCTCAGCAATCCTCCGCGCCATGGAAAACTCAGCTTTTCTCATTTCAAGCTTATTGTAGGCTACTCTCAAATCCTTGCTTCACTTGTGAAAGTCGATTTATTCTGCTTTTGGGAGCCAGGGCTCCCAGGCTAACAGCGCATTGGAGGTTTCCTTGCTTAACCTCTCCACTACAGCGAGGTGGACTTCATAGCCTGCACAGTTAAAGCTTTCTATGAGTATTGTGTGCACATATTTACAGGTTTTTTCTGCTTCTTCAAAAGCAGCCTCTAGCATTTCTTGTCCAAACCTGGTCCACAGGTTGGTTTGAACAATGGCTTTAACTTCATCAGACCTTTCTTCACAATCACTAGTGAACTTATTAAGGGTTGTATCTTGCTCCATATTAAGAACAGCCTCTTCACCATCACTTGCCTTGGCTCCATGCTCTGCCACCAGCCCAGTTCCGAAGTTGGCTTTCGCGCATCAGCAGAGAGTTTAGCAAATTCTTCTCTGAGCTCCAACTCCGTTAAGGCCCCTGCCTTCCTACTAAGGTAGTTGGCCTACTTGGTGAAGCACCCCTTTGCAATTGTCCTCTCTATCTTTCGCTGGTCCACTGTCTTACCAAAAACTTCAACTGCCTTCTTGATGTCTTCACATAAACTGAACCAAGTCGTTGTGCCACTTAAACGATCTAGCTGGGACAGCAGCTCTTCTCTGCATCAGCCCCCTTGCGATGGGCATGATTCGACTGCCAAAATGTTGTTCAGCATTCATAGCATTGGTTTTCAATTAGCGAGTTATTAGGGTTTGACTTAGCTTCTGCCCAAACTTGAAAAAGGCATTAGCAAACCTTAGGGTGACACAACTCAACTCAAAAAACGTTATGTCCCCATAACGTGATAAATATCCGTTTTTTTTCCTTATGGGGACCGGTTTCCTGGTCCCTATAAGGGAAAACTACTTTATAAAAATCAGTGACTGCTAACTCTTGTATTTTGCTTGGTTACTTATGGTTATGGTTAGGGCAGGGTGGGGGTTAAGGTTGTCATAGTTAGCGTTAGCATTTTTCCCATAGAAGTGAATGAGTGGGCCCCATGAGGATAGGTATACCCTACGTGTGTGTGTGTGTGTGTGTGTGTGTGTGTGTGTGTGTGTGCCCTGTGGTGTGTTGGCAGCTGCCCAGGGTTGGTTCCCACCTGCACCCATTGTTCCCAGGATGGGCTCCATGACCCCAGTTGCGATTAATTGGTTTCAGAAAATGGATGGATGGATGGATGGATGGATGGATGGATGGAAGTTAAAGTGGCAAGCACCAATCAGGGGCGGGTATGTCAGCTTCAGGCAGGAAGCTGTTGTTGAATTTGGTAGATCTGTTTTTTTGTGTTTTTACATCCCCCATTTCCAGAAAAGTTGGGATATTTCCTAAAACGCAATAAAGCAAAAATCTATTAAATTTTCTTCACATGAACCTTTAATTAACTGACAAAAGTACAAAGAAAATATTTTCACCAGTTTTACTGACGACATTAATTGCATTTCATAAGTATATGCTAAGGTAGAATTTTCCCAGATATTATATATATATATATCCATCCATCCATCCATTTTCAGTGACAGTGGTCTGCTAATAAAATAGAACTTTAATGTAGCCTTTAAATTGACTGTTGAGAGGTGAACCTTGAGAGTGGCTGTTGGATGAATGTTAAGAATATAACTATCCAAACCGCTTATCCTATTGGGTCGCGGGGGGTCCGGAGCCTATCCCAGAAGCAATGGGCACGAGGCAGGGAACAACCCAGGATGGGGGGCCAGCCCATCGCAGGGCACACTCACACACCATTCACTCACACATGCACTCCTATGGGCAATTTAGTCACTCCAGTTAGCCTCAGCATGTTTTTGGACTGTGGGGGGAAGCCGGAGTACCCGGAGGAAACCCCATGACGACATGGGGAGAACATGCAAACTCCACACACATGTGACCCAGGCGGAGACTCGAACCCAGAGGTGTGAGGCAACAGTGCTAACCACTGCACCACCATGCTGCCCCCTAGATCCATCCATTCTTGTGGAATTTTCTATTTCTCTTCCTCATGTAGCAAACTGGCAAAATGTGTGACAAGATAATCCACCTCTTCATCCCCATAATTTGCCAGCTCTTCTTTTTACAATAAAAAAACAATTAAAGATCACAATGATTTAACAAACCAATGGTACTTTTTTTTTTAAGTCATTTGCCCTACAGTCTGGTAATTTATATCTCTGGCCAGATGGAAGCAGCATGGACTCCCTCAATAAGGGATGGTTAGGGTCACACACAATTGACCGGGCCTTATCCAAAGTCCTGGCCGATAAGTCATTTAGGTCTAATCCTGCAACTTTGCTACATGTATTAACAATACTCCTTAATCTATTCTTGTTTCTAACTTTTAGAGACCCATACCAACTTAAAAAGGAGAAGGTCAAAATAGATTAAATGAAACACAAATAAAACATCTTCATAAAACTATTCTCTACCCTAAAACCTCTCAGCTTACGATAAAAATGCATCCTTTGGGCTTTCTTACATATTGCATCCGCCTGATACTCAAAAGTCAATTTATTATCAAGTTCAATACCAAGGTATTTATAATGCTGCACTACTTCAATCACCTAATCATTAATAATCACTGGGGAAGTGACCATGGGATTCTTCCCAAAATCTATGATCATCTCTTTTGTTTTTCGTGTATTAATGTCCACAAACGATGACTTGCACCAACCAAAAAATTCTTCCACAACAGGACCATGGTCAAGGACCTTTCTGTTAAGAAGAGGCACAATCACAGAGTCATCCGCAAACTTCACAACATGCCGCCCCGCATACTGACTTCGACATTCATCAGTATACAGCACAAACAGAAGTGGAGAAAGAACGTAACCCTGAGGGGAACCAGTGAAGAGAAAAGATCATCAGATAAAACTCCATTCACACTCACACGTTGTGATCTTCCAGTTAAGAAGTCCATCAACCAACCAATCAAGCCAGGATCAAGATTATAAACATTCTCTAGTCTACCTGCTAAAATATGCGTCTGAATACAACTAAAAGCTGAAGAAAAATCTATAAAAATTAGTCGCACAAAAGTATTGAAACCTTCTAAATGTGCAAAAATCGAATTTAATAAGGTGGCCATTGCATCTTCCACACCCCTATCTGACGTGTGTGCAAACTGGAGCGGATCCAAGGCTCCATGCACTTTATTTACAATTGCACCCCACACAATTTTCTCAAGTGACTTCATCACAAGAGAGGTACGTGCTACAGGCCTGTAATCCTCCGATAATTTTGGAGCCTTGTTTTTTGCCACCGGTACAATTATAGAATCTTTCCAAAGGCTGGGAACCTTATGAAGATGAAGTGACGACCTAAAAATATAACAAAATATATCTGCCAACTGTCCTGCACAGTGTTTAAGAAAACAGCCTCTAATTCCATCATGACCGCAACTTTTCCTTTCCTTTATATTTAAAAAATGTCCACAACCACCTTTTTATCAATTTATACACAATTGTTCCCCGGGGCAATATTTTAAAAAATTGCTCTTCTTTAAAATCATGACAATTAAAACGATTGTAAAAAGTATTTAATTCATTTGAAAAATCTAGATCGGATTGGTGGATGATGCTTTTATACCCACCCTTGATCGGATTAACGTGAAACGGTTTAATGTGGTTTGATTTACCAAAACAGCGACTAATAATCACCAAATTTCTCTCAGACATATCTGGTCATAAAGATTTTCACCTTTTCTTTCAAATCCAAAATATTAGGAATATGCGCTTTATCTCACATTAAGCCTTTTCATTTTCCGTTGTAAGACAAAAGAAAGCATTAAAAAAAAGACAAATAAATGTAATGGACTGTAAGGTGTTCACATATTTAGTTTTTTAAATTATTATTTGCAGACGCCCCCTTCTGGCTACAGGAACCTCCATGTAGGAAACCCCCTGACTTCCAATGGACCTCCATCCAATCGCCGTCCCTTTAGTTATTGTTCGCCTGCATAGGAGGTGCCTAATGTAGCAGACGCCCCCTGGACACTAACGTGCTGGATGAGGAGTTTTTAGTAGGCAGAAGGGGCAAATGTTGTTGCACTGTTTAAGATTTAGAATTTAAGAAGTTTCTGCGTTCATTGGTAGGTATGGTTCTATATTTCTGTGACTGTGACTGTTTCCCGAGTAGTCAGTTACTGCGTCAATCTGTGTAATTTCCTGTGGGTTTTTCCGTGTGTCATCAGTGTAACACCTAACAAAATTAATAACAATTTTAAGTTTATCATTCTCCATCAAAACATGTTAGTATATTAAGTAATGGAGAATTAAATTCACCTGAAAAATAATATAGATTTGTGGTTGATATCAGTTTTAAAGTAACGGGCATATTTAGAATCTGACGATCAAGGACGATGACGGATGCTTCAGTGATGTGGATATAGTTCTGAACATCCTGCTTTTGTGAGGCTGATTCAATTCAGGTTCACTCAATAGTCAAGTCTAGGCTAAAAACATACTTGTTTAGTCGAGCTTATAGCAGGGGTGTCAGAAGCATTTTGAATGTGGGGGGGGGGGCACACTGGCATAAAGCTAATATTTAATGTTAAATATTGGGGGGGGTCCAAACGAATAATCATGAAATGTGAAGGGGACACGCCCCCCTCAGATTTAATGGCAGTGACGCCCATGCTTATAGGGACTTTAGTTCTAGCTCTAGCTAACTGCTCACTCCCAGTCAGACCTGTAGTGTGAGGTGTAGAGCTGGGTGGGGATCGGTGCCATTGGCTTTGGATGAACTGAACTGTCAGTGCTGTCACTCTAGCTTCACACCCCCTCGTGGAACTGCAGTGCTGACGTTTCAGGGACCCCCCATGCCTGCATTCCCACCTGCCTCTCCCTCCTATTTATGCTGCCATAGCCGTATCTGCCAGAGCTTACATAATGCATTCACCTAACCGTTTGTACTGTCTCTAGTCTCCCCTAATTTTGATAATTACACTTGTTATTTCCCTTACCCCTCCTGGACTGTGCTGCCTGGAGACCCCAAATTTTCAAGATATCCTGCCTACCCGACTACCTGCAACTAGCTGTGATGCCCTTCTGGCGAGCTTGTCCTTCTGCCAGTGATGCCTTCCCTGTATGTCCTTCTGCCTGTGACGCCTTCCCTGTACACTCTTCTGCCTGTGACCCCTTCTCCATACGGCCTTCTGTATGTGACGCCTTCGCTGTATGCCCTTCTGCCTGTGACGCCTTCCCTGTATGCTCTGCTGCCTGTGACGCCTTCTCCGTACGCTCTGCTGCCTGTGATGCGTTCCCTGTACGCCCTTCTGCCCGTGATGCCTTCCCTGTACGCCCTTCTGCCAGTGATACCTTCCCTCTATGCCCTTCTGCCTGTGATGCCTTCCCTGTATGGCCTTCTGCCTGTGATGCCTTCCCTGTATGCCCTTCTGCCTGTGATGCCTTCCCTGTACGCCCTTCTGCCCGTGATACCTTCCCTCTATGCCCTTCTGCCTGTGATGCCTTCCCTGTACGCCCTTCTGCCCGTGATGCCTTCCCTCTATGCCCTTCTGCCTGTGATGCCTTCCCTGTACGCCCTTCTGCATGTGACGCCTTCCCTCTATGCCCTTCTGCCTGTGATGCCTTCCCTGTATGCCCTTCTGCCTGTGACGCCTTCCCTGTATGCCCTTCTGCCTGTGACGCCTTCCCTGTACGCCCTTCTGCCCGTAATGCCTTCCCTGTACGCCCTTCTGCCCGTGATACCTTCCCTCTATGCCCTTCTGCCTGTGATGCCTTCCCTGTACGCCCTTCTGCCCGTGATGCCTTCCCTCTATGCCCTTCTGCCTGTGATGCCTTCCCTGTATGCCCTTCTGCCTGTGACGCCTTCCCTGTACGCCCTTCTGCCCGTAATGCCTTCCCTGTACGCCCTTCTGCCCGTGATACCTTCCCTCTATGCCCTTCTGCCTGTGATGCCTTCCCTGTATGCCCTTCTGCCTGTGACGCCTTCCCTGTACGCCCTTCTGCATGTGACGCCTTCCCTGTACCCTCTTCTGCCTGTGATGCCTTCCCTGTACGCCCTTCTGCCCGTGATGCCTTCCCTGTACGCCCTTCTGCCTGTGACGCCTTCCCTGTATGCCCTTCTGCCTGTGATGCCTTCCCTGTACGCCCTTCTGCATGTGACGCCTTACCTGTACGCTCTTCTGCCTGTGATGCCTTCCCTGTATGCCCTTCTGCCTGTGACGCCTTCCCTGTATGCCCTTCTGCCTGTGATGCCTTCCCTGTATGCCCTTCTGCCTGTGACGCCTTCCCTGTACGCCCTTCTGCATGTGACGCCTTCCCTGTACGCCCTTCTGCCCGTGATGCCTTCCCTCTATGCCCTTCTGCCCGTGATGCCTTCCCTGTATGCCCTTCTGCCTGTGATGCCTTCCCTGTATGCCCTTCTGCCCGTGATACCTTCCCTCTATGCCCTTCTGCCTGTGATGCCTTCCCCGTATGCCCTTCTGCCTGTGACGCCTTCCCTGTATGCCCTTCTGCCTGTGATGCCTTCCCTGTATGCCCTTCTGCCTGTGACGCCTTCCCTGTACGCCCTTCTGCATGTGACGCCTTCCCTGTACGCCCTTCTGCCCGTGATGCCTTCCCTGTATGCTCTTCTGCCTGTGATGCCTTCCCTGTACGCTCTGCTGCCTGTGATGCCTTCCCTGTACACCCTTCTGCCCGTGATACCTTCCCTCTATGCCCTTCTGCCTATGATGCCTTCCCTGTATGCCCTTCTGCCTGTGACGCCATCCCTGTACGCCCTTCTGCATGTGACGCCTTCCCTGTACGCCCTTCTGCCCGTGATGCCTTCCCTCTATGCCCTTCTGCCTGTGATGCCTTCCCTGTATGCCCTTCTGCCTGTGACGCCTTCCCTGTATGCCCTTCTGCCTGTGACGCCTTCCCTGTACGCTCTTCTGCCTGTGATGCCTTCCCTGTACGCCCTTCTGCCCGTGATACCTTCCCTGTATGCCCTTCTGCCTGTGACGCCTTCCCTGTACGCCCTTCTGCCTGTGATGCCTTCCCTGTACACCCTTCTGCCCGTGATACCTTCCCTCTATGCCCTTCTGCCTGTGATGCCTTCCCTGTATGCCCTTCTGCCTGTGACGCCATCCCTGTACGCCGTTCTGCATGTGACGCCTTCCCTGTACGCCCTTCTGCCCGTGATGCCTTCCCTCTATGCCCTTCTGCCTGTGATGCCTTCCCTGTATGCCCTTCTGCCTGTGACGCCTTCCCTGTATGCCCTTCTGCCTGTGACGCCTTCCCTGTACGCCCTTCTGCCTGTGACGCCTTCCCTGTACGCCCTTCTGCCTGTGATGCCTTCCCTGTACGCCCTTCTGCCTGTGACGCCTTCCCTGTACGCCCTTCTGCCTGTGACGCCTTCCCTGTACGTCCTTCTGCATGTGACGCCTTCCCTGTACGTCCTTCTGCCTGTGACGCCTTCCCTGTACGCCCTTCTGCCTGTGATGCCTTCCCTGTACACCCTTCTGCCCGTGATACCTTCCCAGTACGCTCTTCTGCCTGTGATGCCTTCCCTGTACGCCCTTCTGCCTGTGACTACTTCCCTGTATGCCCTTCTGCCTGTGATGCCTTCCCTGTACGCCCTTCTGCATGTGACGCCTTCCCTGTACGCTCTTCTGCCTGTGACGCCTTCCCTGTATGCCTTTCTGCCTGTGACGCCTTCCCTGTATGCCCTTCTGCCTGTGACGCCTTCCCTGTACGCCCTTCTGCCTGTGACGCCTTCCCTGTACGCCCTTCTGCCTGTGATGCCTTCCCTGTACGCCCTTCTGCCTGTGACGCCTTCCCTGTACGCCCTTCTGCCTGTGACGCCTTCCCTGTATGCCCTCCTCCCTGTGATGCCTTCCCTGTACGCCCTTCTGCATGTGACGCCTTCCCTGTACGCTCTTCTGCCTGTGATGCCTTCCCTGTACGCCCTTCTGCCCGTGATACCTTCCCTCTATGCCCTTCTGCCTGTGATGCCTTCCCTGTATGCCCTTCTGCCTGTGACGCCTTCCCTGTACGCCCTTCTGCCTGTGATGCCTTCCCTGTACACCCTTCTGCCCGTGATACCTTTCCTCTATGCCCTTCTGCCTGTGACGCCTTCCCTGTATGCCCTTCTGCCTGTGACGCCTTCCCTGTACGCCATTCTGCATGTGACGCCTTCCCTGTACGCCCTTCTGCCCGTGATGCCTTCCCTCTATGCCGTTCTGCCTGTGATGCCTTCCCTGTATGCCCTTCTGCCTGTGACGCCTTCCCTGTATGCCCTTCTGCCTGTGACGCCTTCCCTGTATGCCCTTCTGCCTGTGACGCCTTCCCTGTACGCCCTTCTGCATGTGACGCCTTCCCTGTACGCCCTTCTGCCCGTGATGCCTTCCCTCTATGCCCTTCTGCCTGTGACTACTTCCCTGTATGCCCTTCTGCCTGTGATGCCTTCCCTGTACGCCCTTCTGCATGTGACGCCTTCCCTGTACGCTCTTCTGCCTGTGACGCCTTCCCTGTATGCCTTTCTGCCTGTGACGCCTTCCCTGTATGCCCTTCTGCCTGTGACGCCTTCCCTGTACGCCCTTCTGCCTGTGACGCCTTCCCTGTACGCCCTTCTGCATGTGACGCCTTCTCTGTACGCTCTTCTGCCTGTGACGCCTTCCCTGTACGCCCTTCTGCCCGTGATACCTTCCCTGTATGCCCTTCTGCCTGTGACGCCTTCCCTGTATGCCCTTCTGCCTGTGACGCCTTCCCTGTATGCCCTTCTGCCTGTGACGCCTTCCCTGTATGCCCTTCTGCCTGTGATGCCTTCCCTGTATGCCCTTCTGCCTGTGACGCCTTCCCTGTACGCCCTTCTGCCTGTGATGCCTTCCCTGTATGCCCTTCTGCCTGTGACGCCTTCCCTGTATGCCCTTCTGCCCGTGATGCCTTCCCTGTACGCCCTTCTGCCCGTGATACCTTCCCTCTATGCCCTTCTGCCTGTGATGCCTTCCCTGTATGCCCTTCTGCCTGTGACGCCTTCCCTGTACGCCCTTCTGCATGTGACGCCTTCCCTGTACGCCCTTCTGCCCGTGATGCCTTCCCTGTATGCCCTTCTGCCTGTGATGCCTTCCCTGTATGCCCTTCTGCCTGTGACGCCTTCCCTGTATGCCCTTCTGCCTGTGATGCCTTCCCTGTACGCCCTTCTGCCTGTGACGCCTTCCCTATATGCCCTTCTGCCTGTGATGCCTTCCCTGTATGTCCTTCTGCCTGTGATGCCTTCCTTGTATGCCCTTCTGTCTGTGATGCCTACCCTCTATGCCCTTCTGCCTGTGATACCTTCACTGTATGCCCTTCTGCCCGTGATGCCTCCCCTGTATATCCTTCTGCCTGTGACGCCTTCCCTGTACGCTCTTCTCTCCGTGACGCCTTCCCTGTCTGCCCTTCTGCCCGTGATGCCTTCCCTCTATGCCCTTCTGCCTGTGATGCCTTCCCTGTATGCCCTTCTGCCTGTGACGCCTTCCCTGTATGCCCTTCTGCCTGTGATGCCTTCCCTGTACGCCCTTCTGCCTGTGATGCCTTCCCTGTATGTCCTTCTGCCTGTGATGCCTTCCCTGTATGCCCTTCTGCCCGTGATGCCTTCCCTGTATATCCTTCTGCCTGTGACGCCTTCCCTGTACGCTCTTCTGCCTGTGACGCCTTCCCTGTCTGCTCTTCTGCCTGTGATGCCTTCCCTGTATGCCTTTCTGCCTGTGACGCCTTCCCTGTATGCCCTTCTGCCTGTGATGCCTTCCCTGTATGCCCTTCTGCCTGTGATGCCTTCCCTGTACGCCCTTCTGCCTGTGATGCCTTCCCTGTATGCCCTTCTGCCTGTGACACCTTCCCTGTACGCTCTTCTGCCTGTGACGCCTTCCCTATACGCCCTTCTGCCCGTGATACCTTCCCTGTATGCCCTTCTGCCTGTGATGCCTTCCCTGTATGCCCTTCTGCCTGTGACGCCTTCCCTGTACGCTCTTCTGCCTGTGACGCCTTCCCTGTCTGCTCTTCTGCCTGTGATGCCTTCCCTGTATGCCTTTCTGCCTGTGACGCCTTCCCTGTATGCCCTTCTGCCTGTGATGCCTTCCCTGTACACCCTTCTGCCCGTGATACCTTCCCTCTATGCCCTTCTGCCTGTGATGCCTTCCCTGTATGCCCTTCTGCCTGTGACGCCTTCCCTGTATGCCCTTCTGCCTGTGATGCCTTCCCTGTACACCCTTCTGCCCGTGATACCTTCCCTCTATGCCCTTCTGCCTGTGATGCCTTCCCTGTATGCCCTTCTGCCTGTGACGCCTTCCCTGTACGCCCTTCTGCATGTGACGCCTTCCCTGTACGCCCTTCTGCCCGTGATGCCTTCCCTCTATGCCCTTCTGCCTGTGACGCCTTCCCTGTATGCCCTTCTGCCTGTGACGCCTTCCCTGTATGCCCTTCTGCCTGTGATGCCTTCCCTGTACGCCCTTCTGCCTGTGACGCCTTCCCTGTATGCCCTTCTGCCCGTGACGCCTTCCCTGTATATCCTTCTGCCTGTGACGCCTTCCCTGTACGCTCTTCTGCCTGTGACGCCTTCCCTGTCTGCTCTTCTGCCTGTGATGCCTTCCCTGTATGCCTTTCTGCCTGTGACGCCTTCCCTGTATGCCCTTCTGCCTGTGATGCCTTCCCTGTATGCCCTTCTGCCTGTGATGCCTTCCCTGTACGCCCTTCTGCCTGTGATGCCTTCCCTGTATGCCCTTCTGCCTGTGACACCTTCCCTGTACGCTCTTCTGCCTGTGACGCCTTCCCTATACGCCCTTCTGCCCGTGATACCTTCCCTGTATGCCCTTCTGCCTGTGATGCCTTCCCTGTATGCCCTTCTGCCTGTGACGCCTTCCCTGTACGCTCTTCTGCCTGTGACGCCTTCCCTGTCTGCTCTTCTGCCTGTGATGCCTTCCCTGTATGCCTTTCTGCCTGTGACGCCTTCCCTGTATGCCCTTCTGCCTGTGATGCCTTCCCTGTACACCCTTCTGCCCGTGATACCTTCCCTCTATGCCCTTCTGCCTGTGACGCCTTCCCTGTATGCCCTTCTGCCTGTGACGCCTTCCCTGTACGCCCTTCTGCCTGTGATGCCTTCCCTGTACACCCTTCTGCCCGTGATACCTTCCCTCTATGCCCTTCTGCCTGTGATGCCTTCCCTGTATGCCCTTCTGCCTGTGACGCCTTCCCTGTACGCCCTTCTGCATGTGACGCCTTCCCTGTACGCCCTTCTGCCCGTGATGCCTTCCCTCTATGCCCTTCTGCCTGTGACGCCTTCCCTGTATGCCCTTCTGCCTGTGACGCCTTCCCTGTATGCCCTTCTGCCTGTGATGCCTTCCCTGTACGCCCTTCTGCATGTGACGCCTTCCCTATATGCCCTTCTGCCTGTGATGCCTTCCTTGTATGCCCTTCTGTCTGTGATGCCTACCCTCTATGCCCTTCTGCCCGTGATGCCTCCCCTGTATATCCTTCTGCCTGTGACGCCTTCCCTGTACGCTCTTCTGCCTGTGACGCCTTCCCTATATGCCCTTCTGCCTGTGATGCCTTCCCTGTATGTCCTTCTGCCTGTGATGCCTTCCTTGTATGCCCTTCTGTCTGTGATGCCTACCCTCTTTGCCCTTCTGCCCGTGATACCTTCCCTGTATGCCCTTCTGCCCGTGACGCCTCCCCTGTATATCCTTCTGCCTGTGACGCCTTCCCTGTACGCCCTTCTGCCTGTGATGCCTTCCCTGTATGCCCTTCTGCCTGTGACGCCTTCCCTGTATGCCCTTCTGCCCGTGATGCCTTCCCTGTACGCCCTTCTGCCCGTGATACCTTCCCTCTATGCCCTTCTGCCTGTGATGCCTTCCCTGTATGCCCTTCTGCCTGTGACGCCTTCCCTGTACGCCCTTCTGCATGTGACGCCTTCCCTGTACGCCCTTCTGCCCGTGATGCCTTCCCTGTATGCCCTTCTGCCTGTGATGCCTTCCCTGTATGCCCTTCTGCCTGTGACGCCTTCCCTGTATGCCCTTCTGCCTGTGATGCCTTCCCTGTACGCCCTTCTGCCTGTGACGCCTTCCCTATATGCCCTTCTGCCTGTGATGCCTTCCCTGTATGTCCTTCTGCCTGTGATGCCTTCCTTGTATGCCCTTCTGTCTGTGATGCCTACCCTCTATGCCCTTCTGCCTGTGATACCTTCACTGTATGCCCTTCTGCCCGTGATGCCTCCCCTGTATATCCTTCTGCCTGTGACGCCTTCCCTGTACGCTCTTCTCTCCGTGACGCCTTCCCTGTCTGCCCTTCTGCCCGTGATGCCTTCCCTCTATGCCCTTCTGCCTGTGATGCCTTCCCTGTACGCCCTTCTGCCTGTGATGCCTTCCCTGTATGTCCTTCTGCCTGTGATGCCTTCCTTGTACGCCCTTCTGTCTGTGATGCCTACCCTCTATGCCCTTCTGCATGTGATACCTTCCCTGTACGCCCTTCTGCCTGTGATGCCTTCCCTGTACGCCCTTCTGTCTGTGATGCCTACCCTCTATGCCCTTCTGCATGTGATACCTTCCCTGTATGCCCTTCTGCCCGTGATGCCTTCCCTGTATATCCTTCTGCCTGTGACGCCTTCCCTGTACGCTCTTCTGCCTGTGACGCCTTCCCTGTCTGCTCTTCTGCCTGTGATGCCTTCCCTGTATGCCTTTCTGCCTGTGACGCCTTCCCTGTATGCCCTTCTGCCTGTGATGCCTTCCCTGTATGCCCTTCTGCCTGTGATGCCTTCCCTGTACGCCCTTCTGCCTGTGATGCCTTCCCTGTATGCCCTTCTGCCTGTGACACCTTCCCTGTACGCTCTTCTGCCTGTGACGCCTTCCCTATACGCCCTTCTGCCCGTGATACCTTCCCTGTATGCCCTTCTGCCTGTGATGCCTTCCCTGTATGCCCTTCTGCCTGTGACGCCTTCCCTGTACGCTCTTCTGCCTGTGACGCCTTCCCTGTCTGCTCTTCTGCCTGTGATGCCTTCCCTGTATGCCTTTCTGCCTGTGACGCCTTCCCTGTATGCCCTTCTGCCTGTGATGCCTTCCCTGTACACCCTTCTGCCCGTGATACCTTCCCTCTATGCCCTTCTGCCTGTGATGCCTTCCCTGTATGCCCTTCTGCCTGTGACGCCTTCCCTGTATGCCCTTCTGCCTGTGATGCCTTCCCTGTACACCCTTCTGCCCGTGATACCTTCCCTCTATGCCCTTCTGCCTGTGATGCCTTCCCTGTATGCCCTTCTGCCTGTGACGCCTTCCCTGTACGCCCTTCTGCCCGTGATACCTTCCCTCTATGCCCTTCTGCCTGTGATGCCTTCCCTGTATGCCCTTCTGCCTGTGATGCCTTCCCTGTACACCCTTCTGCCCGTGATACCTTCCCTCTATGCCCTTCTGCCTGTGATGCCTTCCCTGTACACCCTTCTGCCCGTGATACCTTCCCTCTATGCCCTTCTGCCTGTGATGCCTTCCCTGTATGCCCTTCTGCATGTGACGCCTTCCCTGTACGCCCTTCTGCCCGTGATGCCTTCCCTCTATGCCCTTCTGCCTGTGATGCCTTCCCTGTATGCCCTTCTGCCTGTGACGCCTTCCCTGTATGCCCTTCTGCCTGTGATGCCTTCCCTGTACGCCCTTCTGCATGTGACGCCTTCCCTATATGCCCTTCTGCCTGTGATGCCTTCCTTGTATGCCCTTCTGTCTGTGATGCCTACCCTCTATGCCCTTCTGCCCGTGATGCCTCCCCTGTATATCCTTCTGCCTGTGACGCCTTCCCTGTACGCTCTTCTGCCTGTGACGCCTTCCCTATATGCCCTTCTGCCTGTGATGCCTTCCCTGTATGTCCTTCTGCCTGTGATGCCTTCCTTGTATGCCCTTCTGTCTGTGATGCCTACCCTCTTTGCCCTTCTGCCTGTGATACCTTCCCTGTATGCCCTTCTGCCCGTGATGCCTCCCCTGTATATCCTTCTGCCTGTGATGCCTTCCCTGTATGTCCTTCTGCCTGTGATGCCTTCCTTGTACGCCCTTCTGTCTGTGATGCCTACCCTCTATGCCCTTCTGCATGTGATACCTTCCCTGTACGCCCTTCTGCCTGTGATGCCTTCCCTGTACGCCCTTCTGTCTGTGATGCCTACCCTCTATGCCCTTCTGCATGTGATACCTTCCCTGTATGCCCTTCTGCCCGTGATGCCTTCCCTGTATATCCTTCTGCCTGTGACGCCTTCCCTGTACGCTCTTCTGCCTGTGACGCCTTCCCTGTCTGCTCTTCTGCCTGTGATGCCTTCCCTGTATGCCTTTCTGCCTGTGACGCCTTCCCTGTATGCCCTTCTGCCTGTGATGCCTTCCCTGTATGCCCTTCTGCCTGTGATGCCTTCCCTGTACGCCCTTCTGCCTGTGATGCCTTCCCTGTATGCCCTTCTGCCTGTGACACCTTCCCTGTACGCTCTTCTGCCTGTGACGCCTTCCCTATACGCCCTTCTGCCCGTGATACCTTCCCTGTATGCCCTTCTGCCTGTGATGCCTTCCCTGTATGCCCTTCTGCCTGTGACGCCTTCCCTGTACGCTCTTCTGCCTGTGACGCCTTCCCTGTCTGCTCTTCTGCCTGTGATGCCTTCCCTGTATGCCTTTCTGCCTGTGACGCCTTCCCTGTATGCCCTTCTGCCTGTGATGCCTTCCCTGTACACCCTTCTGCCCGTGATACCTTCCCTCTATGCCCTTCTGCCTGTGATGCCTTCCCTGTATGCCCTTCTGCCTGTGACGCCTTCCCTGTATGCCCTTCTGCCTGTGATGCCTTCCCTGTACACCCTTCTGCCCGTGATACCTTCCCTCTATGCCCTTCTGCCTGTGATGCCTTCCCTGTATGCCCTTCTGCCTGTGACGCCTTCCCTGTACGCCCTTCTGCCCGTGATACCTTCCCTCTATGCCCTTCTGCCTGTGATGCCTTCCCTGTATGCCCTTCTGCCTGTGATGCCTTCCCTGTACACCCTTCTGCCCGTGATACCTTCCCTCTATGCCCTTCTGCCTGTGATGCCTTCCCTGTACACCCTTCTGCCCGTGATACCTTCCCTCTATGCCCTTCTGCCTGTGATGCCTTCCCTGTATGCCCTTCTGCATGTGACGCCTTCCCTGTACGCCCTTCTGCCCGTGATGCCTTCCCTCTATGCCCTTCTGCCTGTGATGCCTTCCCTGTATGCCCTTCTGCCTGTGACGCCTTCCCTGTATGCCCTTCTGCCTGTGATGCCTTCCCTGTACGCCCTTCTGCATGTGACGCCTTCCCTATATGCCCTTCTGCCTGTGATGCCTTCCTTGTATGCCCTTCTGTCTGTGATGCCTACCCTCTATGCCCTTCTGCCCGTGATGCCTCCCCTGTATATCCTTCTGCCTGTGACGCCTTCCCTGTACGCTCTTCTGCCTGTGACGCCTTCCCTATATGCCCTTCTGCCTGTGATGCCTTCCCTGTATGTCCTTCTGCCTGTGATGCCTTCCTTGTATGCCCTTCTGTCTGTGATGCCTACCCTCTTTGCCCTTCTGCCTGTGATACCTTCCCTGTATGCCCTTCTGCCCGTGATGCCTCCCCTGTATATCCTTCTGCCTGTGACGCCTTCCCTGTATGCCCTTCTGCCTGTGATGCCTTCCCTGTACACCCTTCTGCCCGTGATACCTTCCCTCTATGCCCTTCTGCCTGTGATGCCTTCCCTGTATGCCCTTCTGCCTGTGACGCCTTCCCTGTACGCCCTTCTGCATGTGACGCCTTCCCTGTACGCCCTTCTGCCCGTGATGCCTTCCCTCTATGCCCTTCTGCCTGTGATGCCTTCCCTGTATGTCCTTCTGCCTGTGACGCCTTCCCTGTATGCCCTTCTGCCTGTGATGCCTTCCCTGTACGCCCTTCTGCATGTGACGCCTTCCCTATATGCCCTTCTGCCTGTGATGCCTTCCCTGTATGTCCTTCTGCCTGTGATGCCTTCCTTGTATGCCCTTCTGCCCGTGATGCCTCCCCTGTATATCCTTCTGCCTGTGACGCCTTCCCTGTACGCTCTTCTGCCTGTGACGCCTTCCCTGTACGCCCTTCTGCCCGTGATGTCTTCCCTGTACGCCCTTCTGCCAGTGATACCTTCCCTCTATGCCCTTCTGCCCGTGATGCCTTCCCTGTATGTCCTTCTGCCTGTGATGCCTTCCTTGTATGCCCTTCTGTCTGTGATGCCTACCCTCTATGCCCTTCTGCCTGTGATACCTTCCCTGTATGCCCTTCTGCCCGTGATGCCTCCCCTGTATATCCTTCTGCCTGTGACGCCTTCCCTGTACGCTCTTCTGCCTGTGACGCCTTCCCTGTACGCCCTTCTGCCCGTGATGTCTTCCCTGTACGCCCTTTTGCCAGTGATACCTTCCCCGTATGCCCTTCTGCCAGTGATGCCTTCCCTCTATGCCCTTCTGCCTGTGATGCCTTCCCTCTATGCCCTGCTGCTGTACCTCTCTTGCCATCTGAAGCAGCTCCACCACTTGCCTGTCATCACCTCTCTGCCCCCTGCTTTGTGTCTCAGATGTTAAGACTGGGACAATGTGAACTGGGACTTTGACTTTCCCTGCCAGTCCCAGGCAGTTGGGCTCCCCCTCTGAGTCTGGTCCCTCCCAAGGTTTCTTCCTTCTTGGGAGTTTTTCCTTGCCACTGTCACCTCTGGCTTACTCACTGGGGGCTTTGGGTGGGGATGCTGTAAAGCGCTTTTAGACGATGTAATGTTGTGAGAACATGGTATACAACATAAATTGGACCTGAAGATTTCTCAACCCACATTGTGTTGCAAAGTGTCCATTTCCAGTGAAAATACTACATTTACTGATTCAGCTTGAACATATTAGACATTTGTGGTAGTCAATATAAGCAACGATTAAACGATCAGATGATTTTGTGCAATTACTAATGTATTTATTTGCAATATATGTTATATAGGCTGTGACAGTGGTCTGCTAATAAAATAGAACTTTAATGTAGCCTTTAAATTGACTGTTGAGAGGTGAACCTTGAGAGTGGCTGTTGGATGAATGTTAAGAATATAACTATCCAAACCGCTTATCCTATTGGGTCGCGGGGGGTCCAGATCCTATCCCAGAAGCAATGGGCACGAGGCAGGGAACAACCCAGGATGGGGCGGCAGCCCATCGCAGGGCACACTCACACACCATTCACTCACACATGCACACCTATGGGCAATTTAGCGACTCCAATTAGCCTCAGCATGTTTTTGGACTGTGTACCCGGAGGAAACCCCATAACGACATGGGGAGAACATGCAAACTCCACACACATGTGACCCAGGCGGAGACTCGAACCCGGGTCCCCGAGGTGTGAGGCAACAGTGCTAACCACTGCACCACCATGCCACCCCTGAAATTAAATCTAATGTGAAAAACTGGCTCTGAAAAAATTTGGGTAACCGTGTAATTCTGCTGATTTGAATGCATGTAACTGCTCAGTACTGATTACTTGCAAATTGGTTGGATTAGCTCATTAAGCCTTGAACGTCATAGACTGGTGTGTCCAATCATGAGAAAGGGAATTGAAGGTGGACAATTGCAATTCCTGCTTCTCTTTGACTCTCCTCTGTAGAGTGACAGCATGGGATCTTCTAAGATCTCTCAAATGATCTGAAAACAAAGATTGTTCAGTATCATGGTTTAGGTTAAGGCTACAAAAAGAGGTTTAAACTGTCAGTTCCAACTGTAAGGGATGTAATATATAAATATACTATTAGAATTGGCACTAATAAAATATTAATCTGAAGTGGCTGCAAAGAAAAATGTGTAAGTTTTTGTGACCAGATATGTCGCTGAGAAAATTGGTGATTATTCGTCGCTATTTTGGTACATTAAGTCACGTTAAGCCTTTTCCTTATAATGGAGAGTAAAACGCGTAACGTAAGATAAAGTCCATATTCCTAGTATTTCGGTTTTGATTTTTTTTTGTCAGTTGATATGTCTGTGAGAAAATTGGTGGTTTTTGGTCGCTGTTTTTGTAGATTAAACCACATTAAGCTTTTCACGTTAAGCGTTTTATAACGTCCCAAAAGTAACCGTGGGGCGGCGACAAATGTGAAAAGTGAATCATGAGTAAGATAGTGTGATAATGATTTATGCGTGTTATTGATTTAAGTGTCACTGCAGAACCGCGTTTTATATGTACAAGTATAACGCAAAATGTGCGTCATGACAGAATTAGGTGGCGGTGGGAGCTTGTCCCCTTTCTCTTATTGTTACTTGTTATTAAGTGACATGGATAATATCCGGCAAAAACCCTACGCCTTGTCACTGAGTCCGTGTCCATTTCTGCTTAGACCGCTTCCGCGTTTGATATGTAGCATTTCCTGTTTGTAAATGAAAGTGAAAGTATTTTAATGCTGGACTCTCCATTTTGTCAAGAAACACGGAAAAGATTCTGTATTGCAAGGTAAGATTTTAGTCAACAGATACAACGTAATAAATAAGCTATATTTGGGAGTGTATTGTATATGTTAGCGGATGCTATATACTGTTTCTCAAACCAGTCCTGCGAAACCCCAGACATACATATGTGTCTGTATGTATGTTTGTATGTACTATGTTTACCCTTCGTGTTCATAGAGGCCCCAGCAGGAGTCATCTGGTCTAGATCGGCACAGAAATGGGGGGAGCTGCTTCTGAAATACCCCCCCCAGCGGAGTGTAAAACAAAGAGACCTGAGAGGTAAGACAGAACCTGTGTGTTTGTGCTGTTTTACACACGGTCATAAATTTCTGAATATGCGCTAAAATAAAGTTTATATTTTATTATTTTTTTTATTGGTAACTTGGTGAAATTTATTGTGAGGATCCCAATTTAAGGCTAAATTTATATAACATTAAGCAACAACAGGCAAGTCTAGTAATGGAGGCTGTAACAATAATACTAAACCTTTCATATTGGGATCGTCATTTTAGGTGAGACTTTATTTTACATTAAAGCTAAATGTAAACAAGCATGTTTGCATCAAGAACTTCACAGCATATCAAAGTACATGAAGACAGAGCAGGAGGTTAAACAGCTGAAGGTTTAATGTGACGCTGTCCACAGTACAGTATATGGATTATATTTATATAATGAGGATTTTTCCTCTCACTGCCCACAGTGTCCTGATGGAGAGAGCAGGCTCACCTGCACCCAGCTGTGTTTCCATGAAGAGTGACCAGTCAATGGACCGAGCAATCTTATTCAGTGATCCTACAGATCAAAGGTAAATATACATTTAAACATTGTTTAAAACACTCCGACTCTCAGTCAAAAGACATACAGGCACACACAAGCTACAAGAAAACGAACTTCAACTTACATATTTTGTTTTCAGAAATCCTATCGTCTTTGATAATTTAAAGAGAAGTTTTGTCTGTCTTCTGTATAAATCACATCTGAGGTTAAAGTCTGAGGATCACTGTAAAGACTGACTTCTTGTGAGCTGGAATTAGACAGTAGATTGAAAAGTACATTTTAAATGTCAATCCTCAGCATGCAGCTGGAAAAGAGCTACTGCTCTATATTGATTAAGCATGACTGGACAATAGATTGTCTTCTTCTGGGACGGATGTTTCTGCTTTGATAATAAATAGATTCTCTTGGGCTCTTTAGCTTTGTTCAGACTGAGGCTTCAGTTTGAACATGTTTAATGCAACAGAGCCTGTTAATAATTAGCTAGTTATCCTGGGATCGGGGGATGGTGCAGGTGAGGAAAGGATGACGATCCACAGTGTGGCTCCAACATGACAGGGGTTTATTTATAACAACACAGAGCAGAAAATAAGGGAACCACGAGGGGTCAAAAGGCCGTAACAACAAAACACAGGGGAACACTAGTAAAGAGCAGGGCACCCCAGGGAGCACAACTAAGGGAAAGACAACTACACAGGAATCCAACATACAGAAACAAAACATATGATCAACAGAATGTGATACAATGACCAATTGAGGGAACTGACCACAGGCAGGAACTAAAATACACAGATCATGGGGACTAACAAAAGGCAGGTGTGAGGACTCAAAACAATCAACCAATCAAAGCAGACACTGGAAACAAGACACAGGTGGAATTAACTAACAATTAACAAACAGAACTAAAGAACAGTCTGTTCATTTCATATGAACTTTATACAGCCTGTAACTTGTGGGTCTGGCCACCTGCAAGCAGCCCCCACTCACTGTAGCCTTTGTGATTTTCCTGCTCTGTCTGATAAACAGGCTCTAAACCTGCATTTCTGTTCTCTAGCCTGCATTTCTGCTCAATCTAATGAGCACAAAGTTGAAGCACATATTGCTACACTAAGGTTAACTCTTAATTCTCTTAAGCTGACATTCTTGGCTGTCAGCTGCATAACACTCAGGTACTTTTGCATTAGCTGCACAAAGATACAGTTTCAAAGCTGATTACAAAATATCCCTCTAGTCAGTTTCTCTCTCACACTGGACAAGATCCTACGGAGCTGCCAGAGGTCACACCAGAGCCTGGGCCTGCTGGGAACCTGAGGTGCAGCCCAGCAAGAGACAGGAAGCCCCTGAGTATTACAGGCAGTCTAGTGTTAACCCTGGAAACAAGGAACAGAGTAAATCCCTTTGGGGTTAAGCGAGCTGCTTTGGGAGGCAGAAGGGAAAGAGGAGTGATGTTGGGAGGGGGGGGGGTATCATGCAACATTTGTATATTGGTGTATTATTATACATTTTATTGTAATGAAAATTATTATACAAATGGTTCGGTGTGAGGGGCGGCATGGTGGTGCAGTGGTTAGCACTGTTGCCTCACACCTCTGGGACCCGGGTTCAAGTCTCCGCCTGGGTCACATGTGTGTGGAGTTTGCATGTTCTCCCCATGTCGTCGTGGGGTTTCCTCCGGGTACTCCGGTTTCCCCCCACAGTCCAAAAACATGCTGAGGCTAATTGGAGTTGCTAAATTGCCCATAGGTGTGTATGTGTGAGTGAATGGTGTGTGAGTGTGCCCTGCGATGGGCTGGCCCCCCATCCTGGGTTGTTCCCTGCCTCGTGCCCATTGCTTCCGGGATAGGCTCCGGACCCAATAGGATAAGTGGTTTGGAAAATGGATGGATGGATGGATGTCAGGAAGCCAGTCTAATGAAATAAGCTCAGAATGTGGATGGCAGTTACATCTATATAAATAACAATATGATGCTTGGATATTTGTGTTTTATTCACAGGGACCGAGTGAATAGATGTAGTTCACATCCACATAAAGGAGACTTATCATCCATCTTCAAGGTGTGCATTTATTATTGAAGTATATTTTTTAAATTTTATCTAAATTGACATATATCTTCTACAGATGTACAATAAGTAGTTCATCCTATCAAAGAGATGATATTTACAACTAATGCTACATTCCATTTACCTCAGATGTCAAAAGTCAGAGCTGTGAATGACGTCACACCCAAGTTACCCTCATTCCAGTACAGCAAGTCGGAAAGCCATTTAGCAAAACCAGGGACCTGTTTCAAAGAGCAGAATTTCTTGCTTAGCCAGATATCTTCTTGTATTTAATGTGCCCCAGTTTACATGGCCTTCATCTTCATTCACTTATATTTAGCCCAGACTACTTTAAATCTGACAAGTTATCCGGCTAAGAAAGAAATCCTGATTTCTGAAACAGGCCCCAGTTGTATTCAGGTTAATTGTTAGTTATTGTTAGCAATACCAGTTCATAACAACACATTACATGATATTTGCACATAAAAACACCATAGCAACAGAAAGCGATGTGTACAACCATAATACATAACTGCTAATAAACACTATAAAACTACAGCTTTAACTTCTGTTGATATAAAGTAGCCATTTTGAATTCTGAGGTCGGGGTTGTGGTGGTTCCCCCGACTTCACGAGTTGGAATTCCGACTTCAGGGTTCCAGTTGAAATTTCACACTAGGAAGACAAATGTCCAAGTTACAAGTTGAAATGGAATGCAGCATAATTCACAGATGAAGTTATAAACAGATACGGTGCAAAGAGTGATACCTAAAGTTATTTTATTGTTCTTTATTAGTTATTCAGCTAAGCAAGAAATCCCGCTTTCTGAAACGGGCTCCTGTTCAAGCCAGGTTAATTCTTAGCCATTGTTAGCAGTACCAGCTGATAACACGTTACGTGATATTTTACACATAAAAACACCATAGCAACACGTCCACAGAAAATGGTGTGTACATCCAATTTAATGAGCAACAAATATTACATAACTGCTAAAAAATACTGCAAAACTACAGCTTTAACTTCAGTTGATGTAAAGTAGCCATTTCGAATTCTGCAGTCGAAGTTGTGTAGGTTTCCCCAACTTCACGAGCTGGAATTCTGACTTCAGGGTTCCAGTTGAAATTTCACACTAGGAGCTCCGAATTGGAATTGGGTTGAAATGGAATGCAGCATAATTCACAAATGAAAAGATATGGTGCCTGGAGTGACGATAATTAAACTGTAACTGTTCATTTCAGTTACTGGAGAAAAAAGCTCAAACGTTTCTGAAGGATGAGCTGATGAAATTCAAAAGGTACCTGGATCAGAATGACCCAGAATGCTCTGAGCCTCAGCTGGAGGAGGACAATGACCTGGACAGTGATGGTCAGACGCAGAAAACCTGTGGTAGAGAGGGAGCTCTGAAGATCACACTGTACATCCTGAGGAACATGGAGAAAAATGATCTTGCGGACATGCTGGAGAAAAGTAAGAGCTGTACCTCATTCAGTGTGTGTTTGATTTACTGCAGAAAAAGTTAATAAACTGAAATGTAAACACATTTTTTATCATTTATTTGATTTAATTTGACTTAAATGAGTAAAAAAATGTTTTTTGAAAATCTCTCATTTCATTTCAGGGCATCTTCTGTCACAGTATCAGCGCACAATCAAATGTAATCTGAAGCAGAAATTTGAGTGTGTATTTGAAGGGAAAGCTAAGGAAGGACAGCCAACACTTCTCAAAGAGATTTACACAGAACTCTACATAACTGAAGGGGGAGCTGGAGGAGTCAGTGATGAACATGAAGTGAGACAGATTGAAACAGCATCCAAGAAAAGGGTAACAGAAGATACTACAGTCAAGTGCAATGATATATTTAAACCCTTATATGGGCGTGTGACACCTATCAGAACTGTACTCACGAAAGGGGTTGCAGGTATCGGGAAAACAGTCTCTGTGCAAAAAGTTATTCTTGACTGGGTAGAAGGAAAGGCAAACCAGGACATTCACTTCATATATGCTCTTCCTTTCCGGGACCTGAATTTGATTAAGGATGAATACAGTCTGATTGATCTGCTTCACCACTTTGTCCCTGAACTGAAATCGATTGAATCCACTGAGCTGTGTAGGTACAAAGTTTTGTTGATCTTTGATGGTCTGGATGAGTGTCGCCTTCCTCTAGATTTTCAGAACAATGAGAGCTGCTTTGATGTAACAAAGAAAACATCACTGGATGTGCTGTTGACTAACCTCATTAAGGGGAATCTGCTTCCATCTGCTCTCCTCTGGATAACCTCCCGGCCAGCAGCAGCCAGTCAGATACCTCCTGAGTGTGTCCACCAGGTGACAGAGATACGAGGGTTCAGTGATGCCCAGAAGGAGGAGTATTTCAGGAAGAGATTTAGTGATCAGAACCTAGCTAACAGGATTATCACACATGTGAAATCTTCAAGGAGCCTCTTCATCATGTGCCACATACCTGTGTTCTGCTGGATTTCAGCCACTGTCCTTGAAAGGCTTTTTAGTGAGACTGACACGGGAGAAATTCCAAGGACTCTGACTGAAATGTACACACACTTCCTGATCTTCCAGGTGAGCTTAAAAAATGACAAGTATATGAAAAACTATGAAACCAAGCTTAAGGAATACAGCAAGGAATTCCTTTTGAAACTTGGTAAACTGGCTTTTGACAACCTTGAGAAAGGCAATCTCATATTTTATGAGCAAGATCTGACAGAGAATGGTGTTGACGTCACTGAGGCTTCAGTTTACTCTGGAGTGTGTACAGAAGTCTTTAAAGAGGAGTATGGGTTGTACCAGGAGAAGGTGTACTGCTTTGTGCATCTGAGCATCCAGGAGTATCTCGCTGCTTTATATGTGTTTCTGTCAAACTCATCAGCTGACCTGCTAAAGACTGCAGTGGATCAGGCATTAAAGAGCAAGAATGGACACTTGGACCTCTACCTCCGCTTCCTCCTTGGCCTCTCAACAGACTCCAGTAAGATTCTGTTACAAAAACTACTGGGAGAGACAAGACCCAGCTCACATAACATTAAGGAAACGGCCCAGTATATCAAGGAGAAAATTCAGGAGAATTTATCTGCAGAAAGGACCATCAACCTGTTCCACTGTCTGAATGAACTGGGTGACAATTCTCTAATAGAGGAAGTACAAAGATACCTGAGTTCAGGAAGTCTTTCAGCAGCAGACCTCTCACCTGCACAGTGGTCAGCTCTGGCCTTTGTGTTACTGATGTCAGATAAGGAGCTGGATGTGTTTGATCTGAAGAAATACATCAGATCAGATGAAGGTCTTCAGAGGCTGCTGCCTGTGATCAAGAAATCTAGGACAGCTCTGTAAGTGATCTTACATACGTCTGTTGCTAAAGAAGTACAGATGTTATTCATGATACTGCTTTTTTATATCATCACAACAATTAGAGTGTATTTATATGGACACCTAGAAATTCTTTTTCATTCTGGATACTACAGGATATGTACATTTTTTAACATTCTTGATGTGGTGTGTGGTTCAGTGGGTTTGGACTCTGTGTCTATGGACAGAAGGTCACTGGTTTAAATACCTGGCCGGCAGAGTGATGCTGGTTTTGGGCCCTTGAGCAAGGCCCTTACCCCCCAGCTTCAGGGGGCTGGATGGTGGCCAATCCTGCACTCTGACCTGTATGTATGTGTCAGAGAGAGCAAGATCAGAGAGGCGACAGCACTATTTTACCAGGGGGATGAATAAAGCATCACTATTTCATCCCTATCTGACAGGATTGATAATTGTCTGATTAGTGTTTTGGAAATTTAACAGGTTCTCAGTTACAGCAAAACAGAAAATAAAGATTTCAGTCATGGTTTCAGCAATTCAAAAGTCATATAAAAAATGTAATTAAAATAACTTAAGCCCTTCTTGACATTGAAATCGGGGGCGGCATGGTGGTGCAGTTGTTAGCACTGTTGCCTCACACCTCTGGGACTTGGGTTCGAGTTTCCGCCTGGGTTACATGTGTGTGGAGTTTGCATGTTCTCCCCGTGTCGTCGTGGGGTTTCCTCCAGGTACTCCGATTTCCCCCCCACAGCCCAAAAACATACTGAGGCTAATTGGAGTTACTAAATTGCCCATAGGTGTGCATGTGTGAGTGAATGGTGTGTGAATGTGCCCTGCGATGGGCTGGTCCTCCGTCCTGGGTTGTTCCCTGCCTCATGCCCATTGCTTCCGGGATAGGCTCCGGACCCCCCGCGACCCAGTAGGATAAGCGGTTTGGAAAATGGATGGATAGATGGATGGATGGACATTGAAATCCCACATAAACATGTACACTTACACATATCCCAGGCAGGAACTGAACCCAAAACCCTAGAACCCCTGGGTCGGCTGTAGTGCTGATCACTGAGCCCCAGCGCTGCTCAGAGCTTTATAAAGATACTTATGCATATATTACAGAGTCTCAGGGTAACTCACCCTGTAAGGTCATTAAACAGCAGGTTTGTCTCGGCTGGGGAGTGTCAAGTAAAAACTATTTATGTTTCTGACTAGGACAAATAACAGCTATATGCTACATGTGTTATTGTACTTAAAATGTTTATTTTGATATTTTATTTGATATTTCTGTGTGTGGTGTATGTATTTATATCTTAACATGTTTCCTTTTCCAGGCTGGACAGCTGTAGACTCACAGAGACATGCTGTGAAGTGTTGGCTTCAGCTCTCAGATCAAACTCCTCTCAGCTGAGAGAGCTGGACCTGAGTGACAATGAGCTGCAGGATTCAGGGGTGAAGCTGCTGTCTGCTGGACTGGGGGATTCACACTGTACACTGGAGATACTGAGGTCAATATTACTGCGTATTCCACACTATAATATGTAATTGCTGAAAGCTTTATTGAAGTTGTCACATTTACTTAAAAGTAATACTCATAGTGATGAGGTGTTTTTATTTATTGGAGAGATATTGCCTGTCTCTCTGCAGGTTGTCAGGCTGTAGAGTCACAGAAGAAGGCTGTTCTTCCCTGGCTTCAGCTCTGAGGTCAAACCCCTCACACCTGAGAGAGCTGGACCTGAGCTACAATCACCCAGGAGACTTAGGAGTGAAGCTGCTCTCTGCTCTACTGGAGGATCCCAGCTGTAAACTGAAGAAACTGAAGTGAGTACAGAATGTGTGTCTGTCCTGCTATAGACTTGTGTATGTGGAGAAAATACAACAATTAAATAAATGGATACAGCAGTACTATGTCATTCTGCTTCTGCTATAGTGTGGACCACAGTGGAGAGTGCAGGACCAGACCAGGGATCCATAAATGTAAGTTTGTTTGCATGTTTTCATTCTTAACACTGTCAATACTACTTTATGAAAACATTCACACAATTATTGTGATGTGTGTCTGCTTTTTTTCTTTTCATTTTTTGGGCTTAAATATGACTACTTTCTTAAATAACTATGGGAGTCTGGGAACTACTGTAGTAGTACTGTTTTGAGATTTGTTAGTATTGTCCTAAGTCAGCACCCGTAATCTCCCCAAACTGGCTGTGACACCGAACATCACCTCAATCTGCACTAGTGATGGGAATTTCGGCTCTTTTTAGTGAGTCGGATCATTTGGCTCAGCTCACCAAGTAGAGTCGGCTCTTCCGGCTCCCAAATGACTCTTCATTTTATTACTTCTGCTTCAGCCAGATTCAGTGCTGTTTTGACCCATGATTGATATGTGTACTAAACCTTATAATTTCCTCAATACCATGATTTTACATTATGTTTGGTATAAAAAGATATTGAACATTATATAAGTGGAAAATCTGTTTTTGTCCTTGATCTATTAATTACAGTCAAATAACATAAATAACAAATCACAATTAAAAAATAATAAATAAATTACAACGTGCAAAACACCAGCATCCAACAGTTTTAGGTTCTATCCACTATAACAACTATCTACCACCTTTCTAACAGTGTAATATTTTAACATTTCCTTTGGCGCAGAAAGGCTAAGTGCCTCAGCTTAGACGGGCTGATCCGCCTTCTGGCAGTAGCAGGCACGCTAGCCTGTCTTTTTCCTTCCATCTGAACTGTTGGATGCGCAGTTCCTAAGTGTCTGTGAAGGTTGTTTGTGGATCCTGCTCGAAATGACAGCTTCATCTTGCAAACTGTGCATCTGCCTTTAAGTTATCATAGATATTAAAATGCATCCAAATGCCGCTTCGCGTGTCCGACTATCACTCATCTTGCGTATTATTCGCGCACCACACTCCCTCTTTCTCTCCTCCTCTCCCTCCCTCGTGCTCTGTACCTGTACACCGTCAGCACGTGCATCGCCGCCGCCACTCCCCCCCCCCCCCCAGCCCTTTGAGTCATCACGTGATCGGCCGCGCGGCTCACACGCCATTAACACGAACTTCAGTCACAGTCAGAGCCGCGGAGACGTTTTGTTTGATAAAAATGGCTCTCGGTCCGGATCCAGATCTTTTGAGCTCGTTCGCGACCGACACATCACTAGTCGGCGGTGCACGCTGCTGGAGGGGGATATGTGTCTGAAGGAGTTTGAAGGAAGTTCTTATTTTGAAGTTAAGACAAACTAACTTCTAGTGGTACATTTTGTGGTACAATTTCATGTTTAACATGTTTTATTAATGCTGTTTATAATTTTATGTACCTGTAATTAAGGCTATTAATTTAGCACGCGCAGCATTTCGGCGCGTCTTCCCGCCGCGTCGCGCGCCGTCCGACATTTCCTGAGGTATTTCACATACTTGAATTTCTGCTTCGTTTTTATATTTTATGCATCGTACAGAATAATAGAGCGCAGGCTAAAGTGTAGTTGGGTCCCCAGCGAGTCTCTCAGCGCGGCGTGTCTCACAGCGCAAGGGGCAGCCGGAGCGCCGCAGACTCGGGCGGCTACATGAGTATATTGGGAATAAAATGTGTGTATTGGAGCGAGTTCTGTGTTAGTGAGTGTGTGAGGTGTGACAGTGATAATGATGGAGATGCTGGGCTTCGTCATGGGATTAATCGCTCTTCCTCTTGCCTACAGACTCCTGCCAGCTGACGCTGGACCCCAACACAGCAAACAGCCGCCTGTCTCTGTCAGAGGGGAACAGGAAGGTGACACGGGGGGCAGAGCAGCCATATCCTGATCATCCAGAGAGATTTGACTACTTTCCCCAAGTTCTGTGCAGAGAGAGTCTGACTGGTCGCTGTTACTGGGAGGCTGAGTGGAGTGGAGATGGAGCCTGGATAGCAGTGACTTATAAAGGAATCGGGAGGAAAGGAAGGAGTGATGACTGTGGGCTTGGAGACAATAACAAGTCATGGAGTCTGTTCTGCTCTCCTGACAGTTACTCTGTCCATCACAATAATAACCAGACTGTCATACCCATAAAGCCCTCAGACTCCCGCAGAGTAGGAGTGTATCTGGACCAGGCGGCTGGTACTCTGTCCTTCTACAGAGTCTCCTCTGATGGACTGACCCTCCTGTACAGCTTCACCTCCTCATTCACTGAACCCCTCTATCCAGCGTTTTGGGTTTATGACGACTCCCCCGTGTCGCTGTGCATGCTGGGATAGCTCACTGTGTGCTGGAGGAATCATTTTTACCTGATCAGAGTGTCACATGTCGCTGCTTCTCCACGGCAAAAAGGTAAAATCTCTGCTTTATAACCAGTATAACCCTTTTTACTCTGAAGTGTGACGTATGTTAGACAGAAATAAATGAATGTTTGTTCAGTTTGCCAAACTCATGCAAAATTACTGTTTTTGTCTGACTTTTGTTCTATGTTGTCTGTTAATGCACCAAAACTGGTCAGAACAAATTCATAGTAAATGAATATAAGTCGTACCAATAGAGTGAATTCTGATTCTGAATAAAATAAAATGTAATGAAATGTAATCCTGATGAGTGGGGGGGCCTTTTCTCTCCCCTGTATATGTACATTTTATATATTTCTGTCTGTATATTGTATTTTCTGCCTGTATATTCACAATAAAAGCTTCATATTCTATCATATTAATGTCCTGGTTCAGCGCTGCTCAAAGCATAAGTGAGGTAAGTGAGTAACGTAAAACATGTAAAATAATTAAACAAATACACTTTACTGTAATTTCACTAACACGATCAAATTAAATCAGCATATATAATAACCATGTAAAAGGAGACAGGAGACATAACAGCGAAAGCAAAAAATATCCGTAGAGTTAAAAACAAAAGTTATAAATCAGTAATACACGTTAGAATAAATTATCAAAATACAACAAACAAGAATAAAAATTTCCCAACTAAACCTGTGAACTGCTACACCTGACAATCGACAAGCTAATTAGCAAACGGCGTCTCTCTGACCATTTTTAAAACACGGGAAAAGAGTCATTAAAAGCCGAACTAAGTCCTTACAACTAAGTAAATAACTGCACAAGTAATTAACACTATAACGCCACATGTATCATATTTGATACCAATATTTCTAAGACCTCTACGTCAGTAATAGGATTACCGCTTTCCTCAAAAACCCGCTGTATATAATCCTATACCTGTATTCTGCCCTCTGGTGGATGACCTATGTACTGCAGGTGGAAAACGTCTTTTTTTTCAAGAATCAAAGACGGCTGCACTTTGCGATGGGCTGGCCCCCCATACTGGGTTGTTCCCTGCCTCGGCAGTATATTGCAGGGCGGGGCGACGACCCCCAGCTCCTCAGGCAGCAGCAGGCTGGGGGGCCCCCACGTGTGAAAATGCCCCTTGTTCTTCACCCTCTGTAATGTTTGTATTCTTCCGTTTTCATGCCTGTCACATGATAGAAATATCATCCACACTCCCACTGACTCACTGTAAATTCTCTAGGGTAGGAAAAATTAGCTCAAGTAAATTTTAATGTCTCCACCAATATGTAGGGAAATTAATTACATGTTAATTAAATATTATTTAATGATGATTATCAGCTAATTGTTACACTGAATGGTTGGTTCCTTCAAACTCAATTGCAGAATCCCTGTGAGTCTGTTAATGTAAGACTTAAATGGGATTCAATAATTATCAGTATAGCTTAGTAACCTGGGTTAGAATGTTCGTCCACCGAGCTACATCACCAGGTGATGTAAACGACTAGTAGGGAAGCTGCTCTCACGGCCGTTGAGAGAGAGTGTCGTGATATTTCAGCCGATTTGAGGTTTCGGAGCTTAGGAGCCAGATTGCACAGTCAGTGACTATAGTGAGGACTCAATGAACGGAGGCTGAAGTTGTATAAAAGGCATGTATTTATTTCTACCTAATACTGTACTAACGTAAGACAGACATTGACTTAACAAGTAACAAACACAAATTAATGGAATGATCTGCTTTCCAGGATTGATAATATATACCTTGATTCAGTCTTTTAACACAGAATAGTACAAGACAAATAATTGCTAACGGACCATAAAGATCAAATAAGAGCCAACAGAGGAATGTAAAAAGGGGGGGGGGTGTTAAATAAAGAAAGAAAAAACCTCTGATAGTTAGGAGACCCACTGAGATACCTGGTGACATTATTCACATTATTTAATTTTCACGATTCCTCTGATTTAACCATGAGGGCTTGTATGCAGGGGTAGCTGTACATATATATTTATCCATATTTATATAATGGTTCAAGTGAGAAGGGTAAGATAGGTGATACTCTGTGAAACACAGTTATAAGGGCGGCACACAAAACACTAAGACTGTCTAAGGACACAGACTGACATAACCTATATGGATACTGAGACTAGCAATAATAAGTAAACCTACATACAGGGTATATACAGACCAAACTTAAAAGAAAACTTTCTTCAGGGTGTTGGGTGAGTCTGTGGTTTGTAGGACAGGATGGAAAGGGGGGGGGGGGTTGCGTGCCAAGTTGAGGGACCCCTACCCTTCTACTGCCCGTAGTTCCCTAAATATTTGGGCCATAAAAGCTGGAATTCTGGCCTCCCTTGTTGTATGTGTGTGTGTGTGTGTGTGGGGGGGGGGGGGGGGTGGTCACTAACCCCCCTTTGGCCAACGAGTACCTCTCATAACAGGCTAGGCCTTGTCTCAGGCAACCTGGAATCTCAGCCCTGTCATATATGTGTTATGTGTGTGTGTGTGTGTGTGTGTGCGTGTGTGTGATCCTATACTGGAGAATTTCCTGCTCCCTTCACACATGGGGGTTAATCAGAAATTACCCCGACTTTATACTAAGTAGCTAGCAGGATAAACTCCTTTTACCATCCGGTACGACTGATTCAGACATTTGTGTTCACATGTACAGCCCCTCTGGGGAATGTGAAGAACAGTCTGGGTGACAGTGCATGTCTGAACGGGGCGAAAGTGACAGAAATACAAAGTCATAGATAAATCAGCCTAAACTAAACGAGGTTCACAAGGATGATTGATATTTCTTTAGTGAACATTCAGAAATCGTTTGCTAACCCTGCACACTGGAAGCTCCCAGCCCAGACCTGCACACATCTACGTGTCTAATGTTCACAGGGAGAGAAGCCTGGACGGCTGTTCATACTGACTTGCTCTATGACAGACTGCAGAGGGCGCTGTGCTGCCATTTATTCCAGTTCATTGAATAATACGATGGCTTGTCATCTCTCTGTCTGACATAGTTCGGCCAATCAAAGGCAGGCTTTCCTAGAGACTGACCGAGAGAACGACTCCAGCAGTGAAGGCTGAGCTGACCCTGTTATCTGGCCTGATTAACAACCTGAGAAAGACTGATGCAGGTTTGACTGTAAGAGAGATTTACCAGCATATGATATTAAGGTGAGAACAGATCCAATAAGTGAGCAGAGTTAAATCTCTCTTACTAACATTAAACCTCATGAGCCTGTGTGGAAGGTGCAGGAGCTGTTGGGCCATTTTAAACACAAGGTCAGCCTGTTGGGGGAATGACATGCAGGCGTCCATAGCTGTGCCCAGGTAATTAAATGCCTCAGTCTGCTCTGCCTACTGGCCACTCAGACTAAAGGCTGATTTATACTTCTGTGTACAACCTACACCATCAGTACCTTTTCCAAAAAACACTGAGTAAATTAATTTCCGTTTTGTTAAGTTTTTTTATACGAAGATGCTGTTGGGCCGTGTTCAGGGCTTATTCACAGTACCGATACAGAGGAAATAACTTCACTTTTGTACTCCGGTCATGCCCTGATCGTTCCGATCCTCCGGTGTGCCACGGCCCTCATTTACCTTGTTATCAGCTGTTTCTAGTTTTGTTAACTGCTGTTGTGTATTTACATGCGTTTTCTGAATATTTCTCCAGTGGTACTGTGTCATACCCTGAATAAACCTCATGTTCCCCCAGCTCCCTAGACTCCTGATCCTGTTTCCCTGCTCCATGCCTGCGATACGTGGTAACTCTACTTGCCTAGATATTTTGGATGTCATTGCCCCTCTTAAAGTTCGTCCTTCTAAGACAAAATCGAAGCCGCGGCTGAATGATGTTTCTCGAGCTTCTAAACAATATCATAGGAAGGCAGAAGCACAAGTGGAGGAAAGACAGCTTGCAAGTGTCTCTATATATTTTGAAAGAAAGCTGGTACTATTATCAAAGTTATTAAAGCCAAGAAGACGAAATACCTTTCAAACATTGCAAGGAAAAATCCAAATTACACAGGAGCTGTTTTCTGTTATTAACAATCTCATTGGTGCCCCTGGTCCCATGCGCCCTGAAGCTTCCTTAGACACCTGTGAGAATGTTTGAAACTTCTTTATGAAGAAGGTTGCAAGGATTAAAGTCACCTTCTCATAATCCATCAATTCCAGTCTCTTGCTCTGCTGTCTTCAGTCAGTTTGAGCCTGTGTTGTTGAATCAGCTCAAGGAAATCATTGGCTAGACAAGACTCCCAGCAGGTCCCACTGATCCTCTGCCCCCTCGGCTTTTTAAGGACACTATCGATACACTTGGATCATTCCTCCTATCCATTGTAATAGTGGTATGACTAGTGGCACTGTACCATTTATCCATCCATCCATTTTCCAAACCGCTTATCCATCTGGGTTGCGGGAGGGGGGGGGGGGGTCCGGAGCCTATCCCAGAAGCAATGGGCATGAGGCAGGGAACAACCCAGGATGAGGGGTCAGCCCATCACAGCTGTACCATTTAATTACTATTCAATTTAAACAGGCGACAGTCCAGCTGTTTATAAAACCAAGTCTGGACACCTCAGTCTACTCCAACTATAGACCAATCACTGAGCTCCTTTTTCTTTCAAATTAGTCAAATTAGAGAAACTTGTGCTGATTGAGTTGCAATCTTTTCTAGAAAGGCATCATTTAAAGCCACTCTGCTCTTCTTTTAATTCACTTCATAGTACTGAGTGTGGCCTCAATTTTTTTTGTTTTTTTTTGATTAATGCTTATTACTTAATGACTTAATGCTGCTTACAGATGTGGGGGACCTGGCTGTACTTATTCTCTTAGATCTCACTGCTGCATTTGATATGGTTGATCATAGTATCTTATTTTCACACCTGGAGCATGCTGTAGGAATAACGGGATTGGTCCTAGAATGGTTTACATCCTAACAAGATGGCGGCGTGTCACGGTGCAGCGGCTTCTCCAGCTCCCGGAATTAAGCCCCATTTAACTGTTATTTCTATTTGTTGCAGTTCAGCTGAACTTATGGATATCAGGGGTGGAGATTCCACGACTGTCCTCCTGTAGTCATGTCTATGTTAGGCAGATTCGTTCTCTGCTAAGTGCCAGGAATGTGGCATTCAGGTCCGGCGACACAGATGTGCTGAGAGCGGCCAGGAGGGACCTGACGGTGGGCATATAGAGGGCAAAGGCTGCATATGCCCAGAAGGTGCAGAGTCATTATGCCCGTAAATGTACTGGATGCTGTACATACTGCTAACTTATACTCCATGCTTTATACTCCAATACCTTTTATATTACATTTTTATCTTTATGTTTAAAAGTGTGTGTGACTAGCTCTGTGGCTTATCCATGACCTGAGTACTTAATTTCGCTCCACAGTATGTGTGAACATGTGTGTAATGACAATAAAGTTCTTGAATCTTGAATTTGGCTGACAGAAGCTTGTCAGTCAAAATAGGTTTTAGCATATATTCTTTTCTCTGTGTACATACATCCCTTAGAATTGATGTAGGAAATATGGAATTTCATTTAGTTTTTTTGCAGATGATACCCAGATCTATTGGCCGTTAAAATGGAAGAACTCAAACTCACTAACAACATTGTTGGTGTGTCTTGACGATGTTAAGAGACGTATGGCGCTAAACTTTTTAAATTTAAATAAAAATAAAAACTGAGGTTGTGTTTTTTTCTGCCCTGCGATGGGCTGGCCCTCCCATCCTGGGTTGTTCCCTGCCTCGTGCCCATTGCTTCCAGGATAGGCTCCGGACCCCCCGCGACCCAGTAGGATAAGCGGTTTGGAAAATGGATGGATGGATGGATGATTTTTGTCGCCTATTAAACATGATACTCATAATGCAGACCGAGGCCCTTTGGAACCTCGCATCAGGCCCTTTGTAAAACATCCAGGGGTCATTATGGACAATGATTTCAAACTTGAAAAAGAAGTAACTCCATGGGTAAGAAGAGCTCTTGGCAAAGATCAAGCCCTTCCTGAGCTTTGATGACATGCATTTATTCCCTCTTGTCTTGATTATGGTAATTCTGTTCACGCTGGAATCAGTGAGGCCTCTATCTCTCACCTACAATTGGTCCAAAATGCGGCAGCACGGCTGCTAACTGGAAAGCAGGAGCAGGATCGCATTTCCCGATACTTACTGCACTGCACTGGTTACTGGTACGTTTGAGGATTGAATTTAAAATACAAACATTTCTTTACAAATCCCTTAATGGCCTTGCCTCCACCTATATGTCAGAGCTTTTAAATCTGTATGTTCCACATAGGACTGTGAGATCGGTACACCAACGCCTCTTAGTGATCTCAAAATTTAGACTGAAGCTTAGGGGAAATCATGCCTTCGCAGTTGCAGACCCAACACTGTTGAACAATTTGCCTGCATATTCGACAGGCGCCAACACTGTCCACGTGTAAAGCTCAGTTAAAAACCCAGTTTTATTCTTTGGCTTTTAGTTCAATATTTTTCAAAGTCAAAGTCAAAGTCAGTTTTATTTGTCAATTCCTTCAAATGTACTTGACATACAAAGGAATCGAAATTACGTTTCACACTGTCCCATGCGTAGACATTGACAACAATAAGTGCAGATGCACACAAAAACCATTCTAAACAATAAGGTAATATTAAGAAAAAGTGCAAGTAGGCTTACGGCATTATACTTAGGTAACATACAGGATATAACAAGACAAAAACATAACATATAGTAAAGTGTTCCAGCAGTGTGCACAGGGGAAGTAGTATACTAGTCTACTTGAGATAGTCCCAGGTTGTGGTTGGTAAGGGTTTTTTGAGCTGTCTATGGTCATGCTGTTGTGTGTGTTTCCCGCTTTTGCTTTTCTGATTTTTACAGCACTTTGTGTCATCAAATTGCTCTCTGATGGACTGGAATCCCACCCAGGGTGTCCCCCAGCACCAGAGGACACATCTTAGCTTGATCTGTGCACTGATCCTCTGGAATCAATACCTGCTTCTGTCGTTATAATCCCAGACGGCGCGGTTTTAGGGTTAACTGTTCATAGCCAGTAGCCAGGTTTTGTAGTATTAGTCATTTAGTTAATTATTTCTGGGATAACACACTGTTATCCTTGGCAGCACAGTGTGATTGTACTGTCATAGAGATAGAACCCAGGATAGAGGGGCTCAGTGAACGTGGTCTGGACCCTGTGCAGGAGGGTCACTGTGTCAGAGATGCTGTATGTTATATCGGGGTACTTTAGATAACCGCCTCCACAAACATGTATAAACACGTCTTCACAGTGTGGGACTCCATCTCTTTGTTCAAGGTTTTTTTTACATACTGGTATTCACTGCAACAATGGTGGCACATTGCCACCTAGTGGAATGGATAACAAACACCACACTGTAGAAGGACAGAGTTCCTGTCCCATGATCCAGGTACACTCCTATTCTGGAGGAGGGGGGGGCAGATATGATAGTGTCATCATTATTGTACCAGAGGGATCACAGTACAAACGCTAGGACTTGTCATTGTATCCAAGCCTGCTGTTGTCACCCCCCTTTTCCTGCTGATCCCTTTACATGTGACGGCTATACCAACCCATTCCCTGTTCCACTGAACCTCCCCATCGCCCAGTCAGACCCTCTGTACACAGCACTTGGAACCATGCATTAAACCTCTCCTGGTGACCAGGATATGACTGTATCTCTCTCTTCCATGTCACCACTCTGTTCCCCTCAGACAGGTGGAGGTGTCTGTTTGCTGTGTTGGGGTCCAGAGTGAGCCGACAGGAATCTGATGGAGGAGAACAGCTGGTTTGGTTTTAAGCCGATTTCATACTGTCCACAGACTTCTACATACATATTACGTTTGTCTGTGTGCACAGACTGTTGTAACTGGTCCATGAGTACAGCAGTGATATTCCAGCAGACCAGCAGGGTAACAATTCACTGCAATGTGCAGTCAACTGATGCACTAAACTCATTGTCACTGTGCGCAGACAGTAACAGTATGAATCGGGCTTTATTCACTCCTTATATTAAGTAAGAGTGAACACTTTTTTGGGTATTTCTTAAGGCTTTGAAATATATGACTAATTTCTGTCATTTTAATTTTCCATGTTTCATCTTATGTGGATACGTAGCATTTGCTACATTTTTGGAAAAAATATTTTAGAGAAATTTATTTTTATCTTTCCTGTTCATTTTTATATATGGTCATATTCTCAACATGGACGCCTGAGAGAGCAACATGACGAGCAAAATAATATCATACATCAGCAGTCACACTATAAACAGATTCAAAGGCTCCTGACATAAATGTGAAAGACCAGGAGGGAGCAGGAGAGAGAAAGAGAAGCTTCACATGCAGAAAATGAAATACAGTAAAACACAGTAAAACACAGTGAAACACGCTCCAGCTCAGACATCTCCCATTTGAACAAAAGAAAGCTGAAGGAAAAAAGAAACAGGATCTTTAAAAAGGTAATTTATCAAAGTCAATTTCTCTAAAGTCAATGAAGCCCTTGTTATTCAGCTATTATAATGCTGTTATAATGCATAAAACATGAAACTGTTGAGCTAAATATACATTATCTAATAAAACATGTCCATTATACTGCATAGCTAAATATGAACTTTTTTTTATAACTAATAAAAACACACCTGTTTAAAACATTCCTACTCATATTTTATTGATATAAACACTTGCTGAAACCTTTTTGTTCTTTCAAGGAGGAAGTCATCAGTGCTGTAAGAAAAAATGCTGAGTTCTCTGGGCCCAAGTTCACGTGAGATGAACCGACACACAGTGGAGACGTACTGTGGTCAGATGAGTCCACATTTCAGCTTGTTTTCGGGAAACAATAACGTTGAGATCTCCATGCCAAAGACAAAGCCAGCATCTGTCATGGTATGGGGGGTGCATCAGTGACCATGGCACGGATAGTTTCCCTGTATGTGAAGGTGCTGTACCATTGATCTTAAAGTGTACATTGGGATTTCAGAGAGACATATGCTGCCATCAAGGCATATTCCTTTCCCAGGAAGTCCATGGATATTTCAGCAAGACAATGCCAGACCTCACTATGCACATGTATGACAGTGTGGCTTCATGGACACAGAGTACGAGGGCTTGACTGGCCTGCCTGCAGTCCAGATCTGTCTCCTATTGGAAATGTATGATGCATCACGAAGAGGAGAATCAGACAATGATGGCCATGGACTGTTGAGCAGCTAAAGTCTTATATCAAGCAAGACTGGGCAATAATTAGCTGTTTTTTATTATACGGTGATGGACTGGAATCCCCTATAAATGTGAAAGACCAGGAGGCAGCAGGAGAGAAAGAGAAGCTCCACTAGCAGAAGAAGATGAAACACAGTAAAACACAATAAAACACAATAAAACACAGTAAAACACAGTAAAACACACTCCACCTCATACAGGGAGAGAGAAGCGTGTGTGTGAACAGACTCACAGTGTAAGAATTCTGATCTGGTCCTGGGCACTAATACTGGTAGGACGGTGTCTTTGGTAACTAGAAGGAGTCCGATCTGCCCCCATTATTGAATATTTTAAGTCAAAGCTAAAAACTCATTAATTTGCTGAGACATTTTAGACAAATGTGCTGTGTGTTTCATTACAATTTTTGCAACTGTAATGTCCGTTTTACTTTGTTTTATTTATGTTTTATGCAAGTTGCTTTTTCCCCTCGCTTTTTATTCATATCGATTTTATTGTTGTAAAGCACTTTCATCAAATCAATCACTGTTGTTTTTAACAGTGCAATATAAACAGAAATGACTTGACTTTTACTACGTAGAAATATTACATACACCAAGTTTAAAGAGATTTGTTGCTTTTTGCTGGGATCTGATGATACTTAGCTGTTCATTTGTATTGCCCAGTTTAACTGGAGTTCCTATTAACCTATAAACATATGGCAAGCTATGCAGTATTAGGAACCTGTGTCACACCTGTTCCTGGTATTTACCTGATAACAGGTGTGGCTCATCAGAAGCCAGGTAGGATAGAAAACCTACTAGACAGTAGCCCTCTGTCACAGGACGAGGTGAGCGATCGCGAGCAGAGAGCGGCGATCGTGCGGAAGGAGCAGGCAGACAAGCGGGATACGGGAAAACGGGGGTTTAATCGGGGAAACTGGAGCAGGTCGGGAAACAGACATTGACAACATCAATGACGGACACGGGTTAGTACAAATCAGGAACTTAAATACATGAAACAAGGCAGCAGGAAACAAGACACGACTGGGCACGATCAGGAAATCACACGTGGGTAATTAGGGGGCGTGGCACACACGAGGAGCGGACGGAGCGGGCGTCACAGAACCCCCCCCCAAAGGCGCGCTACACCGGGCGCGCCAAGGAAGGGGGCGACGGACGGGACGAGGCAGAACGGGACCTGAAAGACAAGAGCAAAAAAAATCAACGGGGAACAGGGAACAAGACAGACAAGCAAAACAGACAAAGAGGCAGGAGCCAGGACAGGACACCACACAAGACAGGAAAGGCCGACAGACAGACCAGGAAGGGAGAAACAGAGGGAACAGGCGGAACAAAAGGAGCGGGAGTGACGGGAGGGAACGACGGGAAACCAGGAACAGAGCGGGGCAGAACAAAGGGACCAGGAACAGAGGACGGCGGGACAAAGGCAGGAGGAGGAACAAAGACAGGCGGGACAGAGACAGGAAAGAAGGGAGAGAAGGAGGAGGAACAAAGGGGAGCCCGAGGGAGACCCAGCGGGCGACGGGCGGCAGCCGGAGGGGCCGCAGGCGGCCGGGAGGCGGAGCCGGAGGGGACCTCGGAGGGGCCGAGGAGGCAGGGCGAGGGACCCGCGGAGGGGCCAGGGAGGGAGCAGGAGGGAGCACCGGGGAAGGGGACGAGGGAGCAGGAGGGGCCACGGCGAAGGCCCGGAGGAGGGGGGAGCCGCAGCAGGCGGCGACGTCCGGGGGAGGACCGGAGGTAGGGGCCCCGCAGGCAACCGAGGAGCCGCCGTCGGGGAGCCCACAGGCGACCGACCAGGCTCTGGAGAGAGGGGAGCGAGGCGGGGCGACGAGGCTTCGGAGGGGGACCCGCAGGCGACGCCCGACCTGGAGGGCCAGGACCCGCAGGCGCCAGCCGAGCCAGAGCGCAGGCGAGGGAGGGCGAGCCAGGGGGCAGGGCGGGCGGGACCCCAGCCCTGCGTCTGTGTCCCCTCCCCTTGCGGGACACAGACAGGCCGACCCTAGGTCGGGGTCGACGTGGCCGGGACGAGGGACAAGGGGTTACCAGTTCTGTCCCCGAGGGGTCCCATTCCAGCTCCTCCACTTCCGAAGAGGGAGGAGCCAAGATGGAGTTGTCCGGGACCACCTCGGGGACTAGGACAGGGACTGGAGCTGCTGCAGGCGGAGGGGGGCGCCTCTGGAGCTGCTGCAGGCGGAGGGGGCGCCTCTGGAGCTGCTGCAGGCGCAGGGGGCGCATCTGGAGCTGCTGCAGGCGGAGGGGGGCGCCGGGACAGGAACGCGGTCAGGCTGCGGGGGCGCCGGGACAGGAACGCGGTCAGGCTGCGGTGGGCGCCGGGACAGGAGCGCGGTCAGGCTGCGGGGGCGCCGGGACAGGAGCGCGGTCAGGCTGCGGGGGGCGCCGGGACAGGAGCGCGGTCAGGAACAGGAGCGCGGTCAGGAACAGGAGCTGGCTGCAGAGGGGGGCGCCTGCCCGGGAGCTGCAGCAGGTTGCTGCAGAGGGGGCACCTGCCCGGGAGCTGCAGCAGGTTGCTGCAGAGGGGGCGCCTGCCCGGGAGCTGCAGCAGGTTGCTGCAGAGGGGGGCGCCTGCCCGGGAGCTGCAGCAGGCGGCTGCAGAGGGGGGCGCCTCTGCAGGAACTGGAGCGCGGTCAGGGACAGGAGCTCGGTCAGGGACAGGAGCTCGGTCAGGGACAGGAGCTTGCTGCAGTGGGGGCGCCCTGCCCGGGAGCTGCAGGTTGCTGCAGTGGGGGCGCCTGCCCGGGAGCTGCAGGTTGCTGCAGTGGGGGCGCCTGCCCGGGAGCTGCTGCAGCAGGGAGAGGGAGCGCCTGCCCGGGAGCTGCTGCAGCAGGGAGAGGGAGCGCCTGCCCGGGAGCTGCTGCAGCAGGGAGAGGGAGCGCCTCGGGAGCTGCTGCAGCAGGGAGAGGGGGCGCCTCGGGAGCTGCTGCAGCAGGGAGAGGGGGCGCCTCGGGAGCTGCTGCAGCAGGGAGAGGGGGCGCCTCGGGAGCTGCTGCAGCAGGGGGCTGCGCTGGCTGCACGGGTGGCTGCGCAAGCGGTGGCGGCTGCGCAGACGGCAGCGCAAGCGGTGGCGGCTGCGCAGACGGCAGCGCAGAGGGCAGCCCGGGCTCAAGGGCCGTAGTTGCCAGCGGAGGCGGCTGCGCAGGCGTCGGTCGTTGCGCCTGCTCGGGAGCCGGGTCCGCGGATAGAGGAAGTGCCTGCTTCTCAGTAGCAGGCTGCAGAGAAGGGGGTTGTATGGATGGCGGAAGCGGCGGCGTCGGCAAGGGGTCAGGAGCTCGTCTAAGACGAAGTAGCTCCTGCAGGTCCTCCGCGAGGTGCTCGAGGTCGTCCGGTCCCGACATGGGGGTGAACGACTCGAATCCTTTCTGGAGCCTTGCGGTGAGTAGCGTCGCTGCGGGAGCCTCGGGAATGGCTGGGTCCCCGATCACCCTCCAAAATAAGCCCTGGAAGGCGAAGAACTTATGCGCCAACCGTTCCTGAGGCGAGGGTGGTGCCTCGACAGGAGGGACTGGCCCGTCGGGCAGCGGAGGCACGGTCGCTGTCCTCCTTGGGAAGCGGGGTACTCGCGGGATCGCCTCTCCACCTGCGCGGATACCGCCCCGATTACTCAGTCCTTTGGGGCAGTACTGGTGCAGTGCGAGGGGTGGCAGCTCATCCTCCGTAGGCGGATTGACGCCCGGAATTAGGACGAGCTCCTCCTCTTCATTGTCGCTATTATCCCAGAGCCGGGACAGGAAACAAGCTCCGGACTGGAGCGGCTCGACCTCTGGGGCTAGGACCGGCTCTCGCTCTCTACCCTTGTTAGGGAGCCCAGGGCTTGAGAGCGAGCAGGCACCTAAAGCGATCGATTCCTCCGGTACCTTTCTTCGTCTCTGCTTCCTCTTCTTCGGTTGGTCCGTCATTCTGTCACAGGACGAGGTGAGCGATCGCGAGCAGAGAGCGGCGATCGTGCGGAAGGAGCAGGCAGACAAGCGGGATACGGGAAAACGGGGGTTTAATCGGGGAAACTGGAGCAGGTCGGGAAACAGACATTGACAACATCAATGACGGACACGGGTTAGTACAAATCAGGAACTTAAATACATGAAACAAGGCAGCAGGAAACAAGACACGACTGGGCACGATCAGGAAATCACACGTGGGTAATTAGGGGGCGTGGCACACACGAGGAGCGGACGGAGCGGGCGTCACACCCTCCAGGACCGGAGTTGGAGACCCCTGGTCTAGTGTAATAATTTAATGAAAATCCAGGATAGAGAATCTCAGTATATGTGGTCTGGACTCCGTGCCTGGGAAAAAAAAATAATAATGTGTGTAGATAGGGTGACTTGGTGTTTTAGTTTGCTGCACAGTGGCTTCACACCCCCCGGGTTGTGGGTTCGACTCCCACCCCAGTCTGTGTGTGTGTGGAGTTTGCATGCTCTGCCTGTGCCTGTATGTATGTCCTCCAGGTGGACTAGTGTCTGTAACTTGTCCACAGTGTGTGATGATGTGAGTGGCTGCTCTGTGATGGACTGACTGGACCTGAGAGCATAACAGTCTTTCGACCGTCACGTTACCTTTTCTCTGTAGCAAAGTCTGGAATTCATTCATTCATTTTGTACTGGAGTTAAAGTTTTAGTAAAGATTAAGAAATCTCATAACTGAGATAACATGGAGGTATGTCCTGAATTTCACAGTTGACAGCACACAGGTCACAAACCGTTGTCATGGTTTCCAGTATCAATTATTTTTTTGAGATACATTTAATAGCTTAATAAGAAAGTCATCACAATCTGGCTTCACTGTTATAAAGAACAACCCCAGGATAGACGGGCTCAGTGAATGTGGTCTGGACCCTGTGCAGGAGGGTCACTGTGTCAGAGACGCTGTAGAAGGACAGATTCCCTGCCCCGTGATCCAGGTACACTCCTATCCTGGAGGAGGGGGGGCCAGATACTGCAGTTTGCACAGTATTGTGCCAGAATGAGTAACTGAAAGCTGAGCAGGACAAACACCAGGACTTGTCATTGTATCCAAGTCTACTGGCCACACCTGCTACTTTCCTGTTGATCCCTTTGTATGCGACAGCTATACCAACCACAGTCCCGCTCCACTCAACCTCCCAGTAGCAGCGCCCAGTCAGACTCTCCCTACACAGCACTTGGCAGGATAAGTCAAACCTCTCCTCGTGATCAGGATGTGACTGTGTCTCTCTCTTCCATGTCACCATTCTGTTATCTTCAGACAGACGGAGGTGTCTGTTTGCTGTGTTGTGGTCCAGAGTGAGCCAAAAGGAATCTGATGGAGGAGAAGATCAGGTGATGGTTCGGTCTCATTCACCCCTTATATTAAAAAAGAGTGTGCACTTTTAAAAAATCATTTTTATTGTTTTGAGTTCAATCACTTAGAGTTCATTTATTTGTTATTTAAATTGTTTTAATTTTATATAAAGATTTTAATGTGTTTGATTTTTGGAAAATCTAATTTAGAAGGCTATATTTGTTTATGTCATCACTGAAAATTCCTGTAATAAATGTTTACCTGTTTACTTTTATGTGGAAATATTCTCCATACTGTTACCTCAGAAAATAATATAATAAGCAAAATGCACTGCAAACAGATTCAAAGGCTCCTGACATAAACAGCTCATGTAAATGTGAAAGACCAGGAGGCATCGGGAGAGAGAAAGAGAAGCTCCACTAGCAGAAGAAATGAAACACAGTAAAACACAATAAAACACAATAAAACAATAAAACACAATAAAACACACTCCACCTCATACAGGGAGAGAGAAGCGTGTGTGTGAACAGACTCACATTGTAAGAATTCTGCTCTGGTCCTGGGCACTAATACTGGTAGGACGGTGTCTTTGGTAACTAGAAGGAGACAGAGAGAAACAGGGATGTGAGTATAAGGAATTTACTTGTGGGAGATGGACTTCCTCACTGTGGAGACAACAGCAGTAGAGTATTATCATTATGAAGAACAATAACAGACATTTTAACAAACTGCAAATAAGGCTGTACTGCATACTCTCTCTGTATCTGTATCTGACGTGAACAGGCTGCAAAATGTATTTACTTTATTTACTAACCTGTACAAGAATTTTCCAGTTGGTCCTTCATATCTGAAACCACTTTCCTTGCCTTCCAAAAATAGCAGGGTAGAAAAGAAGAGAATCTGCGTCCAATCAGTACTTCAGGGACCACAGGAATGCCCTGGAACCTCTACAGACACACAACGTACAATGTGTATTGTCAGTCAGAGATGGGCATCATTTCTCATACATGTATTTAAATACATACTTCAAATACAAAAATGCATTTTATTTGTTCCAAAATACTTTGATGTGCAGTATTGTTAAATTTGGAAAATACAAGAAATACTTCCCCATAATGTATGCGTGATGATATCATATATGCAAAACATTTATGAATACACAAGCAGGAGTTTTTTTTTTTTTTCAGACAATTTAATGAATGGTCACTAGAGTCTACAGGTGATCACTTGTCTTGAACCAAAAGACTTACGAGCTCCATTCTGGCCTATTTAGTTATTAACATGTTGCTGAATGAAGCTCTTAAATTCTGTTTGTCGTTTTCCATTTTTTATTTTATTGTTTTGAGTTATTTGCATATGTGGTGCAAAAAGGAAGCAGATTTGTCAATTAAATGAGAAAAAATCTTTCTGAGATTATTATTATTATTTTATTTGATTGACATATCTTTAAGTATTCGTGTGAGTAGGTAGGATATATTTAAAATACTTCAGAACAGAGATGGGTACTCGAGTTTGTGACTGACACGAGTCGTTCTTAAACAGACTTTTGACTCGACTTCCAACTCCTTAGTTTTTGACTCGCACTTGACTCGTTGATAGTGACTGGTGAACAATACGAGTCTTAAGCTTGTGTTAGAACTTCTTCACATGCAAAACATTGACTGTACAGCACTGGTCAAACCGTAAAGGTGTTAAACGCATCACGGTGTGTGGCTATGCCCAAGGCATAGGAACTAATTCAAATCGCAGACCTGGATATCGCGGAGCTGGATATTCCGATTGTTATTCTCAGTGTTATTTTACATTAAATCGCACCGCTTAGAAATAGACATAGCTTCTGTATCGTAAATTATATATAACCTATATCGTGTTGTTATACAGTGACACAGATCGGCATAGATTGTCCTGAATCTGATAATTTAGCAGGTACCTCCCTAAAACATAATTTAACAGGTATATCCCAAAAACGTTTTTGACATATCATTACAAGTCAAGCTGTATTTCCTTTCATCTTAAAACGTGCCTCCACCTTTTCATTGTGCCGTCATACGGAAAGCAGCCTTATGTCTTAAATTATTCGGATTTACAAATCAAAAATTTACAAAGTCTTATAAATTAAAAACACAATGCCGGTGTTCTATCGAGTTGAGCTACTTAGTCGAGCTAGGCTACCAAAGTGCAAATCGATAGCCCTAACCCTAACCCTCCAAAACCCCTAAGACCCTTACCCTAATGGTACGTTCGATTATTTCCCTCCGAGTCGGAACTCGGATAAATGGTGCGTTCGATTATGGTGCGTTCGATTATTTCTCTCCAGCTCGGAACTCGGAGGGAAAGGCTCGATAGCACGTCTCGATGGGTAGCTCAACTCTTCAGAACACCTGCAAATAATTGGATCGAACAGTAATATCACTGACCGCTTTTCGGTGACTAAAGGAGCAGCATGACTGCACACATTAAAATTATTGTTTAACACAGAGTTCGCGGTTTTACTTGCATAATGATTTATTTACTTGCATACACACGAGCTGATAGACATCAATTTTATTTATTAACTGGATTTTTTGCTTTAAAGTGATGGGTATAAATGAAAATCGCGATTTACTTCAACATGCTTTTACTTTAGCAGGGTGTCTGGATTATACTCATTTATTAGCCAATCACATCACTTTACCGTGGCTGAGGGCGGAGTCCAGCATAGTTTGGTCTGGCTGCCTCATACACAGGAAGCTTCTTTTCTGTTAATCTTATCGGGAAGGTTTCAGTGTGTGTGTATGTGTGTGTGGTCCAGATACATATTTCATTGTAATGAACAAATGTCCCCATAATATAATAAAAACCTTTTAATTTGACGTTGTGTGGACCATTTTTTCGGTCCCCACAAACGGAAATTCAATTTTATAAAAATCTGTGCCTGCAATCAAAAAACTAAAAATGCTAAAAGTCTTGTATTTTGTTTGGTTACTTGTGGTTAAGGTTAGGGCTGGGTGGGGGTTAGATTGTCATTACTGGGATTACGGTTTTGCCCATAGAAATGAATGGACAGTCTCCACAAAGATATAAGTACAAGTCTGTGTGTGTGTGTGTGTGTGTGTGTGTGTGTGTGTATGTGTGTGTGTGTGTATGTGTGTGTGTGTGTGTGTGTGTGTGTGTATGTGTGTGTGTGTGTGTGTATGTGTGTGTGTGTGTGTGTAAGTGTGTGTGTGTGTGTGTGCACATAGTTGATTGTTGTTGCCAAGTTTGGATACACTACATTTCTCTGAAAATGTATATAAGCCTAAGGACAAGCAGTTTTTGAACTGTTCAAGTGGTGATTCCCCTTTAGTCACATCAGTAACTAATAGAAAAAAAACACACACATTTGTATTGTGTCTAGTAAAGCTGTGAAAAATTGTTGCTCTTATACTTGGCCGTTTGAGTCAGTGTGTTTCTGAAGGATCAGGCTGATATAGAATATTTTGATACTTTGCTTGGTGGCTGTATTTTGCAGTTTGATACACTTACAAATCGGGTATTTTGTCAGTCAAAGTTCTGTTACCTGGAGGAAATGGATGTGATCCTGTAAGCGTGACAGCTGCTCCATCTCAGAGTGTCTCCTCTTCAGTTCATCAATCTCCTGCTCCAGTCTCTCCATGTATTCTTCAACCTGATTCACTGCAGCCTTCTCCTGATCTCTGATCAGCTCTGTCACCTCAGACCGTGTTCTCTCAATGGAGCTTATCATCTCAGTGAAGATCCTTTCACTGACCTCCACTGTTGACTGTGCTGAGGTCTGTTGGTGTCACAGAGAGCAGAGGACGGTAAATTACAATTGGCTCCTTTTGAGACTCCAGAGAGCCTCATTGTACAATAGAGATGTGAGCTGACAGGAGGTATAAAAACAGCACAGAGCTGGGGTTTGGAGCGTCACCATGCTGGATGCCTCAGGTACTGAAACCCAGCCAGCATTGATTGGAAATGATCACTCATTAAGCTCATACACTGTCAGCTGCAGGGATTTGGCAGAGACTGGTGGCTGTATGCAGGGACGGATTATGGACTGGGCCAGCGGGGCCGCTCCCCAGGGGCCCTTGGGGTGCAGGGGGCCCGTGGGGCACCTAGCCCAAAACAAATTGCAATGCTTATCAACAATGTATTTTCATTTGTCTATTTTAGAGGGCCTACATTCTTTGATCCTCTGCCTACGAGGGCCCTTGACCCTATAGGGAGGGCGTTTGGCTGCCAAGGGCCCTTGAATTGTGGTGGTGGTGCTGGTGGTGTTGGTGGTGGGGGGGGGGGGGCCCTCGCGAAAGATTTGCCCAGGGGCCCACACAACCCATAATCCGTCCCTGGCTGTATGAGGCAGGTTGGTTATCACCACTGGATTTCAGTTTAATATGTGACTTTTTGGGGTTGATTTCTGTTATACTGGTGTATGAAACTTTGCCATTTGTTAGGAAGAATATTATTTAAAGGTCATTTGAAAAAGACCTTTCATTTAGATTAACCCCCTGTTCAGTACCTTTGTCCCACTCCTGTGGAAAATCCCTGACTCATTATAACTGACGGTGAATTTAATTTAACATAAACCTCTCAAGTCACCCATCTGTGGAAGAAGCTCAATTCACGCCTGAAATAGTTCTTACAAGCCAGCTGTTATCTTCTCCTCAGGTTCATACTCACTGTGATCGATTCCACAGCCTCTCTCAGCTCCTGCAGCTCCTTCTCTCTCACTTGAATTCTCTGCTGAAATTCCGTCTGGGTTTCACCCATATCTTTCTACATGTAGCAAAATAATGATGAAATGAATTTGTTTTATTGAAGGTGATCATATTCTTTAATCATCCTGTCCAGGGTGGACCCCCAGCCTTGTGCCCTATGCTGCCTGGGAAAGGATCCAGGTGCTCCCCATGACCCTGACTGGGATTACTGGTGAGGAGATTCTCCTCTGCCCTCTTAGAACTACTACAGTCTGGGTGTTTTATGTTTACTGCACCAACCTCAGTAAACTCTACACACTGTAGTGTGTGAAAATCCCAGCATGGAGGCGATTTCTAAGATGTGGGAACCACCATCTTTGAAGCTAACAATCGCATTCATATTTAAAAGCTCTTAGCTCACACATCTCAGCCGATCAGATGCTCAGCCAAACAATAATTGATCCTCTTGACCTTGTTTGCTTGCTGCATGCAACTGTAGCCACATGATTCATCGTTTGATGGAGTTTTCGGTAGAAAATGTGAACTTTTTATACTTTATAGTAACATCTTGACCCAGGTTTGCCCCATTTAGAACGCAGTCACTGATATAAGTGAAGTTGCTAAAATTTCTCCTTAATCAGTTATAAGATATATTCAGTAACACATTTCTTTAGCAAATCAGACTTGATCTATGACCTCGCATGAGTTAAGACAAAAAAATTGCACTTATAAAATTCATCATTTATATTAGAGAGTTTCTGTCCTGACCTGTATGTCTGCCCTTTCTGCAGCAGCTGCGATTGTATCATGCCCTCTGTGTTCAAACGCTTCACAGGAAAAACAGATGCACTGCTTGTCGGTACGGCAGTAGCTCTCCAGGGGTTTGTCATGGAGGGAACAGACCTTGTCCAGCAGATGTCCAGTAGGATCAGCCAGCTTGTGCTTCTTAAAAGCTGGAGACTCATAGTGAGGTTGGAGGTGAGTTTCACAGTAAGAGGCCAGACACACCAGGCAGAACTTGACTGCTCTGCATTTTCTCCCAGTACAGAAATCACACTCCACATCTCCAGGTCCAGCATAATGGTCAGTGGGAGTAGTTGATTGTATTCCTGTCTTCTTCAGGTTCTCCACCACTTCAGCCAGGATGGTGTTTATACCCAGAACAGGTCTGGGTGTGAAGGTCTCTCTGCACTGAGGGCAGCTGTAAACTTCAAGATGATCCTCCTGATCCCAGCAGCTCTTAATGCAGCTCATACAGTAACTGTGTCTACAGGGAATAGTCACCAGATCCTTCAGCAGATCCAGACAGATAGGACAGCTTAATTGGTTCTGATTCCCTGTGATACTGGCTTCAGCCATTTTACCACGATCACTGATAGGATTCAGTTTAGTTTTCTCTCAGTTTTCTATGTGTGAGAGTGGGAGGAGCTTCCTGCTTCTCAGGCTGCAGTAGGTGTGGTTTTGTGCTGAGGCCAGATTGAGAAGAGCAGTTTGAACAAACTCCACCTTCCTGCCTTAGGAAGGAGAGTCAGGTGAAGAGGTTCAGAATGACTATTAATTTGCCACCAGAAAGCTTTTCAGGATGTAACTATGTGTAGCAGGAGAAGGAAACGAGGTGTGTGCCTAATTAAGTTTTGGAGGGGAGTGGCCAATCGGAGAGGGCGCTCAGACTATAAGGGTTACCCTGGCACCAATGTTCTAGGCTCCTTGTCGGCGGTCACCTTAATTGCTGGATCTCCTGTTCGTCCGCGGACATCTTACCTTGGTGTGTTCAGCCCGGTACGGTGAATATTACAAGCTGCAGTAGAACGGTTGACGTTGGGGCTAATACGGCTGGGTTTTGAGTCCTTACCTTTTATTATTACAGGGTCCCGTGTGTTGTGGCGTGGGGTTGACAGCTGCTTCATCTCGCGTGGAACTACTGCTGCTCTGCCTAGCGGCGACTGTGCCCTGCTCTGCCTAGCAGCGACTGTGCCCTGCTCTGCCTAGCGGCGACTGTGCCCTGCTCTGCCTAGCGGCGGCTCAGCTTTACTTTGCCTTATTGCTGCTGTCTAGTGACATTTGCACCGTTTCGCGCTTTGCGCTTCCGGTTTGTCCATACTCTGTCTAGCCTATAGCAGGGTGAGTCGCAAGCGGGTCCATAGCTGGGGGCAGGGGGGTGTGCGTGCCCACATGAGTGCGAGCGGGGGTTGGAGAGTCTGACTGGTCCCCCGCTTCCTAAGGGTTTGTGTTTTGTTTTGATTGTATTATGTTTGTTTTGTTGATACATTTGTTCTGTTTTGAATGGGATTTTTATTGTGTATTAATGTAATGGTTTTGTATTTTATTTGTTTCTTTTAGATTGCAGTGTTTTCTTTGGGTTTTGCGTGATTTTGTTTGGTTTGCGGTTACATCTTGTTTTTCCCTCCTCGCTTGTGCCCGCCCGACTCTGGCTGTTCTAGGTCCCGGCGCCCAGCCTTAGATCGGCAGGAAGTGGCTGCTGGTACGCGGCGGTGCTCCAAGCTTACGGTGCTCGGATTGACTGATTACTCTTTTTATGGTTTTATTGTGTAATAAAAGTGTGTGTGTTTGGAACAACGTCTCTCCGCTGTTTATGGTGAACGGACCAGTGTGCCTTTGCCCGGGGATAGGGCGATTTAACTTTCTCTGGGTGTAATACCTGGGGTGGCGTAGTCGGACTAACGTGTGGCTATTGGTACAATTGTTTGGTACTATTTGGCAGTATTTCTCTCACCACCACTCGCCACATATGTAAATTCATTTTAGTTACTACTAAGTTAAAACATCAACTACACACCTAAAGTAGCAAGACAAGCTTTAGTTAAGCTCAGAAAAAGAATGATAAAATATTGGACAAAATATCCAACAAATTTAAATAATCCCCTCATGAAGTATACAGTTATGGGACAGCACATTACAGGAAGCACAGGGCATAAGGCAGGGACACCCTGGATGGGATGCCAGTCCATGGGCAAACACTCACTCACAGGCTGAGGACGAATTAGAGGCACTAATTCACCGAACTGTATGATCTTGGACATTGTGAGGAAACCTGATGAAACACAAAGGAACACAGGGAGAACATTCAAGCTGTACATGCAAAACCAGAAATGGGAACCAGACCCACATCCCTCTAGATGTGGCTACAGTGCCACCTACCAAGTCACAGTGCTGTCTGACAGGGCACATCATTTCAGGAGGCACCACCTGTGTGCACCTGCAAGCAGTACACCCTCCTGTCACCTGGGGGCGCTGTTTCATATTTACTTGTTGCCACAATAATAAGTCAAGGCAGCAGGTGCAGTTTGTGTGGAATCTGTCCTACAGCGATGAAGCTTTCGGGTCACGGCGCAATTTTGGACATTACATCATCTGGACATTAAATCTTCAGTAATATGCAACGAAATAATACAGCATGTCCTGGAGGAGCTGTGCTTTGTACTGCTACCCTCCATATGAGTGCTGGACTTCACTTCGCTGTAGGTATTCGAGTGAATGTTGCGTATTTCACCCTGTTTCTGTACCTGTACATATTTCACTTATTAGCGCCATGATTTAATCGCATCGTGTCGTGACATTTTACATATACATTGTAATTTCCATGCTGGCCTACATGCATTTAGTCTGCGCTGCCAAATAAGGATGTGCAGAGAGCCGAATAATCGTATTTGTATTGGTATTTGTTAAGGCAGCAAAATTATTTGTCTTCGAATCAAAGTGGAAATAGGTGTAACAATCCAGTTTTTGAATATTTGAATATTTTGATGGTGGTGAAGGTTAGCACTGTTACCTCACACATGTGGGACCTGGGTTCGAGTCTCTGCCTGCTACATGTATTAACAATACTCCTTAATCTATTCTTATTTGTAACTTTTAGAGACCCATACCAACTTAAAAAGTAGAAGGTCAAAATAGATTCAATAAAACAAAAATAAAACATCTTCATAAAACTACTGTCTACCCTAAAACCTCTCAGCTTACGATAAAAATGCATCCTTTGGGCTTTCTTACATATTGCATCCGCCTGATACTCAAAAGTCAATTTATTATGAAGTTCAATACCAAGGTATTTATAATGCTGCACTACTTATATCCCCTGATCATTAATAATCACTGGGGAAGTGACCATGGGATTCTTCCCAAAATCTATGATCATCTCTTTTGTTTTTCATGTATTAATGTCCACAAACGATGACTTGCACCAACCAAAAAATTCTTCCACAACAGGACCATGGTCAAGGACCTTTCTGTTAAGAAGAGGCACAATCACAGTCATCCGCAAACTTCACAACATGCCGCCTCGCATACTGACTTCGACATTCATTAGTATACAGCACAAATAGAAGTGGAGAAAGAACGTAACCCTGAGGGGAACCATTGAAGAGAAAAGATCATCAGATAAAACTCCATTCACACTCACACGTTGTGATCCTCCAGTTAAGAAGTCCATCAACCAACCAATCAAGCCAGGATCAAGATTATAAACATTCTCTAGTCTACCTGCTAAAATATGCGGCTGAATACAGTTAAAATCTGAAGAAAAATCTATGAAAATGTGTCGCACAAAAGTATTGAAACCTTCTAAATGTGCAAAAATCGAATTTAATAAGGTGGCCGTTGCACCTTCCACACCCCTACCTGCCCTGTCTGCAAACTGGAGTGGATCCAAGGCTCCATGCATTTTATTTACAATTGCACCCCTTACAATTTTCTCAAGTGACTTCATCACAAGAGAGGTACGTGCTACAGGCCTGTAATCCTCCGATAATTTTAGAGCCTTGTTTTTTGGCACCGGTACAATTATAGAATCTTTCCGAAGGCTGGGAACCTTATGAAGATGAAGTGACGACCTAAAAATATAACAAAATATATCTGCCAACTATCCTGCACAGTGTTTAAGAAAACAGCCTCTAATTCATCAGGACCACGACTTTTCCTTTCCTTTATATTTAAAAAATGTCCACAACCAGCTTTTTATCAATATATACACAATTGTTCCCCGGGGCAATATTTTTAAAAATTGCTCTTCTTTAAAATCATGACAATAAAAACGATTGTAAAAAGTATTTAATTCATTTGAAAAATCTAGATCGGATTGGTGGATGATCCTTTTATACTCACCCTTGATCGGATTAACGTGAAAAAGGCTTAATATGGTTTAATGTACCAAAACAGGGACCAATAATCACAAAATTTCTCTCAGACATCTGGTCATAAAGATTTTCACCTTTTCTTTCAAATCCAAAATATTAGGAATATGCGTTTTTTTCTCACATTAAGCCTTTTCCATTTCCGTTGTAAGACAAAAGAAAGCATTAAAAAAAACAAATAAATGTAATGGACTGTAAGGTGTTCACATATTTAGTTTTTTAAATTATTATTTGCAGACGCCCCCTTCTGGCTACAGGAACCTCCACGTAGGAAACCCCCTGACTTCCAATGGACCTCCATCCAATAGCCGTCCCTTTAGTTATTGTTCGCCTGCATAGGAGGTGCCTAATGTAGCAGACGCCCCCTGGAAACTAACGTGCTGGATGAGGAGTTTTTAGTAGGCAGAAGGGGCGAATGTTGTTGCACTATTTAAGATTTGGAATTTAAGAAGTGTCTGCGTTCATTGGTAGGTATGGTTCTATATTTCTGTTTCCCGAGTAGTCAGTTACTGCGTCAATCTGTGTAATTTCTTGTGGGTTTTTCCGTGTGTCATCAGTGTAACACCTAGCAAAATTAATAATAATTTTAAGTTTATCATTCTCCATCAAAACTTGTCAGTATATTAAGTAATGGAGAATTAAATTCACCTGAAAAATAATATAGATTTGTGGTTGATATCAGTTTTAAAGTAACGGGCATATTTAGAATCTGACGATCAAGGACTATGATGGATGCTTCAGTGATGTGGATATAGTTCTGAACATCCTGCTTTTGTGAGGCTGATTCAATTCAGGTTCACTCTCAATATTCAAGTCTAGACTAAAAACATACTTGTTTAGTCGAGCTTATAGCAGGGGTGTCAGTAGCATTTTGAATGTGGGGGAGGGGCACACTGGCATAAAGCTAATATTTTATGTTAAATAGGGGGTGTCACGATCGCTGAAAATCGGGAGAAAACACGTGGGTAATCAGGGGGGCGTGGCACACAGGAGGAGCGGATGAGCCGGGCGTAACAGAACCCCCCCCAAAGGCACGCTACACCGGGCGCGCCCGGGAGGAGGCGAAGGACGGGACGAGACCGGGGAACCAGAACCTGAAAGACAAAAGCAAAACCAGATCAACGTGGAACAGGGAACAAGACAGACAGGCAAAACTGACAAAGGGGCAGGAGCCAAGACAGGACACTACACAAGACAGGAAAGGCAGACAGACAGACCAGAAATGGGGACACGGAGGGAACAGATGGAACAAAAGGGCCGGGAGTGAACAGAGGGAACCCAGGGAGAGAAGGAGGAACAGGAGGAATGACAGGACGAGGGACAAAGAAAGGGGAAGTAGAGACAGGAGGGACAATGACGGAAGGAGGAGAGGGGAACGCAGGGACAAAGGCAGGAGCGAAGGGAGACAAGGAGGGGGAATAGAGGGGAGCCCAAGGGAGACCCAGCGGGCGACGGGAGGCAGCCGGAGGGGCCGCAGGCGGCCGGGAGGCCGGAGCCGGAGGGGACCCCGGAGGGGCCGAGGAGACAGGGCGAGGGACCAAAGCAGGGACGAAGGAGGGAGTCGGAGGGGGAACCAGGGAAGGGGATGAGGGAGCCGGAAGGGACCTGGGCGAGGGCAAGGAGAGGGGGGGAGCCGCCGTAGGCGGCGACGTCCTCCTACGCGCAGGAGGCGGGGGACCAGCAGGCGACCGAGGAGCCACCTCAGGGGCACCCGCAGGCGACCGCCGAGGATCTGGCGGAGGGAGCGAGGCAGGGCGACGAGGGCGAGGAGGGGGATCCGCAGGCGACAGCCGACCCGGAGGGCCAGGACCCGCTGGCGCCCACTGAGCCCTAGCGCAGGCGAGGGAGGGCGAGCCAGGGGGCAGGGCGGGCGGGACCCTAGCCCTGCGTCTGTGTCCCCTCCCTTTACGGGATACAGACATTACGACCCCCCTCTGGGGTCGAGTTCGCTGGGGTGAGGGCGCAGGAGTCACAAGAAGGGTCCCCGAGGGGTCCCATTCTAGCTCCTCTACCTCCGAAGAGGGAGGAGCCACGATGGAGTCCTCTGGGACCTCCTCGGGGACTAGGGCAGAAGGGACTGGAGCAGCAGGCGGAGGGGGCGCCTCGGGAGCTGCAGCAGGCGGAGGGGGTGCCTCGGGAGCTGCAGCAGGCGGAGGGGGGGCCTCGGGAGCTGCAGCAGACGGAGGGGGCGCCTTGGGAGCTGCAGCAGACGGAGGGGGCGCCTTGGGAGCTGCAGCAGGCGGACGGGGCGCCTCGGGAGCTGCAGCAGGCGGAGGGGGCGCCTCGGGAGCTGCAGCAGGCGGAGGGGGCGGATGCGCAGGCGGCGAAGGCGGCAGCTTGGGCTCTGGAGCCGCGGACAGGTGCGGCTCTGGAGCTGCTGCAGGTGGAGAAGGCGGCTGCGCAAGCGGAGAAGGCGGCTGCGCAGGCAGAGAAGGCGGCCGCGCGGGAGAGGGATCCGCGGGCGGCGGCGGCCGCACGGGAGCGGGATCCGCGGGCCGCGGCTGCTGTACGGAAGCGGGGACCGCAGCCCTCTGGAGCTGGAGGAGCTGCCGAACGTCCTCTGCCATACTCTCCAGCTCTTCCTGGTCAGAGGTGGGAGTAAACGCAGCGAAGCTCCTCTGGAGTCGCGCCATAAGCTCTTTTACCTCCCGACTTACTGGAGGGACCAGTTCCTCCCAGATCCTCCAGAACAACCCTTGGAGGGCAAAGAACTGGGAGGCGCAGTCTGCCGGCTTCCCTGGGTGAGGCGCGGGTGGCGCCTCCGGGGTGGTTGCTGCAGGGGGAGAGAGCTGTGGGTCCGTAGGCGTTAACGGAGGGAGCTCCTCGGGACAGGCGATCGCCGGTCTCCTCCTCCTTCTCTGGTGCCCAGCGGTGACGAGAGGTGGCGCGATGTCCGTGAAAACGGACGGTGAGAGAATTGGCTCCGGCTCCTGGTAAGGGTAGAGGAAGGGCTCTTCCTCCTCGTCCTCACTCGAAGGCCAGTACCTCCACACGGGGTAGGAATCCTGTGGGGTCGGCCCTAGGGCTGCAGATCGGACGGGCTTCTCCTCCTCGTCCTCCGAAGCGATCCATAGCCGGGAGAGCGAACAGGCTCCCAGGCGGATCATCTCCTCCGGTATTCTCTTCCTTCTCCGGGTGCCTTTCTTTTTGCGGTCTGTCATTCTGTCACGATCGCTGAACGCGGATTAGGCGAACGGGCAGGCGAGCAGACAGGAAGCAGGCAGACAGGCGAATTACGGGCTAAACTAGGATTTTAATAAGGGAATCGGGGGAACGGAGAGCAGGAAACATCTGACGCAAACTAACATCAACAATGACAGACCATGGACTCGGGGCAGACACGGACTGATATACACGGGACTAAGCAAAGTAACAGGACACAGCTGGGTACAATCGGGAGAAAACACGTGGGTAATCAGGGGGGCGTGGCACACAGGAGGAGCGGACGAGCCGGGCGTAACAGGGAGGGGGGGCAAACGAATAATTATGAAATGTAAAGGGGACATGTCCCCCTCAGATTTAATGTAGGTGACATCCATGCTTATAGGGACTCTAGTTCTAGCTCTAGCTAACTACTCACTCCCAGTCAGACCTGTAGTGTGAGGTGTAGAGCTGGGTGGGGATCGGTGCCATTGGCTTTGGATGAACTGAACTGTCAGTGCTGTCACTCTAGCTTCACACCCCCTTGTGGAGCTGCAGTGCTGATGTTTCAGGGACCCCCCATGCCTGCATTCCCACCTGCCTCTCCCTCCTATTTATGCTGCCATAGCCTTATCTGCCAGAGCTTACATAATGCATTCATCTAACCGTTTGTACTGTCTCTAGTCTCCCCTAATTTTGATAATTGCACTTGTTATTTCCCTTACGTCTCCTGGACTGTGCTGCCTGGAGACCCCAAATTTTCAAGATATCCTGCCTACCCGACTACCTGAGACTACCTGTTATGCCCTTCTGGTGAGCTTGTCCTTCTGCCTGTGATGCCTTCCCCGTACGTCCTTCTGCCTGTGATACCTTCCCTGTACGCTCTTCTGCCTGTGATGCCTTCCCTGTATGCCCTTCTGCCTGTGACGCCTTCTCCGTACGCCCTTCTGCCTGTGACGCCTTCTCCGTACGCCCTTCTGCCTGTGACGCCTTCCCTGTACGCCCTTCTGCCGGTGATGCCTTCCCTGTACACCCTTCTGCCTGTGACGCCTTCTCCGTACGCCCTTCTGCCTGTGACGCCTTCTCCGTACGCCCTTCTGCCTGTGACGCCTTCTCCGTACGCCCTTCTGCCTGTGATACCTTCCCTGTACGCCCTTCTGCCCGTGATGCCTTCCCTGTATGCCCTTCTACCCGTGATGCCTTCCCTGTACGCCCTTCTGCCTGTGACGCCTTCTCCGTACGCCCTTCTGCCTGTGATACCTTCCCTGTACGCCCTTCTGCCTGTGATACCTTCCCTGTACGCCCTTCTGCCCGTGATGCCTTCCTTGTATGCCCTTCTCCCTGTGATGCCTTCCCTGTATGCCCTTCTGCCCGTGATGCCTTCCTTGTATGCCCTTCTCCCTGTGATGCCTTCCCTGTATGCCCTTCTACCCGTGATGCCTTCCCTGTATGCCCTTCTGCCTGTGATGCCTTCCCTGTACGCCCTTCTGCCCGTGATGCCTTCCCTGTATGCCCTTCTGCCTGTGATGCCTTCCCTGTACGCCCTTCTGCCCGTGATGCCTTGGGTAACCGTGTAATTCTGCTGATTTGAATGCATGTAACTGCTCAGTACTGATTACTTGCAACACCGAATTGGTTGGATTAGCTCATTAAGCCTTGAACTTCATAGACTGGTGTGTCTAATCATGAGAAAGGGAACTGAAGGTGGCCAATTGCAATTCCTGCTTCTCTTTGACTCTCCTCTGAAGAGTAACAGCATGGGATCTTCTAAGATCTCTCAAATGATCTGAAAACAAAGATTGTTCAGTATCATGGTTTAGGTTAAGGCTACAAAAAGAGGTTTAATTAAACTGTCAGTTCCAACTGTAAGGCATGTAATATATAAATATACTATTGGAAATGGCACTAAAAAAATATTAATCTGAAGTGGCTGCAAAGAAAAGTGTGAACGTTTTTGTGACCACATATGTCGCTGAGAAAATTGGTGATTATTGGTCGCTATTTCGGTACATTAAGTCACGTTAAGCCTTTTCCTTATAATGAGCGTCAATGGAGAGGAAAACGCGTAACGTAAGATGAAGTCCATATTCCTAGTATTTCGGTTTTGATTTTTTTTTGTCAGTTGATATGTCTGTGAGAAAATTGGTGGTTTTTGGTCGCTGTTTTTGTAGATTAAACCACATTAAGCTTTTCACGTTAAGCGTTTTATAACGTCCCAAAAGTAACCGTGGGGCGGGGACAAATGTGAAAAGTGAATCATGAGTAAGATAGTGTGATAATGATTTATGCGTGTTATTGATTTAAGTGTCACTGCAGAATCGCGTTTTATATGTACAAGTATGTGCGTCATGACAGAATTAGGTGGCGGCGGAAGCTTGTCCCCTTTCTCTTATTGTTACTTGTTATTAAGTGACATGGATAATATCCCCAAAAATCCTACGCCTTGTCACTGAGTCCGTGTTCATTTCTGCTTAGACCGCTTCCGCGTTTGATATGCAGCATTTCCTGTTTGTAAATGAAAGTGAAAGTATTTTAATGCTGGACTCTCCATTTTGTCAAGAAACACGGATAAGATTCTGTATTGCAAGATAAGATTTTAGTCAACAGATACAACGTAATAAATAAGCTATATTTGGGAGTGTATTGTATATGTTAGCGGATGCTATATACTGTTTCTCAAACCAGTCCTGCGACACCCCAGACATACATATGTGTCTGTATGTATGTTTGTATGTACTATGTTTACCCTTCGTGTTCATAGAGGCCCCAGCAGGAGTCATCTGGTCTAGATCGGCACAGAAATGGGGGGAGCTGCTTCTGAAATGACCCCCCCAGCGGAGTGTAAAACAAAGAGAACTGAGAGGTAAGACAGAACCTGTGTGTTTGTGCTGTTTTACACACGGTCATAAAAAATAAACGTTCCAGCATTCTCGAAAGAGTGAGTAATCAGTCTTAACTTAATTCACTTCCTCGAGACTTAACTGATTCAATACCGTGGGGTAGATTATTTATGTTTATCATTTATTTAGTTTATGAAATTTAATTTCCTCCAAGTATTTACATTTAATTATACTCCCTGGACGCGGTCCTCTGCTGCCACTTAGCGTTGATTCTTCAATTTTTCCACATAGTTGGGGCGCGAGGTGATTTTCTGAATTTGCGCTAAAATAAAGTTTATATTTTATAATTTTTTTTATTGGTAACTTGATGAAATTTATTGTGAGGATCCCAATTTAAGGCTAAATGTATATGACATTAAGCAACAACAGGCAAGTCTAGTAATGGAGACTGTAACAATGATACTAAACCTTTCATATTGGGGTCTTTATTTTAGGTGAGACTTTATTTCACATTAAAGCTAAATGTAAACAAGCATGTTTGCATGAAGAGCTTCACAGCATATCAAAGTACTTGAAGACAGAGCAGGAGGTTAAACAGCTGAAGGTTTAATGTGACCCTGTCCACATATGTATTATATTTATATAATGAGGATCTTTCCTCTCACTGTCCACAGTGTCCTGATGGAGAGAGCAGGCTCACCTGCACCCAGCTGTGTTTCCATGAAGAGTGACTGGTCAATGGACCCACCAATCACCTTCAGAGAGGGACGTTTACCTACAGATCAAAGGTAAATATACATTTAAACATTGTTTAAAACACTCAGACTCTCAGTCAAATGACATACAGGCACATACAAGCTAATAGAAAAAAATCAACTTTGAAATGTTAACTCATACAATTCCCATTGGTTTTGAAAATTTAAACAGAAGTTTTGTCTGTCTTCTGTATAAATCACATCTGAGGTTAAAGTCTGAGGATCACTGTAAAGACTGACTTCTAGTGAGCTGGAATTAGACAGTAGATTGAAAAGTGGATTTTAAATGTCAATCCTCAGCATGCAGCTGGAAAAGAGCTACTGCTCTATATTGATTAAGCATGACGGGACAATAGATTGTCTTCTTCTGGGATGGATGTTTCTGCTTTGATAATAAATAGATTCTCATGGGCTCTTTAGCTCTGTTCAGACTGAGACTTCAGTTTGAACATGTTTAGTGGAACAGATCCTGTTACTAATTAGCTAGTTATCATGGGATCGGGGGATGGTGCAGGTGAGGAAAGGATGATGATCCACAGTGCGGCTCCAACATGACAGGGGTTTATTTATAACAACACAGTCCAGAAAATAAGGGAACCACGAGGGGTCAAAAGGCTATAACAACAAAACACATGGGGACACTAGGAAAGACCAGGGCAACAGGGAGCAGGACTAAGGGGAAAATAACTACACAGGAATCCAATACACACAGAAAAAAAGGACGTGATCAACAACATGTGATACAATGACCAATTGAGGGAACTGACCACAGGCAGGAACTAAAATACACAGATCATGGGGACTAACGAAAGGCAGGTGTGAGGACTCAAAACAATCAACCAATCAGAGCAGACACTGGAAACAGGACACAGGTGGAATTAACTAACAATTAACAAACAGAACTAAGGAGCTATGAACCTGGGACCAGGGACAACACTTGTGAGAGAGAAACTGACTAGATGGATATTTTGTAATCAGCGTTTCATATGAACTTTATACAGCCTGTAACTTGTGGGTCTGGCCACCTGCAAGCAGCCCCCACTCACTGTAGCCTTTTGTGATTTTCCTGCTCTGTCTGATAAACAGGCTCTAAACTTGCATTTCTGTTCTCTAGCCTGCATTTCTGCTCAATCTAATGAGCACAAAGTTTAAGCACATATTGCTACACTAAGGTTAACTCTTAATTCTCTTAAACTGACATTCTTGCCTGTCAGCTGCATAACACTCAGGTACTTTTGCATTAGTTGCACAAACATACAGTTTCAAAGCTGGTTACAAAATGTCCCTCTAGTCAGTTTCTCTCTCACACTGGACAAGATCCTACGGAGCTGCCAGAGGTCACACCAGAGCCTGGGCCTGCTGGGAACCTGAGGTGCAGCCCAGCGAGAGACAGGAAGCCCCTGAGTATTACAGGCAGTCTAGTGTTAACCCTGGAAACAAGGGAGAGAATAAATCCCTTTGGGGTTAAGTCAGCTGCTTTGGAGCCAAAAGGGAAAGAGGAGTGATGTTGGGGGGAGGAGGAAGGGGGGGTATCATGCAAAATTTGTATATTGGTGTATTGTTATACATTTTATTGTAATGAAAATTATTATACAAATGGTTCGGTGTGAACATTTGATCTATGTATATTTTTAGCAAATAAAAATTTTAAAAATTAAGAGATCAGCTGGGGGTCCCTAAATTGCAGGAGGCATGGCTGTCCCCTCCCAGATCCCACCCCTGAATAGTTATGGTAATTAAGTTGAAATCTGTTTGAAATCATGTTAAACAGTTTACAAGAAGTAGCCAGTGAATGTCATTGAGTAACTGGGAGCTACATGCCAAACCGTCTCTCCTGGCTGCTACCTGCTGTCTCTCTGTGCTGCCACTAGGTGTCACTGCTTCTCTTATACTGTCATAAGCAAGCTGATGTCAGGAAGCCAGTCTAATGAAATAAGCTCAGAATGTGGATGGCAGTTACATCTATATAAATAACAATATAATGCTTGGATATTTGTGTTTTATTCACAGGGACCGAGTGAATAGATGCAATTCACATCCACATAAAGGAGACTTATCATCCATCTTCAAGGTGTGCATTTATTATTGAAGTATATTTTCTTAAATTTTATCTAAATTGACATATATCTTCTACAGATGTACAATAACTAGTTCATCCTATCAAAGAGATGATATTTACAATTAATGCTACATTCCATTTACCTCAGATGTCAGAAGTCATAGCTGTGAATGACGTCACACCCAAGTTACCCTCATTCCAGTACAGCAAGTCGGAAAGCCATTTAGCAAAACCAGGGACCTGTTTCAAAGAGCAGGATTTCTTGCTTAGCCAGATATCTTCTTGTATTTAATGTGCCCCAGTTTAAATGGCCTTCATCTTCATTCACTTATATTTAGCCCAGACTACTTTAAATCTGACAAGTTACCCGGCTAAGAAAGAAATCCTGATTTCTGAAACAGGCCCCAGTTGTATTCAGGTTAATTGTTAATTATTGTTAGCAATACCAGTTGATAACAACACATTACATGATATTTGCACATAAAAACACCATAGCAACAGAAAGCGATGTGTACAACCATAATACATAACTGCTAATAAACACTATAAAACTACAGCTTTAACTTCTGTTGATATAAAGTAGCCATTTTGAATTCTGAGGTCGGGGTTGTGGTGGTTCCCCCGAACTTCACGAGTTGGAATTCCGACTTCAGGGTTCCAGTTGAAATTTCACGCTAGGAAGTCCAAATGTCCAAGTTACAAGTTGAAATGGAATGCAGCATAATTCACAAATGAAGTTATAAACAGATACGGTGCCAGGAGTGATAATAATTAAACTGTAACTGTTCATTTCAGTTACTGGAGAAAAAAGCTCAAACGTTTCTGAAGGATGAGCTGATAAAATTCAGAAGGTACCTGGATCAGAATGACCCAGAATGCTCTGAGCCTCAGCTGGAGGAGGACAATGACCTGGACAGTGATGGTCAGATGCAGAAGACCTGTGGTAGAGAGGGAGCTCTGAAGATCACACTGTACATCCTGAGGACCATGGAGCAAAATGATCTCGCTGACATGCTGGAGAAGAGTAAGAGCTGTACCTCATTCAGTGTGTGTTTGATTTACTGCAGAAAAAGAGTTTATGAAAAAATGTTTATTACGTTTCAGTTTATCATTTATTCAAGTTCATTTAATTTGACTTAAATGAGTAAAAATGTTTTTTGAAAAGGTCTCATTTCATTTCAGGGCATCTTCTGTCGCAGTATCAGCGCACAATCAAATGTAATCTGAAGAAGAAATTTGAGTGTGTATTTGAAGGGAAAGCTAAGGAAGGACAGCCAACACTTCTCAAAGAGATTTACACAGAACTCTACATAACTGAAGGGGGAGCTGGAGGAGTCAGTGATGAACATGAAGTGAGACAGATTGAAACAGCATCCAAGAAAAGGGTAACAGAAGATACTACAGTCAAGTGCAATGATATATTTAAACCCTTATATGGACGTGCGACACCTATCAGAACTGTACTCACAAAAGGGGTCGCAGGTATCGGGAAAACAGTCTCTGTGCAGAAAGTTATTCTTGACTGGGCAGAAGGAAAAGCAAACCAGGACATTCACTTCATATTTGCTCTTCCTTTCCGCGACCTGAATTTGATTAAGGATGAATACAGTCTGATTGATCTGCTTCACCACTTTGTCCCAGAACTGAAATCGCTTGAATCCAGTGAGCTGTGTAGGTACAAAGTTTTGTTGATCTTTGATGGTCTGGATGAGTGTCGCCTTCCTCTAGATTTTCAGAACAATGAGAGCTGGTTTGATGTAACAAAGAAAACATCACTGGATGTGCTGTTGACTAACCTCATTAAGGGGAATCTGCTTCCATCCGCTCTCCTCTGGATAACCTCCCGGCCAGCAGCAGGCAATCAGATACCTCCTGAATGTGTCCACCAGGTGACAGAGATACGAGGGTTCAGTGATCCCCAGAAGGAGGAATATTTCAGGAATAGATTTAGTGATCAGAGCCAGGTTAACAGGATTATCACACATGTGAAATCATCAAGGAGCCTCTTCATCATGTGCCACATACCTGTGTTCTGCTGGATTTCAGCCACTGTCCTTGAAAGGCTTTTTAGTGAGACTGACACGGGAGAAATTCCAAGGACTCTGACTGAAATGTACACACACTTCCTGATCTTCCAGGTGAGCTTAAAAAATGACAAGTATATGAAAAACTATGAAACCAAGCTTAAGGAATACAGCAAGGAATTCCTTTTGAAACTTGGTAAACTGGCTTTTGACAACCTTGAGAAAGGCAATCTCATATTTTATAAGCAAGATCTGACAGAGAATGGTGTTGATGTCACAGAGGCTTCAGTTTACTCTGGAGTGTGTACAGAAGTCTTTAAAGAGGAGTATGGGTTGTACCAGGAGAAGGTGTACTGCTTTGTGCATCTGAGCATCCAGGAGTATCTCGCTGCTTTATATGTGTTTCTGTCAAACTCATCAGCTGACCTGCTGAAGACTGCAGTGGATCAGGCATTAAAGAGCAAGAATGGACACTTGGACCTCTACCTCCGCTTCCTCCTTGGCCTCTCAACAGACTCCAGTAAGATTCTGTTACAAAAACTACTGGGAGAGACAAGACCCAGCTCACATAACATTAAGGAAACGGCCCAGTATATCAAGGAGAAAATTCAGGAGAATTTATCTGCAGAAAGGACCATCAACCTGTTCCACTGTCTGAATGAACTGGGTGACAATTCTCTAATAGAGGAAGTACAAAGATACCTGAGTTCAGGAAGCCTTTCAGCAGCAGACCTCTCACCTGCACAGTGGTCAGCTCTGGCCTTTGTGTTACTGATGTCAGATAAGGAGCAGGATGTGTTTGATCTGAAGAAATACATCAGATCAGATGAAGGTCTTCAGAGGCTGCTGCCTGTGATCAAGAAATCTAGGACAGCTCTGTAAGTGATCTTACATACGTCTGTTGCTAAAGAAGTACAGATGTTATTCGTGATACTGCTTTTATATATCATCACAACAACTAGAGTGTATTTATATGGACACCTAGAAATTCTTTTTCATTCTGGATACTACAGGATATGTATATTTTTTAACATTCTTGGTGTGGTGTGTGGTTCAGTGGGTTTGGACTGTGCCTGTGGTCAGAAGGTCACCGGTTTAAATACCTGGCCGGTAGAGTAATGCTGGTTTTGGGCCCTTGAGCAAGGCCCTTACCCCCCAGCTTCAGGGGGCTGGATGCTGGCCAATCCTGCGCTCTGACCTGTATGTGTGTATCAGAGAGAGCAAGATCATAGAGGCGACAGCACTATTTTACCAGGGGGATGAATAAAGCATCACTATTTCATCCCTATCTGACAGGATTGATAATTGTCTGATTAGTGTTTTGGAAATTTAACAGGTTCTCAGGTACAGCAAAACAGAAAATAAGGATTTCAGTCATGGTGTCAGCAATTCAAAAGTCATATAAAAAATGTAATTAAAATAACTTAAGCCCTTCTTGACATTCAAATCGGGGGCGGCATGGTGGTGCATTGATTAGCACTGTTGCCTCACACCTCTGGGACTTGGGTTCGAGTTTCCGCCTGGGTCACATGAGTGTGCAGTTTGCATGTTCTCCCCATGTCATCGTAGGGTTTCCTCCGGGTAGTCCGATTTCCCCCCCACAGCCCAAAAACATACTGAGGCTAATTGGAGTTACTAAATTGCCCATAGGAATGCGTGTGTGTGTCAATGGTGTGTGAGTGTGCCCTGCGATGGGCTGGCCCCCCATCCTGGGTTGTTCCCTGCTTCATGCCCATTGCTTCCGGGATAGGCTCCGGACCCCCCGCGACCCAGTAGGATAAGCGGTTTGGAAAATGGATGGATAGATGGATGGATGGACATTCAAATCCCACATAAACATGTACAGTTACACATATCCCAGGCAGGAACTGAACCCAAAACCCTAGAACCCCTGGGTCGGCTGTAGTGCTGATCACTGAGCCCCAGCGCTGCTCAGAGCTTTATAAAAATACTTATGCATATATTACAGAGTCTCAGGGTAACTCACCCTGTAAGGTCATTAAACAGCAGGTTTGTCTCAGCTGGGGAGTGTCAAGTAAAAACTATTTATGTTTCTGACTAGGACAAATAACAGCTATATGCTACATGTGTTATTGTACTTTTTTTATTTTTATATTTTATTTGAAATACCTGTGTGTGATGTATGTATTTATATCTTAACACGTTTCCTTTTCCAGGCTGGACAGCTGTAGACTCACAGAGACATGCTGTGAAGTTTTGGCTTCAGCTCTCAGATCAAACTCCTCTCAGCTGAGAGAGCTGGACCTGAGTGACAATGACCTGCAGGATTCAGGGGTGAAGCTGCTGTCTGCTGGACTGGGGGATTCACACTGTACACTGGAGATACTGAGGTCAAAATTACGGCATATTCCACACTGTAATGTGTAATTGATGAAAGCTTCATTGAAGTCGTCAGATTTACATAAAAGTAATACTCATAGTGGTGAGGTGTTTTAATTTATTGGAGAGATATTGTCTGTCTCTCTGCAGGCTGTCAGGCTGTAGAGTCACAGAAGAAGGCTGTTCGTCCCTGGCTTCAGCTCTGAGGTCAAACCCCTCACACCTGAGAGAGCTGGACCTGAGCTACAATCACCCAGGAGACTCAGGAGTGAAGCTGCTCTCTGCTCTCCTGGAGGATCCCAGCTGTAAACTGGCGAAACTGAAGTGAGTAGAGAGTGTGTGTCTGTCCTGCTATAGACTCGTGTATGTGGAGAAAATGCAACAATCAAATAAATGGATACAGCAGCACTATGTCATTCTGCTTCTGCTATAGTGTGGACCACAGTGGGGAGTGCAGGACCAGACCAGGGATCCATAAATGTAAGTTTGTTTGCATGTTTTTATTCTTAACACTGTCAGTCCTACTTTATGAAAGCATTCACACAATTATTGTGATGTGTGTCTGCTTTTTTTATTTTCATTTGTTGGGCTTAAAGATGACAACTTTCTTAAATAACAATGGGAGTCTGGGAACTTCTGTAGTAGTCCTGTTTTGAGATTTGTTAGTATCGTCCTAAGACAGCACCCGTAATCTCCCCAAACTGGCTGTGACACCGAACGTCACCTCAGTCTGCACTAGTGATGGGAATTTCGGCTCTTTTTAGTGAGTCGGATCATTTGGCTCAGCTCACCAAGTAGAGTCGGCTCTTCCGGCTCCCAAATGACTCTTCATTTTATTACTTCTGCTTCAGCCAGATTCAGTGCTGTTTTGACCCATGATTGATATGTGTACTAAACCATATAATTTCCTCAATACCATGATTTTACATTATGTTTGGTATAAAAAGATATTGAACATTATATAAGTGGAAATTTTGTTTTTGTCCTTGATCTATTAATTACAGTCAAATAACATAAATAACAAATCACAATTAAAAAATAATAAATAAATTACAACGTGCAAAACACCAGCATCCAACAGTTTTAGGTTCTATCCACTATAACAACTATCTACCACCTTTCTAACAGTGTAATATTTTAACATTTCCTTTGGCGCAGAAAGGCTAAGTGCCTCCGCTTAGACGGGCTGATCCGCCTTCTGGCAGTAGCAGGCACGCTAGCCTGTCTTTTTCCTTCCATCTGAACTGTTGGATGCGCAGTTCCTAAGTGTCTGTGAAGATTGTTTGTGGATCCTGCTCGAAATGACAGTTTCATCTTGCAAACTGTGCATCTGCCTTTGAGTTATCATAGATATTAAAATGCAACCAAATGCCGCTTCGCGTGTCCGACTATCACTCATCTTGCGTATTATTCACGCACCACACTCCCTCTTTCTCTCCTCCTCTCCCTCCCTCGTGCTCTGTACCTGTACACCGTCAGCACGTGCATCGCCGCCGCCACTCCCCCCCCCCAGCCCTTTGAGTCATCACGTGATCGGTCGCGCGGCTCACACGCCATTAACACAAACTTCAGTCCCAGGCAGAGCAGCATGGCGCGCTGAGCCGCGGAGACGTTTTGTTTGATAAAAATGGCTCTCGGTCAGGATCCAGATCTTTTGAGCGGCTCGTTCGCGACCGACACATGACTAATCGGCGCTGCACGCTGCTGGAGGGGGGCATGTGTCCGAACGAGTTTGAAGGAGGTTCTTATTTTGAAGTTAAGACAAACTAACTTCTAGTGGTACATTTTATGGTACAATTTCATGTTTAACATGTTTTATTAATGCTGTTTATAATTTTATGTACCTGTAATTAAGGCTATTAATTTAGCACGCGCAGCATTTCGGCGCGTCTTCCCGCCGCGTCGCGCGCCGTCCGACATTTCCTGAGGTATTTCACATACTTGAATTTCTGCTTCATTTTTATATTTTATGCATCGTACAGAATAATAGAGCGCAGGCTAAAGTGCAGTTGGGTCCCCAGCGAGTCTCTCAGCGCGGCGTGTCTCACAGCGCAGGGGGCAGCCGGAGCGCCGCAGACTCGGGCGGCTACATGAGTATATTGGGAATAAAATGTGTGTATTGGAGCGAGTTCTGTGTTAGTGAGTGTGTGAGGTGTGACAGTGATAATGATGGAGATGCTGGGCTTCGTCATGGGATTAATCGCTCTTCCTCTTGCCTACAGACTCCTGCCAGCTGACGCTGGACCCCAACACAGCAAACAGATACCTGTCTCTGTCAGAGGGGGACAGGAAGGTGACACTGGGGGCAAAGCAGCCATATCCTGATCATCCAGAGAGATTTAACTTCTGGTGCCAAGTTCTGTGCAGAGAGAGTCTGACTGGTCGCTGTTACTGGGAGGCTGAGTGGAGTGGAAATGGAGCTGACATAGGAATGACTTATAAAGGAATCGGGAGGAAAGGACACAGTGCTGACTGTGAGCTTGGATACAATGACAAGTCATGGATGCTGTTCTGCTCTCCTGACAGATACTCTGTCTGTCACAATAATAAACAGACTGTCATACCCATAAAGCCCTCAGACTCCCGCAGAGTAGGAGTGTATCTGGACCAGGCGGCTGGTACTCTGTCCTTCTACAGAGTCTCCTCTGATGGACTGACCCTCCTGTACAGCTTCACCTCCTCATTCACTGAACCCCTCTATCCAGGGTTTAGGGTTTATGACGACTCCCCCGTGTCGCTGTGCATGCTGGGATAGCTCACTGTGTGCTGGAGGAATCATTTTTACCTTATCAGAGTGTCACATGTCGCTGCTTCTCCACGGCAAAAAGGTAAAATCTCTGCTTTATAACCAGTATGACCCTTTTTACTCTGCATGAAGTGTGACGTATGTTAGACAGAAATAAATAAATGTTTGTTCACTTTGCCAAACTCATGCAAAATGACTGTTTTTCTCTGACTTTTGTTCTATGTTGTCTGTTAATGCATCAATAATGCAAATTCATAGTACATGCAGTCGTACCAATAGAGTGAATTCTGATTCTGAATAAAATTAAATGTAATGAAATGTAAGCCTGATGGGTGGGGGGGCTTTTTCTCTCCCCTGTATATGTACATTTTATATATTTCTGTCTGTATATTGTATTTTCTGCCTGTACACTGACAATAAAAGCTTCCTATTCTATCATATTAATGTCCTGGTTCAGCGCTGCTCAAAGCATAAGTGAGGTAACTGAGTAACGTAAAACATATAATATAATTAAACAAATACACTTTACTGTAATTTCACTGACACGATTAGATTAAATCAGCATATATAATAACCATGTAAAAGGAGGCGGGAGACATAACAGCGAAAGCAAAAAATATCCGTAGAGTTAAAAACAAAACTTATAAATCAGTAATACACGTTAGAATAAATGATCAAAATACAAAAAACAAGAATAAAAATTTCCTAACTAAACCTGTGAACTGCTACACCTGACAATCGACAAGCTAATTAGCAAACGGCGTCTCTCTGACCCCTATTAAAACACGGGAAAAGAGTCATTAAAAGCCGAACTAAGTCCTTACAACTAAGTAAATAATTGCACAAGTAATTAACACTATAACGCCACATGTATCATATTTGATCCCAATATTTCTAAGACCTCTACGTCAGTAATAGGATTACCGCTTTCCTCAAAAACCCGCTGTATATAATCCTATACCTGTATTCTGCCCTCTGGTGGATGACCTATGTACTGCAGGTGGAAAACGTCTTTTTTTTTTCAAGAATCAAAGACGGCTGCACTTTGCGATGGGCTGGCCCCCCATACTGGGTTGTTCCCTGCCTCGGCAGCATATTGCAGGGCGGGGCGACGACCCCCAGCTCCTCAGGCAGCAGCAGGCTGGGGGGCGCACGTGTGAAAATGCCCCTTGTTCTTCACCCTCTGTAATGTTTGTATTCTTCCGTTTTCATGCCTGTCACATGACAGAAATATCATCCACACTCCCACTGACTCACTGTAAATTCTCTGGGATAGAAAAATTAGCTCTGGTAAATTTTAATGTCTCCACCAATATGTAGGGAAATTAATTACATTTTAATTAAATATTATTTAATGACGATTATCAACTAATTGTTACACTGAATGGTTGGTTCCTTCAAACTCAGTTACAGAATCCCTGTGAGTCTGTTAACGTAAGACTTAAATAGGATTCAATAATTATCAGTATAGCTTAGTAACCTGGGTTAGAATGTTCGTCCACCGAGCTACATCACCAGGTAATGTAAACGACTGGTAGGGAAGCTGCTCTCACGGCCGTTGAGAGAGAGTGTCGTGATATTTCAGGCGATTTGAGGTTTCGGAGCTTAGGAGCCAGATTGCACAGTCAGTGACTATAGTGAGGACTCAATGAACGGAGGCTGAAGTTGTATAAAAGGCATGTATTTATTTCTACCTAATACTGTACTAACGTAAGACAGACATTGACTTAACAAATAACAAACACAAATTAATGGAATGATCTGCTTTCCAGGATTGATAATATATACCTTGATTCAGTCTTTTAACACAGAATAGTACAAGACAAATAAGTGCTAACGGACCACAAAGATCAAATAAGAGCCAACAGAGGAATGTAAAAGGGGGGGGGTGTTAAATAAAGAAAGAAAAAACCTCTGATAGTTAGGAGACCCACTGAGATACCTGGTGACATTATTTACATTATTTAATTTTCACGATTCCTCTGATTTAACCATGAGAGCTTGTATGCAGGGGTAGCTGTACATATATATTTATCCATATTTATATAATGGTTCAAGTGAGAAGGGTAAGATAGGTGATACTCTGTGAAACACAGTTATAAGGGCGGCACACAAAACACTAAGACTGTCTAAGGACACAGACAGACATAACCTATATGGATACTGAGACTAGCAATAATAAGTAAACCCACATACAGGGTATATACAGGCCAAACTTAAAAGAGAACTTTCTTCTGGGTGTTTGGTGAGTCTGTGGTTTGTAAGACAGGATGGAAAGGGAGGGGGGTTGCGTGCCAAGTTGAGGGACCCCTACCCTTCTACTGCCCGTAGTTCCCTAAATATTTGGGCCATAAAAGCTGGAATGCTGGCCTCCCTTGTTGTATGTGTGTGTGTGGGGGGGGGGTGGTCACTAACCCCCCTTTGGCCAACGAGTACCTCTCATACCAGGTTAGGCCTTGTCTCAGGCAACCTGGAATCTCAGCCCTGTCATATATGTGTTATATGTGTGTTTGTCTGTGTGTGTGTGTGTGTGTGTGTGTGTGTGTGTGTGTGTGTGTGTCTGTGATCCTATACTAGAGAGTTTCCTGCTCCCTTCACACATGGGGGTTAATCAGAAATTACCCCGACTTTATACTAAGTAGCTAGCAGGATAAACTCCTTTTACCATCCGGTACGACTGATTCAGACATTTATGTTCACATGTACAGCCCCTCTGGGGAATGTGAAGAACAGTCTGGGTGACAGTGCATGTCTGAATGGGGCGAAAGTGACAGAAACACAAAGTCATAGATAAATCAGTCTAAACTAAACGAGGTTCACAAGGATGATTGATATTTCTTTAGTGAACATTCAGAAATCGTTTGCTAACCCTGCACACTGGAAGCTCCCAGCCCAGACCTGCACACATCTACGTGTCTAAAGTTCACAGGGAGAGAAGCCTGGACGGCTGTTCATACTGACTTGCTCTATGACAGACTGCAGAGGGCGCTGTGCTGCCATTTATTCCAGTTCATTGAATAATACGATGGCTTGTCATCTCTCTGTCTGACACAGTTCTGCCAATCAAAGGCAGACTTTCCTAGAGACTGACCGAGAGAACGACTCCAGCAGTGAAGGCTGAACTGACCCTGTTATCTGGCCTGATTAACAACCTGGGAAAGACTGATGAGGTTTGACTGTAAGAGAGATTTACCAGCATATGATAATAAGGTGAGAACAGATCCAATAAGTGAGCAGAGTTAAATCTCTCTTACTAACATTAAACCTCATGAGCCTGTGTGGAAGGTGCAGGAGCTGTTGGGCCATTTTAAACACAAGGTCAGCATGTTGGGGGAATGACATGCAGGCGTCCATAGCTGTGCCCAGGTGTTTAAATGCCTCAGCCTGCTCTACCTACTGGCCGCTCAGACTAAAGGCTGATTTATACTTCTGTGTACAACCTACACCATCAGTACATTTTCCAAAGAAACACTGAGTAGTTTAATTTCATTTTTGTTCATATTTGTGTGTGAGAGTGGGAGGAGCTTCCTGCTTCTCAGGCTGCAGTAGGTGTGGTTTGGACTGAGGCCAGACTGAGAAGAACAGACTGGGCAAATACTGGATCTGTGGTTTATGAACAAAATAGTACATTATACACACTGTACTCACTGTAAACATTCATTTAGCTTTAATGAGCATAAAAGTTACTGATATTGTTTTTTTTTACCAAAACCAGAAATAATACAATTTAATATTGTAAAGAGAAATTAGGGGGGGGGGGGCGTTGCCACAGTGATCAGCACTGTTTCCTCGTACCTCAGGGACTGGGGTTCGAGTCTCCACCCCGGCTCAGTGAGTGTGGAGTTCGCATGTTCACCTCAAGGTTCTCCAGTTTCCCTCCACCGCTGAAAATCTGTGATTTGGAGTCACTGTCTGTAGGTGTGAGTGTGTGAGTGTGAGTGTGTGAGTGTGAGTGTGTGAGTGTGAGTGTGTGGGTGTGAGTGTGTGAGTGTGAGTGTGTGAATGTGAGTGTGTGAGTGTGTGAGTGTGAGTGTGTGAGTGTGAGTGTGTGGGTGTGAGTGTGTGAGTGTGAGTGTGTGAATGTGAGTGTGTGAGTGTGTGGGTGTGAGTGTGTGAGTGTGAGTGTGTGAATGTGAGTGTGTGAGTGTGTGAGTGTGAGTGTGTGGGTGTGAGTGTGTGGGTGTGAGTGTGAGTGTGTGAGTGTGAGTGTGTGAGTGTGTGAGTGTGCCTTGCAATGTGTCTGCAGCCCATCCTGGGCATCTTCTACAAGAGGTTCCAGTCTCACACAACCTTGAATGGATGAAAAGAGAAATTATGTAGTTGACAGACTGGTAGGAGAGAGCAGTTATACTGAGAATTAACCTCTGTGTCCATTTAGATTTTATTAGTCTTTTATTTGCTTTTTTCCCCAAATGAAGCAGATTTACAGCAGACAGCTGATGGGGTTTCAGGTTGTCATGTGGCGTCAGGCGTAACATGCAGTTATAGACAGACTGTGTCAGGTTTAGACAGAGAGCTTTTATGATCACTGTCAGCCCACAGACTTGAATTTTACATTTTTCAACATAATCCACATGATAAATGTCAGGTTTCTTCATTTTGTTTCTGTTTCTGTGCTGGGAGTGTATCTGTCTCAGGAAGGAGAGCCAGACATTTTCCAGGAAGTAGTAATGAAACTTTTTTTTCTAGATATTTATTTTAAAATACCAAGTTAAAATATAAAAGCCTAATTTAACATGACCAGCTTCTGCCAAGCCGAGGAGGAGAAAGATAAGCTTGACGAAACTATACAGAAGAGCTGTAGTTGTAGTAGTAGTAGCAGTAATAATAATAATAATAATAATAATGATAATAATAATAAATGAGGATGATGAAACAGGAGACGACTTTAAGCAAGGTTTCATTTACATATCAGACTTTCAAAAAAGTATAACGATAATTATTGAGGGTTGAACATTTATAATTATCAAAAATAAACAGAATGAAAATACAATAAATACAAAATTTTACAAAGGAATAAATAAACATCATAATATTGAATGTTAATATCAATCAAACGATGCAATTAAGAAATATTCAATATACTGTCTCTAAATAATCACAGTTACGCAGCTGACAAAATGTCTGTCTAACAGTATTGGTATAATTCCAGTTTATTTTCAATTCATTGCAGTTCGGGCCATTTTGCCATTTTGATGACCCCTATTGGAACTTTAACATTTCACTTTATACCAACTATGCACTGCATACAAATTAAAGTCCTCTATACATTTTCTGTATATCTACAGTAACTCCAAAGATAAAATAGATTCCCAGCAGGGCCCTGACTCCCACTGAGATGTCATCTGGTTTCATAATGTTAACTCCATCCATCCTTACATACTGAAGATGCCCACAAGCATAGGAAACACTACACATGGCAAATCGTTTACATTTAGCTTGATGGTACAACGAGCATTGAACTTACAAGCTAAATGCTGACAATTTCATGATAATTAAAAAAGTTTGAATAAACATTTGTAAGCGTATTTTATTGATACAGTATGGACTCTTGCTGGAGTGGTTATGATTAACAACTAATAAAACGTCGGTTGTCCTATCAAGGTAAACATAAATGATTTCTTAATACCACTTAATAAAAATGCACCTTGTAAAGAACAGCTTTTGTTGATGTGAACTTTAAACTTAGGCGATAACTTGGAACTGCAACATCTGCCTAACAGCTGAGCGATACGTCACATGGAGAAGGAATTCGGACGGCAGAAGAGATTTGGCATGACAGCCCCCGTTCAAGACCAGTTAACTTTTAGCCCTTGTTAGCAATATCAGTTGATAACACAATACGCTGTATTTTGCACATAAAAACACCGTAGCAACACATCCACAGATAGCAGTTGGACAGTACTGTTTGCCTGACCAGTCTAATGAGCCACAAATAAGGCATAAGTGCTAAGAAATATTACAAAACTACAGCTTCCAACTGTTTAAAACGCCATGAAAAATTATGCCATTAAAAGCGGGATCTACGAAACATCGCACCGCTAGCACATAAAGCACAGACCGTATCGTGGTCAGTACTGTTCTTCCTTTAATTTACAGAAATTTTTATAATGTTCAAATGTTTTAATAAAGGGCTTTATGTTTAAGTATATGGGATCATTTAAAAAAATATATATTATTATTATTATTATTATTATTATTTTAACCGTGGCGTAGAATTGGGTATCAAGCATCTTGCGATTCCATTGCTATTGGTACCAGTTACTGCATTACTGGTATTGCGACATCCCTATTCAGGTCACACCCTTCTTTCAGAAAACTGTAGCACAACTGTGTTTGTGGAGGAAAAACTTAGGAAGAGGAGCTGGTCTGAAGTCCTGACGGGAGCTGGAGCGCCCTTTCTTTGGAACAGTGTGGAGCCGTCCTCCATTACTGCTTATCCTGTACAGAGGGGTGGGGAGCCTGGAGCCTGTCCCAGGTGGCACAGGGCGGGGGACACAATGGGTAGGATAGTAGTTTATAGCAGAGCAGACACTTACACACACAATCACACACTAAGGGCAGCTTAGAGATCCCAATTGGCTGATCACATGTACAAGGAGAAAACCCTCTTGAGAACATGCCAGCTTCACACACAGAGTTAAGCCAGGTCAAGTCAAGTAGACTTTACTGTCATACTACCCATGTAGAGGTGTAAAGTGGCATGAAATAACATCCCCCAGGAAACAAAGTGCAATAATCAAACCAGAAGTGACAAGGGGAAGGGTTGCACAGCACTTAATGTTAAGGACAGTGTGAAATGGGGCTGGAAACAATGGTTTAAATGGCTTATATACATGCAATGTGTATCTAATCAATGAATACAGCAGCATAAAGGAGTGAAATAAATATAGTGAATTGAATATATAGATAATAATATAGGGGGCGACATGGTGGTGCAGTGGTTAGCACTGTTGCCTCACACCTCTGGGACCCAGGTTCGAGTCTCCGCCTGGGTCACATGTGTGCGGAGTTTGCATGTTCTCCCCATGTCCTCGTGGGGTTTCCTCCGGGTACTCCGGTTTCCACCCACAGTCCAAAAACATGCTGAGGCTAATTGGAGTTGCTAAATTGCCCGTAGGTGTGCATGTGTGAGTGACTGGTGTGTGAATGTGCCCTGTGATGGGCTGGCCCCGCATCCTGGGTTGTTCCCCGCCTCGTGTTCATTGATTCCGGGATAGGCTCCGGACCCCCCGCGACCCAGTAGGATTAAGCGGTTTGGAAAATGGATGGATGAATGGATAATAATATATTAAAGTAACTAGTGCCAGTGTGTTTGGGGGATGGGTGGGGGGTGGGAATATACTCAGGAACAGGTAGGGGGTAAGATTGGCAGCAGGGTATTCAGTGTCCTGGCACTCTTGGGGATGAAGATGTTGCTGAACCTGACAGAAGAGGCTCAGATGTACCTTCGTCCAGGGGGAAGCAGGACAAGGATTCCATGGGAACGATAGGAGGAGACTTCAATGGTAGATGCTTTGTGGGGCCAGTGTTTCTGGAAAATGTCCTTGTCCTTTTTTACGCGCTACTGTATGTACTATCCACTGCAGGGACTTGCAGTCTTGGACTTAGACAGTGATGCAGTTGGTCAGATCACTCTCTATCCTGCCCTCCTAGGATACGGTGAGAATGGGGTTGGAAGTCTCTTCTGCTCGGGAAGTGGAGATGCTGTTCTGCCTTTGTGACCCGTGTAGTGGGGTTAAGAGTCCAGGTGAGGTCTTCTGCCAGGTCCACTCCAAGACATTTGGTGCTCCTGACTCTCCACTGTGGATCCCTCTACAGTTAATGAGGAGTGGACAACCTGGGCGTCCCGGTAGACAGTCGTCTCTTTTGACTTGTCCAGGTTGAGAGACAGATTGTTGCTCTTGTCTCAGTCCTGCCAGCTGTTCCACCTCCAGTCTGTATGCTGACTCTTCACCTTTGTTGATGAGACCCACTACTGTCATGTCATCAGCAGAACGGATGATGCTTTTTGAGCTGTACTTTTCAGTGCAGTCATGAGTCAGCAGGGTGAAGAGAAATGGGCTGAGCATACAGTCTTGTCGGGGTGTCAGTGCTCAGTGTGGTGATGCTGGAGATTTTGTTGCCCCCAGGAGTGCTGGAGTGTGCGGAATGGTGGACCTGAATAACCAGGGCCCTACTTGGATGGGGGGTCTTCCATAAGCCCTGCAAATTGTTGTGATTTTGGTTTCTATTTTTAATTATTTTTCTTCTTATAGAGATAAATAACTTACATGATAAGTTCTCCTCATTTGCCTGTTTCCATTATCCACTTATCTGCTTTCCTGCTATCCTCAAAAGCAAAAGTGGTTTGATCCTCCCTGTCTATCGTATAAATAATGTATTACAAAGTACATTTGTAAGTCACAAAGGAATGTGTCTGTTTTTTTACTATGAACCATTGTATTTAACTCCATCCATCCATTTTCCAAACCGCTTATCCTAATGGGTCGCAGGGGGTCCGGAGCCTATTCCGGAAGCAATGGGCACGAGGCAGGGAACTACCCAGGATGGAGGACCAGCCCATCGCAGGGCACACTCACACACCAGTCACTCACAGATGCACACCTATGGGCAATTTAGCAACTCCAATTAGCCTCTCCATGTTTTTGGACTATGGGGGGAACCCCACGACGACATGGGGAGAACATGCAAACTCCGCACACCTGTGACCCAGGCGGAGACTCGAACCCGGGCCGCAGAGGTGTGAGGCAACAGTGCTAATCACTGCACCACCATGCTGCCCCAGTATTTAACTCAAAATTTTAATATAACAGGCTTCATGACATTCCGTTTGTAAGTGCAACTTGTCCATGATTCAAACGTTCTTAACCTGGGGACTGCCTACAACTGATGATGTAGCTTTTATGTAAGATCTATGAAGCATATTTTGTGATAATGTAATACATTTCATCAGTTCAGCGATGTGCATAGACTTTTCTGTGTGGGTGTCAGACCACTAAATTGTCGGTCGGGGGCGGGGGAAGGTCCCCTCGATAAATTCTGCTGACTGGTAAATTTCCCTGCTTAGGATGGGGGCCATTTATCTGATCGTCAGTTATCATTTGCCCCCCCCACACACACCCTGCACATGCCCACATTACAAAGTCATCAATCCTTCATTAATTATTGATACAGGAATCTTCCATTTATCTTATAAAGTTCCTGACCAATTCGTTCACAGTGAACGAGTCCCTTGGGTCTCTCATTCTCGTTATGAATGAGCTGGTGAGTGAGTGGATGAAGACGAGTGTCTGTCATTCACCCACTGACTCACCAACTCCTTTAGCATGAAGTCAATGGCAAAGTTTCTCCAGTTTTAGACGATAAGACGTCTCATTCCTAAGATGGTGCCAGTGTGTGTGGCCGGCCGTCTTCCATGATTAGCTCATGTTGCTGTTTGTCTGTGTTGTGATTTTTGCTGGAAATCTTTGCTCCTTACTGGTATGTGATGGACAAGCTGTTTACGATATTTGTTCTGCTATGAAATGCCGGATTATTTTTTAAAGAGAACTTTTATTGGTAAACAGTTATCAGCAGTTTTATATTACAGTTTTGAGGTGATTATGTTTGAATTGGACCACCTACATCTGGTATTTATTGCTGTGATCTACTGGCCAACAAATTATAATAAAGATTTTTATAACTTTCTGACTTATTTTATGGCAAAATATGACCAGGTTTTGAATGTGAGTGATTTTAAACATATTTGCTGCTCGCCTAAGTCACTAGTTAAAGACTTCCTGAATCTTACTGAATCTTTTGACCTGTAATAGGTCCAACTTAAGAACATGGCCGTACTTTAGACCTTGTACTATCATATGGTCTGTCTGTTTTTAATATGACGGTTCACAAGGCCGATTTCTCTGATCATTCCCCCATTCTGATCAATAGTTATCTTCCATGTTCTGCCCCTAAGTCTTGTGCGGCTCCCAGTGTTTCCCACAGATGAAGCCTTCTACTGCTACCAAATTTGTAACTGTGTTTAATGATGCTGTTGGGCCGTGTTTAGAGAATATTCACTGTGCTGATATGGAGGAGCTAACTTCACGTTTGTACTCCACTTGCCAGGATATTTTAGATGTCACTGCCTCTCTTAAAGTTTGTCCTTCTAAGCCAAAAGGACAGAGTTCTTTCTATGGCAGCATGTGCATTTTAAAACAGTGATGTGTAAAGTGCAGAGGTGTAAAGTCATGGTTCACAGTTGAGTTCAGCATGTTGAGGAGTCTGACGGCTTGTGGGAAGGAGCTCTCTCGCAGTCTGGTCAATCGGGCTTTGATGCTGCGGTAGCGTCTGCCAGATGGGAGCAGCATGAAGAGTCCATGTGAGGGGTGGGAGGAGTCCAGCACAATGTGGGAGGCCTTTCTGATGCAGCACTTGCGGAAGATCTCCTGCGGTGAGGGGAGAGACGTTACCAGCTGCTTTAACAATCCGCTGCAGGCTCTTCCGTTCAGCAGCACTGGCACTGCCGGACCAGACGGAAATGCAGCTGGTCAGGACGCTCTCTATGGTGCCTCTGTAGAACATGGAGAAAACATGGGGCAGGAGCAACTTCGCACAGTAAAGAAGCAGCAGCCTGCATGGTCTTGTGCAGCATAGTAATGGCTGAGCGGGGTCACATGGCACAGAAGCGGCAGGCTGAGCGGCTTCATGTGGCACAGAAGGCTGAGCGGCTTCACGTAGCACAGAAGGCTGAGCGGCTTCACGCGGCACAGGAGGCTGAGCGGCTTCACGCGGCACAGGAGGCTGAGCGGCTTCACGCGGCACAGGAGGCTGAGCGGCTTCACGCGGCACAGGAGGCTGAGCGGCTTCACGCGGCACAGGAGGCTGAGCGGCTTCACGCGGCACAGGAGGCTGAGCGGCTTCACGCGGCACAGGAGGCTGAGCGGCTTCACGCGGCACAGGAGGCTGAGCGGCTTCATGTAGCACAGAAGGCTGAGCAGCTTCACGCGGCACAGGAGGCTGAGCGGCTTCATGTAGCACAGAAGGCTGAGCGGCTTCATGTAGCACAGGAGGCTGAGCGGCTGAGTGCAGCACTTAAGCAGCAGGCTGAATTGTCCCTCAGAACTCAATATTCAGAGACATAGTGACCTTGTCCTCTGAGCCCATCATCTGCAGCCCGAGCCAATGTGACTCCACTGGGAACCAGGCTGATTTCCTCACCAGATGATGGACTCCCAGGGCTCTTCCAGTTCCTCCTGCTCTGATGATTCACGGATGAGCAGGTCTTCTATGTAGTAGCGGGTCACCGGAGCTGCAACCTCGCAGAGTGTTCTGGAATCGTTTTATTTAACTTATTGTGTTTCCCAAAATACATGTCGTAAAATAGCCTCAAATAGTATGGAGTTTGCTGTAGGGCAGGACCGGTTTGCTCATTTTCACCAGTAGAGGGTGCTGTGGTAGACTGGTAATGGTTATGTCTGCCCTAGTGTCTATTATAAAAGTTATCGTCTTCCCACATACAGCGAGATTCACCTGCCAAATGGACTCTGAATCGGGCCCCATTACACAGTCAAGGAAAAATGGTTCAGCCTCATTGACTAACATGTCCTGCACAGCCACAGCTCTCACTGCTGGACTCTTACAGGCAACAGCGAAAAGCCCTGTTTTGTTGCATCTCTGACATTGCTTGTTGTAAGCGGGACACGTGTGTGATCTACCACACTGTGAACCAGGTGTCTCTGGGCCTGTCTGTCTTCCCACTGGCCTTTTTCATTCAGCCTTACCTCCCCCCCCCCCACTGTGCTGCTTGTCCCCTCTGGGCTGCTGCTGCACTGCCCTGATGTCTGTCATTATCATGCTGGGATTCTGTGTCTTTATCAACTTGGGCTGTCCTGCCATCTGCACGGCTTTGTCTAACGTTGATTCACTTCCCATTTGGAGCCTTAGTGCGATTTCCCGGTCGGCAATTCCAGTCACTACTCTGTCTCTTACCTGCTCTTCTTTCAGCCCAGCAGAGTCACAATGCTCTGTTAATTCATACAAGCTGCTGATGAACACATCCACTGACTCACTGTCTTCTGTACACTTTGGTGGAAACCTGCTCGTTCATGTATCATGTTTCTGCATGATATAAAGTGCACATTCATGTATCATGTTCCTGCATGGTATAAAGTGCTCGTTCATGTATCATGTTCCTGCATTGTATAAAGTGCTCATAAATTTTTTTCATCACCTCTTCATAGTCATTAGCTTCAGTTGTGTCTGCAAATGTGAATGAACGAAAAACAGCCCCCACTTCTATTCCCATTGCATATGATAAGGAGTTAACTGGCATTAACTGGGACCCTCTTCCTTGTTCAGCTTAGTGCTCACATAAAATCCTTTCTAAAAATTATACCTAAGAGCTTACACGATAGATACAGAATCGCAAAAAGCCACAGCGGCCACATTGCAGGCTGGCTGAAGTCAAAAGGCTCTGGAGCACTGAATTTTGAAATTTTTCGTATTCTTCATGTAGCCAGTCCTTTGGTGGGTAAAGATGACTTCTGATACAATGTCATGAGCACATATACACCAGAGTTGTCTGCCAACAAAAATCCATTACACCTGCAACTCTGGGTACTGTAGTAACACCACAAGTATTTCACCACATATAACGATTGAACAACTGAACATACATCTATATACTAATTGATCGTCTATTGTGGGTTACTTGCAGTAAAGCTGAAAGATTTAGAAATCCTGGAAAGATCCTGAAAATGTTATTTGATCTTAGGGTAGTGCCTATTTTGGAAAAATGGTTGAGGGATCAGTAAATCAGAGCTATAATTTACTTAATATTAATGTATCTAATAAGTTCAGCGAATGTCAATTGCTCTGCACAAAATTCAAATACTGTATTACGCCATAACATTTAATTTTATTGTTGTATTTTATTGTTGATATGTTCGTGAGAATGACCAAAAATAAGCGTAGGAGGCTACCACCATGCGTTCATGTTAAACTTTAAAGAGTTTCTGCGGATTTCAACAAGGTTGCCACTGTAAATGAAGTAATCCATTTTCCATGTTTTGCTTGGTGCCAAAATCATGAAGAGCTCCCCTATTCTTGGTTGATGAATTAATTATACTTCTTCCACAGCCACGTCTTCTTCGCTGGGTTAAGTGCAGTAGTGTGTCTGCACTGATGAGAGGAGAATACTCTTACATGTTGAGTGCATTTTTGACTTAAGTGCTTGATGGGAGAATGGACCCCTAGGTGTGGTTTGTGGAGGGCTATCGGCTGCACTGTGGGATGATGAAGAGGCTTCCCCACCTTTCCTTGACTGTGTCTGACTTTAAGGACTTGCTCTGCACTAACACTTTCAGAAGACTACGGATGTCTGCTCATGACGTTTAACAAAGTCTCCTCATCTGCTTTTACTAATTATGCTAATTTGTACCCACGATGCATAAGGCAATAAGCAGGCTATGCGGTAAAATGTGCCCACGTTTTAATATATCACAGGAACAAATGAATAAAATGTGACCACGATCTAACTAAAGCCAAGGAATTAATTAGTTAAACATGCCCGTGGTTTAACTAAGACAAGGGAATGAATTAGTTCAGTGAAGCTCACTGGCTCTCAATAGTCTAATTAAGTGCGGGGATCCATACATACTGCACTGCAAGTGCCCCTTGCTAATAACAATCGTTGTTAATAACAATGTGTTGGGTATAAACGTCCATCCACTTTATATAAGCATTTTATACAGTATAGCTCAGGGAGCCTATTGCAGGAAGCATGGGGCACAGTTTTACATATTATGTTGTAATAACTGACAGGCCAAGGTACTGTATCGTGGTGGCAGGAAGCAGACGAGGCAGCCTTATTGCAATAGGAGCACAAACCCCAAACATCAACCCATTCACCCTCTGCTGGCTCGTGCTGACTGTCCTGACCGCCCCAACAATACATGGGTGGGCACAGGCTCACATTATATACAACACATGACATTTATCAATACAGCGGATGCTGCAACACAATAACACAAAGCATGTTAACACACAACTGTTTAAATTAACACACTCAAGGCCTGCAAGTACGCCGGGAAATGGAAATGGGCTCTGTTACGTGGAGGCATTTTCCCAGCATTACACATCCCCTCCCCAAAGGTCAACCGTCCCAGAAACCACCACACCCAACCCCCACCTCAACACTGGAACAAGTCCAAAAGTTCTGGTGGCAGCCACTGGTGCACCATCTCCGATGATGAGGGAAACCATCCGCTCACGAGTGCTGCTGAGGCTGAGGAGACCAGGAGGCTGGCCGATGCTGGACTGCTGGCAGGTGCTGACATTGTAGGTCCTCCCAGGCACTAGCCCTTTGTCTTACAAGGCTTGGTGGGAACCTGCTGACCCTCCTGCTCCCCCGATCAGGTAGCCACACACAGTCCATCCAGGTCGCATTGGCACTGGCCGCGCTGCTCCTGGTCCTGCTCACCTTGCTCCTGCAGGCTGTCCAGCTCACGGCGTTCCTGAGCTGGCTAGGCCTCAAAACTGCAACACGTCTCCTTCTATCCGAACTGCGCCACTTCTGCTGACTCATCCTGCTGCTTCTGGCGGTCGGAGTCACACGCCCTGCAGTTGACGCACTTATCATGCGGATCCTGCTACTCCTGTTCTTTGGATTCACACAGCTGCTCCAAGTTCTGCGGGTACTGGCATTCCCACGGCGCTCCCGGGCCAGCTGGGCCTCCAAGGTGTGGCAGCGAGTAACACTGCCTCTGCCTGCTACCTCTGGTGGTGGCACATGCAGCAGGGGCTGCAATGTGGCTTCTCACAGCTAGTGTACTGTGAGACCTCGCTGGCTGGCTGGTAAGCAGTCGGAGGTTGCAGAAGATCCCACTTTTTCTCCAGTAGTTGCCCGGTTGGTTAGCAGGAATGGCTTAAAGGTGCACTACACAGGATCAGGGTGCATCAAGGGATGTGAGCCACTGTCTCACTGAGCCACTCTCAGCTGGTCTCCCGGTGGCTCTGTTGTGAGCTTCTTGGCAGAGGTACGTCCGGTGTCCCTTCTCCTCACAGCATCAGCAAACTAGCCTCTTGCTGGGGAGCTTCCGGTTCCTCACTGTCTTATTGCCGCCATCGTACCCCAAGCAGCACTTCACAGCCGCTTTCAGGTCTGCCAGGCTGAAGCAGGCTTGCCAAACAATTCTGAGAAGTGTGTGTGTTCCAGTAGCACCAGCGGGGCTGCTTTGGCATCCCACATCCGACACCAGTGCTTGTCACAATGAGAACAAACACCAAGTACAAACACCAACCACTCACTCTGCTGACTAGTGCTGGCAACCCTGACCACCCCAACAACACATGGTGAGCACAGTCACTCACTATATACACACATAGCATTTATCACTACAGCAGACGCTGCAGCACCATAACACAATACATGCTAATTATATACAACTATTTACAATAACACACACAAGGTTTGTGAGCACGCTATGCAGGGTTACGGTATATTTAAATAATGGCAATATGGAGAGTGAAAGTCAGGGTAAGGAAACAGTGTAAACTACTGCAAAGTTATGATTTATTTTTTGGTTTTCCAAATTCTAACTGGTTAAAATCCATGACCTGCATAAGTTAGGGATTATCTGCATTAATGTAATCATTGTTAATAATTTATACTGGTACTTCACATGCCAAAAGCATCGCTATTACTGAATTTATGCAGATTTTTATCTCGCTAAAAATATAAATTACTATTTAAAAACATATACCTGTGACAAAAACAAGGCTGTTCCATCCAGGATGTTCCCAGTGCTGACCAGCAGTCATGTTTTCTAATGTTAGTTGTTTAGTTAATTTTATAGGATACATTTAACAGACTCTTAACCTAATCAGCACAATTTGGCTGTACTGCTGCAAAGATAAAATGCAGGGTAGAGGGGCTCAGTGAACGTGGTCTGGACCCTGTGCAGGAGGGTCAATGTGTCAGAGACGCTGTAGAAGGACAGAGTTCCTGCCCCATGATCCAGGTACACCCCTATCCTGGGGGAGGGGGGGCAGATACTGCAGTTTGCACAGTATTGTGCCAGAATGAGTAACTGGAGGCTGAGCAGGACAAAAACCAGGACTTGTCATTGTATCCAAGCCAGCTGTTGTCACCCCATCCTTTCCTGCTGATCCCTTTGTATGTGACAGCTATTCCAACCCATCCCCCGCTCCACTCAACCTCCCAGTAGCAGCACCCAGTCAGACCCTCTGTACACAGCACTTGGAGGCGTGAGTCAAACCTCTGCTGGTGACCAGGATATGACTGTGTCTCTCTCTTCCATGTCACCACTCTGTTCCCCTCAGACAGATGTTCTTCGTTTGCTGTGTTGGGGTCCAGAGTGAGCCGACAGGAATCTGATGGAGGAGAAGATCAGAAGGTGAAGGTCTGGTCTCATTCACTCCTCACATAACAAAAAGTGCCCACTTCTGTTTAATGTTTTAATGCTTTGAAATGTACAGCTAAATTCTATTTGAATTTTCAATAAAGATCCATCCATCCATTTTCTGTAAGCGCTTGTCCTATTCAGGGTCACGGGGGTCCGGAGCCCATCCCAGAGGCTATGGGCACTGGGTAGGAAACAACCCAGGACTTGGATTTCTGCCCATTGCAGCTCTTAGGTATAATTTTTAGAAAGGATTTTATGTGAGGATATTGTGTAGTATGATTTCTTGCACTAAACAGAACATACATTTTAGAGCAATTTATTTATGTGAAACTGAGCAATTTATGTACTGAAAAAGACAAAAAAAAGTGTAATATTCTCAACATGGATGCCTCATTATGAGCAAAATAATACTAAACATCAGCAGTTGTATTGCAAACAAATTCAAAGGTTACTGACAAAAACAGCTCATGTAAATGTGAAAGGAGGCAGCAGGAGAGAGAAAGAGAAGCTCCTCTAGCAGAAGGAAATAAAAGACAGTAATTCACACTCCACCTCATACAGGGAGAGAGAAGCAAGTGTGTGAACAGACTCACATTGTAAGAATTCTGCTCTGGTCCTGGGCACTAATACTGGTAGGACGGTGTCTTTGGTAACTAGAAGAAGACAGAGAGAAACAGGGATGTGAGTAAAAGGAATTTACTTGTGGGAGATGGACGTCACTCACTGTGGAGACACCAGCAGTACAGTATTATCATTATGAGGGATAATAACAGGAATTTTCACAAACTGCAAATGATTGTAAGTTACACATAATACAGGTTTTTTCATTGTATAATTTAGAAGAAACATGATTCATGTGATCTGGGTTTTGCAGCCCGTAGAATGTGGAGCTATTCCACTGTTTTTTACAGAGTTTTAAACTTTTTGAAAACTGAATCGGATTTGGTCACACAAATGTGAGGCTGACTGTACTGCACACTCTCTGCATGGTCTGTGTTAACAATGTATTTATTTACTGTATTAACCTGCATGATGAATCTCTGTAGTTTTCTTTTTGCAAACATTCTCCAATTGATCCTTCAGTTCAGAGACCACAGTCCACACATTCTCCAAAGAGCAGCGTGAAGAAACTGAGATTTTGGGTTCAAATCCAGCTTCTGGGGTGACAGGAAGACCCTGGTACCTCTACAGATACACAGTCTGATTAAACAACTTCGTCAAAACAAATGTGTATTGTAATCGAATGAACAGGACCGTTAGCATCTGACCAATGACAGACTAGTTGATATACAAATGAAAAAATACATTCATTTGAATGCTCTGATTTTCATATTGTCAAAGTAGCTGTTCTGTTACCTGTAAGAAATGGATGTGATCCTCTGTGTGTGAAAGCTGCTCCAGCTCAGAGTGTCTCCTCTTCAGTTCATCAATATCCTGCTTCAGTCTCTCCATGTCTCCTTCAGTCTGGCTCACTGCAGCCTTCTCCTGATCTCTGATCAGCTTTGTCACCTCAGAGCGTCTTATCTCAATGGAGTGGATCATCTCAGTGAAGATCCTCTTGCTGTCCTCCACTGCTGACTGTGCTGAGCTCTGTTGGTGACACAGGGAGCAGAGGACGGTAAGTTACAATTGGCCCCTTTTGAGACTCCAGAGAGCCTCATTGTACAATAGTGATGTGAGCCGACAGGAGGTATAAAAACAGCACAGGGCTGGGGTTTGGAGCGTCACGTATCCAAGATGGCATCAGAGCCAATTCTTGAGGCGGCCTCTCCTAGCATCGTGACAAGAGTATCTTTGTTTTATCTTTGTTATGATTTAACTCTCACATTCACAAGAAACATGTATATGATCATTAATTCCTCCTGAACATCAGCAACCAGAACCACTGCTATGAGAAACAATGAGGAGAGAGCTGAGTGTCCTCAGAGAACTTGGTCTGCTACACCCAAGAAGCCCAAACACACCAAAACGGCCCCTCTCAACCAGGTACACTCAATAAGTTTTACACACATTCTGAGGCCTCTAATGACAGGAAAGTCTTGAAATTGAGTCCAACAGGCAAGGAGAAGAGAGCCTTCTGTAATGTCAACCCCGAAAGGCTACTGGTTCAGATACAATACATGGATGCTGTTGAAATAGGTTTTAATCTAGTAACACAGACTGGGAAATCGGGACGTGTTAAATACGCCCCATGACAAAAAAGTTATCAAAATTTTATTTCAGTTTGCAGTCCATTCAGTTTGAGGTCTTTTTCATGTTCTGAGTCTATTTCAGGGAATAGCTTTGGGACATTTACATTGAGAGATGTAGGAGCAGGGCCTTCAGGATCATGAAGGACACATCCCACCCCAATAACAGCCTGTTTCAGCTTCTGAAATCAGGAGAGAGACTCAGGAACATCATGAGCAGGACTGAAAGGCTTAGCAGGAGTTTCTACCCCCAGGCTATAAGGCTTCTGAACCTGGACATGCCACTGCACCTCACACCCCGATGTACACTGTGCTCTTATACCCCCAGGCCATAAGGCTTCTGAACCTGGACATGCCACTGCACCTCACACCCTGATCTACACTGTGCTCTTGTACCCCTCACCATATCCGCACTGTCACACTGGTCACTTTTTATGTTTGTGTTACTGTTCATTTTGAACATACTTCTCTGCTTTCATTTTAGCTTTATGCACTTTAACTGTAGCATAATTGGATTTTTAACTTGCACAGTCTACAAAAGAGCGGTTCAGGATGCTTTTCACTACTTATTGTACTTTGTATAACTATGTATGTGACAAGTGAAGAATCTTGAATCAGATGTATTCAGCTGAATGTACCATGTTCTGCAGAGCTTCGTGGTCCAGGGCAGAGCAGTTACCGAACCAGGCTGTGATTCTCATGGTGAGGATGGTCTCTAACGCTCCCCAGTAAAGGGCTCTAAGGATGACTGGTGAGCTTTTTAACCTCATTCGCTGCCTTAAATGGTAAAGCTGATTGCTGGCTTTAGATATCTGGGTCTGTATGCTATCCCACCGGGTGAAATCATCAGAAATACTGGCGCCGAGATATCAAAAGATGTTCACCCTATTAACTGGGACCCCTTTTATGTTGGGAGGGTTATATACAGCGGCTGCTTATGTCCACCACCATCACCTTATTCTTACAGGTGTTATGTGAGAATCAGTTAGTATCAGACTGTCCATCTCATCCAGGTAGGCCTTCTTCTGGTTAATGGTGAACAGGGCAATCAAAGTTGAAATATAGGATCTAATCCGAAGAATGTGAAAACTCCACACTCACTGAGCCAGGGTGGAGTTTCGAACCCCAGTCTCAGAGGTATGAAGAAACAGTGCTGATCACTGCAGCAGCACAACATGTTCGCTGTCGGTACAGTTTATATAATGTACTATTTTGTTCATACACTGCAGATCCACTGTTTGCACAGTCTGCTCTTCTCAGTCTCACCTCAGTCCAAAACCGCACTTACAGCAGCCTGAGAAGCAGGAAGCTCCTCCCACTCTCACAAAAAAAAAAGATCTGAACAGGCGCCTGCTCCACCCATCCCGGCTCTGCCCGAGGCTCCTGCTCTGCCTGCTCCACCCATCCCGGCTCCGCCGAGGCTCCAGTTCCTCCCGAGGCGCCTGCTCCTCCCGAGGCTCCTGCTTTGCCTGCTCCGCCCATCCCAACTCCGCCCAAGGCGCCTGCTCGCCAAAGACTCCTGCTCCGCTCAAGTCTCCTGCTCTGCCTGCTCCGCCTGCCCCTGAGGCTCCTGCTCTGCCTGCTCCGCCCGAGGCTCCTGAGGTGCCTGCTCCGCCCATCCCAGCTCCGCTCGAGGCTCCTACTCCACCCGTTGCCTGCCTGGTCAGTCATTTCTAGCCGCTATTTAGGTTCTTATGTATAAGACATGTATTATATAGAAAATATGCTTTTGTAGGAATATACTATAAATAAAAGTATACTGTATTTTAAACGTTTTAAAAGTATGAAAAGTTTAATGGATCTGTTGACAAAATAACTAAAAAAATGCCAACAGTGTTTTATATTGCTAAGCAATACTTATCCATTAAATAAGAAACACAAAAAAAACTTGGTCAAGAAAAAATACAAGCTTTAATAAAGGTGGGTTTCAAAAGGGAACTATGATGCATTATATACCGTAAAACCAAAACGACAGTAAATATTCACTAGTGTACAAATTAAATATTTTTACATGTAAAATCATTCCGTGTGTGCATCTGGAACGGAAGTCACACTGTACCGTTAAAGTGGAAACACATCACATTAGTAAGCAGGTAGATTGTTCATGAAAATGTGTAATGTAATACAAAAGAAGGGTTTCAGTGTACAGCTTATCATTGTATTTTTACCATTTCAGTTGTGCTTTTGTCAGCATCAGATTGCAGCATGTTGCAGGAAACACAGTAACCCTCCACACTATATGGAATACAAACAAAGATAGTACAATACAACATTTTTAAAATTAGACATATTTGCTGCAAGACTTGGTATCACTTTCGCTTGGATATACTCACATTAGATACACTATTCAGACTAAACAAATTGCTCTAGATATACTTTATAATGGTTACCTTGGCATTTCTCTGAGGTTTGTGGGGTATGGTCTGTGTTCTCTGCAGTTTGTGGGGTATGGTCTGTGTCCTCTGCAGTTTGTGGGGTATGGTCTGTGTTCTCTGAGGTTTGTGGGGTATGGTCTGTGTTCTCTGAGGTTTGTGGGGTATGGTCTGTGTTCTCTGCAGTTTGTGGGGTATGGTCTGTGTCCTGCTGCAGTTTGTGGGGTATGGTCTGTGTTCTCTGAGGTTTGTGGGGTATGGTCGTGTTCTCTGAGGTTTGTGGGGTATGGTCTGTGTCCTCTTCAGTTTGTGGGGTATGGTCTGTGTCCTCTGCACTTTGTGGGGTATGGCCTGTGTTCTCCACTGCCTGTCACTAGCATTTCTTGTCTTCAAAACATTTCTGTGCAATTGCCCAAATTATTGGTTTATCAACATTTAAAAATATTCCAAACTAACAAAACAAAAGTTCAACAAAAAGCAGTAATACAAACAATTATGCCATGGTTAACATTACCTCCAATTACGGAGAATTTTTTTTTCATAATGCATTTCATTCCGAAGGGGGTTTATCGCAATGACTGTTTTTTCATCCATCTGGACAATATGTCAAAATTTTACAGTATGAGTGAGTCACTCTGAGACGTCTTAAAACTAATTGTATATTTCAGTTGTGATATATACATAGCAACAATTTTCTGTGAAAAAAATATTGAGTTTAGTAAATTCAGAATTAAGAAAAGAATTATCACTAAAATCCAGTGACCTCCGACATTGACGGGGTGAATCCAAGTTGGAGAATTGGGTAACTTCATCTTTTAAAAGAGCAGAGAGCACTTCAGTCACAACTGAAATTTAAAATTAATGAGTATAACATAGTAAATTAGAGTGCAATTTAGTTAATTACCTTTTGAAAGACTCTGAACTGACCAAGACGAAAGACAGATGATCCAATTTCTGCATCCAACTTATGTACAGCTGTCTGTAAGAGTATTATATAGTCATTATTGTGAAAGATTTCTAACAAAAGTTCAAATGGCCGATAAACACAACAAAGAATTTTGCTTTGTAAAACTGTTTCAGAATACTGTGAAGGTATGCATCAATGACCTGTTCAAATCAAAGAACAATTGTTAGTCATTTTTAAGGTATGCATTAAAACATCATACTTGCAAGCAACTTAAATGTACTCTTGCCTCAACTGACAGCCAGCCATTTCCAGAAAGTGTTCAAAATGAAGTATCACACAGTTTGTATGGTCCAACAACTACTTCAGTCTGCCCCGAATGTTTTGAAGACCACAATTTGTAGACTGCAACACAGAACATATAAAATTAGTTTTGTGAATATTTAGAGAGAAAACACAAAGTTCTATTTCCATTGTTGTCAATAATAAACACATTCAGACATGACCAGGAACGGGTCATGACACAAACACGCAACCAAATGACCAACCGGTCAGAACCCACGACCAACAGGTCAAGTAATGACACAAACACGCAACCAAATGACCAACCGGTCAGAACCCACGACCGACAGGTCAAGTAATGACACAAATACGCAACCAAATGACCAACCGGTCAGAACCCACGACCTACAGGTCAAATAATGACACAAACTCGCAACCAAATGACCAACCGGTCAGAACTGTGCTTTGACCGCTCATCTGCATTTTCCAAAGCATGGCCAACTTCCTTGCTCTCTACATTACTTCTTTTATATGATTTCAGGTGACTGATATTAAATTTTGTTTTTAAGCAGTGATCCATCAATGTTTTCAACATGGCAGTCTTCCCTGAAAGTGCCTGAATTATGTAGGGTCCAGTGTAATCTGCCTCCATTCTGCCTCCTTTCCTCCTACTTCTCTTTCGCACATTAAGCAAAAACACTTCATCTCCCTCCTTAAACTCGACATTTCTGTACTTTTTCTGAACTCTTTTGCAAATGCTTCTGTCATTTTCTGTTGTGACCGTGTTGTCACGGGAGGACTCGCGATCGCCAGGCAAGCGGGCAGCGAGGCGAGCGAGTGGAAGCAGGCACACAGGCGAGGTTCGGGAAAACGGGTTTTACTCGGGAAACGGGGACCAGGATACAGGGAATGCTGACTGACATTGACATTTACAATGACGGACAAAGGAAACCGGGGAGACCAGGACTTAAATACACGGGACTAATGAAAAGTAACCAGACACAGCAGGAGACGATCAGGAAAATACACGTGGGTAAGCAGGGGGCGTGGCACACACAAGGAGCGGACGGGCCGGGCATGACAGAGCCCCCCCCCCAAAGGCGCGCTTCACCAGGCGCACCCCGGAGGAGGCGACGGACGAGACGACACAGGGAACCAGGACCTGAAAAACAAAACCCAAAACCATTAACAAGGGACCGGGAACAAGACGGACAGACAGAACAGGCACAAGGACAGGAGATGGGAGAGGACCTGACAAAGGACGGGGAACGAGGACAGACAGATCAGGAAAGGAGACACCGAGGGGACAGAGGGAACAAACAGACCAGGAGTGCACGGAGGGAACCCAGAGGGAGAAGGAGGAACAGGAGGAGTGAGGGGACGAGGGACAAAGAAAGGAGGAGGAAAGGAAGGAGGGACAAAGGCAGGGAAGAAGGGGGAGAAGGCGGGGGAACAAAGGGGAGCCCGAGGGAGCCCCAGCGGGCGACGGGAAGCGGCCGGAGGGGCTGCAGGCGGCCGGGAGGCCGGAGCCAAAGGGGACCCCGGAAGGGCCGAGGAGGTAGGGCGAGGGACCGACAGAGGGGTCGAGGAGGGAGGTGGAGGGGACGCTGGCGAGGGCAAGGAAAGGGGGGGAGCCACCGCAGGCAGCGACGTCCTCCGCCGCACAGGAGCGGGAGGACCCGCAGACGACCGACGAAGAGTCGGCGGAGGGAGCGAGGCTGGGCGACGAGACTTCGGAGGGGGACCTGCAGGTGACAGCCGACCTGGACGGCCAGGGCCCGCAGGCGCTACCCGAGCCTCAGCGCAGGCGAGGGAGGGCGAGCCAGGGGGCAGGACGGGCGGGACCCCCGTCCTGCGTCTATGTCCCCTTCCCTTGTGGGACACAGACAGTACCCCTGCTTGGGGTCGAGTTCTCCGGGGTACGGGCGTAGGAGTCACAAGGGGAAACAGGACTGGAGCTGCTGCAGGGAGAGGGGGCGCCACAGGAGCTGCTGCAGGGAGAGGGGGCGCCTCTGGAGCTGCTGCAGGGAGAGGGGGCGCCTCTGGAGCTGCTGCAGGGAGAGGGGGCGCCTCTGGAGCGCGGTCAGGGACTGGAGCGCGGTCAGGCACTGCAGGCTGTTGCAGTGGGAGTGCCTCTGGAGCGCGGTCAAGGACTGGAGCGCGGTCAGGGACTGCAGGCTGTTGCAGTGGGAGCGCGGTCAGGGACTGGAGCGTGGTCAGGGACTGCAGGCTGTTGCAGTGGGAGCGCCTCTGGAGCGCGGTCAGGGACTGAAGCGCGGTCAGGGACTGGAGCGCGGTCAGGGACTGCAGGCTGTTGCAGTGGGGGCGCCTGCCCTGGAGCTGCAAGCTGCTGCAGTGGGGGCGCCTGCCCTGGAGCTGCAGGCAGGGGGAGCTGCGCAGGTGAAGGTGGCCGTGCGAGCTGCGCAGGCGGGTAGCGGCGGCTGCACGGGAGCGGGGTCCGCGGGCGGCGGCGGCTGCACGGGAGCGGGGACCGCAGCCCTCTGGAGCTGGAGGAGCTGCCGAACGTCCTCTGCCATTTTCTCCAGATCCCCCCGGTCGGAGGCGGGAGTAAACACGGCAAAGTTCTTCTGTAGCCGCGTTATAAGTTCCTCCGCCTCCGGGCTCACTGGAGTGACCAGTCCCTCCCAGATCCTCCAGAATAGCCCCTGGAGGGCGAAGAACTGGGAGATGCAGTCGGCCGTCTTTCCTGGGTGAGGCGCGGACGGCGCCTCCGGGGTGGCTGCTGCAGGGGGGATGAGCAGTGGGTCCGGGTATGCCATGGGCGCCTCTGGGGCTGCTGCAGATGGTGGCAGCTGGAGTGGGGACGCCAGCCCGGGAACTGCAGGCTGCTGCAGTGGGGGCGCCTGCCCGGGAGCTGCAGGAGGAAGAGGGAGCTGCCGTGTCTGCGTAGGCGGCTGCGAAGGCAGCGGCGGCAGCGAAGGCGGCTGCGCAGGCAGAGGCAGCAGCGAAGGTGGCTGCACAGGCGGCTGCTCTCCGTTCCACGAGACGCTGGGCTAGCTGCTGGAGGCAAGCACTTACCTCCCCCAGGAGGTGCTCGCTCTCTGGTGGAGGCCTCTCCATCAGGAGATCAGCGCTGCGACTGGCGAACTCCAATGCCACAGGGTCCTCCTGGACCTCTGGCTGGTTCAACCAGTAATAGGTTTCTTGCAGCAGACCGAGATGCTGCTCCTCGGTCTGCTGCCGCGCCTCCTTGTTTAAGTCCGTCATTCTGTCACTGGAGGACTTGCGATCGCCAGGCAAGCGGGCAGCGAGGCGAGCGAGCGGAAGCAGGCACACAGGCGAGGTTCGGGAAAACGGGTTTTACTCGGGAAACGGGGACCAGGATACAGGGAATGCTGACTGACATTGACATTTACAATGACGGACAAAGGAAACCAGGGAGACCAGGACTTAAATACACGGGATTAATCAAAAGTAACCAGACACAGCAGGAGACGATCAGGAAAATACACGTGGGTAAGCAGGGGGCGTGGCACACACAAGGAGCGGATGGGCCGGGCATCACACGTGTGATATTTTCCACAACTTTTTCTCTGATGTTTTCATTGGTCTTCTCATCAAGCCCATTTGTCTGGGGGTGGCAGGCAGCAGTTACACTCCTCTCAGTGGACAGCAGTTCGCAGAAACTGGTGTTACTCTAAATGAAAAAATAAGCACATTACAGTGTAATGTGATTTCACTTGTATAAAATCATTTGTATAAAAATCAAGCTGGTAAACTTCTCATAACCATTACAAAATGTATATAGCACAGCTTACTTAATTCACAAACTCCCATCCTTGGAATGATAGTATGCGCAGGGGACAACCATGTCTACAAATAAGTACATTAGGTTTTTCACTACTTCCAGTGCAGACTTTGTCTTTTGAGAGAAGGCCTCCACCCACTTCGAAAAATAGTCTGTTGCCATTAAAATATATTGAAAGCCAGAGGATGTTTTTGGAAGTGGACCTGTGAGGTCAATTCCAACACGCTCCCAAACAGCAGATACCTTTCAGTAATATACAGTAATATTTGATTATTCAGAATAAATACTGCAGTGAATTAGTAAAATATAGTGCACTACAACAGATGGTCACCTTCATGCAATCCAGCGTTTTAACTGCACTCAACGGCGGTCCCACTCTTTCACACTGGTCACATTCAGACACCTTGAAAATAAGAGTCGAGTTGTATATAGAGATATGTACATGTATGCTTAATGACAGTACATACTAACACCTACACACTAATTTCTCAATGTCTGTTGTCATGCCATACCAATAGAACCTTGAACACATGCCAGTTCGTGTTTTCATAATACCAGTATGCCCTCCAATTGGTGAGGCATGACATTCCTTAAAAGGATTTATGGCCTCCTCCTTTGTCTTGATTACTCTTCGTCGACGTGCACCCCCGAAGAATAGTTTTCCATCTTTATAAAATGTATTAAAATGTTATTATACTAATAGCATTGTGATCATCATAGTAATTCATTTTGAATGTTAAATACTTACCATGAATGCTGAATTTATAAGAGTTTATAAGAGTATTTTCTAAGGCTTTTTTTATTCAGCTCTGGTGGGTAAGACGCTTTAGAAAGGAAATCGAAAATCTCCTCCCACTTTTCTCTATGGTTGTGGATATGCAATACAAAAAAAAAACAACAATATTACTGATGAAAAGTAATTTTAAAGTTAAACATTACTTGACAGATTAACTAACTGGATGCTATAAAGGGCTTGTAAAGGACCTTACTCCATTTACAAGAAATAACTACAGAAAACTGCAGAATAACTACGCTTTCACAAAGTACAGCTGCCTTTTTCAAAGCGAACTACACTCCAACTTCATTTATACAACAGATGCACTGCAAAAATAACACTAACAATATGCAATTACCATTACGGAGCCGCCTGGTCCAGGTGAGAAATAAATTTGTAATCCGTGCTCACGGTTTACAAATCCGTTCCCACGGTTTAGCAATCCGTGCCCTACTTGTGCTAACTGATTTTCCTTTGTACTAGTTTTTACAGTACTGGGATTAGTGCTACAATTTAATGGAAGCGTAAAGCCCTGTAATGTTAACACCTTGACTTTGACGGAGATTGCATACACATGTGTATGTACAGTCGTGCAGTAAATGGAAGTCTCCAGAGGCACAGCTGGTCTAACAAGAAAACCTTGGAAGCTAACAGTAACTGTGTGTGTAAGGATTTCTAAAACGTGCGCTAAAACGGATTGCTAAATCGTGGGAATGTATTTGTAAACCGTGTGAACAGATTATGAACTCATTTCTCACCTGGGTCCAGGTGAGCTCCGTAACTGCTCACCCTCGATCAAGTTGATCAACGGTATGATAAATTTATGCAATCATGCAATCAACAGCCTATTTATGTTGTACGCATGCGCATTAACTCTAATTAACTATTAACTATTAATTAATAAGGCTATACCATTCTGGTAGGTATGTTCTTTATGTCAGAAGACCCTGCCATTGAGTCGAAGTCCATTTCTGGTTAGACCGCTTCCGCGTTTGACACGCAGCATTTACTGTTTGTAAATGAAAGTCAAAGTATTTCAATGCTGGACTCTCCATTTTGTCAAGAAACACGGATAAGATTCTGTATTGCAAGGTAAGATTTTAGTTAATAAAATGTGTGTGTGTGTATGTGTGTGTGTGTGTGTGTGTGTGTATATATATATATATATATATATATATATATATATATATATATATATATATATATGTATGTATACATACATATAAAAACACACCAATATATAGCGACCGCACCCGTTGCATGAAGTAGCTACTAGATATTATGCATGTATGTTACTATTTACGCTTCGTGTTCATAGAGGCCACAGCATCAGTCATCTGGTCTAGATCGGCACAGAAATGGGGGGAGCTGCTTCTGAAATGGCTGTAACGATGATACTAAACCTTTCATATTGGGATCTTCATTTTAAGTGAGAATTTATTTCACATTAAAGCTAAATGTAAAGAAGCATGTTTGCATCAAGAGCTTCACAGCATAAAGTACATGAAGACAAAGCAGAAGGTTAAACAGCTGAAGGTTTAATGTGACCCTGTCCACATATGAATTACATTTATATAATGAGGATCTTTCCTCTTACTGTCCACAGTGTCCTGATGGAGAGAGCAGGCTCACCTGCACCCAGCTCTGTTTCCATGAAGAGTGACAGGTCAATGGAGGAACCAATCAGCTTCAGAGAGGGACCTTTTCCTACAGATCAATGGTAAATATACATTTAAACATTGTTTATAAGACTCAGACTCTCAGTCAAAAGACATACAGGCACACACAAGCTAATAGAAAGAAAAACTTCAACTTTCAGTGTTTTTAATTTTTGCAAATCCCATTGTCTTTGCAAATTTAAACAGAAGTTTTATCTGTCTTCTGTATAAATCACGTCTGAGGTTAAACTCTGAGGATCACTGTAAAGACTGACTTCTTGTGAGCAGGAATTAGGTGGTAGATTGAAAAGTGCATTTTAAATGTCAATCCTCAGCATACAGCTGGAAAAAGCTACTGCTCTAAATTGATTAAGCATGACTGGACAATAGATTGTCTTTTTCTGGGACAGATGTTTCTGCTTTGATAATAAATTGATTCTCATGGGCTTTTTAGTTCTGTTCAGACTGTGGCTTCAGTTTGAACATGTTTAATGGAACAGAACCTGTTACTAATTAGCTAGTTATCATGGGATCGGGGGATGGTGCAGGAGCAGGGCAACCCAGGGAGCAGGACTAAGGGGAAAATAACTACACAGGAATCCAATACACACTGAACCAAAGCACAGGATCAACAGCATGTGACTCAATGACCAACTGAGGGAACTGAGCACAGACAGGAACTAAAATACACAGATCATGGGGACTAACAAAAGGCAGGTGTGAGGACTCTAAACAATCAACCAATCAGAGAGACACTGGAAACAGGACACAGGTGGAATTAACTAACAATTAACAAACAGAACTAAGGAGCTATGAACCTGGGACCAGGGACAACACTTGTGAGAGAGAAACTAGACTAGAGGGATATTTTGTAATCAGCGTTTCATATGAACGTTATACAGCCTGTAACTTGTGGGTATGGCCACCTGCAAGCAGCCCCCACTCACTGTAACCTTTGTGATTTTCCTGCTCTGTCTGATAAACACGCTCTAAACTCACATTTCTGTTCTCTATCCTGCATTTCTGCTCAATCTAATGAGCACAAAGTTCAAGCACATATTGCTACACTAAGGTTAACTCTTAATTCTCTTAAGCTGACATTCTTGGCTGTCAGCTGCATAACACTCAGGTACTTTTGCAATAGCTGCACAAAGATACAGTTTCAAAGCTGATTACAAAATATCCCTCTAGTCAGTTTCTCTCTCACACTGGACAAGATCCTACGGAGCTGCCAGAGGTCACACCAGAGCCTGGGCCTGCTGGGAACCTGAGGTGCAGCCCAGCAAGAGACAGGAAGCCCCTGAGTATTACAGGCAGTCTAGTGTTAACCCTGGAAACAAGGGAGAGAATAAATCCCTTTGGGGTTAAGTGAGCTGCTTTGGGAAGCAGAAGGGAAACAGGAGTGTTGCTGGGGGGGATATTATGCAAAATTTGTATATTGTTATATTATTATACATTTTATTGTAATCAAAATTATTATACAAATGGTTCGGTGTGAACATTTGATCTATGTATATTTTTAGCAAATAAAAATGATAAAAATTAGAGATCAGCTGGGCGTCCCTAAATTGCAGGAGGCATGGCTGTCCCCTCCCAGATCCCAGCCCTGGATAGTTATGGTAATTAAGTTGAAATCTGTTTTAAATCATGTTAAACAGTTTACAACAAGTAGCCAGTGAATGTCATTGAGTAACTGGGAGCTACATGCCAAACCGTCTCTTCTGGCCGCTACCTGCTGTCTCTCTCTGCTGCCACTGATTCTCTTATACTGTCATAAGCAAGCTGATGTCAGGAAGCCAGTCTAATGAAATAAGCTCAGAATGTGGATGGCAGTTACATCTGTTTAAATAACAATATAATGGTTGGATATTTGTGTTTTATTAACAGGGGCAGAGTGAAAAAATGTAATTCACATCCACATAAAGGAGACTTATCATCCATCTTCAAGGTGTGCATTTATTTCTAAAGTATATTTTCTTAAATTTGATCTAAATTGACATATATCTTCTACAGATCTAGAATAAGTAGTTCATCCTATCAAAGACAAGATATTTACAATTAATGTTGCGTTCCATTTACCTCGGAGGTCGGAAAGCGGAGCTGGGAATGACGTCACACACAAGTTCCAGTTCCAGTACTCTTTCCAGTACAGCAAGACGGAAAGCCATTTAGCAAAACCAGGGACCTTTTTCAAAGAGCAGGATTTCTTGCGGGGCGGCATGGTGGTGCAGTGGTTAGCACTGTTGCCTCACATTTCTGGGATCCAGGTTCGAGTCTCCGCCTGGGTTACATGTGTGTGGAGTTTGCATGTTCTCCCCATGTCGTCGTGGGGTTTCCTCCGGGTACTCCGGTTTCCCCCCACAGTCCAAAAACATGCTGAGGCTAATTGGAGTTGCTGAATTGCCCGTAGGTGTGCATGGTGTGTGAGTGTATGGTGTGTGAATGTACCCTGCGATGGGCTGGCCCCCCATCCTGGGTTGTTCCCTGCCTCGTGCCCATTGTTTCCGGGATAGGCTCCGGACTCCCAGTAGGATAAGCGGTTTGGAAAATGGATGGATGGATGAATGGATGGATGGATGGATTTCTTGCTTAGCTAGATAACTTCTTGTATTTAATGTGCCCCAGTTTAAATGGCCTTCATCTACATTCAGTTATATTTAGCCCAGACTACCTTAAATCTGACAAGTTATCCGGCTAAGAAAGAAATCCTGCCTTCTGAAACAGGCCCCAGTTCTAGCCAGGTTAATTGTTAGTCATTGTTAGCAATACCAGTTGATAACAACACATTACGTGATGTTTTGCACAGAAAAACACCATAGCAACACATCCACAGAAAGCGGTGTGTACATCCAATTTAATGAGCAACAAATATTACATAATCACTGTAAAACTACAGCTAAAACTTCTGTTGATAAAGGGCGCAGCCATTTTGATTTCTGAGGTCGAGGTTGTTTAGGTTCCCCCGACCTCACGAGTTGGAATTCTGACTTCAGGGGGGTGTTCCAGGTGAAATTTCACACTAGGAACTCCAGATTTCCAAATTACAAGTTGAAATGGAATGCAGCATAATTCACAGATGAAGTTATAAACAGATACGGTGCCAGGAGTGATAATAATTAAACTGTAACTGTTCATTTCAGTTACTGGAGAAAAAAGCTCAAATGTTTCTGAAGGATGAGCTGATGAAATTCAAAAGGTACCTGGATCAGAATGACCCAGAATGCTCTGAGCCTCAGCTGGAGGAGGACAATGACCTGGACAGTGATGGTCAGATGCAGAAGACCTGTGGTAGAAAGGGAGCTCTGAAGATCACACTGTACATCCTGAGGACCATGGAGCAAAATGATCTCGCTGACATGCTGGAGAAGAGTAAGAGCTGTACCTCATTCAGTGTGTGTTTGATTTGCTGCAGAAAAAGTTAATAAACTGAAATGTAAAAACATTTTTTATCATTTATTTGATTTAATTTGACTTAAATGAGTAAAAAAATGATTTTTGAAAAGCTCTCATTTCATTTTAGGACATCTTCTGTCGCAGTATCAGCGCACAATCAAATGTAATCTGAAGAAGAAATTTGAGTGTGTATTTGAAGGGAAAGCTAAGGAAGGACAGCCAACACTTCTCAAAGAGATTTACACAGAACTCTACATAACTGAAGGGGGAACTGGAGGAGTCAGTGATGAACATGAAGTCAGACAGATTGAAACAGCATCCAAGAAAAGGCTAACAGAAAATACTACAGTCAAGTGCAATGATATATTTAAACCCTTACATGGACGTGCGACACCTATCAGAACTGTACTCACAAAAGGGGTCGCAGGTATCGGGAAAACAGTCTCTGTGCAGAAAGTTATTCTTGACTGGGCAGAAGGAAAAGCAAACCAGGACATTCACTTCATATTTGCTCTTCCTTTCCGGGACCTGAATTTGATTAAGGATGAATACAGTCTGATTGATCTGCTTCACCACTTTGTCCCAGAACTGAAATCGCTTGAATCCACTGAGCTGTGTAGGTACAAAGTTTTGTTGATCTTTGATGGTCTGGATGAGTGTCGCCTTCCTCTAGATTTTCAGAAGAATGAGAGCTGGTTTGATGTAACAAAGAAAACATCACTGGATGTGCTGTTGACTAACCTCATTAAGGGGAATCTGCTTCCATCCGCTCTCCTCTGGATAACCTCCCGGCCAGCAGCAGCCAATCAGATACCTCCTGAGTGTGTCCACCAGGTGACAGAGATACGAGGGTTCAGTGATGCCCAGAAGGAGGAGTATTTCAAGAAGAGATTTAGTGATCAGAGCCTGGCTAGCAGGATTATCAAACATGTGAAATCATCAAGGAGCCTCTTCATCATGTGCCACATACCTGTGTTCTGCTGGATTTCAGCCACTGTCCTTGAAAGGCTTTTTAGTGAGACTGAGAAGGGAGAAATTCCAAGGACTCTGACTGAAATGTACACACACTTCCTGATCTTTCAAGTGAGTTTAAAAAATGAAAAGTATATGGAAAAACATCAAAACAAGCTTAAGAAATGCACTAAATCTGGGAAGAAATTCCTTTTAAAACTCGGTAAACTTGCTTTTAACAACCTGGAGAAAGGCAATCTCATATTTTATAAGGAAGATCTGACAGAGAATGGTGTTGATGTCACAGAGGCTTCAGTTTACTCTGGAGTGTGTACAGAAGTCTTTAAAGAGGAGTATGGGTTGTACCAGGAGAAGGTGTACTGCTTTGTGCATCTGAGCATCCAGGAGTATCTCGCTGCTTTATATGTGTTTCTGTCAAACTCATCAGCTGACCTGCTAAAGAATGCAGTGGATGAAGCATTAAGGAGCAAAAATGGACACTTGGACCTCTACCTCCGCTTCCTCCTTGGCCTCTCAACAGACTCCAGTAAGATTCTGTTACAAAAACTACTGGGAGATACAAGACCCAGTTCACATAACATTAAGGAAACAGCCCAGTACATCAAGGAGAAAATTCAGGAGAATTTATCTGCAGAAAGGACCATCAACCTGTTCCACTGTTTGAATGAACTGGGTGACAATTCTCTAATAGAGGAAGTACAAAGATACCTGAGTTCAGGAAGCCTTTCAGCAGCAGACCTCTCACCTGCACAGTGGTCAGCTCTGGCCTTTGTGTTACTGATGTCAGATAAGGAGCTGGATGTGTTTGATCTGAAGAAATACATCAGATCAGATGAAGGTCTTCAGAGGCTGCTGCCTGTGATCAAGAAATCTAGGACAGCTCTGTAAGTGATCTTACATACGTCTGTTGCTAAAGAAGTACAGATGTTACTCGTGATACTGGTTTTATATATCATCACAACAATTAGAGTGTATTTATATGGACACCTAGAAATTCTTTTTCATTCTGGATACTACAGGATATGTATATTTTTTAACATTCTTGGTGTGGTGTGTGGTTCAGTGGGTTTGGACTCTGTGTCTGTGGTCAGAAGGTCACCGGTTTAAATACCTGGCCGGCAGAGTGATGCTGGTTTTGGGCCCTTGAGCAAGACCCTTACCCCCCAGCTTCAGGGGGCTGGATGCTGGCCAACCCTGCACTCTGACCTGTATGTGTGTGGCAGAGAGAGCAAGATCAGAGAGGCGACAGCACTATTTTATCAGGAGGATGAATAAAGCATCACTATTTCATCCCTATCTGACAGGATTGATAATTGTCTGATTAGTGTTTTGGAAATTTAACAGGTTCTCAGGTACAGCAACACAGAAAATAAGGATTTCAGTCATGGTGTCAGCAATTCAAAAGTCATATAAAAACTGTAATTAAAATAACTTAAGCCCTTCTTGACATTCAAATCGCGGGCGGCATGGTGGTGCAGTGGTTAGCACTGTTGCCTCACACCTCTGGGACTTGGGTTTCAGTCTCCGCCTGGGTCACATGTGTGTGCAGTTTGCATGTTCTCCCCATGTCGTCGTGGGGTTTCCTCTGGGTACTCCGGTTTCTCCCCATAACCCAAAAACATGCTGAGGCTAATTGGAGTTACTAAATTGCCCATAGGAATGCGTGTGTGTGTGAATGGTGGGTGAATGGTGTGTGAGTGTGCCCTGCGATGGGCTGGTCCTTCATCCTGGGTTGTTCCCTGTCTCATGCCCATTGTTTCCGGGATAGGCTCCGGACTCCCAGTAGGATAAGCGGTTTGGAAGATGGCTGGATGGACATTCAAATCCCACATAAACATGTACACTTACACATATCCCAGGCAGGAACTGAACCCAAAACCCTGGAACCCCTGGGTCGGCTGTAGTGCTGATCACTGAGCCCCAGCGCTGCTGAGAGCTTTATAAAAATACTTATGCATATATTACAGAGTCTCAGGGTAACTCACCCTGTAAGGTCATTAAACAGCAGGTTTGTCTCGGCTGGGGAGTGTCAAGTAAAAACTATTTGTGTTTCTGACTAGGACAAATAACAGCTATATGCTACATGTATTATTCTACTTAAAATGTTTATTTTGATATTTGAATATTTGAAATACCTGTGTGTGATGTATGTATTTATATCTTAACACGTTTCCTTTTCCAGGCTGGACAGCTGTAGACTCACAGAGACATGTTGTGAAGTTTTGGCTTCAGCTCTCAGATCAAACTCCGCTCAGCTGAGAGAGCTGGACCTGAGTGACAATGACCTGCAGGATTCAGGGGTGAAGCTGCTCTCTGCTAGACTGGGGGATTCACACTGTACACTGGAGATACTGAGGTCAATATTACTACGTATTCCACACTGTAATGTGTAATTGCCGAATGCTTTATTGAAGTTGTCACATTTACTTAAAAGTAATACTCATAGTGATGAGGTGTTTTTATTTTTTGGAGAGATATTGTCTGTCTCTCTGCAGGTTGTCAGGCTGTAGAGTCACAGAAGAAGGCTGTTCTTCCCTGGCTTCAGCTCTGAGGTCAAACCCCTCACACCTGAGAGAGCTGGACCTGAGCTACAATCACCCAGGAGACTCAGGAGTGAAGCTGCTCTCTGCTCTACTGGAGGATCCCAGCTGTAAACTGGTGAAACTGAAGTGAGTATAGAATTTGTGTCTGTCCTGCTATAGACTCGTGTATGTGGAGAAAATGCAACAATCAAATAAATGGATGCAGCAGTACTATGTGTCATGCCCGGCTCGTTCGCTCCTCGTGTGTGCCACGCCCCCTGATTACCCACGTGTACTACCCTGATCGTCTCAAGCTTTGTCCGCTTGCTTTGATTAGTCTCTGTGTATTTAAGTCCTGGTCTGACCTGTTGCCCTTGTCCGTCATTGATGTTTGTAGGTGTGCTATGTTTTCCAGTCCTCGTTCGCCCATTAAATCCCTGGTTTTGCCCCGACTTCGCCTGTCTGCCTACTATTTCCACGCCTGCCGCTTTGCTCGCCCCAGATCGTGACACTATGTCGTTCTGCTTCTGCTATAGTGTGGACCACAGTGGGGAGTGCAGGACCAGACCAGGGATCCAGAAATGTAAGTTTGTTTGCATGTTTTTATTCTTAACACTGTCAGTCCTACTTTATGAAAGCATTCACACAATTATTGTGATGTGTGTCTGTTTTTTTTATTTTCATTTGTTGGGTTTAAACATGAGAACTTTCTTAAATAACAATAGGAGTCTGGGAACTTCTTTAGTAGTACTGTTTTGAGATTTGTTAGTATTGTCCTAAGACAGCACCCATAATCTCCCCAAACTGGCTGTGGCACCGAACGTCTCCTCAGTCTGCACTAGAGATGGGAATTTCGGCTCTTTTTAGTGAGTCGGATCATTTGGCTCAGCTCACCAAGTAGAGTGGGTTCTTCCGGCTCCCAAATGACTCTTCATTTTATTACTTCTGCTTCAGCCAGATTCAGCTCTGTTTTGACCCATGATTGATATGTGTACTAAACTTTATAATTTCCTCAATACCATAATTTTACATTATGTTTGGTATAAAAAGATATTGAACATTATATAAGTGGATCAAGTGTCCTTCATCTATTACTTACAGTCAAATAACATAAATAACAAATCACAATTAAAAAATAATAAATAAATTACAACGTGCAAAACAACAGCATCCAACAGTTTTAGGTTCTATCCACTATAACAACTATCTCTCACCTTTCTAACAGTGTAACATGTTAACATTTCCTTTGGGGCAGAAAGGCTAAGTGCCTCAGCTTAGACGGGCTGATCCTGCTTCTGGCAGTAGCAGGCACGCTAGCCTATCTTTTTCCTTCCATCTGAAGTGTTGGATGCGCAGTTCCTAAGTGTCTGTGAAGGTTGTTTGTAGATCCTGCTCGAAATGATAGCTTCATCCTGCAAACTGTGCATCTGCCGTTGAGTTGTCATAGCTATTAAAATGCATCCAAATGCCGGTTCGTGTCCAACGATCACTCATCTTGCGTATTATTCGCGCACCACACTCCCTCTTTCTCTCCTCCTCTCCCTCCCTCGTGCTCTGTACCTGTGCACCGCCGCCGCCACCCCCCCCCCCCCGTCTGACTCATCACGTGATCGGTCGCGCGGCTCTCACGCCATTAACACAAACTTCAGTCGCAGTCAGAGCCGCATGGAGCGCTGAACCACCGAGACGTTTTGCTTTATAAAAATGTCTCTCGGTCTGGATCCAGGTCTTTTGAGCGGCTCGTTCGCGACCGACACATCACTAGCTGCACGCTGCTGGAGGCGTGTATGTGTCCGAAGGTGTTTGAAGGAAGTTCTTATTTTGAAGTTAAGACAAACTAACTTCTAGTGGTACATTTTGTGGTACAATTTCATATTTAACATGTTTTATTAATGCTGTTTATAATTTTATGTACCTGTAATTAAGGCTATTAATTTAGCACGCGCAGCATTTTGGCGCGTCTTCCCGCCGCGTCGCGCGGGCGTCCGACATTTCCTGAGGTATTTCACATACTTGAATTCCTGCTTCGTTTTTATATTTCATGTATCGTACAGAATAATAGAGCGCAGGCTAAAGTGCAGTTGGGTCCCCAGCGAGTCTCTCAGCGCGGCGTGTCTCACAGCGCAGGGGGCAGCCGGAGCGCCGCAGACTCGGGCGGCTACATGAGTATATTGGGAATAAAATGTGTGTATTGGAGCTAGTTCTGTGTTAGTGAGTGTGTGAGGTGTGACAGTGATAATGATGGAGATGCTGGGCTTCGTCATGGGATTAATCGCTCTTCCTCTTGCCTACAGACTCCTGCCAGCTGACGCTGGACCCCAACACAGCACACAGCCGCCTGTCTCTGTCAGAGGGGAACAGGAAGGCGACAGGGGGGGCAGAGCAGCCATATCCTGATCATCCAGATAGATTTGACTGGTGGCCCCAAGTTCTGTGCAGAGAGAGTCTGACTGGTCGCTGTTACTGGGAGGCAGAGTGGAGTGGAGATGGAGTCCGGATAGGAGTGACTTATAAAGGAATCGGGAGGAAAGGAGGGAGTGCTGACTGTCGGCTTGGATACAATGACAAGTCATGGAGTCTGATCTGCTCTCCTGACAGTTACTCTGTCTGTCACAATAATAAACAGACTGTCATACCTATAAAGCCCTCAGACTCCCGCAGAGTAGGAGTGTATCTGGACCAGGCGGCTGGTACTCTGTCCTTCTACAGAGTCTCCTCTGATGGACTGACCCTCCTGTACAGCTTCACCTCCTCATTCACTGAACCCCTCTATCCAGGGTTTGGGGTTTATACAAACTGCTCCGTATCGCTGTGCATGCTGGGATAGCTCACTGTGCTGGAGGAATCATTTTTACCTTATCAGAGTGTCACATGTCGCTGCTTCTCCGCGGCAAAAAGGTAAAATCTCTGTTTTATAACCAGTATAACCCTTTTTACTCTGAAGTGTGACGTATGTTAGACAGAAATAAATGAATGTTTGTTCAGTTTGCCAAACTCGTGCAAAATGACTTTTTCTCTGACTATATTGCCTGTTAATGCATCAATAATGCAAATTCATAGGAAATGTAGTTGTACCAATAGAGTGAATTCTGATTCTGAATAAAATAAAATGTAATGAAATGTAATCCTGATGAGTGGGGGGGCTTTTCTCTCTCCTATATATGTACATTTGATATATTTCTGTCTGTATATTGTATTTTCTGCCTGTACATTCACAATAAAAGCTTCCTATTCTATCATATTAATGTCCTGGTTCAGCGCTGCTCAAAGCATAAGTGAGGTAACTGAGTAACATAAAACATATAATATAATTAAACAAAAACACTTTACTGTAATTTCACTGATACGATTAGATTAAATCAGCATTTATAATAACCATGTAAAAGGAGACGGGAGACATAACAGCGAAAGCAAAAAATATCCGTAGAGTTAAAAACAAAAGTTATAAATCAGTAACACACGTTTATTTAATCTATCAAAAAACAAGAAGAAAAAAAAAAAATTTCCTAACTAAACCTGTGAACTGCTACACCTGACAATCGACAAGCTAATTAGCAAACGGCGTCTCTGACGCCCTTTAAAACACGGGAAAATAGTCATTAAAGTCCTAACAAGTAAGTAAATAATTGCACAAGTAATTAACACTATAACGCCACATGTATCATATTTGATACCAATATTTCTAAGACCTCTACGTCAGTAATATGATTACCCCTTTCCTCAAAACCCGCTGTATATAATCCTATACCTGTATTCTGCCCTCTGGTGGATGACCTATGTACTGCAGGTGGAAAACGTCTTTTTTTTCAAGAATGAAAAACGGCTGCACTTTGCGATGGGCTGGCCCCCCATACTGGGTTGTTCCCTGCCTCGTGCCCATTGATTCCGGGATGGGCTCCGGACCCCCCGCGACCCAATAGGATAAGCGGTTTGGAAAATGGATGGATGGATGGATTTAATTTTCACGATTCCTCTGATTTAACCATGAGAGCTTGTATGCAGGGGTAGCTGTACATATATATTTATCCATATTTATATAATGGTTCAAGTGAGAAGGGTAAGATAGGTGATACTCTGTGAAACACAGTTATAAGGGCGGCACACAAAAGACTAAGACTGTCTAAGGACACAGACAGACATAACCTATATGGATACTGAGACTAGCAATAATAAGTAAACCCACATACAGGGTATATACAGGCCAAACTTAAAAGAGAACTTTCTTCTGGGTGTTGGGTGAGTCTGTGGTTTGTAAGACAGGATGGAAAGGGAGGGGGGTTGCGTGCCAAGTTGAGGGACCCCTACCCTTCTACTGCCCATAGTTCCCTAAATATTTGGGCCATAAAAGCTGGAATTCTGGCCTCCCTTGTTGTATGTGTGTGTGTGTGTGTGTGTGTGTGTGGGGGGGGGGGTGGTCACTAACCCCCCTTTGGCCAACGAGTACCTCTCATACCAGGTTAGGCCTTGTCTCAGGCAACCTGGAATCTCAGCCCTGTCTTATATGTGTTATGTGTGTGTTTGTCTGTGTTTGTGTGTATGTGTTTGTTTGTGTGTGTGTGTGTGTGTGTGTCTGTGATCCTATACTGGAGAATTTCCTGCTCCCTTCACACATGGGGGTCAATGGGGGTTAATCAGAAATTACCCCGACTTTATACTAAGTAGCTAGCAGGATAAACTACTTTTACCATCCGGTACGACTGATTCAGACATTTGTGTTCACATGTACAGCCCCTATGGGGAATGTGAAGAACAGTCTGGGTGACAGTGCATGTCTGAACGGGGCGAAAGTGACAGAAACACAAAGTCATAGATAAATCAGTCTAAACTAAACGAGCTTCACAAGGATGACTGATATTTCTTTAGTGAACCTTCAGAAATCGTTTGCTAACCCTGCACACTGGGAGCTCCCAACCTAGACCTGCACACATCTACGTGTCTAATGTTCACAGGGAGAGAAGCCTGGATGGCTGTTCATACTGACTTGCTCTATGACAGACAGCAGAGGGCGATTTGCTGCCATTTATTCCAGTTCATTGAATAATACGATGGCTTGTCATCTCTCTGTCTGACACAGTTCTGCCAATCAAAGGCAGGCTTTCCTAGAGTCTGACCGAGAGAACGACTCCAGCAGTGAAGGCTGAGCTGACCCTGTTATCTGGCCTGATTAACAACCTGAGAAAGACTGATGTAGGTTTGACTGTAAAAGAGATTTACCAGCATATGATATTAAGGTGAGATCAGATCCAATAAGTGAGCAGAGTTAAATCTCTCTTACTAACATTAAACCTCATGAGCCTGTGTGGAAGGTGCAGGAGCTGTTGGGCCATTTTAAACACTAAGCTGATTTCTCTGATCATTCTCCCAGTCTGATCGATAGTTATTTTCCATGTTCTGCCCCTAAGTCTTGTGCGGCTCCCAATGTTTCCCACAGATGAAGCCTTCTACTGCTACAAATTTGTAACTGCGTTTAATGATGCTGTTGACCCGTGTCTAGAGAATACTCACTGTACTGTTATGGAGGAGCTAACTTCACGTTTGTACTCCACTTGCCAGGATATTTTAGATGTCACTGCCCCTCTTAAAGTTTGTCCTTCTAAGCCAAAATCGATGACATGGCTAAATGATATTACTCAAGCTGCCATAGAAGGACAGAGTTCCTGTCCCGTGATCCAGGTACACTCCTGTCTTACAAGGGGGGGGGGGGGGGGGGGGGGGCAGATATAATAGTGTCATCATTACTGTGCCAGAGTGTGTAACTAGAGGGATCACAGTACAAACACCAGGACTTGTTATTGTTTCCAAACCTGCTGTCAGCATCGCATCCTTTCCTGCTGATCCATTTGTATGTGACGACTATCCCAACCCATCCCCCGCTCCAGTGAACCTCCCCATCGCGCAGTCAGACCCTCTGTACACAGCACTTGGAACCATGCGTTAAACCTCTGCTGGTGATCAGGATATGACTGTATCTCTCTCTTCCATGTCACCACTCCGTTCCCCTCAGACAGATGGAGGTGTCTGTTTGCTGTGTTGGGGTCCAGAGTGAGCCGACAGGAATCTGATGGAGGAGAACAGATGGTTTGGTTTTAAGCCGATTTCATACTGTCCACAGACTTCTACATACATATTACATTTGTCTGTGTGCGCAGACTGTTGTAATTGGTCCATGAGTACAGCAGTGATATTCCAGCAGACCAGCAGGGTAACAATTCACTGCAATGTGCAGTCAACTGATGCACTAAAGTCATTGTCACTATGCGCAGACAGTAACAGTATGAATCGGGCTTTATTCACTCCTTATATTAAGTAAGAGTGAACACTTTTTTGGGTATTTTTTAAGGCTTTGAAATATGATTTCTGTCTTATTTTAATTTATCATTTTTCAACTTATGCAGTTATGTAGCATTTGTTTCATTTATGGAAAAAATATATTTGAGGAAATTGATTATGTCTTTCCTGTTTATTTTTATATGGTCATATTCTCAACTTGGATGCCTGAGAGAGCAACGTCACGAGCAAAATAATATCATACATCAGCAGTCACACTGTAAACAGATTCAAAGGCTCCTGACATAAATGTGAAAGACCAGGAGGCAGCAGGAGAGAGAAAGAGAAGCTTCACATGCAGAAGAAGATGAAACACAGTAAAACACAGTAAAACACAGTAAAACACACTCCACCTCAAACAGGGAGAGAAAAGCGTGTGTGTGAACAGTCTCACATTGTAAGAATTCTGCTCTGGTCCTGGGCACTAATACTAATGTCAGCTGTTATCTTCTCCTCAGGTTCATACTCACTGTGATTGAGCCCACAGCCTCTCTCAGCTCCTGCAGCTCCTTCTCTCTCATCTGAATTCCCTGCTGAAATTCCTTCTGAGTTTCCTTCATTTTTCCTACAGATGAGAAAAAAAGATGATGGAATAAGTTTGTTTCATTATTAAGAGAGATCATCTTGTACGATTTATTAACTCTAGGAAGGTCAAACTGAATAAAGACTCATTAACTCCTACTCTCCTTCAGTCAAGCTGAAGTTTATAATTTAAGTATTTTCTACTCTTTTCACTGGGTGATGAATTGGGGTTTGTTTCTACTGATGGAAAATGTATGTACAGTGGGGTTTACAGACCACTTTCCAATGCATATCTGCTCTTAACTTTATACATTTCGTATCAAAATTATGATACAGTCTGTGCCCACTGAGAACACAGCCTCAGACAGGAGTGAAGATACTAAAAGTTGTTTCACTTTACCCAACTAGGCTTAGATCCTTCAAAGTAAACATCCAAACGTAAAAGAGGGAAAACATTAAAATTTCCATGTTTGCTTCATATGAAAATTCATCCTTAATTTAAAAGAGTTCTACTTATTCTAGAGGCCTACAGACCTCTATCTCCGCCCGTCCTGCAGCAGCTGAGCCTGTATCATGGCCTCTGAGTTCATCCATCACACACAGCAGACACAACAGACGGAACTTGAAAGCTTTGTATTTTCTCCCAGTACAGTAATCAAAATCCACACCTCTTTCATTTTCTCTCAGTTATTACTTTTTGAGGAACTTCGTGCTTCTCAGGCTGCAGCAGGTGTGGTTTTGGACTCAGCCCAGACTGAGAAGAGCAGGTTACATTTGGAGTTTATTAATAAAATAATGCATGTTACAGATTTTTATTCAGCTGAACTTCCCCTTGCGGACCAAAAAAATGGTCCCCATAACATGAAAATAATAGGTTTTCCCAAGACACACACACACACACACACACACACACACACACACACACAAGTTGGTCTTCCTATCTAAATGGGGACTGTCCATTTATTTCTATGGGAAAAACCCTAATCCCAATCAGGACACACTTAACCCCTACCCAGCCCTAACCTTAACATAGAGTAACCAACCCAAATATACAAGACTTTTGGCATTTTTACTTTTTTGATTCCATTCACAGATTTTTATAAAACTGAGGTTATTCAAATGGGAACATACATATAGGTACACTTGCACAAAGTCAGGGATCTTGTAGGATTATAGTCAGGTGTATGATCAACCAATTATACCAAATAGGGGCTAATGATCATCAATGTCACACGTAGGTTGAAAAACAGTCATTACAGTTTTTGCCCGTTGCTTGAACACTATAAACCCATGCTTAGACTAAAGTAACACAACCTGAAGCTTTTGTTACCATACCTCAAACACATGTACCCATACCTTAAACAAAAGCGCTGCTTTGCACTCCAGTTGCAATTATGCAACACACTTACCCCTTTATGCAACACACATGGTTCTGCATACTACACTCCGTTTCATACATAAGACACTTCGTTCAAAAATGAAATGTCAGGGGGCCATTTGGAAAACACATGTATCCAAAATACAAAACACATCGGGAAATTGCAACCACTCAAATACACACCTGAAGGCACTCACTTGCAAAACTGAACACCAATTAGCCAACTACAAAAAGCCCCCAGTTTAGCCATTTCAAGAACTTTGCAAGCATGGATGGAGGGGGAGCAAGAGGAAGAGGAGGAGGAGGAGGAGGTGGAAGAGGCCATGCACGGACCCATATTTCTGATGATATAAGAGCAACTTTGGTGGACCATGTCATCAACCATGGCCTGACCATGAGGGAAGCTGGGCAGAGAGTCCACCCACATCTAAGCCGCTTCACAGTGGCATCTGTAATAAGAACATTCCGACTAGAAAACAGGTATGTCGTCACCTCTCTACCTTCTACTCTACTCAGATGGTTTTTATAGCACTGTTCTACAGTATATCACATTACCATATCAAGTGTACAGGATATTGCAGGGTGCTAATGCTCCTTTTTCAGCCAAAGTGGTAGTTTTTGTGAAACATACCATGATTACTTATATTGAAGTACAGTGTTGTACAGTGGATGATACAGTATATACAGTAAAGTACTGTAAGAAAAATAAGCAAACCGATGACAATATGTGGTTGTATTGCTCTAGAATGACTCGAAGACCTCCTGGGGGAGGACGCCAGCGCCTGTTCACACAACAGCAGGAACTTGCCGTTGTGGACCTAGTGAGGGCAGACACTGCCATCCGTCTCCACCAGCTACGAAAGAAAATACTTGCAGACAGGCAAGTGTTCAACAACATAAACCATGTGAGCATCACCACCATCAGACGCATCTTGGGAAAACACAGCATCACCATGAAGCAGCTCTACAGAGTCCCATTTGAGAGGAACAGTGACAGGGTCAAAGGACTTCGAGCTGAATATGTACGGGTAAGTGTAACTGTCCTTTACATTTACAATACAGTATTGGTGAAATCCAGTAGCAGCTGAATATGTGCCATTTCAGTACCACATGGATCCATTCTGAGAGCTACACAGGTACCTGTGTGATGGGGTGAGGGTTCTGTATGTGTAGCACTGTAGTACAGTAATATGTTCTCTTTTTTTTTACAGAGAATCTTGGCCATGGATGGAGCTGCACAGCCTCATGAATTCATTTTCATTGATGAAACTGGCTTCGACCTGTGCAAAACAAGACGACGGGGTCGTAATGTAATTGGCCAAAGGGCAATTGTGCACGTCCCAGGCCAGCGCGGGGGAAATATCACAATGTGTGCTGCCATAAGCCTTCAAGGGCTTCTGCATCATCATGCAAAACTAGGTCCATACAATAGCCAACATATACTCACATTTCTAGATGCTCTCCATAATATAGTTGTACAGAACAGACCAGATCAGCCCAGGTTTGTGGTGATATGGGATAATGTCAGTTTCCATCGGGCTGCTCTGGTCCAGGCCTGGTTCTCCAACCACAATCAACTTGAAGTGGTATACTTGCCCCCTTACTCACCATTTTTATACCCTATAGAGGAATTTTTTTCGGCTTGGAGATGGCGTGTATATGACCGCCGACCACATGCCCGCATGCCTCTTCTCCAGGCAATGGAACAGGCCTGCGGTGACATTCAGGTGACAGCAATCCATGGATGGTTTTGACATGCAAGGGGATATTTTCCCCGGTGCCTAGCGGGAGAAGACATTGCTTACGATGTCGATGAGGTCCTGTGGCCAGACCCCAACAGACGGTGGGATCCATGAGCCCATGTATGCACAATTGTCATGATATTTTACAGTATAGTGTTTTTTCTATTACTGTATTATGTTTTTTTTTTTTTTTCTTGATCTGACTTCATGGTACTGCAATGTACAGTGCTGCAATGTACAATATTGAGTAGGCCTATTTGCTTTTTTGGTTGTTTGAAAATGTGTCTCCTGAAAATATGCCTTCTGAGTAAACAATGAAAATCAAAGACTGCAGTGTTTTATATAAAGTAGACTAGTGTGTTCCCCCTGATCTGAAAGTGTTTGCATATGATGCAAGTATGTGTCATTTTGTCAACAGAGTTACATTTTGACAAAGGAATGTTAGGTTTTGATAGCAGAGTTTAGGTTTTGAGAGTAGAGTTTCACTTTGGCACAGATGTGAATGGTATATTTCCCAGTGTTGTGTCATGTTTACTTGTGTTTAGAGTTTTGGCACAATGAGAGCAGTTTTGCAAAATGTGTTCAGGCAACGGGCAAAAACTGTAACTGATACAGAAACAGCTGTGTAGGAGGCTTAAACCTGGGTGAGGAACAGCCAAACTCTGCTACCAAGGTGAGGTTGTGGAAGACACTTTCATGTCATGGCAGGAATGAACACAGCAACAAGACACAAGGTAGTGATACTATATCACAAGGTCTCTCCCAGACAAAGGTCCAGCATGCTGCCACCGGTAGTGCTGAGGGGGAGTGGGCAGCAGAGGAAGGCCGCGGAGAGGGCCCACCCCACCAGCCCTGTGACCACAGAAGAAGGCAGGCCCTCCCACCCAGCCCAAGACCAAACCCCCAAAGTCGCTGTCGGCGCACAGAGCATCCCAGAGTACTGGGAACCCCCACAGGGACCCCACCCCACCGCAGCACAGCCCAGCCCCCACCCAGCCCACCACCACCAGAAGGGACCGCCCTCTCATTGTCACCACCCACAGCACCCTCAAGACCGTCCCGCCCCTCCACCCACACTGTACGGGCCCAGAGAGGGGATCAAAGGGGCCCCCATACCCCCCCGCTCAATGAGTGTGTAATAGGTGGATACATATGAGTGTGTGCAAACTAAAATGAATAACTGAGGTGCATTAAAACTGGGTGAGCAGGCAGGGCATGAGCACCCCACCGATAGCAGACAGTAGATTCCCACGTGCCCCACCTGCCCCCAAGGCCCTAATGTTGTAGGATGACTATTGTGCAATTAAGATTGAGGGGCAGCACATTGGCCAATGGTAGGGCCTGGGGTCCAGGCCATGTTGCGTAACCTAGTCCTATGGCCTTTGCAGTCTGGCACTGCCCCCCAGACCCCAGTGTATTGTGGTTTGTGTAGGAGACAGGGATGCAACCAGGGCACACGAGGCATGGAGTCCCCCTTCCAAGGGACCGGGTTCCCAACTGACTTCTCATTGATTCCTGCTCCCGCCCAGCCAGCAGGGAGCCGATCCGAACCACCCCGGGATGCCGAGAGACAGCCCAAGCTGTGGGGTCACCCGACCCTATTAGCAGCAGGCTGGTGGAGCAAAGACCCGCCACACACAACAGGGCCCCAGACGGACCCCCTGGACCAGGACATCCCACATACTCCGGCAACCAGGAAGCCATTTTGGTCAAACATCTCACCCCCAGGCGGGGAGACAGAGCCCCACCCACAGTTCCCTCCCCGCCCCTGGGACATTCCCATCTCCAGACCACCCCAGCAGACCCCAGCCTCCCCCACCAGGTAGCCAGGGCCAGGGAGGCACAGCCCCACCGCACGCGGCAGCCACCTCCTGGAAGCCAGCACCAGACCTCAGCCACCAAGCCCAGGCCCAGGACCCGCCCACACCAGCGGGGTGATGCAGACAAGCCCGACGGCCCCCCCATACCACAGAGTGCACCCCCACTCTGGAAGGCAGAGCCCCCAAACCCCCAACGTCACCCCTCACAGGTCAGACCTGCAGCCGCCCAGGAACAGTGACCCCAGTGGGATACCGGAGACCCACAATAGCCAGGACACCCGGCCCCAGCCCGGAGGTCGGAGTAGCGAGGCCCCACTACCCCCAACAACACTACGTGATGAAGTTAATTATTGGTCCAAGTATATTCAAATTTTGTTAGTCGATTTTTTGTACAAGCTGTAATATTCGTGCAGAATATATTACATAAGTTGTTAGACACAGAATTAATTATTCAAATGGTGTGTACGTGTTTGCTAGAAGCTTTATGTTGATTGGTTGACGTGATCTGTTTATGCATACTCACTGAGAGTCAGTCGGAGTAGTTCTACATACCTGTACGGAGTACAAGATATCCTCCGTGTCATTCAATAAAGATCGTGCACAGCTATCCTTTATAATCAGCAAAACAAAACATGGTAAAAGTGAATAACACGGATACAATGGACGTCGCTGGTGTTCCGTCGCCCCGCATGGAATGGGATGCTGGCAACCTGCCCGAAGCATGACGCAAGTTCAGACTCCATGTCGACTTAATGTTTTCTGGTCTGTTCAAGAGGATAGGGGAGGATGAAAAATGCAGCTTCCTATTCCTATGGGTCAGAGACAAAGGCCGAGACATCTATGACACATGGTCGCTTACGGAGGATGAAAGAAAGGTACTGAAATCGTACTACGGTCGCTTTAAAACATACAAAATCCAATGTTGTATTCGCACGTTACAAATTTAATGAAAAGCTTCAGGGAGCTAGAGATGCCTGAAAATCACTATCTTCGAGTGAAATTAATTAAGCCCAGATAGAAAAAGAGCTGTATGCCATTTTATTTGGATTTAAGCTCTTCCACCAGTATGTCTATGGTCGTCATGTTATTGTGGAAAGTGACTTTCATGAGTCCATCATGAAAAAATTTCTTGCAGCAGCACCTCCAAGACTACAAAGGATGATCCTACAACTTCGGAGGTATGATTTCACCATCATCCACAAGCCAGGCAAACACGTCCCTGTTGCCGATACCCTCTCGAGAAAGTCAGTGACTGACCAGGATGACAACCTACGAGAAGGAATGGACATGCCGGTACACACAGTGTACAGCAGCCTGCCAGTCAGTAATGCCCAATTAGAGAACATCCGCAAAGAGACTGAGAATGACTTGCAGCTCATGCTGTTAAAGAAAACAATCTAGGAAGGATGGCCTGCAGTAAGGAGATCATGCCCCCAGAGCATAGCTGAATTCTGGAACCATCGTGATGAGCTCACTCAAATGAACGACATCTTGTTTAAAGGTGGGAAAATCATTGTTCCTACCTCACAACGGCGAGAGATGCTTTCCAGGATTCACGTGGACCACATGGTTATAGAAAAGTGCAAGCAGAGAGCGGGAGATGTTTTATTCTGGCCAGGGATGAATAGGCAGATCGAGGAGGTGGTTGAACATTGTCCCATCTGTATTGAGCACAGGACTTCTAATAAGAAGATAAGTCACAAGATTCCAGACAGGCCATGGCAAACTGTTGCAACTGATCTGTTCGCTTGGAATAGGGACAACTATGTAGTCACAGTGGACTATTATAGCAGGTATTTTGAGCTTGACAAGCTGCACAGCACAACATCCTCTGCTGTGATAAACAAATTGAAAGACGTTTTTGCCAGACATGGCATACCTAAAACTGTTGTATCGGACAATGGCCCCCAGTATAAATGTAGCGAGTTTGAAACATTCGCAAACACCTGGGAGTTCAGCCATATCACCACTAGTTTACCACTAGGAACGATTCGGCTGCGAAGGCAGTACAGATTGCCAAAATCGCTCATGGAAAAGTCCAGTACTGATCAGAAAGATCTGTGCCTGAGTCTTCTCGAGTATCATAACAGCCCAGTTGATGGCTTCAGATCACCAGCACAGCTTCTAATGAGTCGTTGCTTACGCTCGACTTTACCCAGAAGTCATCAGCAGCTTCAGGCCAAAGTGATTAACGATAGAGAGTTTCATTCCAGAAGAGTTCACCAACAAAATCATCAGAAAAGGTATTATGACAGATCCGCTAAACAAATGCAATCACTGCACAATGGACAATACATCCAATTCCAAGAGCACGGCTACTGGAAACCAGCTGTAGTCATCAGGCGAGCTGATACTGAAAGGTCATATCACATACGTGCGACTGATGGAGGACAGGTGTATAGGTGAGACAGACGACACTTTTTTCATACTAAGGAAGCACGTCCTGCCAAAGAGAGTTTTGACCACAACAGGCAGCAGGCCCAACACCGCATTACACAACCAGCCTCATTTGCAGCCAGTGAGACAGACACTTCTACTGTCCCTTACCGGACAAGGTTTGGACGTGAAGTCAAGCCAAGAACAATTTTGAACTTGTAAATGCTGTAAATGGGTGCAGGCAGATCGCTGCCCTTAACATGCTGCATATATGTGCAAAAAAAAATGTTGATTGTATTGTGTTGATATACGTTCTTCTGTTCATGGCCTGTAGGTTGTTTATGTGTGTGATCCTTCACTTATCCACATGTAGAAAACAAACAAGGAGGATGTAATATTCATGCAGAATATATTGCATAAGTTGTTAGACACAGAATTAATTATTCAAATGGTGTGTACATGTTTGCTGGAAGCTTTATGTTGATTGGTTGATGTATACGTGATCTGTTTATGCATACAAGATATCCTCCATGTCATTCAATAAAGACCGCGCACAGCTGTCCTCCCATAATACTTTATAATCGGCAAGACAAAACACAAGCAGACATTCTTGCCATAGAAATGTGACATAACAGTAGATTTTTAAATTGCATAATTTTTTATTTCTCTTTTGACTTCCAGTTAAAGAGGATTGATTTTTGGCGTTTGTTAGGACAGTGAGGAGCATGCGTGATTTTTCTTTTTTGCCCATATGAATGTTAGTGAGATTACCCAGCAGACAAAGTGAAAGGGAGGTAGGTTCCAAGTATATCAATACGTCTTCACAAATCCATCCATTTTCCAAACTGCTTATCCTAATGGGTCGTGGGGGGTCCAGAGCCTATCCCAGAAGCAATGGGCACGAGGCACGGAACAACCTAGGATGGGGGGCCAGCCCCAGGGCACATTCACACACCATTCACGCACACATGCGGGCAATTTAATAACTCCAATTAGCCTCAGCATGTTTTTGGACTGTGGGGGGAAACCGGAGGAAACCCCACGACGACATGGGGAGAACATGCAAACTCCACACACATGTGACCCAGGCGGAGACTCGAACCCGGGTCCCAGAAGTGTGAGGCAACAGTGCTAACCACAGCACCACCACGCCGCCCCTCCCATCTACTTTTACATGGTTATTATATGTTATATGTTGATATATGTTGATGTAACCTAATCGTGTTAGTTATATTCAATTACAATAAAGTGAATTTAATCGTATTACATTATTAATATTACTCAGTTACTCTTCGGGTAGTGCTGAACCAGGATATGAATAGGATGGCATAGAAAGCCTTTATTGTCAGTGTACAGGTAACAAATACAATATACAGGCAGAAATATAAAAAAACATACATATTCCGGGGAGGGGAGAATCCCTTTAATCCCTTTTTATCATTACATTTTAATCATAAAGAAAATTTCTTTTTTTTCTGTGTTTGTTCAGCTTGCCAACCCCACAATGACATGGGGAAAACATGCAAACTCCACACACACATATCCCAGGTGGAGACTCGAACCCAGGTCCCAGAGGTGTGCGGCAACAGCACTAACCACTGCACCACCATGCCGCTCACACAAGCCCAGTCATTTATGATATATATGAAACTTCAGACAATAAAAAGGGTTATACTGATTAAAAAGCAGAGATTTTACCTTTTTCCTCCTATATCTCAATCATACATCACAACTTGGACACTCTCATTACTTACTCTCTCATGACACATACATTTAGGGCCTCTGTTCATTCAGCCTTACCTCTGGTGCCAGTGCCCACTTCTCAATTATAAATCGCACATACACGTTGAGGGTTCTGGGGAGGGGCCGAGCTGACACCAGCTGTTGGATGGCAGGGGGTGGTTCGCACTGTGCCCTTCCCCTGTTTTAAAAGCACTTTAGAACAACACGCACCAACTCCACATCTGAGCGGGCGAAGGGGGGCATGAGGTATTTTCACACCCCCGTTCACTGTTTGCCATCTGGAACTGGGGGCTGAGAAGAAGAGCTGGCTGTCCGGTCGGGGTCTGGGCTGGTGGGCTTCTCGGCTGCTGCAGGGTCCGGGGTGATCTTCTGGTCTCCTCGCCAGAGGAAAAATAGGGGTCCATATAGAGTATATATGGGGAGTGAGTGTGTGTACAGAGTTCATTTCTGTGTGTCTCCATGTTGGGTGAATGTGTGAATATTTGTTTATGTCTGCATGAGGGTGGGAACGTATGCTTGTATATGTGTGTGCCTGTTTGTCTATACACACGTCAGGTTGGGTCCTAGACTCCACCCGAAATAACATCTCGGGCTCTATTTCCCCCCGCCACACTCCCTGCCGGTGGATGGGGCCCCCGGCCGCTGGTGCGTTGGTGGTTCTCGGTGTCCGGGGCTGGATGCTCGGGTGGGTGCTGGCTCACCCTCGGCGGCTGCCTGGCGGGGTCTGGCCCTCCTGGATCTGTCGGGCCCCTGCTGGGGGGTGGGGTGGCCCTTGGATCTCTGGGCCCAGGGCCTGGTCTGCCCTGGTGTGGCCGGCCGCCGGCGGAGCCTGCGGGCTCCCTGCCATGGCCCCCCCGGGGCTCCTGCACTGTGGCTGCCAGATTGCTTCCCTCCGGAGCTCTCCTCTGCCCTTTTCTGGGTGAGGGCTGCTATTCTCCCTGCGGTGGTCCTCCGGGGGCTCCCATGCACTGGGGGCCTCTGGATGTCTGGGGCCTAGGTCTCCTCCATGTCTACTTCATGTCCTGGGGATGGGGCTATGGCTCCCCACACACACTACTAGACATTTACATGGAGAAACCTTATGAACATCAGCGCGCTCACACACACAGGTGTGCACACAGGTACCCGCAGACACACACTGTCTTGATCGGCTGTTGCTCCTTAACATGTTCATAGTGATTCGTACAGATGTTGGTTGTTTTCTCTCATCAGCAGGTATTGAAGCAGATTATCTGTGTTTTTTTTTTTCGCTCTCCCTCTCTCTATCTCCCTTCTTCTCCGTTTTCTTCATTCCTCCGCAGGGGAGGGGATGGTGGAGGGAAAAAAAAGATTTCTCCAGCACACAGTGAGCTATCCCAGCATGCAGAGCGACATGGGCGAGTTTGTATAAAGCCAAAACCCTGGATAGAGGGGTTCAGTGAATGAGGAGGTGAAGCTGTACAGGAGGGTCAGTCCATCAGAGGAGACTCTGTAGAAGGACAGAGTACCAGCCGCCCAGTCCAGATACACTCCTACTCTGCAGGAGCCTGAGGGCTTTCTGGGTATGACAGTCTTTTTATTATTGTGCCGGACAGAGTAACTGTCAGGAAGGCAGTGCAGCATCCATGATTTGTCATTGGCTCCAAGCTGACAGTCATGACTCCGTCCTTTCCTCCTGATTCCTTTATAAGTCACTCCTATCCAGGCTCCATCTCTACTCCACTCAGCCTCCCAGTAACAGCGACCAGTCAGACTCTCTCTGCACAGAACCTGGAAGAACCAGTCAAATCTCTCTGGATGATCAGGATATGGCTGCTGCTTTGCCCCCCCTGTCACCTTCCTGTTCCCCTCTGACAGAGACAAGTATCTGCTTGCTGTTTTGGGGTCCAGCGTCAGCTGGCAGGAGTCTGTAGGCAAGAGGAAAAGCGATTAATCCCATGACGAAGCCCAGCATCTCCATCATTATCACTGTCACACCTCACACACTCACTAACACAGAACTCGCTCCAATACACACATTTTATTCCCAATATACTCATGTATACTCAACAAGGGTGAAGGATTTTTTTTAAGATGCAGAGCTATACCAGAATGTATTAAACTGTTACACTCTCGCACAAAGACATTACGAGACGATATAAAGAATTTGTAAAGAAGTTCCAAGACTACAATTTTTATTTCTGAAACCAGTAGACTTTACACTGAAACCAGCCCGTTTTGTAAAAAAAGAGAAAAAAACTGACGAATTAAGTGATTTTGCAGTGTGTGTTTTTGTGGATCTTTGGATGTTGTCTAAAATCACACACAGAAATTCACTTGAACACAAACATGCAAATCCATCTACATACAGAACAAAACAGACACAGACACACATACATCCCAGTAATTGTGTGAATGGTATTATAAACCTGTATTAATGATATTAAAAGCAAATATGTGAAACCTGTCTACCCAATGCTATGGTTAATGATATGGTATAATCACTGCCTCAAGTGATATGGAACCATCCGGGCACAGACCTAATTGTTGTACATGTTGGTAGTTATGGCTCAGAGCTGCTAAAAAAGAACTTCACACATCTCATGGACATTCTTCAGCATGTCCCAGCCCAGATAATTGTGTCAGGCCCAATCTCCACCTTAGGGAATGGGATTGAACATATTAGCTGCTTGTTAGCATTACACCTGCCTTTCCTCAGCATGCAGTGCTCATAAGCCGAGATTCATTGACCATTTACCATTTTAACCTGTTTTGGAAGCAACAAAAGTGTTACAGGATGGATGGGACTCATTTAAACAGAGTGGGGACCCATATGCTTATTGCAAGCCTAACATCTACATGTTTGCTGAGATTATGGAACACTATAAAATCTCTTATCAGAATTAAGCAGACGACACACAGCAGTATATTACAGTGTCCCCATGTGATTATAGTGTCACGTGCAAAGGGGGGGGGGGGGGGGTGGGGGGGGGGGGTGTAGATATCTGTTTTCTTTCTCCCCCCTTTCCCAGATCTGTCAAGAACAGGATCACTGCTGCTGACTGTTAAGCCCTATCCATCTGAAATACAGGGCAACCCATGATTGGTGCTCAGTGTTCCAGTGGAAGATCTAACCAATCCCGACTGGTCTGTTCCTGATGGGAGGGGCCTAGCATTCAGAAGCTGGCTGTGTCTATGTGTCTAGGAGGGCAGATATGGTTGTGTTGTTAGTCTCATTTGGTGTCTTTGATACTCTCCTCCTCTCTTCTGCAATCCCCCCTTGCCCCCTCACCCCCTTGTGAAACTGAACAGGTAAGAAGTGTGCACACATACATTAACATGTAGGTCCTCTCTCTGTATGAACACACTGGGTTAGAGGGCGAGTGCCACCTTCTGTATTTATGTTCGGGTGGGTAAGCCTAGTGTAGTCTGGGTTTCATTTTCTATCTTTGGTTTTAGTTATAATCTTTACAGGGTAGGGAAGAGCTGTTATGTTTTGTTAATTTCTTTCCTTTGACGCGTCCATGTTCTTTTCCCTGGGTCTGGCCCATCCTCCTGTGTTCCCAGCACCCAAATCCCTGTATTGGTTACCACTGTTGTATTTTATTATATGTGTTCATATTAAAATATTGTCCCAACCCATATCCTAGGGTTTAGTGTCCCTACTTGGTTTCATCGAGTTAGTAGATCTAGAGCCTCCCTATTCATCCTAAGTTCATCCTGGCACCTAATTGGTGGAATGAACTCCCCCTAGATGTCCGAACAGCTGAATCCTTGACTGTCTTCAAGCGACGACTCAAAACTTTTCTTTTTCAGAAATACCTGACGTAGAACTTCTATATTCTTACTCGACTCTTTTTCTGGTGTGTGTTTAAAAAAAAAAAAAAATAAATAAATCTGCACTACTCAATGGAGTTCTCAAAGATAGTATTCATAGCTTGGGTCCTTATTGAGCTAGCATCGGAAATTCATTGCAGAGTCTCAAAGCACTTATGTAAGTCGCTCTGGCTAAGGGCGTCTGCCAAATCCTGTAAATGTAAATGTAAATGTAAATGTAAGTTCACGTCCCATAAAACTGGCTAGACCTGAGCCAGGGATGTAACATGTAGTCCGTTAAATTCATTGAATAAGTGCCTGGAATGAACCAATGAGTGGATATGGCAGAATTTTCTACAACTGAAGAGGGAAAACACTGAAATATTTGTTTTTGGCTCCAAGAATTCTTGACACCAAAACCTACAAATCAAGCCAGAAATCTTGATGTTTTTCTGGACTCAGCCCTAAATTTCAACAGTCACATCAAGACAATTATGAAATCAGTGTCGCAGGATTGATGCCCGATCGTCCAATCTTTCCATGTGCCACGCCCCCCTCGTTAACTTGATGTGAAATCCCAATGTTATCAGCTGTTTCTTGTTGTTTCATTAAGTCCTGTGCATTTATGTCCATGTCAGAGTATGTATCCTCAGTTCCATAGTCTGTTTTGCCTCGCCTTGTCGATGCTCTACAATAAATCCCTCGTTCTGATCCCTCGTCCCCCTGCTCTTACTTCTGCGATCTCAAACATGACATAAAGGGTCTCGGGCCTAAATACATTTCTGATTTCCTTGAACATTATGAAGCATAGAGACCCATGAGGTCATCTGGGAAACATTCACTCAGTGTCCCAGAATGAAGACCAAGCAGGCTGAAGCAGCTTTTAATCTCTATGCTCCCTGTCTGTGGAACAAGCTTCCTGAAGACCTGAGGTCTGCTAACACTGTCAGCTCATTATAATCAGGGCTTAAAATGTTACTGTTTGCTGCAGCTTTTCAATAAATTAAATCAGCAGTGGTTTAGTCATATGCTGCCTCTACAATGTAAATTCTTTTTAGTTAATTATTTACTTGTTTGTTTGGTTTTTCGGCTTGTAAATCTTGTAAATCAACAATGAACATGTTTGCAAGTCCTGCCCCAAAGTTCCAAAGTACCAATAAAGTACCCCGGCTGCTTTGGAACTTTGGTTACTGGAACTCTTGGTACTGGTACTTGACAGGAAGTCAATGGAAAAGGGAAAGTACTGAAAATACTATACCTGGTGCAGTACAGCGGTTTGAATAAATTTCCCTTGTATTGCATTGGATTCAAAGGTTTTTGACATAAACAGCTCATGTAAGTGTAGAAGGCCAAGAGGCAGCAGGAGAGAGAAAGAGAAGCTCCCCTAGTGTCATGACCTGCACATCCAGTCCTCGTGTGGCCACTCCCCCTGATCATCCACATGTGCTTCTCCGATTGTGATCACCTGTTTCCTGTTATTTTTGGCTTGTCTTGTGTATTTTAGTCCGCGTCTGAGTCCGTCTTCCCCAGACTTGTCATTAATGTTAGTTCATCGCCGTCTGCCCCGTCTTCCCCGTTTCCTTCAATAAAACCCCATATCCTGCACCCTTGCCTGCCGGCCTCATCCTTACCCGCTACCTGCCTGCCCGTCTACCCAGCGATCCTGACACCTAGCAGTAGAAAATAAAAGACAATAAAACACATTCCACCTCATACAGAGAGAGAGAGAAGCGTGTGTGTGAACAGACTCACATTGTAAGAATTCTGCTCTGGTCCTTGGCACTAATACTGGTAGGACGGCGTCTTTGGTAACTAGAAGGAGACAGAGAGAAACAGGGATGTGAGTAAAAGGAATTTACTTGTGGGAGATGCACTTCACTCACTGTGGAAACACCAGCAGGAGAGTACTCTCATTATGAGGGACAATAACAGGCAGTTCAACAAGCTGCAAATCATTGTAAGTTACTCATAATACAGATTTAGGGATTCTGTAATGCAGAAGAAACATGATTCATGTGATCTGGGCTTTGCAGCCTGTAGAATGTGGAGCTCTTTCACTGGTTTTTACAAAGATTTAAACATTGAAAACTGAATCGGATTTGGTCACACAAACGTGAGAATGACTGCACTGCACACTCTCTCTGCATGGTCTGTGTTAACATGAACAGACAGGAAAATGTATTTATTTATTAACCTGTATGATGGATCTCTGCTGTTTTCTTTTCACACACATTCTCCAGTTGATCCTTCAGCTCAGAAACCACCTTCCTCATGTTCTCAAAAGAGCAGCGTGGACTGACGGAGATTCTGGGTCCAAATCCAGCTTCAGGGGTTGACAGCTGCTTCATCTCGCGTGGAACTACTGCTGCTCTGCCTAGCGGCGACTGTGCCCTGCTCTGCCTAGCGGCGGCTCAGCTTTACTTTGCCTTATTGCTGCTGTCTAGTGACATTTGCACCGTTTCGCGCTTTGCGCTTCCGGTTTGTCCATACTCTGTCTAGCCTATAGCAGGGTGAGTCGCAAGCGGGTCCATAGCTGGGGGCAGGGGGGTGTGCGTGCCCACATGAGTGCGAGTGGGGGTTGGAGAGTCTGACTGGTCCCCCGCTTCCTAAGGGTTTGTGTTTTGTTTTGATTGTATTATGTTTGTTTTGTTGATACATTTGTTCTGTTTTGAATGGGATTTTTATTGTGTATTAATGTAATGGTTTTGTATTTTATTTGTTTCTTTTAGACTGCAGTGTTTTCTTTGGGTTTTGCGTGATTTTGTTTGGTTTGCGGTTACATCTTGTTTTTCCCTCCTCGCTTGTGCCCGCCCGACTCTGGCTGTTCTAGGTCCCGGCGCCCAGCCTTAGATCGGCAGGAAGTGGCTGCTGGTACGCGGCGGTGCTCCAAGCTTACGGTGCTCGGATTGACTGATTACTCTTTTTATGGTTTTATTGTGTAATAAAAGTGTGTGTGTTTGGAACAACGTCTCTCCGCTGTTTATGGTGAACGGACCAGTGTGCCTTTGCCCGGGGATAGGGCGATTTAACTTTCTCTGGGTGTAATACCTGGGGTGGCGTAGTCGGACTAACGTGTGGCTATTGGTACCATTGTTTGGTACTATTTGGCAGTATTTCTCTCACCACCACTCGCCACATCTTGGCGTAGTCGGCAGGATCATCTTTCAGCGGAGACGTGTGTTCCTTTTAATTGAGTTTCTGTAATTTTTGTTTTTTTAGGGTATCGTCAGTTTGGAGAGGCAGAGCAGCAGTTTGTTCCTTGTGGATCCTTTTGGGTGGCTTGGTGACGGTTTGCCCAAGATACGGGTTCGCGCAGCTGTAATAATTTGAGCGCTACCATCATACTGGATTAGCCCAGCCTTGGTTAAATTATAGGTATGGCGGAGGAGTTACAGGAATTGAGGGAGCTTGTTTTACAACTGCAAGCTGAGAATGATAGGCTGCGCCAGGAGTCGGTTTCTGTTGCCCCAGGGCCTAGTGCCAGTGTTAACCCCAGTCACTTTACTGTACCCAGTAGGGGTACCCCTGTAGTCGAACGTTTGGTTCTTGTCCCTAGGGATAGGAAATGCCCCATTTTTAGAGGGAGAACAGGAATAGGGTTAATGGAGTGGCTGGAGGAAGTGGAGGCCAGTATGAGGGCACGTCATTTGTCCAGGGCAGATCAGGCATTCTTCTTGTTTGACCATTTGGAGGGCGAGGCAAAGGAGGAGAAAGTACTGTCCTCAGGACAGAACAGACCCAGTAAAGATAATAGCAGTTCTAAAGGAACTGTACGGGTGTACTGAATCCTATGTGTCTTTACAGCAAGCTTTCTTTGCTAGAAGGCAAGAGGACGGGGAGTCTCTTCAGGAGTTTTCCTTGGCTTTAATGGGCCTTATGGAGGCTGTAAAACAGCGTGCACCGGCCGATATGGAGAATGCAGATTTGTTGCTGCGTGATCAATTTATTGAACACGTACTAGATGGTGCCTTGCGCTGTGAATTGAAACAATTAGTGCGCCGGCAGCCTATGGCTACGTTGTTGGATGTCCGAGGGGAGGCTATCAGGTGGGAGCGTGAGGGTTTGCCCCGTGCTGCACGCGGACGGAGTAGTTCCGTGCCAGCAGTGCTTGGTGTTCAGTATGGGGTTCATGGTGGTCCCCAGGGTGCTGGTAATTCATCCCATTTGACTGCAATGGAGGAAGTGAGAGCGTTACTGACGTGTCAGCAGAAGCAGTTGTCTCAGCTCACCCAGAGTGTGGCTCGGTTGCAGAACTCCAGTCAGCGTGATCGTGCACCCCAGAAGGATCCAGTAATATGTCGGCGTTGTCAGCAGCCCGGTCACTTCGCTAGGGAGTGTGATGGTTTGCGCATTCGCTCTGGTAACTTGCCCCGGCAGAGGATATTCTCACAGCCCAATAGTCAGCCCCATCCGGTGCAGCCGTCGGAAAACTAGTGCCCACTGAACTGGGGGGCCAAAGTTCTGTGGGGATTGTTTCTGGCTCAAGTAATTTGGGGAATGCCTCCCGGTTAATGTCATCCTGCCCCCACTTGGAGGTAGACATGAGTGGCGTAAGGGTGCCCTGTTTGGTTGACACTGGATCAATGGTGTCTACTATCACTCAGAGCTTCTTTCAGCAATATTTTGTGCCTTTGGGTCATGAGCGACTACAGGATTGCCGTTGGTTGGAGCTTCGAGCTGCCAATGGACTAGCTATTCCATATATTGGTTATCTGGAGCTAGATGTCCACCTGTGTGGAAAGTGGATGCTGGGCTGTGGGATACTTGTGGTCAGGGATCCCCCTGGCAGTTTACCATCTCAATTTCCAGGTATACTGGGTATGAATGTGATTAGGAGGTGTTATCGAGAGTTGTTTTCCCAGCATGGTGCGTTGTTGTTTGAACAACCTGGCTCGTTTCAGGTCCCTGAACCAGTGGTGCAGGCATTATGTCAGTGTCATGCTCAGGAGTTGGCTCCTCCGGTTTCTGGTAGGGCCAAGGTCCGGGGTGGGAGGGCCTGTCGCGTTCCAGGTGGGACCATGAAGTTGGTGGCCGCAACATGCTCGGAGCAGCTTTCTGGTAGCACTGTAATGTTTGAACCTCCAGAGGCTGGTTTGCCTGCTGGGCTTCTTGCTTCCCCGGCATTGGTTCAGGTGCTGCGGGGCACAGTGTACATTTCTGTCATCAATGTAGGGGCTACTGATGTGCTTCTCTACCCTCGTACCTTTTTAGGTACCTTAGGTGCAGTTAGCGTGGTGAGCCTCCCTGCTGGAGTCACGGAGGTGCCTCCGGGGGTACCCACTACGGCATTTCAGTCTGCGACCACAGCCACTATGGATCCAGTGGAGGCTCTGGACCTGTCCTCGCTCCCGGTTGAGACACAGATCCTAGTAAAAACCCTGCTAAGAAAATTCGCGTCAGTGTTTTCAGTTGACGAGGGGGATTTGGGTTGTACAGATCTGATTATGCATGAGATTCCACTACTGGATGAGGTCCCAGTTAGGCAGCGCTATAGGCGCATACCACCTTCAGAGTACGAGCTGGTGAAAGGGCATATTAATCAGCTTTTGGAAGCTCAGGTGATTACGGAAAGCAGTAGTCCCTATGCTTCCCCTATTGTTCAGGTCCGGAAAAAGGATGGCAGTTTGCGCTTGTGCGTAGACTATAGGCAGTTGAATAGTAAGACCAGAAAGGATGCTTTTCCCCTGCCTCGGATTGAGGAGTCTCTTGATGCCCTTACTGGGGCCCGCTGGTTTTCTACTTTAGATCTGGCTAGTGGCTATAATCAAGTAATGGTGGCAGAGCAGGATCGTCCAAAGACGGCATTCTGTACGCCCTTTGGGCTGTTTGAATTCAATCGTATGCCGTTTGGTTTATGTAATGCTCCGAGCACGTTTCAGCGGTTGATGCAGAGGATGTTTGGTGATCAACAGGGCCAGTCTTTATTGCTATATCTGGACGATATCGTGGTGTTTTCCTCCACCGTAGAACAGCATCTGGAGAGGTTGGAGGTAGTGTTGAACCGTCTCCAGCTGGAGGGTCTCAAGGTCAAACTGAGCAAATGTGCTTTCCTTCAGTCTGAGGTACGCTACCTTGGCCATGTGATCTCGAAGGAGGGGGTCTCTACGGATCCAGCCAAGGTAGAAGTAGTGGCTAAGTGGCCGCTTCCCAGTACTGTATCAGGGCTGCGCTCTTTCCTGGGTTTTGCTAGTTACTATAGGCGTTTTGTAGAGGGTTTTGCCAAGTTGGCTGCCCCCCTACATAGGCTGGTTGGAGAGCTTAGTGGCTCAAAGACCAAGGGGAAGGGAGGACAGGGTCTGATTGAGAGCTGGACTGCAGAATGTCGTGATAGCTTTGAAGCTCTTAAGACCAAGCTCACTACCGCGCCGGTGCTTGCTTATGCAGATTTTTCACAGCCATTTATTCTGGAGGTTGACGCCAGTTATGGCGGCCTGGGAGCAGTACTTTCACAGGAACAGGACAATAGGGTCAGACCCATAGCTTTTGCCAGTCGAGGGTTGAGGCCGACTGAGCGTAACATGCAAAACTACAGTTCTATGAAACTGGAGTTTTTGGCATTGAAATGGGCTATGACCGAAAAGTTTCGGGAGTACCTGTTGGGGCAGAAGTGTGTTGTCTACACCGATAACAACCCATTGAGTCATTTGTCCACTGCAAAACTTGGAGCGACGGAGCAACGTTGGGCTGCTCAGCTTGCGGTTTTTGACTTCGAGATCAAGTATCGGTCAGGGAAGAGTAATAAAAATGCAGATGCTTTGTCACGTCAGCATCCATCCAGTGCCCAGGGAATGGAAGGTATGGTCCCTGGCACTTTACTCCCTGGGCCCTTCCGGCACGCTTTGCAGTCCCATCAGGTTCCAGGGACTCAAGCGGCAATTAGTCTTGCCAGGGCATTCTCTGGCTGACATCCGTGCTCTTCTGCAAGCTGACCCCATTTTGAAGGAGGTCTTGGTGTTTTGGAGGCGGAAGCAGCGCCCCAATTTTGAGGAGCGGAAACAGCTTTCCCAGCCTGTATTGGTGGTGTTGCGGCAATGGGGTCGGTTGGTGGAGAGGGACGGAATTTTGTATCGGCAGATCTTTCACCCTGATGGGGGAGAGGTTGAATTTCAGCTGCTGCTACCAGCTGCATTGAAGGAGGAGGTCTTGACACAGCTCCATCAGGAGCATGGCCACCAGGGGGTAGAGCGGACCTTGGGGCTTTTGCGTTCACGGTGTTACTGGCCCAGTATGTCTTCAGAGGTGGCTGGTTGGTGTCAGATGTGTGAGAGATGCCAAGTTGCGAAGGACAATCAGCCGGTGGCTCATAGCTACATGGGGCATCTTTTGGCATCAAAGCCTAACGAAATCTTGGCAATAGATTATACCGTATTGGAGCCTGCTTGTAATGGCCTAGAAAATGTTTTGGTGATGACAGACATCTTTAGTAAGTACACCCTGGCCATTCCCACTCGATCATCGTGCCTCGACCGTAGCGCAGGTTTTGGTTTCGGAATGGTTTTACAAGTTTGGGGTTCCAGCTCGGATTCATTCCGACCAAGGCCGAAATTGAGAGCTTGTTGATCCGCCAGCTTTGTGATCTTTATGGCATTGAACGTTCTCGCACTACCCCATACCACCCGGCGGGGAATGGACAGTGTGAAGGGTTCAATAGGACGCTTCATAATTTACTTCGGTCGCTGCCGGTGTCTCGCAAGCGGGATTGGCATTCCTGTTTGCCGCAGTTAGTGTACTGCTATAATACAACTCCCCATCAGGCCACCGGTGAGTCCCCCTTTTTCTTGATGTTTGGCCAGGAGCCTCGGCTCCCAGTGGATTTTCTGTTTGGTAGAGTTCAGGATCCCGGTAGGGGATGTGTTCATGAGTGGGTCAAGGAACATCAGGCCCGATTACAGGTTGCGGTTGACGGTGCGAGAGAACGGTTAAGGGTGGCTGCAGCCCGTCGGAAAAGGAATTACGATCAGCATGTCCGGGATGTTCCTCTGGCTGAGGGTCAGTGCGTGCTGTTGCGGGAGACCAGTGCCAAGGGTCGGCATAAAATTCAGGATTTGTGGGGTTCGGTAATGTACAAAATCTTACAGGTACCTGATTCTGGCGGCTCCGTGTATACTGTGGCCCCCCTGCATGGTCAGTCTGAGGTAAGGCGAGTTCATCGCAATCTACTGAAGGCGGTGGTTGGAAGGGACCTTCCTATGGGTGTGGTGGTTAGTTTTCCACCACCAATGGACTCGCCACAGTCAGAGGAGGAGGATTCAGTGGCCGGTGATCTGTTGTGTTTAGGGCTGGAAGATCACAGTCCAACTGTGATCTCGTCAGTTCCAGCTTTGGGTTCGGTAGCTATTCCACAGGTGACTCGGATACCGCGTGAGGTGGAGCCTGTTCACGCTTGTCCAGTGGACTCGACCCTAACCAGGCAACCATCCGCTTCCTCAGTGGACCCACTAGTTGGTAATGTAGATCTTGGTGGGGTGGCCCTTCGGCGGACAGTACGATCTACTGCTGGCCGGCATTCTAATATCCATCACTTGCCTAGGTCTTTGGGGGAGGTACACGGGGCTGTGCGCTCTGCAGATACTGCATCTAATGCCATGATTGCTTTGTTTAGGCCCTGGATGTAGTGGGTTCTTTTGTTGGCTTGTGTTATCGTCGGGGCGACGATAAAGAGATGGGGGGTAGACTGTAGCAGGAGAAGGAAACGAGGTTTGTGCCTAATTAAGTTTTGGAGGGGAGTGGCCAATCGGAGAGGGCGCTCAGACTATAAGGGTTACCCTGGCACCAATGTTCTAGGCTCCTTGTCGGCGGTCACCTTAATTGCTGGATCTCCTGTTCGTCCGCGGACATCTTACCTTGGTGTGTTCAGCCCGGTACGGTGAATATTACAAGCTGCAGTAGAACGGTTGATGTTGGGGCTAATACGGCTGGGTTTTGAGTCCTTACCTTTTATTATTACAGGGTCCCGTGTGTTGTGGCGTGGGGTTGACAGCTGCTTCATCTCGCGTGGAACTACTGCTGCTCTGCCTAGCGGCGACTGTGCCCTGCTCTGCCTAGCGGCGACTGTGCCCTGCTCTGCCTAGCGGCGGCTCAGCTTTACTTTGCCTTATTGCTGCTGTCTAGTGACATTTGCACCGTTTCGCGCTTTGTGCTTCCGGTTTGTCCATACTCTGTCTAGCCTATAGCAGGGTGAGTCGCAAGCGGGTCCATAGCTGGGGGCAGGGGGGTGTGCGTGCCCACATGAGTGCGAGCGGGGGTTGGAGAGTCTGACTGGTCCCCCGCTTCCTAAGGGTTTGTGTTTTGTTTTGATTGTATTATGTTTGTTTTGTTGATACATTTGTTCTGTTTTGAATGGGATTTTTATTGTGTATTAATGTAATGGTTTTGTATTTTATTTGTTTCTTTTAGACTGCAGTGTTTTCTTTGGGTTTTGCGTGATTTTGTTTGGTTTGCGGTTACATCTTGGTTTTTCCCTCCTCGCTTGTGCCCGCCCGACTCTGGCTGTTCTAGGTCCCGGCGCCCAGCCTTAGATCGGCAGGAAGTGGCTGCTGGTACGCGGCGGTGCTCCAAGCTTACGGTGCTCGGATTGACTGATTACTCTTTTTATGGTTTTATTGTGTAATAAAAGTGTGTGTGTTTGGAACAACGTCTCTCCGCTGTTTATGGTGAACGGACCAGTGTGCCTTTGCCCGGGGATAGGGCGATTTAACTTTCTCTGGGTGTGATACCTGGGGTGGCGTAGTCGGACTAACGTGTGGCTATTGGTACCATTGTTTGGTACTATTTGGCAGTATTTCTCTCACCACCACTCGCCACATATGTAAATTCATTTTAGTTACTACTAAATTAAAACATCAACTACACACCTAAAGTAGCAAGACAAGCTTTAGTTAAGCTCAGAAAAAGAATGATAAAATATTGGACAAAATATCCAACAAATTTAAATAATCCCCTCATGAAGTATACAGTTATGGGACAGCACATTACAGGAAGCACAGGGCATAAGGCAGGGACACCCTGGATGGGATGCCAGTCCATTGCAGGGCAAACACTCACTCACAGGCTGAGGACGAATTAGAGGCACTAATTCACCGAACTGTATGATCTTGGACATTGTGAGGAAACCTGATGAAACACAAAGGAACACAGGGAGAACATTCAAGCTGTACATGCAGAACCAGACATGGGAACCAGACCCACATCCCTCTAGATGTGGCTACAGTGCCACCTACCAAGTCACAGTGCTGTCTGACAGGGCACATCATTTCAGGAGGCACCACCTGTGTGCACCTGCAAGCAGTACACCCTCCTGTCACCTGGGGGCGCTGTTTCATATTTACTTGTTGCCACAATAATAAGTCAAGGCAGCAGGTGCAGTTTGTGTGGAATCTGTCCTACAGCGATGAAGCTTTCGGGTCACGGCGCAATTTTGGACATTACATCATCTGGACATTAAATCTTCAGTAATATGCAACGAAATAATACAGCATGTCCTGGAGGAGCTGTGCTTTGTACTGCTACCCTCCATATGAGTGCTGGACTTCACTTCGCTGTAGGTATTCGAGTGAATGTTGCGTATTTCACCCTGTTTCTGTACCTGTACATATTTCACTTATTAGCGCCATGATTTAATCGCATCGTGTCGTGGTATTTTACATATACATTGTAATTTCCATGCTGGCCTACATGCATTTAGTCTGCGCTGCCAAATAAGGATGTGCAGAGAGCCGAATAATCGTATTTGTATTGGTATTTGTTAAGGCAGCAAAATTATTTGTCTTCGAATCAAAGTGGAAATAGGTGTAACAATCCAGTTTTTGAATATTTGAATATTTTGATGGTGGTGAAGGTTAGCACTGTTACCTCACACATGTGGGACCTGGGTTCGAGTCTCTGCCTGCTACATGTATTAACAATACTCCTTAATCTATTCTTATTTGTAACTTTTAGAGACCCATACCAACTTAAAAAGTAGAAGGTCAAAATAGATTCAATAAAACAAAAATAAAACATCTTCATAAAACTACTGTCTACCCTAAAACCTCTCAGCTTACGATAAAAATGCATCCTTTGGGCTTTCTTACATATTGCATCCGCCTGATACTCAAAAGTCAATTTATTATGAAGTTCAATACCAAGGTATTTATAATGCTGCACTACTTATATCCCCTGATCATTAATAATCACTGGGGAAGTGACCATGGGATTCTTCCCAAAATCTATGATCATCTCTTTTGTTTTTCATGTATTAATGTCCACAAACGATGACTTGCACCAACCAAAAAATTCTTCCACAACAGGACCATGGTCAAGGACCGTTCTGTTAAGAAGAGGCACAATCACAGTCATCCGCAAACTTCACAACATGCCGCCCCGCATACTGACTTCGACATTCATTAGTATACAGCACAAATAGAAGTGGAGAAAGAACGTAACCCTGAGGGGAACCATTGAAGAGAAAAGATCATCAGATAAAACTCCATTCACACTCACACGTTGTGATCCTCCAGTTAAGAAGTCCATCAACCAACCAATCAAGCCAGGATCAAGATTATAAACATTCTCTAGTCTACCTGCTAAAATATGCGGCTGAATACAGTTAAAATCTGAAGAAAAATCTATGAAAATGTGTCGCACAAAAGTATTGAAACCTTCTAAATGTGCAAAAATCAAATTTAATAAGGTGGCCGTTGCACCTTCCACACCCCTATCTGACGTGTCTGCAAACTGGAGTGGATCCAAGGCTCCATGCACTTTATTTACAATTGCACCCCTCACAATTTCCTCAAGTGACTTCATCACAAGAGAGGTACGTGCTACAGGCCTGTAATCCTCCGATAGTTTTGGAGCCTTGTTTTTTGGCACCGGTACAATTATAGAATCTTTCCAAAGGCTGGGAACCTTATGAAGATGAAGTGACGACCTAAAAATATAACAAAATATATCTGCCAACTATCCTGCACAGTGTTTAAGAAAACAGCCTCTAATTCATCAGGACCACGACTTTTCCTTTCCTTTATATTTAAAAAATGTCCACAACCAGCTTTTTATCAATATATACACAATTGTTCCCCGGGGCAATATTTTTAAAAATTGCTCTTCTTTAAAATCATGACAATAAAAACGATTGTAAAAAGTATTTAATTCATTTGAAAAATCTAGATCGGATTGGTGGATGATCCTTTTATACTCACCCTTGATCGGATTAACGTGAAAAAGGCTTAATATGGTTTAATGTACCAAAACAGGGACCAATAATCACCAAATTTCTCTCAGACATCTGGTCATAAAGATTTTCACCTTTTCTTTCAAATACAAAATATTAGGAATATGCGTTTTTTTTCTCACATTAAGCCTTTTCCATTTCCGTTGTAAGACAAAAGAAAGCATTAAAAAAAACAAATAAATGTAATGGACTGTAAGGTGTTCACATATTTAGTTTTTTAAATTATTATTTGCAGACGCCCCCTTCTGGCTACAGGAACCTCCACGTAGGAAACCCCCTGACTTCCAATGGACCTCCATCCAATAGCCGTCCCTTTAGTTATTGTTCGCCTGCATAGGAGGTGCCTAATGTAGCAGACGCCCCCTGGAAACTAACGTGCTGGATGAGGAGTTTTTAGTAGGCAGAAGGGGCGAATGTTGTTGCACTATTTAAGATTTAGAATTTAAGAAGTGTCTGCGTTCATTGGTAGGTATGGTTCTATATTTCTGTGACTGTGACTGTTTCCCGAGTAGTCAGTTACTGCGTCAATCTGTGTAATTTCTTGTGGGTTTTTCCGTGTGTCATCAGTGTAACACCTAGCAAAATTAATAATAATTTTAAGTTTATCATTCTCCATCAAAACTTGTCAGTATATTAAGTAATGGAGAATTAAATTCACCTGAAAAATAATATAGATTTGTGGTTGATATCAGTTTTAAAGTAACGGGCATATTTAGAATCTGACGATCAAGGACTATGATGGATGCTTCAGTGATGTGGATATAGTTCTGAACATCCTGCTTTTGTGAGGCTGATTCAATTCAGGTTCACTCTCAATATTCAAGTCTAGACTAAAAACATACTTGTTTAGTCGAGCTTATAGCAGGGGTGTCAGTAGCATTTTGAATGTGGGGGAGGGGCACACTGGCATAAAGCTAATATTTTATGTTAAATAGGGGGTGTCACGATCGCTGAAAATCGGGAGAAAACACGTGGGTAATCAGGGGGGCGTGGCACACAGGAGGAGCGGATGAGCCGGGCGTAACAGAACCCCCCCCAAAGGCACGCTACACCGGGCGCGCCCGGGAGGAGGCGAAGGATGGGACGAGACCGGGGAACCAGAACCTGAAAGACAAAAGCAAAACCAGATCAACGTGGAACAGGGAACAAGACAGACAGGCAAAACTGACAAAGGGGCAGGAGCCAAGACAGGACACTACACAAGACAGGAAAGGCGGACAGACAGACCAGAAACGGGGACACGGAGGGAACAGACGGAACAAAAGGGCCGGGAGTGAACAGAGGGAACCCAGGGAGAGAAGGAGGAACAGGAGGAATGACAGGACGAGGGACAAAGAAAGGGGAAGTAGAGACAGGAGGGACAATGACGGAAGGAGGAGAGGGGAACGCAGGGACAAAGGCAGGAGCGAAGGGAGACAAGGAGGGGGAATAGAGGGGAGCCCAAGGGAGACCCAGCGGGCGACGGGAGGCAGCCGGAGGGGCCGCAGGCGGCCGGGAGGCCGGAGCCGGAGGGGACCCCGGAGGGGCTGAGGAGACAGGGCGAGGGACCGAAGCAGGGACGAAGGAGGGAGTCGGAGGGGGAACCAGGGAAGGGGACGAGGGAGCCGGAAGGGACCTGGGCGAGGGCAAGGAGAGGGGGGGAGCCGCCGTAGGCGGCGACGTCCTCCTACGCGCAGGAGGCGGGGGACCAGCAGGCGACCGAGGAGCCACCTCAGGGGCACCCGCAGGCGACCGCCGAGGATCCGGCGGAGGGAGCGAGGCAGGGCGACGAGGGCGAGGAGGGGGATCCGCAGGCGACAGCCAACCCGGAGGGCCAGGACCCGCTGGCGCCCACTGAGCCCTAGCGCAGGCGAGGGAGGGCGAGCCAGGGGGCAGGGCGGGCGGGACCCTAGCCCTGCGTCTGTGTCCCCTCCCTTTACGGGATACAGACATTACGACCCCCCTCTGGGGTCGAGTTCGCTGGGCTGAGGGCACAGGAGTCACCAGAAGGGTCCCCGAGGGGTCCCATTCTAGCTCCTCTACCTCCGAAGAGGGAGGAGCCACGATGGAGTCCTCTGGGACCTCCTCGGGGACTAGGGCAGAAGGGACTGGAGCTGCAGGCGGAGGGGGCGCCTCGGGAGCTGCAGCAAGCGGAGGGGGGGCCTCGGGAGCTGCAGCAGACGGAGGGGGCGGCTGCGCAGGCGGCGAAGGCGGCAGCTTGGGCTCTGGAGCCGCGGACAGGTGCGGCTCTGGAGCTGCTGCAGGTGGAGAAGGCGGCTGCGCAAGCGGAGAAGGCGGCTGCGCAGGCAGAGAAGGCGGCCGCGCGGGAGAGGGATCCGCGGGCGGCGGCGGCCGCATGGGAGCGGGATCCGCGGGCGGCGGCTGCTGTACGGAAGTGGGGACCGCAGCCCTCTGGAGCTGGAGGAGCTGCCGAACGTCCTCTGCCATACTCTCCAGCTCTTCCTGGTCAGAGGTGGGAGTAAACGCAGCGAAGCTCCTCTGGAGTCGCGCCATAAGCTCTTTTACCTCCCGACTTACTGGAGGGACCAGTTCCTCCCAGATCCTCCAGAACAACCCTTGGAGGGCAAAGAACTGGGAGGCGCAGTCTGCCGGCTTCCCTGGGTGAGGCGTGGGTGGCGCCTCCGGGGTGTTTGCTGCAGGGGGAGAGAGCTGTGGGTCCGTAGGCGTTAACAGAGGGAGCTCCTCGGGACAGGCGATTGCCGGTCTCCTCCTCCTTCTCTGGTGCCCAGCGGTGACGAGAGGTTGCGCGATGTCCGTGAAAACGGACGGTGAGAGAATTGGCTCCGGCTCCTGGTAAGGGTAGAGGAAGGGCTCTTCCTCCTCGTCCTCACTCGAAGGCCAGTACCTCCACATGGGGTAGGAATCCTGTGGGGTCGGCCCTAGGGCTGCAGATCGGACGGGCTTCTCCTCCTCGTCCTCCGAAGCGATCCATAGCCGGGAGAGCGAACAGGCTCCCAGGCGGATCATCTCCTCCGGTATTCTCTTCCTTCACCGGGTGCCTTTCTTTTTGCGGTCTGTCATTCTGTCACGATCGCTGAACGCGGATTAGGCGAACGGGCAGGCGAGCAGACAGGAAGCAGGCAGACAGGCGAATTACGGGCTAAACTAGGATTTTAATAAGGGAATCGGGGGAACGGAGAGCAGGAAACATCTGACGCGAACTAACATCAACAATGACAGACAATGGACTCGGGGCAGACACGGACTGATATACACGGGACTAAGCAAAGTAACAGGACACAGCTGGGTACAATCGGGAGAAAACACGTGGGTAATCAGGGGGGCGTGGCACACAGGAGGAGCGGACGAGCCGGGCGTAACAGGGAGGGGGGGCAAACGAATAATTATGAAATGTGAAGGGGACATGTCCCCCTCAGATTTAATGTAGGTGACACCCATGCTTATAGGGACTCTAGTTCTAGCTCTAGCTAACTACTCACTCCCAGTCAGACCTGTAGTGTGAGGTGTAGAGCTGGGTGGGGATCGGTGCCATTGGCTTTGGATGAACTGAACTGTCAGTGCTGTCACTCTAGCTTCACACCCCCTCGTGGAACTGCAGTGCTGACGTTTCAGGGACCCCCCATGCCTGCATTCCCACCTGCCTCTCCCTCCTATTTATGCTGCCATAGCCTTATCTGCCAGAGCTTACATAATGCATTCATCTAACCGTTTGTACTGTCTCTAGTCTCCCCTAATTTTGATAATTGCACTTGTTATTTCCCTTACCTCTCCTGGACTGTGCTGCCTGGAGACCCCAAATTTTCAAGATATCCTGCCTACCCGACTACCTGAGACTACCTGTTATGCCCTTCTGGTGAGCTTGTCCTTCTGCCTGTGATGCCTTCCCCGTACGCCCTTCTGCCTGTGATACCTTCCCTGTACGCTCTTCTGCCTGTGATGCCTTCCCTGTATGCCCTTCTGCCTGTGACGCCTTCTCCGTACGCCCTTCTGCCTGTGACGCCTTCTCCGTACGCCCTTCTGCCTGTGACGCCTTCCCTGTACGCCCTTCTGCCTGTGATGCCTTCCCTGTACACCCTTCTGCCTGTGACGCCTTCTCCGTACGCCCTTCTGCCTGTGACGCCTTCTCCGTACGCCCTTCTGCCTGTGACGCCTTCTCCGTACGCCCTTCTGCCTGTGATACCTTCCCTGTACGCCCTTCTGCCTGTGATGCCTTCCCAGTACGCCCTTCTGCCCGTGATGCCTTCCCTGTATGCCCTTCTGCCCGTGATGCCTTCCCTGTATGCCCCTCTGCCCGTGATGCCTTCCCTGTATGCCCTTCTGCCCATGATGCCTTCCCTGTATGCCCTTCTGCCTGTGATACCTACCCTGTATGCCCTTCTGCCCGTGATGCCTTCCCTGTATGCCCTTTTGCCCGTGATGCCTTCCCTGTATGCCCTTCTGCCCGTGATGCCTTCCCTGTATGCCCTTCTGCCCGTGATGCCTTCCCTCTATGCCCTTCTGCCCGTGACGCCTTTCCTGTATGACCTTCTGCCTATGACGCCTTCTCCGTATGCCCTTCTGCCTGTGATGCCTTCCCTGTATGCCCTTCTGCCCGTGATGCCTTCCCTCTATGCCCTTCTGCCCGTGACGCCTTTCCTGTATGACCTTCTGCCTATGACGCCTTCTCCGTATGCCCTTCTGCCTGTGATGTCTTCCCTGTATGCTCTTCTGCCTGTGATGCCTTCCCTGTACGCCCTTCTGCCTATGACGCCTTCTCCGTACGCCCTTCTGCCTGTGACGCCTTCTCCGTACGCCCTTCTGCCTGTGACGCCTTCCCTGTATGCCCTTCTGCCAGTGATACCTTCCCTGTGTAGGATCACACATGCACATATCACAAAGCTTAAATTCCAGGTGGCCTGAGACAAGGCCTACCCTGGTACGAGAAGGCACACATCGACCTAGGCCCCAAAGGGGGGTTTGTGACCCCACACACATAGATAATCAGGGAGGCCAGCACTCCAACTTTTATTGCTCAAAGTTTTAATGACCTACAGATAGCAGAGTGGATCCCCAGGGACAGGGGCCCCTCGACTTGGCCCACAACCCCCTCCCCCGACATCCTGCCTTACGTACCACTCACCCAGCACCCCACAGAAAGTTTCTGTTAAGTTTGGTTTTGTATACCCTGTGTAGTATGATGCTTATGTCTCAATATGCAAATCATGTTTGTGTGTGTGTCCTTAGACAGTCTCAGTTTTGTGTGCCACCCTTATAACCATGTTCACAGAGTATCAATTATTTTACCCCTCACACCTAAACACTTGTATAAATTTGAATAAATAAATAGGTATAGCTACCACTGCATATATGTTATACCAGAATAATCTTGGAAATTGAATAGTCTAACCAGGGATCTTAGTGTGCCCTAACTTTCGAAGATTCTTTTCCTTTGTCTGACAAACCTTCCCCCCCCTTTTTGCTTTGCCACATTCCTCGGCAACCCTTATCTGATCTTTGTATTTCACCATACCTATCCAAGGGTAAGATGTGCTGATGACAAGAGAATGTCATATAATGTCTGTATAAAAGGGTATACATCTGTTGAGGTGTAACCTATACTGTCTACCATATATACCACATACTGGTGTGAGTAATAGAACATAACATAATAGCATAATATAAGTAATCATTAATTAATCATCACAGATGGTATTTGGTGTGAACCGCTAGGCTGGTACGGCATGTTTGGTATCAAACCGAAGGAAAATCACTCCAGTTTCCAAATCTGGTCAGTGGTTACCACAAAAGTGGATATATCAAAAGTTACACCAGCCTAATGAAAATCACCATTACCAGAGAAGTCAGTCTGGTCATAAATCCCAAAAAGACTGATACCGACCCCCTTCCGAAGCCCGCCAAATGGATGGTCAGCCATTGGTCCAGGACTCGAATTCCTGGTCACTCCTAATCACGAACCTTATGCTATAAAACCTGGCACCTCAGAGAAAGGGGGGAGAAAAGGGGAGAAAAAGGCGGAGAAAAGGGAAGAAAAAGGAGAAACAAGCAGCCTTCTTGAAGCCCGTCAATGAAGACCCAAAGAACTGCAACTCAGCCCAAGCTTCACCAGAAGAAAGAACCGGAGGGACTCCACTCCAACAACCGCTGCAAACACCGCGCCTCCCTGAGAGCCATCACCCATCAGCTCATCAGCCACTGCAACCAACTGCAAAGATCTCCCCCTTTCCTGCATCCAAGTAAACCAACTTCCTTTCCTTTCTAACAACCTAAACTGTCCTATTCACCTGCTATATTCCTTTAGGTTTATATTCCTACAAACTGCTTGCTTTGCAGAACAGTTTTTCCCTTTTTAGGTTAATCATCTTAAATCTGGTCACTGCATTTTCATGATTACATCGTTTGTGTCTTTTCCGTTATTTCATGTTTATTGTTTGTTAGGTATAATGTCTGTCTTATGTTAGTTGTAGGAATAAATGCATGTCTTTTTACACAACTTCAGCCTCCGTCATTGAGTGCTCAGAATAGTCCCTGCCTCTGTGCGATCTGGCTACTACGCTCTGAAACCTCAAACTCGCCTGAAATATCGCGAGACTCTCTCTCATTGGCTGTGAGGGGAGCTTCGCTACCGATCGTTTACATTACCTGGTGACCCAGCTCGCTGGACGAGCCCACTAACCCAGGTTATTAAGCGATACTGGTTATTAATGAATCCCATTTAAGTCTCACATTAACAGACTCGCAATTGAGTTTGGAGGAGCCGACCATTCGGCATAACAATTGGTTACTAATCAGCATTAAATAATAATTAATTAAAAGTTAATTAATTTCAAAACGTATTGGTGGAGATATTAAAATTTACCTGAGCTAATAATTCCTACACCTGTATGCCCTTCTGCCTGTGACGCCTTCCCTGTATGCCCTTCTGCCTGTGATACCTACACCTGTATGCCCTTCTGCCTGTGACGCCTTCCTTGTATGCCCTTCTGCCCGTGATGCCTTCCCTGTATGCCCTTCTGCCCGTGATGCCTTCCCTGTATGCCCTTCTGCCCGTGATGCCTTCCCTGTATGCCCTTCTGCCCGTGATGCCTTCCCTGTATGCCCTTCTGCCTGTGACGCCTTCCATGTATGCCCTTCTGCCAGTGATACCTTCCCTGTATGCCCTTCTGCCCGAGATGCCTTCCCTGTATGCCCTTCTGCCCGTGATGCCTTCCCTGTATGCCCTTCTGCCCGTGATGCCTTCCCTGTATGCCCTTCTGCCCGTGATGCCTTCCCTGTATGCCCTTCTGCCCGTGATGCCTTACCTGTATGCCCTTCTGCCCGTTTTGCCTTCCCTGTATGTCCTTCTGTCAGTGATGCCTTCCCTGTATGCCCTTCTGCCCGTGATGCCTTCCCTGTATGCCCTTCTGCCTGTGATACCTACACCTGTATGCCCTTCTGCCTGTGACGCCTTCCTTGTATGCCCTTCTGCCCGTGATGCCTTCCCTGTATGCCCTTCTGCCCGTGATGCCTTCCCTGTATGCCCTTCTGCCCGTGATGCCTTCCCTGTATGCCCTTCTGCCCGTGACGCCTTCCATGTATGCCCTTCTGCCCGTGATGCCTTCTCCGTACGCCCTTCTGCCCGTGATGCCTTCCCTGTATGCCCTTCTGCCCGTGATGCCTTCCCTGTATGCCCTTCTGCCCGTGATGCCTTCCCTGTATGCCCTTCTGCCCGTGATGCCTTACCTGTATGCCCTTCTGCCCGTGATGCCTTCCCTGTATGCCCTTCTGCCCGTGATGCCTTCCCTGTATGCCCTTCTGCCCGTGATGCCTTCCCTGTATGCCCTTCTGCCCGTGACGCCTTCCATGTATGCCCTTCTGCCCGTGATGCCTTCCCTGTATGCCCTTCTGCCCGTGACGCCTTCCATGTATGCCCTTCTGCCCGTGATGCCTTCCCTGTATGCCCTTCTGCCCGTGATGCCTTCTCCGTACGCCCTTCTGCCCGTGATGCCTTCCCTGTACGCCCTTCTGCCCGTGATGCCTTCCCTGTATGCCCTTCTGCCCGTGATGCCTTCCCTGTATGCCCTTCTGCCCGTGATGCCTTCCCTGTATGCCCTTCTGCCCGTGATACCTACCCTGTATGCCCTTCTGCCCGTGATGCCTTCCCTGTATGCCCTTCTGCCCGTGATGCCTTCCCTGTATGCCCTTCTGCCCGTGATGCCTTCCCTGTATGCCCTTCTGCCCGTGATGCCTTCCCTGTATGCCCTTCTGCCCGTGATACCTACCCTGTATGCCCTTCTGCCCGTGATGCCTTCCCTGTATGCCCTTCTGCCCGTGATGCCTTCCCTGTATGCCCCTCTGCCCGTGATGCCTTCCCTGTACGCCCTTCTGCCCGTGATGCCTTCCCTGTATGCCCTTCTGCCCGTGATACCTACCCTGTATGCCCTTCTGCCCGTGATGCCTTCCCTGTATTCCCTTCTGCCCGTGATGCCTTCCCTGTATGCCCTTCTGCCCGTGATACCTACCCTGTCTGCCCTTCTGCCCGTGATGCCTTCCCTGTATGCCCTTCTGCCTGTGATACCTACCCTGTATGCCCTTCTGCCCGTGATGCCTTCCCTGTATGCCCTTCTGCCCGTGATGCCTTCCCTGTATGCCCTTCTGCCCGTGATACCTACCCTGTATGCCCTTCTGCCCGTGATGCCTTCCCTGTATGCCCTTCTGCCCGTGATACCTACCCTGTATGCCCTTCTGCCCGTGATGCCTTCCCTGTATGCCCTTCTGCCCGTGATACCTACCCTGTATTCCCTTCTGCCTGTGATGCCTTCCCTCTATGCCCTTCTGCCTCTGATGCCTTCCCTGTATGCCCCTCTGCCCGTGATGCCTTCCCTGTATGCCCTTCTGCCCGTGACGCCTTCCCTGTATGCCCTTCTGCCCGTGACGCCTTCCCTGTATGCCCTTCTGCCAGTGATGCCTTCCCTCTATGCCCTTCTGCCAGTGATGCCTTCCCTCTATGCCCTTCTGCCAGTGATGCCTTCCCTCTATGCCCTTCTGCCAGTGATGCCTTCCCTCTATGCCCTTCTGCCAGTGATCCCTTCCCTGTCTGCCCTTCTGCCTGTGATGCCTTCCCTCTATGCCCTGCTGCTGTACCACTGTTCGTCCTGCCATATGAAGCAGCTCCGCCACTTGCCTGTCATCACCTCCCTGCCCCCTGCTTTGTGTCTCAGATGTTAAGACTGGGACAATGTGAACTGGGACTTTGACTCTCCCTGCCAGCCCCAGGCGGTTGGGCTCCCCCTCTGAGTCTGGTCCCTCCCAAGGTTTCTTCCTTCTTGGGAGTTTTTCCTTGCCACTGTCACCTCTGGCTTACTCTCTGGGGGCTTTGGGTGGGGATGCTGTAAAGCGCTTTGTGACGATGTAATGTTGTAAGAACGTGCTATACAACATAAATTGGACCTGAAGATTTCTCAACCCACATTGTGTTGCAAAGTGTTCATTTCCAGTGAAAATACCACATTTACTGATTCAGCTTGAACACATTAGAAATTTGTGGTAGTCAGTACAAGCAACGATTAAACGATCAGATGATTTTGTGCACTTACTAATGTATTTATTTGCAATATATGCTATATAGGCTGTAATGGTGGTCTGCTAATAAAATAGAACTTAAATGTAACCTTTAAATTGACTGTTGAGAGGTGAACCTTGAGAGTGGCTGTTGGATGAATGTTAAGAATATAACTATGACAATTGTTGTAATATTCTTGTACATATGTATAATGTATATATAATTAATATTGTGTGTATATATACAGTCATATGAAAAAGTTTGGGAACTGCTCTCAGTCTGCATAATAATTTACTCTACTTCCACCAAAAAAGATAACAGTAGTATGTCTTTCAGGAACATCTGAGTACTGGGGTAGATTTTTAGTGAAGCAGTATTCAGTTGTATGAAATTAAATCAAATGTGAAAAACTGGCTCTGAAAAAATTTGGGTAACCTTGTAATTCTGCTCATTTGAAGGCATGTAACTGCTCAGTACTGATTACTTGCAAATTGGCTGGATTAGCTCATTAAGCCTTGAACTTCATAGACTGGTGTGTCTAATCATAAGAAAGGGAATTGAAGGTGGCCAATTGCAATTCCTGCTTCTCTTTGACTCTCCTCTGAAGAGTAACAGCATGGGATCTTCTAAGATCTCTCAAATGATCTGAAAACAAAGATTGTTCAGTATCATGGTTTAGGTTAAGGCTATAAAAAGAGGTTTAAACTTTCAGTTCCAACTGTAAGGCATGTAATATATAAATATACTATTGGAAATGGCACTAATAAAATATTAATCTGAAGTGGCTGCAAAGAAAAATGTGAAAGTTTTTGTGACCAGATATGTCGCTGAGAAAATTGGTGATTATTGGTCGCTATTTCGGTACATTAAGTCACGTTAAGCCTTTTCCTTATAATGAGCGTCAATGGAGAGGAAAACGCGTAACGTAAGATGAAGTCCATATTCCTAGTATTTCGGTTTAGATTTTTTTGTCAGTTGATATGTCTGTGAGAAAATTGGTGGTTTTTGGTCGCTGTTTTTGTAGATTAAACCACATTAAGCTTTTCACGTTAAGCGTTTTATAACGTCCCAAAAGTAACCGTGGGGCGGGGACAAATGTGAAAAGTGAATCATGAGTAAGATAGTGTGATAATGATTTATGCGTGTTATTGATTTAAGTGTCACTGCAGAACCGCGTTTTATATGTACAAGTATAACGCAAAATGTGCGTCATGACAGAATTAGGTGGCGGCGGGAGCTTGTCCCCTTTCTCTTATTGTTACTTGTTATTAAGTGACATGGATAATATCCCCAAAAATCCTACGCCGTGTCACTGAGTCCGTGTTCATTTCTGCTTAGACCGCTTCCGCGTTTGATGTGCAGCATTTCCTGTTTGTAAATGAAAGTGAAAGTATTTTAATGCTGGACTCTCCATTTTGTCAAGAAACACGGATAAGATTCTGTTTTGCAAGGTAAGATTTTAGTCAACAGATACAACGTAATAAATAAGCTATATTTGGGAGTGTATTGTATATGTTAGCGGATGCTATATACTGTTTCTCAAACCAGTCCAGCGACACCCCAGACATACATATGTGTCTGTATGTATGTTTGTATGTACTATGTTTACTCTTCGTGTTCATAGAGGCCCCAGCAGGAGCCATCTGGTCTAGATCGGCACAGAAATGGGGGGAGCTGCTTCTGAAATACCCCCCCCCAGCGGAGTGTAAAACAAAGAGAACTGAGAGGTAAGACAGAACCTGTGAGTTTGTGCTGTTTTACACACGGTCATAAAAAATAAACATTCCAGCATTCTCGAAAGAGTGAGTAATCAGTCTTAACTTAATTCACTTCCTCGAGACTTAACTGATTCAATACCGTGGGGTACATTATTTATGTTTATCATTTATTTAGTTTATGAAATTTAATTTCCTCCAAGTATTTACATTTAATTGTACTCCCTGGACGCGGTCCTCTGCTGCCACTTAGCGCTGATTCTTAAATTTTTCACATAATTGGGGCGCGAGGTGATTTTCTGAATATGCGCTAAAATAAAGTTTATATTTTATATATTTTTTTATTGGTAACTTGGTGAAATTTATTGTGAGGATCACAATTTAAGGCTAAATTTATATAACATTAAGCAACTACAGGCAAGTCTAGTAATGGAGGCTGTAACAATGATACTAAACCTTTCATATTGGGATCTTCATTTTAGGTGAGACTTTATTTTACATTAAAGCTAAATGTAAACAAGCATTTTTGCATGAAGAGCTTCACAGCATAACAAAGTAGATGAAGACAGAGCAGAAGGTTAAACAGCTGAAGGTTTAATGTGACCCTGTCCACATTATATGAATTATATTTATATAATGAGGATCTTTCCTCTCACTGTCCACAGTGTCCTGATGGAGAGAGCAGGCTCACCTGCACCCAGCTCTGTTTCCATGAAGAGTGACAAGTCAATGGACCGACCAATCTTATTCAGAGAAGAACGTTTTCCTACAGATCAAAGGTAAATATACATTTAAACATTGTTTAAAACACTCAGACTCTCAGTCAAATGACATACAGGCACATACAAGCTAATAGAAAAAAATTCAACTTTGAAATGTTAACTCATACAAATCCCATTGTCTTTGAAAATTTAAACAGAGGTTTTGTCTGTCTTCTGTATAAATCACGTCTGAGGTTAAACTGAGGATCACTGTAAAGACTGACTTCTTGTGAGCAGGAATTAGAAGGTAGATTGAAAAGTAAGTTTTAAATGTCAATCCTCAGCATGCAGCTGGAAAACAGCTACTGCTCTATATTGATTAAGCATGACTGGACAATAGATTGTCTTCTGGGATGGATGTTTCTGCTTTGATAATAAATAGATTCTCATGGGCTCTTTAGCTCTGTTCAGACTGGGGCTTCAGTTTGAACATGTTTAATGGAACAGAGCCTGTTACTAATTAGCTAGTTATCATGGGATCGGCGGATGGTGCAGGTGAGGAAAGGATGACGATCCACAGTGCGGCTCCAACATGACAGGGGTTTATTTATAACAACACAGAGCAGAAAATAAGGGAACCACGAGGGGTCAAAAGGCCATAACAAATGTACGGTACTCCATGTAGGGAGCAGAAATATGAAATACAGGTATTTTATGGGTCCCACTGAAATAAAGGTAGCTGATCATGAAAAAGACCTTGGTGTGTATGTTGATGCTTCCATGTCCCATTCTCACCAGTGTGTGGAAGCAATAAAAAAGGCCAATAGGATGTTGGGGTATCTCCAGGTGTGTGGAGTTTAAGTCAAGGGAGGTAATGCTAAGATTATACAATTCCCTGGTGAGACCTCACCTAGAATATTGTGTGCAGGTTTGGTCACCATATCTTAAAAAGGACATTGTGGCTTTAGAAAAGGTGCAGCGTAGGGCCACAAAAATGATTCCTGGTCTTAGAGGAATGTCATACTTGAGCTAAATCTGTTCAGTCTCAAGCAAAGGAGACTGAGGGGGGACATGATCCAGGTATATAAGATTCTAACAGGTTTGGATGCTGTTCAACCAAATAGTTACTTCAGCATTAGTTCAAATACACGAACTCGTGGCCATAGGTGGAAATTAGCGGGAGAACATTTCAAACTGGATTTAAGGAAGCACTTCTTTACACAGCTTGTAGTCAGAGTATGGAATAGTCTTCCTGATAACGTAGTGCAAGCTGAATCCTTGGGTTCCTTTAAATCAGAGCTAGATAAGATTTTAACAACTCTGAGTAATTAGTTAAGTTCTCCCCAAGCGAGCTTGATGGGCTGAATGGCCTCCTCTCGTTTGTATAGTTCTTATGTTCTTATAACAACAAAACAGAGGGGAACACTAGTAAAGAACAGGGCAACAGGGAGCAGAACTAAGGGAAAAATAACTACACAGGAATTCAACACACACAGAAACAAAGCACATGATCAACAGCATGTGATACAATGACTAATTGAGGGAACTGACCACAGGCAGGAACTAAAATACACAGATCATGGGGACTAACAAACGGCAGGTGTGAGGACTCAAAACAATCAGCCAATCAGAGCAGACACTGGAAACAGGACACAGGTGAAATTAACTAACAATTAACAAACAGAACTAAGGAGCTATGAACCTGGGACCAGGGACAACACTTGTGAGAGAGAAGCTGACTAGAGGAATATTAACTCTTAATTCTTTTAAGCTGACATTCTTGGCTGTCAGCTGCATAACACTCAGGTACTTTTGCATTAGTTGCACAAATATACAGTTTCAAAGCTGATTACAAAATATCCCTCTAGTCAGTTTTTCTCTCACACTGGACAAGATCCTACGGAGCTGCCAGAGGTCACACCAGAGCCTGGGCCTGCTGGGAACCTGAGGTGCAGCCCAGCGAGAGACAGGAAGCCCCTGAGTATTGCAGGCAGTCTAGTGTTAACCCTGGAATCAAGGGACAGAATAAATCCCTTTGGGGTTAAGCGAGCTGCTTTTGGAGCCAAACGGGGAACAGGAGTGCTGCTGGGGGGGATGTCATGCAAAATTAGTATATTGTTATATTATTATACATTTTATTGCAATGAAAATGATAATATAAGTGGTTTGGTGTGAACATTTGATCTATGTATATTTTTAGCAAATAAAAATGATAAAAATTAGAGATCAGCTGGGGGTCCCTAAATTGCAGGAGCCAGGCTGTCCCCTCCCAGATTCCAGCCCTGGATAGTTATGGTAATTAAGTTGAAATCTGTTTGAAATCCTGTGAAGCCAGTGAATGTCATTGAGTGACTGGGAGCTACATGCCAAACCGTCTCTCCTGGCCGCTACCTGCTGTCTCTCTCTGCTGCCATTAGGTGTCACTGCCTCTCTTATACTGTCATAAACAAGCTGATGTCAGGAAGCCAGTCTAATGAAATAAGCTCAGAATGTGGATGGCAGTTACATCTATATAAATAACGATATGATGCTTGGATATTTGTGTTTTATTCACAGGGACCGAGTGAATAGATGTAGTTCACATCCACATAAAGGAGACTTATCATCCATCTTCAAGGTGTGCATTTATTATTGAAGTATATTTTTTAAATTTTATCTAAATTGACATATATCTTCTACAGATGTACAATAAGTAGTTCATCCTATCAAAGAGATGATATTTACAACTAATGCTACATTCCATTTACCTCATATGTCAGAAGCCAGAGCTGTGAATGACGTCACACCCAAGTTACCCTCATTCCAGTACAGCAAGTCGGAAAGCCATTTAGCAAAACCAGGGACCTGTTTCAAAGAGCAGAATTTCTTGCTTAGCCAGATATCTTCTTGTATTTAATGTGCCCCAGTTTACATGGCCTTCATCTTCATTCACTTATATTTAGCCCAGACTACTTTAAATCTGACAAGTTATCCGGCTAAGAAAGAAATCCTGATTTCTGAAACAGGCCCCAGTTGTATTCAGGTTAATTGTTAGTTATTGTTAGCAATACCAGTTCATAACAACACATTACATGATATTTGCACATAAAAACACCATAGCAACAGAAAGCGATGTGTACAACCATAATACATAACTGCTAATAAACACTATAAAACTACAGCTTTAACTTCTGTTGATATAAAGTAGCCATTTTGAATTCTGAGTTCGGGGTTGTGGTGGTTCCCCCGACTTCACGAGTTGGAATTCCGACTTCAGGGTTCCAGTTGAAATTTCACACTAGGAAGACAAATGTCCAAGTTACAAGTTGAAATGGAATGCAGCATAATTCACAGATGAAGTTATAAACAGATACGGTGCAAAGAGTGATAATAATTAAACTGTAACTGTTCATTTCAGTTACTGGAGAAAAAAGCTCAAAGGTTTCTGAAGGATGAGCTGATGAAATTCAAAAGGTACCTGGATCAGAATGACCCAGAATGCTCTGAGCCTCAGCTGGAGGAGGACAATGACCTGGACAGTGATGGTCAGATGCAGAAGACCTGTGGTAGAGAAGGAGCTCTGAAGATCACACTGTACATCCTGAGGACCATGGAGCAAAATGATCTTGCTGACTTACTGGAGAAGAGTAAGACCTGTACCTCATTCAGTGTGTGTTTGATTTGCCACAGAGAACTAGTTTATTAAAAATGTGTTACATTTCAGTTTATCATTTATTTAATTTAATTTGGCTTAAATGAGTTTGGCTTTTTTTGAAAAGCTCTCATTTCATTTCAGGGCATCTTCTGTCACAGTATCAGCGCACAATCAAATGTAATCTGAAGCAGAAATTTGAGTGTGTATTTGAAGGGAAAGCTAAGGAAGGACAGCCAACACTTCTCAAAGAGATTTACACAGAACTCTACATAACTGAAGGGGGAGCTGGAGGAGTCAGTGATGAACATGAAGTGAGACAGATTGAAACAGCATCCAAGAAAAGGGGAACAGAAGATGCTACAGTCAAGTGCAATGATATATTTAAACCCTTATATGGGCGTGTGACACCTATCAGAACTGTACTCACAAAAGGGGTTGCAGGTATCGGGAAAACAGTCTCTGTGCAGAAAGTTATTCTTGACTGGGTAGAAGGAAAAGCAAACCAGGACATTCACTTCATATATGCTCTTCCTTTCCGGGACCTGAATTTGATTAAGGAGGAATACAGTCTGATTGATCTGCTTCACCACTTTGTCCCTGAACTGAAATCGCTTGAATCCACTGAGCTGTGTAGGTACAAAGTTTTGTTGATCTTTGATGGTCTGGATGAGTGTCGCCTTCCTCTAGATTTTCAGAAGAATGAGAGCTGGTTTGATGTAACAAAGAAAACATCACTGGATGTGCTGTTGACTAACCTCATTAAGGGGAATCTGCTTCCATCTGCTCTCCTCTGGATAACCTCCCGGCCAGCAGCAGGCAATCAGATACCTCCTGAGTGTGTCCACCAGGTGACAGAGATACGAGGGTTCAGTGATGCCCAGAAGGAGGAGTATTTCAGGAAGAGATTTAGTGATCAGAGCCAGGCTAACAGGATTATCACACATGTGAAATCATCAAGGAGCCTCTTCATCATGTGCCACATTCCTGTGTTCTGCTGGATTTCAGCCACTGTCCTTGAAAGGCTTTTTAGTGAGACTGACACGGGAGAAATTCCAAGGACTCTGACTGAAATGTACACACACTTCCTGATCTTCCAGGTGAGCTTAAAAAATGACAAGTATATGAAAAACTATGAAACCAAACTTAAGGAATACAGCAAGGAATTCCTTTTGAAACTTGGTAAACTGGCTTTTGACAGCCTTGAGAAAGGCAATCTCATATTTTATGAGCAAGATCTGACAGAGAATGGTGTTGACGTCACTGAGGCTTCAGTTTACTCTGGAGTGTGTACAGAAGTCTTTAAAGAGGAGTATGGGTTGTATCAGGAGAAGGTGTACTGCTTTGTGCATCTGAGCATCCAGGAGTATCTCGCTGCTTTATATGTGTTTCTGTCAAACTCATCAGCTGACCTGCTAAAGACTGCAGTGGATCAGGCATTAAAGAGCAAGAATGGACACTTGGACCTCTACCTCCGCTTCCTCCTTGGCCTCTCAACAGACTCCAGTAAGATTCTGTTACAAAAACTACTGGGAGAGACAAGACCCAGCTCACATAACATTAAGGAAACGGCCCAGTATATCAAGGAGAAAATTCAGGAGAATTTATCTGCAGAAAGGACCATCAACCTGTTCCACTGTCTGAATGAACTGGGTGACAATTCTCTAATAGAGGAAGTACAAAGATACCTGAGTTCAGGAAGTCTTTCAGCAGCAGACCTCTCACCTGCACAGTGGTCAGCTCTGGCCTTTGTGTTACTGATGTCAGATAAGGAGCTGGATGTGTTTGATCTGAAGAAATACATCAGATCAGATGAAGGTCTTCAGAGGCTGCTGCCTGTGATCAAGAAATCTAGGACAGCTCTGTAAGTGATCTTACATACGTCTGTTGCTAAAGAAGTACAGATGTTATTCATGATACTGCTTTTTTATATCATCACAACAATTAGAGTGTATTTATATGGACACCTAGAAATTCTTTTTCATTCTGGATACTACAGGATATGTATATTTTTTAACATTCTTGGTGTGGTGTGTGGTTCAGTGGGTTTGGACTGTACCTGTGGTCAGAAGGTCACCGGTTTAAATACCTGGCCGGCAGAGTAATGCTGGTTTTGGGCCCTTGAGCAAGGCCCTTACCCCCCAGCTTCAGGGGGCTGGATGCTGGCCAACCCTGCACTCTGACCTGTATGTGTGTGTCAGAGAGAGCAAGATCAGAGAGGCGACAGCACTATTTTACCAGGGGGATGAATAAAGCATCGCTATTTCATCCCTATGTGGCAGGATTGATAATTGTCTGATTAGTGTTTTGGAAATTTAACAGGTTCTCAGTTACAGCAAAACAGAAAATAAAGATTTCAGTCATGGTGTCAGCAATTCAAAAGTCATATAAAAAATGTAATTAAAATAACTTAAGCCCTTCTTGACATTCAAATCGGGGGCGGCATGGTGGTGCAGTTGTTAGCACTGTTGCCTCACACCTCTGGGACTTGGGTTCGAGTTTCCGCCTGGGTTACATGTGTGTGGAGTTTGCATGTTCTCCCCTTGTCGTCGTGGGGTTTCCTCCGGGTACTCCGATTTCCCCCCCACAGCCCAAAAACATACTGAGGCTAATTGGAGTTACTAAATTGCCCATAGGTGTGCATGTGTGAGTGAATGGTGTGTGAGTGTGCCCTGCCATGGGCTGGTCCTCCATCCTGGGTTGTTCCCTGCCTCATGCCCATTGCTTCCGGGATAGGCTCCGGACCCCCCGCGACCCAGTAGGATAAGCGGTTTGGAAAATGGATGGATAGATGGATGGATGGACATTCAAATCCCACATAAACATGTACACTTACACATATCCCAGGCAGGAACTGAACCCAAAACCCTAGAACCCCTGGGTCGGCTGTAGTGCTGATCACTGAGCCCCAGCACTGCTCAGAGCTTTATAAAAATACTTATGCATATATTACAGAGTCTCAGGGTAACTCACCCTGTAAGGTCATTAAACAGCAGGTTTGTCTCGGCTGGGGAGTGTCAAGTAAAAACTATTTATGTTTCTGACTAAGACAAATAACAGCTATATGCTACATGTGTTATTGTACTTAAAATGTTTATTTTGATATTTTATTTGATATATCTGTGTGTGGTGTATGTATTTATATCTTAACATGTTTCCTTTTCCAGGCTGGACAGCTGTAGACTCACAGAGACATGCTGTGAAGTTTTGGCTTCAGCTCTCAGATCAAACTCCTCTCAGCTGAGAGAGCTGGACCTGAGTGACAATGAGCTGCAGGATTCAGGGGTGAAGCTGCTGTCTGCTGGACTGGGGGATTCACACTGTACACTGGAGATACTGAGGTCAATATTACTGCATATTCCACACTGTAATGTGTAATTGATGAAAGCTTCATTGAAGTCGTCAGATTTACATAAAAGTAATACTCATAGTGGTGAGGTGTTTTAATTTATTGGAGAGATATTGTCTGTCTCTCTGCAGGCTGTCAGGCTGTAGAGTCACAGAAGAAGGCTGTTCGTCCCTGGCTTCAGCTCTGAGGTCAAACCCCTCACACCTGAGAGAGCTGGACCTGAGCTACAATCACCCAGGAGACTCAGGAGTGAAGCTGCTCTCTGCTCTCCTGGAGGATCCCAGCTGTAAACTGGCGAAACTGAAGTGAGTAGAGAGTGTGTGTCTGTCCTGCTATAGACTCGTGTATGTGGAGAAAATGCAACAATCAAATAAATGGATACAGCAGCACTATGTCATTCTGCTTCTGCTATAGTGTGGACCACAGTGGGGAGTGCAGGACCAGACCAGGGTTCCATAAATGTAAGTTTGTTTGCATGTTTTTATTCTTAACACTGTCAGTCCTACTTTATGAAAGCATTAACACAATTATTGTGATGTGTGTCTGCTTTTTTTATTTTCATTTGTTGGGCTTAAAGATGACGACTTTCTTAAATAACAATGGGAGTCTGGGAACTTCTGTAGTAGTACTGTTTTGAGATTTGTTAGTATTGTCCTAAGACAGCACCTGTAATCTCCCCAAACTGGCTGTGACACCGAACGTCTCCTCAGTCTGCACTAGTGATGGGAATTTCGGCTCTTTTTAGTGAGTCGGATCATTTGGCTCAGCTCACCAAGTAGAGTCGGCTCTTCCGGCTCCCAAATGACTTCATTTTATTACTTCTGCTTTAGTCAGATTCAGCTCTGTTTTGACCTGTGATTGATATGTGTACTAAACTTTATCCATCCATCCATTTTCCAAACCGCTTATCCTATTGGGTCGCGGGGGGTCCGGAGCCTATCCCGGAATCAATGGGCACGAGGCACGGAACAACCCAGGAATGGGGGCCAGCCCCAGGGCACACTCACAACCATTCACTCACACATGCACACCTATGGGCAATTTCGTAACTCCAATTAGCCTCAGCATGTTTTTGGACTGTGGGGGGAAACCGGAGTACCCGGAGGAAACCCCACGACAACATGGGGAGAACATGCAAACTCCGCACACATGTGACCCAGGCAGAGACTCGAACCCGGGTCCCAGAGGTGTGAGACAACAGTGCTAACCACTGCACCACCACACTGCCCCTCCCATCTACTTTTACATGGTTATTATACAGTATTTGTTGATATAACCTAATCGTGTTAGTTATATTCAATTACAATAAAGTGAATTTAATCATATTACATTATTAATATTACTGAGTTACTCTTCGGGTAGTGCTGAACCAGGATATGAATAGGATGGCATAGGAAGCCTTTATTGTCAGTGTACAGGTAACAAATACAATATACAGGCAGAAATTTAAAAAAACATACATATTCAGGGGAGGGGAGGGGAGGGGAAAATCCCCCCCCCCCACTCCACTCATCAGGACTACATTTCATTACATTTTAATCATACAGAAAATTTCTTTTTTCCCTGTGTTTGTTCAGCTTGTCAACCCCACGATGACATGGGGAGAACATGCAAACTCCACACACACATAACCCAGGTGGAGACTCGAACCGAGGTCCCAGAGGTGTGAGGCAACAGCACTAACCACTGCACCACCATGCCGCTCACACAAGCCCACTCATTTATGATATATATGAAACTTCAGACAATAAAAAGGGTTATACTGATTAAAAAGCAGAGATTTTACCTTTTTCCTCCTATATCTCAATCATACATCACAACTTAGACACTCTCATTACTTACTCTCTCATGACACATACATTTAGGGCCTCTGTTCATTCAGCCTTACCTCTGGTACCAGTGCCCACTTCTCAATTATAAATGGCACATACACGTTGAGGGTTCTGGGGAGGGGCCGAGCTGACACCAGCTGTTGGATGGCAGGGGGTGGTTGGCACCGTGCCCTTCCCCTGTTTTAAAAGCACTTTAGAACAACACGCACCAACACCACATCTGAGTGGGCGAAGGGGGGCATGAGGTATTTTCACACCCCTGTTCACTGTTTGCCATCTGGAACTGGCGGCTGAGAGGAAGAACTGGCCGTCCGGTCGGGGTCTGGGCTGGTGGGCTTCTCGGCTGCTGCGGGGTCCGGGGTGATTTTCTGGTCTCCACGCCAGAGGAAAAATAGGGGTCCATATAGAGTATATATGGGGAGTGAGAGTGTGTGTACAGAGTTCATTTCTGTGTGACTCTATGTTGGGTGAATGTGTGAATATTTGTTTATGTCTGCATGAGGGTGGGAACGTATGCTTCTATATGTGTGTGTCTGTTTGTCTATACACATGTGTCAGGTTGGGTCCTAGACTCCACCAGAAATAACATCTCGGGCTCTATTTCCCCTCGCCACACTCCCTGCCGGTGGATGGGGCCCCCGGCTGCTGGTGCGATGGTGGTTCTCACTGGCTCTGTCGAGCTCCTTGAGGGGGTTTGGGGTGGCCCTTGGATCTCTGGGCCCAGGGCCTGGTCTGCCCTGGTGTGGCCGGCCCCCTGGGGCTCCTGCACTGTGGCTGCTGGATGGCCTCCCTCCGGAGCTCTCCTCTGCCCTTTTCTGGGTGAGGGCTGCTATTCTCCCTGCGGTGGTCCTCAGGGGGCTCCCATGCACTGGGGGCCTCTGGATGTCTGGGGCCTAGGTCTCCTCCATGTCTACTTCATGTCCTGGGGATGGGGCTATGGCTCCCCACACACACTACTAGACATTTACATGGAGAAACCTTATGAACATCAGCGCGCTCACACACACAGGTGTGCACACAAGTACCCGCAGACACACACTGCCTTGATCGGCTGTTGCTCCTTAACATGTTCATAGTGATTCGTACAGATGTTGGTTGTTTTCTCTCATCAGCAGGTATTGAAGCAGATTATCTGTGTTTTTTTTCTCTCTCTCCCTCTCTCTCTATCTCCCTTCTTCTCCGTTTTCTTCATTCCTCCGCAGGGGAGGGGATGGTGGAGGGAAAAAAAAAGATTCCTCCAGCACACAGTGAGCTATCCCAGCATGCAGAGCGACATGGGCGAGTTTGTATAAAGCCAAAACCCTGGATAGAGGGGTTCAGTGAATGAGGAGGTGAAGCTGTACAGGTGGGTCAGTCCATCAGAGGAGACTCTGTAGAAGGACAGAGTACCAGCCGCCCGGTCCAGATACACTCCTACTCTGCGGGAGCCTGAGGGCTTTCTGGGTATGTCAGTCTTTTTATTATTGTGCCGGACAGAGTAACTGTCAGGAAGGCAGTGCAGCGTCCATGACTTGTCATTGGCTCCAAGCTGACAGTCATAACTCCCTCCTTTCCTCCCAATTCCTTTATAAGTCACTGCTATCCAGGCTCCATCCCCACTCCACTCAGCCTCCCAGTAACAGCGACCAGTCAGACTCTCTCTGCACAGAACCTGGAAGAACCAGTCAAATCTCTCTGGATGATCAGGATATGGCTGCTGCTTTGCCCCCCCTGTCACCTTCCTGTTCCCCTCTGACAGAGACAGGTATCTGTTTGCTGTGTTGGGGTCCAGCGTCAGCTGGCAGGAGTCTGTAGGCAAGAGGAAGAGCGATTAATCCCATGACGAAGCCCAGCATCTCCATCATTATCACTGTCACACCTCACACACTCACTAACACAGAACTCGCTCCAATACACACATTTTATTCCCAATATACTCATGTATACTCAACAAGGGTGAAGGATTTTTTTAAAGATGCAGAGCTATACCAGAATGTATTAAACTGTTACACTCTCGCACAAAGACATTACGAGACGATATAAAGAATTTGTAAAGAAGTTCCAAGACTACAATTTTTATTTCTGAAACCAGTAGACTTTACACCGAAACCAGCCCGTTTTGTAAAAAAAGAGAAAAAAACTGACGAATTAAGTGATTTTGCAGTGTGTGTTTTTGTGGATCTTTGGATGTTGTCTAAAATCACACACAGAAATTCACTTGAACACAAACATGCAAATCCATCTACATACAGAACAAAACAGACACAGACACACATACATCCCAGTAATTGTGTGAAAGGTACTATAAACCTGTATTAATGATATTAAAAGCAAATATGTGAAACCTGTCTACCCAATGCTATGGTTAATGATATGGTATAATCACTGCCTCAAGTGATATGGAACCATCGGGCACGGACCTAATTGTTGTACATGTTGGTAGTTATGGCTCAGAGCTGCTAAAAAAGAACTTCACACATCTCATGGACATTCTTCAGCATGTCCCAGCCCAGATATTTGTGTCAGGCCCAATCTCCACCTTAGGGAATGGGATTGAACATATTAGCTGCTTGTTAGCATTACACCTGCCTTTCCTCAGCATGCAGTGCTCATAAGCCGAGATTCATTGACCATTTACCATTTTAACCTGTTTTGGAAGCAACAAAAGTGTTACAGGATGGATGGGACTCATTTAAACAGAGTGGGGACCCATATGCTTATTGCAAGCCTAACATCTACATGTTTGCTGAGATTATGGAACACTATAAAATCTCTTATCAGAATTAAGCAGACGACACACAGCAGTATATTACAGTGTCCCCATGTGATTATAGTGTCACGTGCAAAGGGGGGGGGGGGTGTAGATATCTGTTTTCTTTCTCCCCCCTTTCCCAGATCTGTCAAGAACAGGATCACTGCTGCTGACTGTTAAGCCCTATCCATCTGAAATACAGGGCAACCCATGATTGGTGCTCAGTGTTCCAGTGGAAGATCTAACCAATCCCGACTGGTCTGTTCCTGATGGGAGGGGCCTAGCATTCAGAAGCTGGCTGTGTCTATGTGTCTAGGAGGGCAGATATGGTTGTGTTGTTAGTCTCATTTGGTGTCTTTGATACTCTCCTCCTCTCTTCTGCAATCCCCCCTTGCCCCCTCACCCCCTTGTGAAACTGAACAGGTAAGAAGTGTGCACACATACATTAACATGTAGGTCCTCTCTCTGTATGAACACACTGGGTTAGAGGGCGAGTGCCACCTTCTGTATTTATGTTCGGGTGGGTAAGCCTAGTGTAGTCTGGGTTTCATTTTCTATCTTTGGTTTTAGTTATAATCTTTACAGGGTAGGGAAGAGCTGTTATGTTTTGTTAATTTCTTTCCTTTGACGCGTCCATGTTCTTTTCCCTGGGTCTGGCCCATCCTCCTGTGTTCCCAGCACCCAAATCCCTGTATTGGTTACCACTGTTGTATTTTATTATATGTGTTCATATTAAAATATTGTCCCAACCCATATCCTAGGGTTTAGTGTCCCTACTTGGTTTCATCGAGTTAGTAGATCTAGAGCCTCCCTATTCATCCTAAGTTCATCCTGGCACCTAATTGGTGGAATGAACTCCCCCTAGATGTCCGAACAGCTGAATCCTTGACTGTCTTCAAGCGACGACTCAAAACTTTTCTTTTTCAGAAATACCTGACGTAGAACTTCTATATTCTTACTCGACTCTTTTTCTGGTGTGTGTTTAAAAAAAAAAAAAAAAAAAAAAAAAATCTGCACTACTCAATGGAGTTCTCAAAGATAGTATTCATAGCTTGGGTCCTTGCAGAGTCTCAAAGCACTTATGTAAGTCGCTCTGGCTAAGGGCGTCTGCCAAATCCTGTAAATGTAAATGTAAATGTAAATGTAAGTTCACGTCCCATAAAACTGGCTAGACCTGAGCCAGGGATGTAACATGTAGTCCGTTAAATTCATTGAATAAGTGCCTGGAATGAACCAATGAGTGGATATGGCAGAATTTTCTACAACTGAAGAGGGAAAACACTGAAATATTTGTTTTTGGCTCCAAGAATTCTTGACACCAAAACCTACAAATCAAGCCAGAAATCTTGATGTTTTTCTGGACTCAGCCCTAAATTTCAACAGTCACATCAAGACAATTATGAAATCAGTGTCGCAGGATTGATGCCCGATCGTCCAATCTTTCCATGTGCCATGCCCCCCTCGTTAACTTGATGTGAAATCCCAATGTTATCAGCTGTTTCTTGTTGTTTCATTAAGTCCTGTGCATTTATGTCCATGTCAGAGTATGTATCCTCAGTTCCATAGTCTGTTTTGCCTCGCCTTGTCGATGCTCTACGATAAATCCCTCGTTCTGATCCCTCGTCCCCCTGCTCTTACTTCTGCGATCTCAAACATGACATAAAGGGTCTCGGGCCTAAATACATTTCTGATTTCCTTGAACATTATGAAGCATAGAGACCCATGAGGTCATCTGGGAAACATTCACTCAGTGTCCCAGAATGAAGACCAAGCAGGCTGAAGCAGCTTTTAATCTCTATGCTCCCTGTCTGTGGAACAAGCTTCCTGAAGACCTGAGGTCTGCTAACACTGTCAGCTCATTATAATCAGGGCTTAAAATGTTACTGTTTGCTGCAGCTTTTCAATAAATTAAATCAGCAGTGGTTTAGTCATATGCTGCCTCTACAATGTAAATTCTTTTTAGTTAATTATTTACTTGTTTGTTTGGTTTTTCGGCTTGTAAATCTTGTAAATCAACAATGAACATGTTTGCAAGTCCTGCCCCAAAGTTCCAAAGTACCAATAAAGTACCCCGGCTGCTTTGGAACTTTGGTTACTGGAACTCTTGGTACTGGTACTTGACAGGAAGTCAATGGAAAAGGGAAAGTACTGAAAATACTATACCTGGTGCAGTACAGCGGTTTGAATAAATTTCCCTTGTATTGCATTGGATTCAAAGGTTTTTGACATAAACAGCTCATGTAAGTGTAGAAGGCCAAGAGGCAGCAGGAGAGAGAAAGAGAAGCTCCCCTAGTGTCATGACCTGCACATCCAGTCCTCGTGTGGCCACGCCCCCTGATCATCCACATGTGCTTCTCCGATTGTGATCACCTGTTTCCTGTTATTTTTGGCTTGTCTTGTGTATTTTAGTCCGCGTCTGAGTCCGTCTTCCCCAGACTTGTCATTAATGTTAGTTCATCGCCGTCTGCCCCGTCTTCCCCGTTTCCTTCAATAAAACCCCATATCCTGCACCCTTGCCTGCCGGCCTCATCCTTACCCGCTACCTGCCTGCCCGTCTACCCAGCGATCCTGACACCTAGCAGTAGAAAATAAAAGACAATAAAACACATTCCACCTCATACAGAGAGAGAGAGAAGCGTGTGTGTGAACAGACTCACATTGTAAGAATTCTGCTCTGGTCCTTGGCACTAATACTGGTAGGACGGCGTCTTTGGTAACTAGAAGGAGACAGAGAGAAACAGGGATGTGAGTAAAAGGAATTTACTTGTGGGAGATGCACTTCACTCACTGTGGAGACACCAGCAGGAGAGTACTCTCATTATGAGGGACAATAACAGGCAGTTCAACAAGCTGCAAATCATTGTAAGTTACTCATAATACAGATTTAGGGATTCTGTAATGCAGAAGAAACATGATTCATGTGATCTGGGCTTTGCAGCCTGTAGAATGTGGAGCTCTTTCACTGGTTTTTACAAAGATTTAAACATTGAAAACTGAATCGGATTTGGTCACACAAACGTGAGAATGACTGCACTGCACACTCTCTCTGCATGGTCTGTGTTAACATGAACAGACAGGAAAATGTATTTATTTATTAACCTGTATGATGGATCTCTGCTGTTTTCTTTTCACACACATTCTCCAGTTGATCCTTCAGCTCAGAAACCACCTTCCTCATGTTCTCAAAAGAGCAGCGTGGACTGACGGAGATTCTGGGTCCAAATCCAGCTTCAGGGGTGACAGGAAGACCCTGGTACCTCTACAGACACACAGTCTGATTAAACAGCTTCATCATAACAAATGTGTATGGCAGTCTAATTAACAGGACCAATAACATCTGACAAATGACAGACTAGCTGAAATACAAATGAGAACATGCATCCATTTGAATGCTCTGGTTTTTTTATTGCCAAAGTAGCTGTTCTGTTACCTGGAGGAAATGGATGTGATCCTCTGTGTGTGAAAGCTGCTCCAGCTCAGAGTGTCTCCTCTTCAGTTCATCAATCTCCTGCTCCAGTCTCTCCATGTATTCTTCAACCTGATTCACTGCAGCCTTCTCCTGATCTCTGATCAGCTCTGTCACCTCAGACCGTGTTCTCTCAATGGAGCTTATCATCTCAGTGAAGATCCTTTCACTGACCTCCACTGTTGACTGTGCTGAGGTCTGTTGGTGACACAGGGAGCAGAGGACGATAAATTACAATTGGCCCCTTTTGAGACTCCAGAGAGCCTCATTGTACAATAGAGATGTGAGCTGACAGGAGGTATAAAAACAGCACAGGGCTGGGGTTTGGAGCGTCACCATGCTGGATGCCTCAGGTACTGAAACCCAGCCAGCATTGATTGGAAATGATCACTCATTAAGCTCATACACTGTCAGCTGCAGGGATTTGGCAGAGACTGGTGGCTGTATGGGGCAGGTTGGTTGTCACCACTGGATTTCAGTTTAATATGTGACTTTTTGGGGTTGATTTCTGTTATACTGGTGTATGAAACTTTGCCATTTGTTAGTAAGAATATTATTTAAAGGTCATTTGAAAAAGACCTTTCATTTAGATTAGCCCCCTGTTCAGTACCTTTGTCCCACTCCTGTGGGAAATCCCTGACTCATTATAACTGACGGTGAATTTAATTTACCATAAACCTCTCAAGTCACCCATCTATGGAAGAAGCTCAGTTCACGCCTGAAATAGTTCTTACAAGCCAGCTGTTATCTTCTCCTCAGGTTCATACTCACTGTGACTGAGCCCACAGCCTCTCTCAGCTCCTGCAGCTCCTTCTCTCTCACTTGAATTCTCTGCTGAAATTCCGTCTGGGTTTCACCCATATCTTTCTACATGTAGCAAAATAATGATGAAATTAATTTGTTTTATTGAAGGTGATCATATTCTTTAATCATCCTGTCCAGGGTGGACCCCAGCCTTGTGCCCTATGCTGCCTGGGAAAGGATCCAGGTGCTCCCCATGACCCTGACCGGGATAAATGGTTAGGAGATTCTCCTCTGCCCTCTTAAAACTACCACAGTCTGGGTGTTTTATGTTTACTGCACCATCCTCAGTAAACTCTACACACTGTAGTGTGTGAAAATCCCAGCATGGAGGCGATTTCTAAGATGCGGGAACCACCATGTTTGAAGCTAACAATCGCATCATATTTAAAAGCTCTTATCTCACACATCTCAGCCGATCAGATGCTCAGCCAAACAATAAGTGATCCTCTTGACCTTGTTTGCTTGCTGCATTCAACTGTAGCCACATGATTCACTGTTTGATGGAGTTTTCGGTAGAAAATGTGAACTTTTTATACTTTATAGTAACATCTTGACCCAGGTTTGCCCCATTTAGAATGCAGTCACTGATATAAGTGAAGTTGCTAAAATTTCTCCTTAATCAGTTATAGGATATATTCAGTAACGCATTTCTTTATCAAATCAGACTTGATCTATGAACTCGCACGAGTTAAGACAAAAAAATTGCACTTATAAAATTCATCATTTATATTAGAGAGTTTCTGTCCTGACCTGTATGTCTGCCCTTTCTGCAGCAGCTGCGATTGTATCATGCCCTCTGTGTTCAAACGCTTCACAGGAAAAACAGATGCACTGCTTGTCGGTACGGCAGTAGCTCTCCAGGGGTTTGTCATGGAGGGAACAGACCTTGTCCAGCAGATGTCCAGTAGGATCAGCCAGCTTGTGCTTCTTAAAAGCTGGAGACTCATAGTGAGGTTGGAGGTGAGTTTCACAGTAAGAGGCCAGACACACCAGGCAGAACTTGACTGCTCTGCATTTTCTCCCAGTACAGAAATCACACTCCACATCTCCAGGTCCAGCATAATGGTCAGTGGGAGTAGTTGATTGTATTCCTGTCTTCTTCAGGTTCTCCACCACTTCAGCCAGGATGGTGTTTATACCCAGAACAGGTCTGGGTGTGAAGGTCTCTCTGCACTGAGGGCAGCTGTAAACTTCAAGATGATCCTCCTGATCCCAGCAGCTCTTAATGCAGCTCATACAGTAACTGTGTCTACAGGGAATAGTCACCAGATCCTTCAGCAGATCCAGACAGATAGGACAGCTTAATTGGTTCTGATTCCCTGTGATACTGGCTTCAGCCATTTTACCACGATCACTGATAGAATTCAGTTTAGTTTTCTCTCAGTTTTCTATGTGTGAGAGTGGGAGGAGCTTCCTGCTTCTCAGGCTGCAGTAGGTGTGGTTTTGTGCTGAGGCCAGATTGAGAAGAGCAGTTTGAACAAACTCCACCTTCCTGCCTTAGGAAGGAGAGTCAGGTGAAGAGGTTCAGAATGACTATTAATTTGCCACCAGAAAGCTTTTCAGGATGTAACTATGTGTAGCAGGAGAAGGAAACGAGGTGTGTGCCTAATTAAGTTTTGGAGGGGAGTGGCCAATCGGAGAGGGCGCTCAGACTATAAGGGTTACCCTGGCACCAATGTTCTAGGCTCCTTGTCGGCGGTCACCTTAATTGCTGGATCTCCTGTTCGTCCGCGGACATCTTACCTTGGTGTGTTCAGCCCGGTACGGTGAATATTACAAGCTGCAGTAGAACGGTTGACGTTGGGGCTAATACGGCTGGGTTTTGAGTCCTTACCTTTTATTATTACAGGGTCCCGTGTGTTGTGGCGTGGGGTTGACAGCTGCTTCATCTCGCGTGGAACTACTGCTGCTCTGCCTAGCGGCGACTGTGCCCTGCTCTGCCTAGCGGCGGCTCAGCTTTACTTTGCCTTATTGCTGCTGTCTAGTGACATTTGCACCGTTTCGCGCTTTGCGCTTCCGGTTTGTCCATACTCTGTCTAGCCTATAGCAGGGTGAGTCGCAAGCGGGTCCATAGCTGGGGGCAGGGGGGTGTGCGTGCCCACATGAGTGCGAGTGGGGGTTGGAGAGTCTGACTGGTCCCCCGCTTCCTAAGGGTTTGTGTTTTGTTTTGATTGTATTATGTTTTGTTGATACATTTGTTCTGTTTTGAATGGGATTTTTATTGTGTATTAATGTAATGGTTTTGTATTTTATTTGTTTCTTTTAGACTGCAGTGTTTTCTTTGGGTTTTGCGTGATTTTGTTTGGTTTGCGGTTACGTCTTGTTTTTTCCCTCCTCGCTTGTGCCCGCCCGACTCTGGCTGTTCTAGGTCCCGGCGCCCAGCCTTAGATCGGCAGGAAGTGGCTGCTGGCACGCGGCGGTGCTCCAAGCTTACGGTGCTCGGATCGACTGATTACTCTTTTTATGGTTTTACTGTGTAATAAAAGTGTGTGTTCGGAACAACGTCTCTCCGCTGTTTATGGTGAACGGACCAGTGTGCCTTTGCCCGGGGATAGGGCGATGTAACTTTCTCTGGGTGTAATACCTGGGGTGGCGTAGTCGGACTAACGTGTGGCTATTGGTACCATTGTTTGGTACTATTTGGCAGTATTTCTCTCACCACCACTCGCCACAGATAGGATTCAGTTTAGGTTTCTCTCAGCTTTCTGTGTGTGAGAGTGGGAGGAGCTTCCTGCTTCTCAGGCTGCAGTAGGTGTGGTTTTAGACTGAGGCCAGACTGAGAAGAGCAGTTTGAACAAACTCCACCTTCGTGCCTTAGGAAGGGGAGTCAGCTGACCAGGTTCAGAATGACTATTAATTTGCCACCAGAAAGCTTTTCAGGATGTAACTCTGTAAATTTATTTTAGTTACTACTAAGTTAAAACATCAACTACAAGACCAGCTTTAGTTAAGCTCAGAAAAAGAATGATAATATACTGGACAAAATATCCAACAAATTTAAATAATCCCCTCATGAAGTATACAGTATACAGCACATTATAGGAAGCACAGGGCATAAGGCAGGGACACCCTGGATGGGATGCCAGTCCATCACAGGGCAAACACTCACTCACAGGCTGAGAATGAAATAGGCACTAATTCACCAAACTGCATGATCTTGGACTGTGTGAGGAAACCTGAGGAAACACAAAGGAACACAGGGAGAACATTCAAGCTATACACGCAGAACCAGAAATGGGAACCAGACCCACATCCCTCTAGATGTGGCTACAGTGCCACCTACCAAGTCACAGTGCTGTCTGACAGGGCACATCATTTCAGGAGGCACCACTTGTGTGCACCTGCAAGCAGTACACCCTCCTGTCACCTGGGGGCGCTGTTTCACATTTACTTGTTGCCACAATAATAATAAGTCAAGGCAGCAGGTGCAGTTTGTGTGGAATCTGTCCTACAGTGATGAAGCTTTCGGGTCACGGCGCAAATTTGGACATTAAATCATCTGGACATTAAATCTTCAGTAACATGTAACGAAATAATACAGCATGTCCTGGAGGAGCTGTGCTTTGTACTGCTACCCTCCATATGAGTGCTGGACTTCACTTCGCTGTAGGTATTCGAGTGAATGTTGCGTATTTCACCCTGTTTCTGTACCTGTACATATTTCACTTATTAGCGCCATGATTTAATCGCATCGTGTCGTGGTATTTTACATATACATTGTACTTTCCATGTAGGCCTACATGCATTTAGTCTGCGCTGCCAAATAAGGATGTGCAGAGAGCCGAATAACCGTATTTGTATTGGTATTTGTTAAGGCAGCAAAATTATTTGTCTTCGAATCAAAGTGGAAATAGGTGTAACAATCCAGTTTTTGAATATTTGAATATTAAAGTGTTGCATTATTTGGGGCAGCATGGTGGTGAAGGTTAGCACTGTTACCTCACACATGTGGGACCCGGGTTCGAGTCTCTGCCTGTTACATGTATTAACAATACTCCTTAATCTATTCTTATTTCTAACTTTTAGAGACCCATACCAACTTAAAAAGGAGAAGGTCAAAATAGATTCAATAAAACAAAAATAAAACATCTTCATAAAACTATTGTCTACCCTAAAACCTCTCAGCTTACGATAAAAATGCATCCTTTGGGCTTTCTTACATATTGCATCCGCCTGATACTCAATTTATTATCAAGTTCAATACCAAGGTATTTATAATGCTGCACTACTTCAATCCCCTGATCATTAATAATCACTGGGGAAGTGACCATGGGATTCTTCCCAAAATCTATGATCATCTCTTTTGTTTTTCATGTATTAATGTCCACAAACGATGACTTGCACCAACCAAGAAATTCTTCCACAACAGGACCATGGTCAAGGACCTTTCTGTTAAGAAGAGGCACAATCACAGAGTCATCCGCAAACTTCACAACATGCCGCCCCGCATACTGACTTCGACATTCATTAGTATGCAGCACAAATAGAAGTGGAGAAAGAACGTAACCCTGAGGGGAACCAGTGAAGAGAAAAGATCATCAGATAAAACTCCATTCACACTCACACGTTGTGATCTTCCAGTTAAGAAGTCCATCAGCCAACCAATCAAGCCAGGATCAAGATTATAAACATTCTCTAGTCTACCTGCTAAAATATGCGGCTGAATACAACTAAAAGCTGAAGAAAAATCTCTAAAAATTAGTCGCACAAAAGTATTGAAACCTTCTAAATATGCAAAAATCGAATTTAATAAGGTGGCCGTTGCATCTTCCACACCCCTACCTGACGTGTCTGCAAACTGGAGCGGATCCAAGGCTCCATGCATTTTATTTACAATTGCACCCCTCACAATTTTCTCAGGTGACTTCATCACAAGAGAGGTACGTGCTACAGGCCTGTAATCCTCCGATAATTTTGGAGCCTTGTTTTTTGGCACCGGTACAATTATAGAATCTTTCCAAAGGCTGGGAACCTTATGAAGATGAAGTGAAAATATAACAAAATATATCTGCCAACTGTCCTGCACAGTGTTTAAGAAAACAGCCTCTAATTCCATCAGGACCAGGACTTTTCCTTTCCTTTATATTTAAAAAATGTCCACAACCACCTTTTTATCGATATATACACAATTGTTCCCCGGGGCAATATTTTTAAAAATTGCTCTTCTTTAAAATCATGACAATTAAAACGATTGTAAAAAGTATTTAATTCATTTGAAAAATCTAGATCGGATTGGTGGATGATCCTTTTATACCCACCCTTGATCGGATTAACGTGAAAAGGCTTAATATGGTTAAATGTACCAAAACAGGGACCAGTAATCACCAAATTTCTCACAGACATATCTGGTCATAAAGATTTTCACCTTTTCTTTCAAATCCAAAATATTAGGAATATGCGCTTTATCTCACATTAAGCCTTTTCCATCTCCGTTGTAAGACAAAAGAAAGCATTAAAAAAAGACAAATAAATGTAATGGACTGTAAGGTGTTCACATATTTAGTTTTTTAACTTATTATTTGCAGACGCCCCCTTCTGGCTACAGGAACCTCCATGTAGAAAACCCCCTGACTTCCAATGGACCTCCATCCAATCGCCGTCCCTTTAGTTATTGTTCGCCTGCATAGGAGGTGCCTAATGTAGCAGACCCCCCCTGGAAACTAACGTGCTGGATGAGGAGTTTTTAGTAGGCAGAAGGGGCGAATGTCGTTGTACTATTTAAGATTTAGAATTTAAGAAGTTTCTGCGTTCATTGGTAGGTATGGTTCTATATTTCTGTGACTGTTTCCCGAGTAGTCAGTTACTGCGTCAATCTGTGTAATTTCTTGTGGGTTTTTCCGTGTGTCATCAGTGTAACACCTAGCAAAATTATTAATAATTTTAAGTTTATCATTCTCCATCAAAACTTGTCAGTATACTAAGTAATGGAGAATTAAATTCACCTGAAAAATAATATAGATTTGTGGTTGATATCAGTTTTAAAGTAACGGGCATATTTAGAATCTGACGATCAAGGACGATGACGGATGCTTCAGTGATGTGGATATAGTTCTGAACATCCTGCTTTTGTGAGGCTTATTCAATTCAGGTTCACTCTCAATATTCAAGTCTAGGCTAAAAACACACTTGTTTAGTCGAGCTTATAGCAGGGGTGTCAGAAGCATTTTGAATGTGGGTGGGGGAGGGGCACACTGGCATAAAGCTAATATTTTATGTTAAATATTGGGGGGGGGGGGGGGGGTCCAAACGAATAATTATGAAATGTGAAGGGGACACGCCCCCCTCAGATTTAATGGCAGTGGCGCCCATGCTTATAGGGACTTTAGTTCTAGCTCTAGCTAACTGCTCACTCCCAGTCAGACCTGTAGTGTGAGGTGTAGAGCTGGGTGGGGATCGGTGCCATTGGCTTTGGATGAACTGAACTGTCAGTGCTGTCACTCTAGCTTCACACCCTCTCGTGGAACTGCAGTGCTGACGTTTCAGGGACCCCTCATGCCTGCATTCCCACCTGCCTCTCCCTCCTATTTATGCTGCCATAGCCTTATCTGCCAGAGCTTACATAATGCATTCATCTAACCGTTTGTACTGTCTCTAGTCTCCCCTAATTTTGAAAATTGCACATGTTATTTCCCTTACCCCTCCTGGACTATGCTGCCTGGAGACCCCAAATTTTCAAGATATCCTGCCTACCTGACTACCTGAGACTACCTGTTATGCCCTTCTGGCGAGTTTGTCCGTCTGCCAGTGATGCCTTCCCTGTACGCTCTTCTGCTTGTGACGCCTTCTCCGTACGCCCTTCTGCCTGTGACGCCTTCCCTGTACGCTCTTCTGCCTGTGACGCCTTCTCCGTACGCCCTTCTGCCTGTGACGCCTTCCCTGTACGCTCTTCTGCCTGTGACGCCTTCTCCGTACGCCCTTCTGCCTGTGACGCCTTCTCTGTACGCCCTTCTGCCTGTGACGCCTTCTCTGTACGCCCTTCTGCCTGTGACGCCTTCTCTGTATGCCCTTCTGCCAGTGACGCCTTCCCTGTACGCCCTTCTACCTGTGACGAATTCCCCGTACGCCCTTCTGCCTGTGACGCCTTCTCTGTACGCTCTTCTGCCTGTGACGCCTTCTCTGTATGCCCTTCTGCCAGTGACGCCTTCCCTGTACGCTCTTCTGCCTGTGACGCCTTCTCCGTACGCCCTTCTGCCTGTGACGCCTTCTCTGTACGCTCTTCTGCCTGTGACGCCTTCTCCGTACGCCCTTCTGCCTGTGACGCCTTCTCTGTACGCCCTTCTGCCTGTGACGCCTTCCCTGTATGCCCTTCTGCCAGTGACGCCTTCCCTGTACGCTCTTCTGCCTGTGACGCCTTCTCTGTACACCCTTCTGCCAGTGACGCCTTCCCTGTACGCCCTTCTGCCTGTGATGCCTTCTCCATACGCCCTTCTGCCAGTGACGCCTTCCCTATATGCCCTTCTGCCTGTGATACCTTCCCTCTATGCCCTTCTGCCTGTGATACCTTCCCTCTATGCCCTTCTGCCTGTGATACCTTCCCTGTACGCCCTTCTGCACGTGACGCCTTCCCTGTACGCCCTTCTGCCTGTGATACCTTCCCTGTACGCCCTTCTGCACGTGACGCCTTCCCTGTACGCCCTTCTGCCTGTGATGCGTCCCCTGTATATCCTTCTGCCTGTGATACCTTCCCTGTACGCCCTTCTGCACGTGACGCCTTCCCTGTACGCCCTTCTGCCTGTGACGCCTTCTCCCTACGCCCTTCTGCCAGTGATCCCTTCCCTGTCTGCCCTTCTGCCTGTGATGCCTTCCCTCTATGCCCTGCTGCTGTACCACTGTTCGTCCTGCCATATGAAGCAGCTCCACCACTTGCCTGTCATCACCTCCCTGCCCCCTGCTTTGTGTCTCAGATGTTAAGACTGGGACAATGTGAACTGGGACTTTGACTTTCCCTGCCAGCCCCAGGCGGTTGGGCTCCCCCTCTGAGTCTGGTCCCTCCCAAGGTTTCTTCCTTCTTGGGAGTTTTTCCTTGCCACTGTCACCTCTGGCTTACTCTCTGGGGGGCTTTGGGTGGGGATGCTGTAAAGCGCTTTGTGACGATGTAATGTTGTGAGAACGTGGTATACAAAATAAATTGGACCTGAAGATTTCTCAACCCGCAATTTGTTGCAAAGTGTTCCAGTTTCCAGTGAAAATACCACATTTACTGATTCAGCTTGAACACATTAGACATTTGTGGTAGTCAGTACAAGCAAGGATTAAACGATCAGATGATTTTGTGCAATTACTAATGTATTTATTTGCAATATATGTTATATAGGCTGTGACAGTGGTCTGCTAATAAAATAGAACTTTAATGTAGCCTTTAAATTGACTGTTGAGAGGTGAACCTTGAGAGTGGCTGTTGGATGAATGTTAAGAATATAACTATGACAATTGTTGTAATATTCTTGTACATATGTATAATGTATATATAATTAATATTGTGTGTATATATACAGTCATATGAAAAAGTTTGGGAACTGCTCTCAGTCTGCATAATAATTTACTCTACTTCCACCAAAAAAGATAACAGTGGTATGCCTTTCAGGAACATCTGAGTACTGGGGTAGATTTTTAGTGAAGCAGTATTCAGTTGTATGAAATAAAATCAAATGTGAAAAACTGGCTGTGAAAAAATTTGGGTAACCGTGTAATTCTGCTGATTTGAATGCATGTAACTGCTCAATACTGATTACTTGCAACAACGAATTGGTTGGATTAGCTCATTAAGCCTTGAACTTCATAGACTGGTGTGTCTAATCATGAGAAAGGGAACTGAAGGTGGCCAATTGCAATTCCTGCTTCTCTTTGACTCTCCTCTGAAGAGTAACACCATGGGATCTTCTAAGATCTCTCAAATGATCTGAAAACAAAGATTGTTCAGTATCATGGTTTAGGTTAAGGCAACAAAAGGAGGTTTAAACTGTCAGTTCCAACTGTAAGGGATGTAATATATAAATATACTATTAGAATTGGCACTAATAAAATATTAATCTGAAGTGGCCGCAAAGTAAAATGTGAAAGTTTTTGTGACCAGATATGTCGGTGAGAAAATTGGTGATTATTGGTCGCTATTTTGGTACATTAAGTCACGTTAAGCCTTTTCCTTATAATGAGCGTCAATGGAGAGCAGGGGCGCCGCTAGCAATTTTGGGCCCTATGACAAAATATGAGGTTGGGCCCCCCTACCACACCCATTCAGATCTCTGGGGGCCCCTAAAGGGCTTGGGCCCTTAGAATTGTCCAAACTTTCCCCCCCTTAGCGGCGCCCCTGATGGAGAGGAAAACGCGTAACGTAAGATAAAGTCCATATTCCTAGTATTTCGGTTTTGATTTTTTTTTTGTCAGTTGATATGTCTGTGAGAAAATTGGTGGTTTTTGGTCGCTGTTTTTGTAGATTAAACCACATTAAGCTTTTCACCTTAAGCGTTTTATTACGTCCCAAAAGTAAACGTGGGGCGGGGACAAATGTGAAAAGTGAATCATGAGTAAGATAGTGTGATAATGATTTATGCGTGTTATTGATTTAAGTGTCACTGCAGAACCGCGTTTTATATGTACAAGTATAACGCAAAATGTGCGTCATGACAAAATTAGGTGGCGGCGGGAGCTTGTCCCCTTTCTCTTATTGTTACTTGTTATTAAGTGACATGGATAATATCCCCAAAAATCCTACGCCGGGCCACTGAGTCCGTGTTCATTTCTGCTTAGACCGCTTCCGCGTTTGATGTGCAGCATTTCCTGTTTGTAAATGAAAGTGAAAGTATTTTAATGCTGGACTCTCCATTTTGTCAAGAAACACGGATAAGATTCTGTATTGCAAGGTAAGATTTTAGTCAACAGATACAACGTAATAAATAAGCTATATTTGGTGGTGTATTGTATATGTTAGCGGATGCTATATACTGTTTCTCAAACCAGTCCTGCGACACCTCAGACATACATATGTGTCTGTATGTATGTTTGTATGTACTATGTTTACCCTTCGTGTTCATAGAGGCCCCAGCAGGAGTCATCTGGTCTAGGTCGGCACAGAAGTGGGGGTAGCTGCTTCTGAAATACCCCCCCCTGCGGAGTGTAAAACAAAGAGAACTGAGAGGTAAGACAGAACCTGTGTGTTTGTGCTGTTTTACACACGGTCATAAAAAATAAACGTTCCAGCATTCTCGAAAGAGTGAGTAATCAGTCTTAACTTAATTCACTTCATCGAGACTTAACTGATTCAATACCATGGGGTAGATTATTTATGTTTATCATTTATTAAGTTCATGAAATTTAATTTCCTCCAAGTATTTACATTTAATTGTACTCCCTGGACGCGGTCCTCTGCTGCCACTTAGCGGTGATTCTTACATTTTTCACATAATTGGGGCGCGAGGTGATTTTCTGAATATGCGCTAAAATAAAGTTAAAATAAAAGTTTATATTTTATAATGTTTTTTTATTGGTAACTTGGTGAAATTTATTGTGAGGATCACAATTTAAGGCTAAATTTATATAACATTAAGCAACTACAGGCAAGTCTAGTAATGGAGGCTGTAACAATGATACTAAACCTTTCATATTGGGATCTTTATTTTAGGTGAGACTTTATTTTACATTAAAGCTAAATGTAAACAAGCATTTTTGCATGAAGAGCTTCACAGCATAACAAAGTAGATGAAGACAGAGCAGGAGGTTAAACAGCTGAAGGTTTAATGTGACCCTGTCCACATATGAATTATATTTATATAATGAGGGTTTTTCCTCTCACTGTACACAGTGTCCTGATGGAGAGAGCAGGCTCACCTGCACCCAGCTGTGTTTCCATGAAGAGTGACATGTCAATGGACCGACCAATCGTCTTCAGAGAGGGACGTTTACCTACAGATCAAAGGTAAATATACATTTAAACATTGTTTAAAACACTCAGACTCTCAGTCAAATGACATACAGGCACATACAAGCTAATAGAAAAAAATCAACTTTGAAATGTTAACTCATACAAATCCCATTGGTTTTGAAAATTTAAACAGAAGTTTTGTCTGTCTTCTGTATAAATCACGTCTGAGGTTAAAGTCTGAGGATCACTGTAAAGACTGACTTCTTGTGAGCTGGAATTAGACAGTAGATTGAAAAGTGGATTTTAAATGTCAATCCTCAGCATGCAGCTGGAAAAGAGCTACTGCTCTATACTGATTAAGCATGACTGGACAATAGATTGTCTTCTTCTGGGATGGATGTTTCAGCTTTGATAATAAATAGATTCTCATGGGCTCTTTAGCTCTGTTCAGACTGAGACTTCAGTTTGAACATGTTTAGTGGAACAGAGCCTGTTACTAATTAGCTAGTTATCATGGGATCGGGGGATGGTGCAGGTGAGGAAAGGATGACGATCCACAGTGTGGCTCCAACATGACAGGGGTTTATTTATAACAACACAGAGCAGAAAATAAGGGAACCACGAGGGGTCAAAAGGCCGTAACAACAAAACACATGGGGACACTAGGAAAGACCAGGGCAACAGGGAGCAGGACTAAGGGGAAAATAACTACACAGGAATCCAATACACACAGAAACAAAGCACATGATCAACAACATGTGATACAATGACCAATTGAGGGAACTGACCACAGGCAGGAACTAAAATACACAGATCATGGGGACTAAGAAAAGGCAGGTGTGAGGACTCAAAACAATCAACCAATCAGAGCAGACACTGGAAACAGGACACAGGTGGAATTAACTAACAATTAACAAGCAGAACTGAGGAGCTATGAACCTGGGACCAGGGACAACACTTGTGAGAGAGAAACTGACTAGATGGATATTTTGTAATCAGCGTTTCATATGAACTTTATACAGCCTGTAACTTGTGGGTCTGGCCACCTGCAAGCAGCCCCCACTCACTGTAGCCTTTTGTGATTTTCCTGCTCTGTCTGATAAACAGGCTCTAAACTTGCATTTCTGTTCTCTAACCTGCATATCTGCTCAATCTAATGAGCACAAAGTTCAAGCACATATTGCTACACTAAAGTTAACTCTTAATTCTCTTAAACTGACATTCTTGGCTGTCAGCTGCATAACACTCAGGTACTTTTGCATTAGTTGCACAAACATACAGTTTCAAAGCTGGTTACAAAATGTCCCACTAGTCATTTTTTCTCACACTGGACAAGATCCTACGGAGCTGCCAGAGGTCACACCAGAGCCTGGGCCTGCTGGGAACCTGAGGTGCAGCCCAGCAAGAGACAGGAAGCCCCTGAGTATTACAGGCAGTCTAGTGTTATCCCTGGAAACAAGGGAGAGAATAAATCCCTTTGGGGTTAAGTGAGCTGCTTTGGAGCCAAAAGGGAAAGAGGAGTGATGTTGGGCGGAGGAGGAGGGGGGGGGTATCATGCAAAATTTGTATATTGGTGTATTGTTATACATTTTATTGTAATGAAAATTATTATACAAATGGTTCAGTGTGAACATTTGATCTATGTATATTTTTAGCAAATAAAAATGATAAAAATTAGAGATCAGCTGGGGGTCCCTAAATTGCAGGAGGCATGGCTGTACCCTCCCAGATCCCACCCCTGGATAGTTATGGTAATTAAGTTGAAATCTGTTTGAAATCATGTTAAACAGTTTACAAGAAGTAGCCAGTGAATGTCATTGAGTGACTGGGAGCTACATGCCAAACCGTCTCTCCTGGCTGTTACCTGCTGTCTCTCTCTGCTGCCACTAGATGTCACTGCTTCTCTTATACTGTCATAAGCAAGCTGATGTCAGGAAGCCAGTCTAATGAAATAAGCTCAGAATGTGGATGGCAGTTACATCTATATAAATAACAATATAATGCTTGGATATTTGTGTTTTATTCACAGGGACCGAGTGAATAGATGCAATTCACATCCACATAAAGGAGACTTATCATCCATCTTCAAGGTGTGCATTTATTATTGAAGTATATTTTCTTAAATTTTATCTAAATTGACATATATCTTCTACAGATGTACAATAAGTAGTTCATCCTATCAAAGAGATGATATTTACAATTAATGCTACATTCCATTTACCTCAGATGTCAGAAGTCAGAGCTGTGAATGACGTCACACCCAAGTTACCCTCATTCCAGTACAGCAAGTCGGAAAGCCATTTAGCAAAACCAGGGACCTGTTTCAAAGAGCAGGATTTCTTGCTTAGCCAGATATCTTCTTGTATTTAATGTGCCCCAGTTTAAATGGCCTTCATCTTCATTCACTTATATTTAGCCCAGACTACTTTAAATCTGACAAGTTACCCGGCTAAGAAAGAAATCCTGATTTCTGAAACAGGCCCCAGTTTTATTCAGGTTAATTGTTAGTTATTGTTAGCAATACCAGTTCATAACAACACATGATATTTGCACATAAAAACACCATAGCAACAGAAAGCGATGTGTACAACCATAATACATAACTGCTAATAAACACTATAAAACTACAGCTTTTACTTCTTCATTTTGAATTCTGAGGTCGGGGTTGTGGTGGTTCCCCCGAACTTCACGAGTTGGAATTCCGACTTCAGGGTTCCAGTTGAAATTTCACGCTAGGAAGTCCAAATGTCCAAATTACAAGTTGAAATGGAATGCAGCATAATTCACAAATGAATTTATAAACAGACACGGTGCAAAGAGTGATAATAATTAAACTGTAACTGTTCATTTCAGTTACTGGAGAAAAAAGCTCAAACGTTTCTGAAGGATGAGCTGATGAAATTCAAAAGGTACCTGGATCAGAATGACCCAGAATGCTCTGAGCCTCAGCTGGAGGAGGACAATGACCTGGACAGTGATGGTCAGATGCAGAAGACCTGTGGTAGAGAGGGAGCTCTGAAGATCACACTGTACATCCTGAGAAACATGGAGCAAAATGATCTCGCTGACATGCTGGAGAAGAGTAAGAGCTGCACCTCATTCAGTGTGTGTTTGATTTACTGCAGAAAAAGAGTTTATGAAAAAATGTTGATTACATTTCAGTTTATCATTTATTCAAGTTCATTTAATTTGACTTAAATGAGTAAAAATGTTTTTTGAAAAGCTCTCATTTCATTTCAGGGCATCTTCTGTCACAGTATCAGCGCATAATCAGATATAATCTGAAGCAGAAATTTGAGTGTGTGTTTGAAGGGAAAGCTAAGGAAGGACAGTCAACACTTCTCAAAGAGATTTACACAGAACTCTACATAACTGAAGGGGGAGCTGGAGGAGTCAGTGATGAACATGAAGTGAGACAGATTGAAACAGCATCCAAGAAAAGGGTAACAGAAGATACTACAGTCAAGTGCAATGATATATTTAAACCCTTATATGGACGTTTGACACCTATCAGAACTGTACTCACAAAAGGGGTCGCAGGTATCGGGAAAACAGTCTCTGTGCAGAAAGTTATTCTTGACTGGGCAGAAGGAAAAGCAAACCAGGACATTCACTTCATCTTTGCTCTTCCTTTCCGCGACCTGAATTTGATTAAGGATGAATACAGTCTGATTGATCTGCTTCACCACTTTGTCCCAGAACTGAAATCGCTTGAATCCACTGAGCTGTGTAGGTACAAAGTTTTGTTAATCTTTGATGGTCTGGATGAATGTCGCCTTCCTCTAGATTTTCAGAACAATGAGAGCTGGTTTGATGTAACAAAGAAAACATCACTGGATGTGCTGTTGACTAACCTCATTAAGGGGAATCTGCTTCCATCCGCTCTCCTCTGGATAACCTCCCGGCCAGCAGCAGCCAATCAGATACCTCCTGAGTGTGTCCACCAGGTGACAGAGATACGAGGGTTCAGTGATCCCCAGAAGGAGGAATATTTCAGGAAGAGATTTAGTGATCAGAGCCAGGCTAACAGGATTATCACACATGTGAAATCATCAAGGAGCCTCTTCATCATGTGCCACATACCTGTGTTCTGCTGGATTTCAGCCACTGTCCTTGAAATGCTTTTTAGTGAGACTGACACGGGAGAAATTCCAAGGACTCTGACTGAAATGTACACACACTTCCTGATCTTCCAGGTGAGCTTAAAAAATGACAAGTATATGAAAAACTATGAAACCAAGCCTAAGGAATACAGCAAGGAATTCCTTTTGAAACTTGGTAAACTGGCTTTTGACAACCTTGAGAAAGGCAATCTCATATTTTATAAGCAAGATCTGAGAGAGAATGGTGTTGATGTCACAGAGGCTTCAGTTCACTCTGGAGTGTGTACAGAAGTCTTTAAAGAGGAGTATGGGTTGTACCAGGAGAAGGTGTACTGCTTTGTGCATCTGAGCATCCAGGAGTATCTCGCTGCTTTATATGTGTTTCTGTCAAACTCATCAGCTGACCTGCTGAAGACTGCAGTGGATCAGGCATTAAAGAGCAAGAATGGACACTTGGACCTCTACCTCCGCTTCCTCCTTGGCCTCTCAACAGACTCCAGTAAGATTCTGTTACAAAAACTACTGGGAGAGACAAGACCCAGCTCACATAACATTAAGGAATTGGCCCAGTATATCAAGGAGAAAATTCAGGAGAATTTATCTGCAGAAAGGACCATTAACCTGTTCCACTGTCTGAATGAACTAGGTGACAATTCTCTAATAGAGGAAGTACAAAGATCCCTGAGTTCAGGAGGTCTTTCAGCAGCAGACCTCTCACCTGCACAGTGGTCAGCTCTGGCCTTTGTGTTACTGATGTCAGATAAGGAGCTGGATGTGTTTGATCTGAAGAAATACATCAGATCAGATGAAGGTCTTCAGAGGCTGCTGCCTGTGATCAAGAAATCTAGGACAGCTCTGTAAGTGATCTTACATACGTCTGTCGCTAAAGAAGTACAGATGTTACTCATGATACTGCTTTTATATATCATCACAACAATTAGAGTGTATTTATATGGACACCTAGAAATTCTTTTTCATTCTGGATACTACAGGATATGTATATTTTTTAACATTCTTGGTGTGGTGTGTGGTTCAGTGGGTTTGGACTCTGTGCCTGTGGTCAGAAGGTCACCGGTTTAAATACCTGGCCGGCAGAGAAATGCTGGTTTTGGGCCCTTGAGCAAGGCCCTTAGCCCCCAGCTTCAGGGGGCTGGATGCTGGCCAACCCTGCGCTCTGACCTGTATGTGTGTGTCAGAGAGAGCAAAATCAGAGGGGCGACAGCACTGTTTTACCAGGGGGATGAATAAAGCATCACTATTTCATCCCTATCTGACAGTATTGATAATTGTCTGATTAGTGTTTTGGAAATTTAACAGGTTCTCAGTTACAGCAAAACAGAAAATAAAGATTTCAGTCATGGTGTCAGCAATTCAAAAGTCATATAAAAAATGTAATTAAAATAACTTAAGCCCTTCTTGACATTCAAATCGGGGGCGGCATGGTGGTGCAGTGATTAGCACTGTTGCCTCACACCTCTGGGACCCGGGTTCGAGTTTCCGCCTGGGTCACATGTGTGTGCAGTTTGCATGTTCTCCCCATGTCGTCGTGGGGTTTCCCCCGGGTACTCCGATTTCCCCCCCACAGCCCAAAAACATACTGAGGCTAATTGGAGTTACTAAATTGCCCATAGGAATGCGTGTGTGTGTGAATGGTGTGTCAGTGTGCCCTGCGATGGGCTGGCTCCCCGTCCTGGGTTGTTCCCTGCCTCATGCCCATTGCTTCCGGGATAGGCTCCGGACCCCCCGCGACCCAGTAGGATAAGCGGTTTGGAAAATGGATGGATGGATGGATGGACATTCAAATCCCACATAAATATGTACACTTACACATATCCCAGGCAGGAACTGAACCCAAAACCCTGGAACCCCAGGGTTGGTTGTTGATCACTGAGCCCCAGCGGTGCTCAGAGCTTTATAAAAATACTTATGCATATATTACAGGGTAACTCACCCTGTAAGGTCATGAAACAGCAGGTTTGTCTCGGCTGGGGAGTGTCAAGTAAAAACTATTTGTGTTTCTGACTATGACAAATAACAGCTATATGCTATATGTGTTATTGTGCTTAAAATGCTTATTTTAATATTTTATTTGAAATACCTGTGTGTGATGTATGTATTTATATCTTAACACATTTTCTTTTCCAGGTTGGACAGCTGTAGACTCACAGAGAAATGCTGTGAAGTTTTGGCTTCAGCTCTCAGATCAAACTCCTCTCAGCTGAGAGAGCTGGACCTGAGTGACAATGACCTGCAGGATTCAGGGGTGAAGCTGCTCTCTGCTGGACTGGGGGAATCGCACTGTACACTGGAGATACTGAGGTCAATATCACTGCGTATTCCACACTGTAATGTGTAATTGCTGAAAGCTTTATTGAAGTTGTCACATTTACATAAAAGTAATACTCATAGTGATGAGGTGTTTTTATTTATTGGAGAGATATTGTTTGTCTCTCTGCAGGCTGTCAGGCTGTAGAGTCACCGAAGAAGGCTGTTCATCCCTGGCTTCAGCTCTGAGGTCAAACCCCTCACACCTGAGAGAGCTGGACCTGAGCTACAATCACCCAGGAGACTCAGGAGTGAAGCTGCTCTCTGCTCTACTGGAGGATCCCAGCTGTAAACTGGAGAAACTGAAGTGAGTACAGAATGTGTGTCTGTCCTGCTATAGACTCCTGTTTGTGGAGAAAATGCAACAATCAAATAAATGGATACAGCAGTACTATGTCATTCTGCTTCTGCTATAGTGTGGACCACAGTGGGGAGTGCAGGACCAGACCAGGGATCCAGAAATGTAAGTTTGTTTGCATGTTTTTATTCTTAACACTGTCAATACTACTTTATGAAAACATTCACACAATTATTGTGATGTGTGTCTGTTTTTTTTATTTTCATTTGTTGGGCTTAAATATGACGACTTTCTTAAATAATAATGGGAGTCTGGGAACTTCTGTAGTAGTACTGTTTTGAGATTTGTTAGTATTGTCCTAAGACAGCACCCGTAATCTCCCCAAACTGGCTGTGACACCGAACGTCTCCTCAGTCTGCACTAGTGATGGGAATTTCGGCTCTTTTTAGTGAGTCGGATCATTTGGCTCAGCTCACCAAGTAGAGTCGGCTCTTCCGGCTCCCAAATGACTCTTCATTTTATTACTTCTGCTTCAGCCAGATTCAGTGCTGTTTTGACCCATGATTGATATGGGTACTAAACCTTATAATTTCCTCAATACCATGATTTTACATTGTTTGGTATAAAAAGATATTGAACATTATTGAACACAGTGGAAAAATCTGTTTTTGTCCTTGATCTATTAATTACAGTAAAATAACATAAATAACAAATGACAATTAAAAAATAATAAATAAATTACAACGTGCAAAACACCAGCATCCAACAGTTTTAGGTTCTATTCACTATAACAACTATCTCACACCTTTCTAACAGTGTAACATGTTAACATTTCCTTTGGCGCAGAAAGGCTAAGTGCCTCAGCTTAGACGGGCTGATCCGCCTTCTGGCAGTAGCAGGCACGCTAGCCTGTCTTTTTCCTTCCATCTGAACTGTTGGATGCGCAGTTCCTAAGTGTCTGAAGGTTGTTTGTGGATCCTGCTCGAAATGACAGCTTTATCTTGCAAACTGTGCATCTGCCTTTGAGTTATCATAGCTATTAAAATGCATCCAAATGCCGCTTCGCGTGTCCGACTATCACTCATCTTGCGTATTATTCGCGCACCACACTCCCTCTTTCTCTCCTCCTCTCCCTCCCTCGTGCTCTGTACCTGTACACCGTCAGCACGTGCATCGCCGCCGCCACTCCCCCCCCCACCCCTTCTGAGTCATCACGTGATCGGTCGCGCGGCTCACGCCATTAACACAAACCTCAGTCACAGTCGGAGCCGCATGGAGCGCTGAGCCGCGGAGGCGGTTGGCTTTTTAAAAATGTTTCTCGGTCCGGATCCGGATCTTTTGAGCGGCTCGTTCGCGACCAGCACATCACTAGTCGGCGCTGCACGCTGCTGGAGGGCGGTATGTGTTCGAAGGGGTTTGAAGGAAGTTCTTATTTTGAAGTTAAGACAAATTAACTTCTAGTGGTACATTTTGTGGTACAATTTCATGTTTAACATGTTTTATTAATGCTGTTTATAATTTTATGTACCTGCAATTAAGGCTATTAATTTAGCACGCGCAGCATTTCGGCGCGTCTTCCCGCCGGGGTCGCGCGGCGTCCGACATTTCCTGAGGTATTTCACATACTTGAATTCCTGCTTCGTTTTTATATTTTATGCATCGTACAGAATAATAGAACGCAGGCTAAAGTGCAGTTGGGTCCCCAGCGAGTCTCTCAGCGCGGCGTGTCTCACAGCGCAGGGGGCAGCCGGAGCGCCGCAGACTCGGGCGGCTACATGAGTATATTGGGAATAAAATGTGTGTATTGGAGCGAGTTCTGTGTTAGTGAGTGTGTGAGGTGTGACAGTGATAATGATGGAGATGCTGGGCTTCGTCATGGGATTAATCGCTCTTCCTCTTGCCTACAGACTCCTGCCAGCTGACGCTGGACCCCAACACAGCATACAGACGCCTGTCTCTGTCAGAGGGGGACAGGAAGGTGACACGGGGGGCAGAGCAGCCATATCCTGATCATCCAGGGAGATTTGACTGTTGGGACCAAGTTCTGTGCAGAGAGAGTCTGACTGGTCGCTGTTACTGGGAGGCTGAGTGGAGTGGATATGGAGTCTGGATAGCAGTGACTTATAAAGGAATCGGGAGGAAAGGAGGGAGTGATGACTGTCTGCTTGGATACAATGACAAGTCATGGATGCTGATCTGCTCTCCTGACAGTTACTCTGTCTGGCACAATAATAAACAGACTGTCATACCTATAAAGCCCTCAGACTCCCGCAGAGTAGGAGTGTATCTGGACCAGGCGGCTGGTACTCTGTCCTTCTACAGAGTCTCCTCTGATGGACTGACCCTCCTGTACAGCTTCACCTCCTCATTCACTGAACCCCTCTATCCAGGGTTTGGGGTTCATTATCCAAACTCCTCTGTGTCGCTGTGCATGCTGGGATAGCTCACTGTGTGCTGGAGGAATCATTTTTACCTTATCAGAGTGTCACATGTCGCTGCTTCTCCGTGGCAAAAAGGTAAAATCTCTGCTTTATAACCAGTATAACCCTTTTTACCCTGAAGTGTGACGTATGTTAGACAGAAATAAATGAATGTTTGTCAGTTTGCCAAACTCATGCAAAATGACAGTTTTTCTCTGACTTTTGTTCTATATTGTATGTTAATGCATCAATAATGCAAATTCATAGTACTTGCAGTTGTACCAATAGAGTGAATTCTGATTCTGAATAAAATAAAATGTAATAAAATGTAAGCCTGATGGGTGGGGGGGCCTTTTCTCTCCCCTGTATATGTACATTTGATATATTTCTGTCTGTATATTGTATTTTCTGCCTGTATATTCACAATAAAAGCTTCCTATTCTATCATATTAATGTCCTGGTTCAGCGCTGCTCAAAGCATAAGTGAGGTAACTGAGTAACGTAAAACATAATATAATTAAACAAATACACTTTACTGTAATTTCACTGACACGGTTAGATTAAATCAGCATATATAATAACCATGTAAAAGGAGGCGGGAGACATAACAGCGAAAGCAAAAAATATCCGTAGAGTTAAAAACAAAAGTTATAAATCAGTAATGCACGTTAGAATAAATGATCAAAATACAACAAACAAGAATAAAAATTTCCCAACTAAATCTGTGAACTGCTACACCTGACAATCGACAAGCTAATTAGCAAACGGCGTCTCTCTGACCCCCCATTAAACACGGGAAAAGAGTCATTAAAAGCCGAACTAAGTCCTTACAAGTAAGTAAATAACTGCACAAGTAATTAACCCAATAACGCCACATGTATCATATTTGATACCAATATTTCTAAGACCTCTACGTCAGTAATAGGATTACCGATTACCTCAAAACCCGTTGTATACAATCCCATACCTGTATTCTGCCCTCTGGTGGATGACCTATGTACTGCAGGTGGAAAACGTCTTTTTTTTTTTTTCAAGAATCAAAGACGGCTGCACTTTGCGATGGGCTGGCCCCCCATACTGGGTTGTTCCCTGCCTCGGCAGCATATTGCAGGGCGGGGCGACGACCCCCAGCTCCTCAGGCAGCAGCAGGCTGGGGGGCCCCACGTGTGAAAATGCCCCTTGTTCTTCACCCTCTGTAATGTTTGTATTCTTCCGTTTTCATGCCTGTCGCATGATAGAAATATCATCCACACTCCCACTGACTCACTGTAAATTCTCTGGGGTAGAAAAATTAGCTCAGGTAAATTTTAATGTCTCCACCAATATGTAGGGAAATTAATTACATTTTAATTAAATATTATTTAATGATGATTATGAACTAATTGTTACGCAGAATGGTTGTTTCCTTCAATCTCAATTGCAGAATCCCTGTGAGTCTGTTAATGTAAGACTTAAATAGGATTCACTAATTGTCAGTATCACTTAGTAACCTGGGTTAGAATGTTCGTCCCCCGAGCTACATCACCAGGTAATGTAAACGACTGGTAGCGAAGCTGCTCTCACGGCCATTGAGAGAAAGTGTTGCGATATTTTAGGCAATTTGAGGTTTCGGAGCTTAGGAGCCAGATTGCACAGTCAGCGACTTTAGTGAGGACTCAATGAACGGAGGCTGAAGTTGTATAAAAGGCATGTATTTATTTCTACCTAATACTGTACTAACGTAAGACAGACATTGACTTAACAAATAACAAACACAAATTAATGGAATGATCTGCTTTCCAGGATTGATAATATATACCTTGATTCAGTCTTTTAACACAGAATAGTACAAGACAAATAAGTGCTAACGGACCACAAAGATGAAATAAGAGCCAACAGAGGAATGTAAAAAGGGGGGGGGGGTGTTAAATAAAGAAAGAAAAAACCTCTGATAGTTAGGAGACCCACTGAGATACCTGGTGACATTATTTACATTATTTAATTTTCACGATTCCTCTGATTTAACCATGAGAGCTTGTATGCAGGGGTAGCTGTACATATATATTTATCCATATTTATATAATGGTTCAAGTGAGAAGGGTAAGATAGGTGATACTCTGTGAAACACAGTTATAAGGGCGGCACACAAAACACTAAGACTGTCTAAGGACACAGACTGACATAACCTATATGGATACTGAGACTAGCAATAATAAGTAAACCCACATACAGGGTATATACAGGCCAAACTTAAAAGAGAACTTTCTTCAGGGTGTTGGGTGAGTCTGTGGTTTGCAAGGGAGGATGGAAAGGAGGGGGGGGTTGTGTGCCAAGTTGAGGGACCCCTACCCTTGAGGTCCATTCTACCACTTGTAGGTCCCTAAATCTTTGGGCCATAAAAGCTGAAATGCTGGCCTCCCTTGTTATCTGTGTGTGTTTGTGTGTGGGGTGGGGGGGGGGAGGGAGAGGGTCACTAACCCCACTTTGGCCAACGAGTACCTCTCATACCAGCCTAGGCCTTGTCTCAGGCAACCTGGAATCTCAGCCCTGTCATATATGTGTTATGTGTGTGTTTGTCTGTGTTATGTCTGTGTGTGTGTGTGTGTGTGTGTGATCCTACACTGGACAATTTCCTGCTCCATTCACACATGGGGGTCATTGGGGGTTAATCATAAATTACCCCGACTTTATACTAAGTAGCTAGCAGGATCAACTCCTTTTACCATCCGGTACGACTGATTCAGACATTTGTGTTCACATGTACAGCCCCTCTGGGGAATGTGAAGAACAGTCTGGGTGACAGTGCATGTCTGAATGGGGCGAAAGTGACAGAAACACAAAGTCATAGATAAATCAGTCTAAACTTAACGAGGTTCACAAGGATGACTGATATTTCTTTAGTGAACATTCAGAAATTGTTTGCTAACCCTGCACACTGGAAACTCCCAGCCCAGACCTGCACACATCTACGTGTCTAAAGTTCACGGGGACAGAAGCCTGGACGGCTGTTCATAATGACTTGCTCTATGGCAGACATTTATTCCAGTTCATTGAATAATACGATGGCTTGTCATCTCTCTGTCTGACACAGTTCGGCCAATCAAAGGCAGGCTTTCCTAGAGACTGAGCGAGAGAACGACTCCAGCAGTGAAGGCTGAGCTGACCCTGATATCTGGCCTGATTAACAACCTGAGAAAGACTGATGTAGGTCTGACTGGAAGAGAGATTTACCAGCATATGATAATAAGGTGAGAACAGGTCCAATAAGTGAGCAGAGTTAAATCTCTCTTACTAACATTAAACCTCATGAGCCTGTGTGGAAGGTGCAGGAGCTGTTGGGCCATTTTAAACACAAGGTCAGCATGTTGGGGGAATGACATGCAGGCATCCATAACTGTGCCCAGGTATTTAAATGCCTCAGCCTGCTCTGCCTACTGGCCGCTCAGACTAAAGGCTGATTTATACTTCTGTGTACAACCTACACCATCAGTACATTTTCCAAAAAACACTGAGTAGTTTAATTTCCGTTTTGTTCATATTTTTTTGTGAGAGTGGGAGGAGCTTCCTGCTTCTCAGGCTGCAGTAGGTGTGGTTTGGACTGAGGCCAGACTGAGAAGAGCAGACTGGGCAAATACTGGATCTGTGGGTTATGAATAAAATACTACATTATACACACTGTACTCACTGTAAACATTTATTTAGCTTTAATGAGCATAAAAGTTACTGATATTGTTTTTTTTTTACCCAAACCAGAAATAATAATACAGTTTAATATTGTAAAGAGAAATTAAGGGGGGCGGGGGGGGGGGGGGGGGCGTGTTGCCGCAGTGATCAGCACTGTTTCCTCGTACCTCTGGGACTGGGGTTCGAGTCTCCACCCCGGCTCAGTTAGTGTGGAGTTCACATGTTCTTCCCATGTTGTTGTGGGGTTTCCTCAAGGTTCTCCAGTTTCCCTTCACCGCTGAAGATCGGTGATTTGGAGTCACTGTCTGTAGGTGTGAGTGTGTGAGTGTGAGTGTGTGAGTGTGAGTGTGTGAGTGTGAGTGTGAGAGTGTGAGTGTGAGTGTGAGTGTGAGTGTGAGTGTGTGAGTGTGAGTGTGAGTGTGAGAGTGTGAGTGTGCCTTGCAACGTGTCTGCAGCCCATCCTGGGCATCTTCTACAAGAGGCTCCAGTTTCACACAACCTTGAATGGATGAAAAGAGAAATTATGTAGTTGACAGACTGGTAGGAGAGAGCAGTTATACTGAGAATTAACATCTGTGTCCATTTAGATTTTATTAGTCTTTTATTTGCTTTTTTCCCCAAATGAAGCAGATTTACAGCAGAGAGCTTATGGGGTTTCAGGCTGTCATGTGGCGTCAGGCGTAACATGCAGTTATAGACAGACTGTGTTAGGTTTAGACAGAGAGCTTTTATGATCACTGTCAGCCCACAGACTTGATTTTTATATTTTTCAACATAATCCACATGATAAATGTCAGGTTTCTTCATTCTGTTTCTGTGCTGGGAGTGTATCTGTCTCAGTAAGGAGAGTCAGACATTTACCAGGATGTAGTAATGAAACTTTTTTTCTAGATATTTATTTTAAAATAACAAGTTAAAATATAAATGTCACGCCCAGCTCGTCCAGTCCTCACGTGTGCCACGCCCCCTCATCATCCACGTGTGCTTCCCCGATTGTGCCCAGCTGTTGCCTGTTATTTTTGGCTTGTCTTCTGTATATCAGTCCATGTCTTGCCCTGTCTGATGTCGGTCATTGTTATTGTTGTTGTCGTTGTGATGTGCGTTGTGCTAACCCCCTTATCAAAACCCAGTTTTTCCGTGATCCTGCTTGCCTGCCTCATCCTTCACCACTTCCAGCCTGCCCGTCCTCCTGGAAACCTGACAATAAAAGCCTAATGTAACATGACCAGCTTCTGCCAGGCCCAGGAGGAGAAAGATAAGCTTGACGAAACTATACAGAAGAGCTGTAGTTGTAGTAGTAATAAAATAATAATAATAATAATAATAATAAATGATGATGATGATGAAGTAGGAGGGGGCGGCATGGAGGTGCAGTGTTTAGCACTGTTGCCTCACGCCTCTGGGACCCGGGTTCGAGTCTCCGCCTGGGTCACATGTGTGTGGAGTTTACATGTTCTCCCCATGTCGTCACAGGGTTTCCTCCGGGTACTCCAGTTTCCCCCCCACAGTCCAAAAACATGCTGAGGCTAATTGGAGTTGCTAAATTGCCCATAGGAATGCATGTGTGAGTGAATGGTGTGTGGGTGTGCCCTGCAATGGGCTGACATTCACTGGTTTGGAGTTGCTAAATTGCCCGTAGGTGTGCATGTGAGAGTGAATGGTGTGTGAGTGTGCCCTGCGATGGGCTGGCCCCTCATCCTGGGTTGTTCCCTGCCTCATGCCCCTTGCTTCCGGGATAGGCTCCGGACCCCCCGCGACCCAATAGGATAAGCGGTTTGGAAAATGGATGGATGGATGGAATATTAATCAATCAATGCAATTAAGAAATATTCAATATACTGTCTCAATAATCACAGTTACGCAGCTGACAAAATGTCTGTGTATCAGTATTGGTAAAATTCCAGTTTATTTTCAATTCATTGTAGTTCTGGCCTTTTTGCCATTTTGATGACCCCCATTGGAACTTTAACATTTCACTTTATACCAACCATGCACTGCATACAAATTAAAGTCCTCTATACATTTTCTGTATATCTACAGTAACTCCAAAGATAAAATAGATTCCCAGCAGGGCTCTGACTCCCACTGAGATGTCATCTGGTTTCATAATGTTAACTCCATCCATCCTTACATGCTGAAGATGCCCACAAGCATAAGAAACACTACACATGGCTAATCGTTTACATTTAGCTTGATGGTACAACCAGAGCTGAACTTACAAGCTAAATGCTGACAATTTCATGATAATTTAAAAAGTTTGAATAAACATTTGTAAGCATTTTTTATCGATATGGACTCTTGCTGCAGCGGTAAGGATGAACATACTGCTATGGAGCTAAATATACATTAACAACTAATAAAACATCGGTTGTCCTATCAAGGTAAACATAAACGATTTCTTAATACCACTTAATAAAAATGCACCTTGTAAAGAACAGCTTTTGTTGATGTGAACTTTAAACTTAGGCAATAACTTGGAACTGCAACATCTGCCTAAGAGCTGAGCGATACGTCACATGGAGAAGGAATTCGGACGGCGGAAGAGATTTGGCATGACAGCCCCCGTTCAAGACCAGTTAACTTTTAGCCCTTGTTAGCAATATCAGTTGATAACACAATATGCTGTATTTTGCACATTAAACAAAAGAAATATTACAAAACTACAGCTTCCAACTGTTTAAAACGCCATGAAAAATGATGCCATTCATAGCGGGATCTACGAAACATCGCACTGTTAGCACATAAAGCACAGACTGTATCATGGTCAGTACTGTTGTTGCTTTAATTTACAGAAATGCCATTTTTATAATGTTCAAATATTTTAATGAATGGGTTTATGTTTAAGTATATGGGATCATTAAAAAAAATATATAATTATTATTATTTTAACCATGGTGTAGAAATGGGTATCAAGAATCTTGCGATTCTACTGCTATTGGTACCAGTTACTGCATTACTGGTATTGCGACATCCCTATTCAGGTCATACCCTTCTTTCAGAAAACTGCAGCACAACTGTGTTTGTGGATGAAAAACTTAAGAAGAGGAGCTGCTCTGAAGTCCTGAAGGGAGCTGGAGCGCCCTTTCTTTGGAACAGTGTGGAGCCGTCCTCCATTACTGCTTATCCTGTACAGGGGGGTGGGGAGCCTGGAGCCTGTCCCAGGTGGCACAGGGCGGGGGACACAATGGATAGGATACTAGTTTATAGCAGAGCACAAACTCACACATACAGACTCAAACTAAGGGCAGCTTAGAGATCACAGTTCGCTGACCACATGTACAAGGAGAAAATCCTCTTGAGAACATGCCACTTTCACACACAGAGTTAAGCCAGGTCAAGTCAAGTAGACTTTACTGTTATACTACCCATGTAGATGTGTAAAGTGGCATGATTAACATTCGCCCAGGACCAAAGTGCAATAATCAAACCACAAGTGACAAGGGGAAGGTTTGCACAGCACTTAATGTGAAGTGTGAAATGGGGCTGGAAACAATGGTTTAAATGGCTTATATACATGCAATCAGTGACGGATTACGGACCGGGCCAGCGGGGCCGCAGCCCAGGGGCCCTTGGGGTGCAGGGGGCCCGTGGGGCCCCTAGCCCAAAACAATTTGCAACGCTTATCAACAATGTATTTTCGTTTGTCTATTTTAGAGGGCCTACATTCTTTGATCCTCTGCCTACAATGGCCCCTGACCCTATAGGGAGGGCGTTTGGCTGCCAAGGGCCCTTGAATTGTGGTGGTTGTGGTGGTGGTGCTGGTGGTGGTGGTGGGGGGGGGGGGGGGGCCCTCGCGAACATTTTGCCCAGGTGATCACACAACCCATAATCCGTCCCTGCATGCAATGTGTATCTAATCAATGAATACAGCAGCATAAAGGAGTGAAATAAACATGGTGGATCGAATATATAGATAATAATATGTAAAAGTAATCAGTGGCAGTATGTTTGGGGGACGGGTGGGGGGTGGGAATATACTCAGGAACAGGTAGGGGGTAAGATTGGCAACAGGGTATTCAGTGTCCTGACACTCTTGGGGATGAAGATGTTGCTGAACCTGGCAGAACAGGCTCAGATGTATCTTCTTCCAGGGGGAAGCAGGACAAGGATTCCATGGGAACGATAGGAGGAGACTTCAATGGTAGATGCTTTGTGGGGCCAATGTTTCTGGAAAATGTTGTTGATGCAGAGGAGAGATGGAGCGATGATTTTTTTTTTTTTACGCGCTACTGTATGTACCATCCACTGCAGGGACTTGCAGTCTTGGACTTAGACAGTGATGCAGTTGGTCAGATCACTCTCTATCCTGCCCTCCTAGGATACGGTGAGAATGGGGTTGGAAGTCTCTTCTGCTCGGGAAGTGGAGATGCTGTTCTGCCTTTGTGACCAGTGTAGTGGGGTTAAGAGTCCAGGTGAGGTCTTCTGCCAGGTCCACTCCAAGACATTTGGTGCTCCTGACTCTCCACTGTGGATCCCTCTACAGTTAATGAGGAGTGGACAACCTGGGCGTCCCGGTAGACAGTCGTCTCTTTTGACTTGTCCAGGTTGAGAGACAGATTGTTGCTCTTGTCTCAGTCCTGCCAGCTGTTCCACCTCCAGTCTGTATGCTGACTCTTCACCTTTGTTGATGAGACCCACTACTGTCACGTCATCAGCAGAACGGATGATGCTTTTTGAGCTGTACTTTTCAGTGCAGTCATGAGTCAGCAGGGTGAAGAGAAATGGGCTGAGCATACAGTCTTGTGGGGGTGTAAGATGGCGTGTAAGATCTATGAAGTATATTTTGTGATAATATAATACATTTCATCAGTTCAGCGATGTGCATAGACTTTTCTGTGTGGGTGTCAGACCACTAAATTGTCGGTCGGGGGCGGGGGAAGGTCCCCTCGATAAATTCTGCTGACTGGTAAATTTCTCTGCTTAGGATGGGGGCCATTTATCTGATTGTCAGTTATCATTTGCCCCCCCCCACACACACCCTGCACATACCCACATTATAAAGTCATCAATCCATCATTAATTATTGATACAGGAATCTTCCATTGATGGTATAAAGTTCCCGACCAATTCGTTCACAGTGAACAAGTCCCTTGGGTCTCTCATTCTCGTTATAAATGAGCTGGTGAGTGAGTGGATGAAGACGAGTGTCTGTCATTCACCCACTGACTCACCAACTCCTTCAGCATGAAGTCAATGGCAAAGTTTCTCCAGTTTTAGACAAGATAAGACGTCTCATTCCTAAGATGGTGCCTGTTTGTGTTGCCGGCCATCTTCCATGATTAGCTCATGTTGGTGTTTGTCTGTATTGTGATTTTTGCTCGAAAACTTTGCTCCTTACTGGTATGTGATCGACAAGCTGTTTACGATATTTGTTCTGCTATGAAATGCCGGATTATTTTTATTGGTAAACAGTTATCAGCAGTTTTCTATTACAGTTTTGAGGTGATTATGTTTGAATTGGACCACCTACATCTGGTATGTATTGCTGTGATCTACTGGCCAACAAATTATAATAAAGATTTTTATAACTTTCTGACTTATTTTATGGCAAAATATGACCAGGTTTTGAATGTGAGTGATTTTAAACATATTTGCTGCTCGCCTAAGTCACTAGTTAAAGACTTCCTGAATCTTACTGAATCTTTCGACCTGTAATAGGTCCAACTTAAGAACATGGTCGTACTTTAGACCTTGTACTATCATATGGTCTGTCTGTTTTTAATATGACGGTTCACAAGGCCGATTTCTCTGATCATTCCCCCATTCTGATCGATAGTTATCTTCCATGTTCTGCCCCTAAGTCTTGTGCGGCTCCCAGTGTTTCCCACAGATGAAGCCTTCTACTGCTACCAAATTTGTAACTGCGTTTAATGATGCTGTTGGGCCGAGTTTAGAGAATATTCACTGTACTGATATGGAGGAGCTAACTTCACTTTTGTACTCCACTTGCCAGGATATTTTAGATGTCACTGCCTCTCTTAAAGTTTGTCCTTCTAAGCCAAAAGGACAGAGTTCTTTCTATGGCAGCATGTGCATTTTAAAACAGTGATGTGTAAAGTGCAGAGGTGTAAAGTCACGGTTCACAGTTGAGTTCAGCATGTTGAGGAGTCTGACGGCTTGTGGGAAGGAGCTCTCTCACAGTCTGGTCAATCGGGCTTTTGTGCTGCGGTAGCGTCTGCCAGATGGGAGCAGCATGAAGAGTCCATGTGAGGGGTGGGAGGAGTCCAGCACAATGTGGGAGGCATTTCTGATGCAGCACTTGTGGAAGATCTCCTGCGGTGAGGGGAGAGACGTTACAAGCTGCTTTAACAATCCGCTGAAGGCCGAGGGGCTTCATGTAGCACAGAAGGCTGAGCGGCTGAGCACAGCACTTCAGCAGCAGGCTGAATTGTCCCTCAGAACTCAATATTCAGAGACATAGTGACCTTGTCCTCTGAGCCAATCATCTGCATCCCGAGCCAATGTGACTCCACTGGGAACCAGGCTGATTTCCTCACCAGATGATGGACTCCCAGTGCTCTTCCAGTTCCTCCTGGTCTGATGATTCACGGATGAGCAGGTCTTCTATGTAGTAGCGGGTCACCGGAGCTGCAACCTCGCAGAGTGTTCTGGAATCGTTTTATTTAACTTATTGTGTTTCCTAAAATACATGTCGTAAAATAGCCTCAAATAGTATGGAGTTTGCTGTAGCGCAGGACCGGTTTGCTCATTTTCACCAGTACAGGGTGCTGTGGTAGACTGGTAATGGTTATGTCTGCCCTAGTGTCTATTATAAAAGTTATCGTCTTCCCACATACAGCGAGATTCACCTGCCAAATGGACTCTGAATCGGGCCCCATTACACAGCCAAGGAAAAATGGTTCAGCCTCATTGACTAACATGTCCTGCACAGCCACAGCTCTCACTGCTGGACTCTTATAGGCAACAGCGAAATGCCCTGTTTTGTTGCATCGCTGACATTGCTTGTTGTAAGCGGGACACAGACGTGGGGCGTGTGATCTACCACACTGTGAACCAGGTGTCTCTGGGCCTGTCTGTCTTCACACTGGCCTTTTTCATTCAGCCTTACCTCCCCCCCCCACTGTGCTGCTTGTCCCCTCTGGGCTGCTGCCCTGATGTCTGTCATTATCATGCTGGGATTCTGTGTCTTTATCAACTTGGGCTGTCCTGCCATCTGCACGGCTTTGTCTAACATTGATTCACTTCCCATTTGGAGCCTTAGTGCGATTTCCCGGTCGGCAATTCCAGTCACTACTCTGTCTCTTACCTGCTCTTCTTTCAGCCCAGCAGAGTCACAATGCTCTGTTAATTTATACAAGCTGCTGATGAACACATCCACTGACTCACTGTCTTCTGTACACTTTGGTGGAAACCTGCTCGTTCATGTATCATGTTCCTGCATGATATAAATTGCTCATTCATGTATCATGTTCCTGCATGGTATAAAGTGCTCGTTCATGTATCATGTTCCTGTATGGTATAAAGTGCTCGTTCATGTATCATGTTCCTGTATGGTATAAAGTGCTCGTTCATGTATCATGTTCCTGCATGGTATAAAGTGCTCATTAATTTTTTTCATCACCTCTTCATAGTCATTAGCTTCAGTTGTGTCTGCAAATGTGAATGAACGAAAAACAGCCCCCACTTCTATTCCCATTGCATATGATAAGGAGTTAACTGGCATTAACTGGGACCCTCTTCCTTGTTCAGCTTAGTGCCGATACAGAATCGCAAAAAGCCACAGCGGCCACATCGCAGGCTGGCTGAAGTCAAAAGGCTCTGGAGCACTGACTTCATGTAGCCAGTCCTTTGGTGGGTAAAGATGACTTCTGATACAATGTCATGAGCACATATACACCAGAGTTGTCTGCCAACAAAAATCCATTACACCTGCAACTCTGCTGCTCATTTCCCAACATTCCTGGCCCATCCCTGACTGCATTCTGGGTACTGTAGTAACACCACAAGTATTTCACCACATATAACGATTGAACAACTGAACATACATCCATATACTAATTGATCGTCTATTGTAGGTTACTTGCAGTAAAGCTGAAAGATTTAGAAATCCTGGAAAGATCCTGAAAATGTTATTTGATCTTAGGGTAGTGCCTATTTTGGAAAAATGGTTGAGGGATCAGTAAATCAGAGCTATAATTTACTTAATATTAATGTATCTAATAAGTTCAGCGAATGTCAATTGCTCTGCACAAAATTCAAATACTGTATTACGCCATAACATTTAATTTTATTGTTGAAGGATTCTCATGTTCGTGAGAATGACCAAAAATAAGCGTAGTAGGCTACCACCATGCGTTCATGTTAAACTTTAAAGAGTTTCTGCGGATTTCAACAAGGTTGCCACTGTAAATGAAGTAATCCATTTTCCACGTTTTGCTTGGTGCTAAAATCATGAAGAGCTCCCCTATTCTTGGTTGATGAATTAATTATACTTCTTCCACAGCCACATCTTCTTCGCTGGGTTAAGTGCAGTAGTGTGTCTGCACTGATGAGAGGACTGTGGGATGATGAAGAGGCTTCCCCACCTTTCCTTGACTGTGTCTGACTTTAAGGACTTGCTCTGCACTTTCAGAAGACTACGGAGGTCTGCTCATGACGTTTAACAAAGTCTCCTCATCTGCTTTTACTAATTATGCTAATTTGTACCCACGATGCATAAGGCAATAAGCAGGCTATGCGGTAAAATGTGCCCACGTTTTAATATGTCACAGGAACAAATGAATAAAATGTGACCACGATCTAACTAAAGCCAAGGAATTAATTAGTTAAACTTGCCTGTGGTTTAACTAAGACAAGGGAATGAATTAGTTCAGTGAAGCTCACTGGCTCTCAATAGTCTAATTAAGTGCGGGGATCCGTACATACTGCACTGCAAGTGCCCCTTGCTAATAACAATCGTTGTTAATAACAATGTGTTGGGTATAAATGTCCATCCACTTTATATAAGCATTTTATACAGTATAGCTCAGGGAGCCTATTGCAGGAAGCATGGGGCACAGTTTTACATATTATGTTGTAATAACTGACAGGCCAAGGTACTGTATCGTGGTGGCAGGAAGCAGACAAGGCCTTATTGCAATAGGAGCACAAACCCCAAACATCAACCCATTCACCTTCTGCTGGCTCGTGCTGACTGTCCTGACCGCCCCAACAATACATGGGTGGGCACAGGCTCACATTATATACAACACATGACATTTATCAATACAGCGGATGCTGCAACACAATAACACAAAGCATGTTAACACACAACTGTTTAAATTAACACACTCAAGGCCTGCAAGTACGCCGGGAAATGGAAATGGGCTCTGTTACGTGGAGGCATTTTCCCAGCATTACACATCCCCTCCCCAAAGGTCAACCGTCCCAGAAACCACCACACCCAACCCCCACCTCAACACTGGAACAAGTCCAAAAGTTCTGGTGGCAGCCACTGGTGCACCATCTCCGATGATGAGGGGAACCATCCGCTCACGAGTGCTGCTGAGGCTGAGGAGACCAGGAGGCTGGCTGACGCTGGACTGCTGGCAGGTGCTGACATTGTAGGTCCTCCCAGGCACCAGCCCTTTGTCTTACTAGGCTTGGTGGGAACCTGCTGACCCTCCTGCTCCCCCGATCAGGTGGCCACACACAGTCCATCCAGGTCCCATTGGCACTGGCCGCGCTGCTCCTGGTCCTGCTCACCTTGCTCCTGCAGGTTGTCCAGCTCATGGTGTTCCTGAGCTGGCTGGGCCTCAAAACTGCAACAAGTCTCCTTCTATCCGAATTGCGCCACTTCTGCTGACTCATCCTGCTGCTTTTGGCGGTCGGAGTCACACGCCCTGCAGTTGACGCACTTATCGTGCGGATCCTGCTACTCCTGTTCTTTGGATTCACACAGCTGCTCCAAGTTCTGCGGGTACTGGCATTCCCGCGGCGCTCCCGGGCCAGCTGGGCCTCCAAGGTGTGGCAGCGAGTAACACTGCCTCTGCCTGCTACCTCTGGTGGTGGCACATGCAGCAGGGGCTGCAATGTGGCTTCTCACAGCTAGTGTACTGTGAGACCTCGCTGGCTCGCTGGTAAGCAGTCGGAGGTTGCAGAAGATCCCACTTTTTCTCCAGTAGTTGCCCGGCTGGTTAGCAGGAATGGCTTAAAGGTGCACTACACAGGATCAGGGTGCATCAAGGGATGTGAGCCACTGTCTCACTGAGCCACTCTCAGCTGGTCTCCCGGTGGCTCTGTTGTGAGCTTCTTGGCAGAGGTACGTCCGGTGTCCCTTCTCATCACTGCATCAGCAAACTAGCCTCTTGCCGGGGAGCTTGCGGTTCCTCACTGTCTTATTGCCGCCATCGTCCCCCAAGCAGCACTTCACAGCCGCCTTCAGGTCTGCCAGGCTGAAGCAGGCTTGCCAAACAATTTTGAGAAGTGTGTGTGTGTTCCAGTAGCACCAGCGGGGCTGCTTTGGCATCCCACATCCGACACCAGTGCTTGTCACAATGAGAACAAACACCAAGTACAAACACCAACCACTCACTCTGCTGACTAGTGCTGGCAACCCTGACCACCCCAACAACACATGGTGAGCACAGTCACTCACTATATACACACATAACATTTATCACTACAGCAGACGCTGCAGCACCATAACACAATACATGCTAATTATATACAACTATTTACAATAACACACACAAGGTTTGTGAGCACGCTATGCGGAGACGTCTCAACAGGGCTACAGTATATTTAAATAATGGCAATATGGAGAATGAAAGTCAGGGTAAGGAAACAGTGCAAACTACTGCAAAGTTATGATTTATTTTTTGGTTTTCCAAATTCTAACTGGTTAAAGTCCATGATCTGCATAAGTTAGGGATTATCTGCATTAATGTAATCATTGTTAATAATTTATACTGGTACTTCACATGCCAAAAGCACCGCTATTATTGAATTTATGCAGATTTTTATCTCGCTAAAAATATAAATTACTATTTAAAAACATATACCTGTGACAAAAACAAGGCTGTTCCATCCAGGATGTTCCCAGTGCTGGCCAGCAGTCATGTTTTCTAATGTTAGTTGTTTAGTTAATTTTATAGGATACATTTAACAGACTGTTAACGTAATCAGCACAATTTGGCTGTACTGCTGCAAAGATAAAATGCAGGATAGAGAGGCTCAGTGAACGTGGTCTGGACCCTGTGCAGGAGGGTCACTGTGTCAGAGACGCTGTAGAAGGACAGAGTTCCTGCCCCCTGATCCAGGTACACTCCTATCCTGGGGGAGGGGGGGGCAGATATTGCAGTTTGCACATTATTGTGCCAGAATGAGTAACTGGAGCTTGAGCAGTACAAACCCCAGGACTTGTCATTGCATCCAAGCCTGCTGTTGTCACCCCATCCCTTCCTGCTGATCCCTTTGTATGTGACAGCTATTCCAACCCATCCCCCGCTCCACTCAACCTCCCAGTAGCAGCACCCAGTCAGACCCTCTGTACACAGCACTTGGAGGCGTGAGTCAAACCTCTCCTGGTGACCAGGATATGACTGTGTCTCTCTCTTTCATGTCACCACTCTGTTCCCCTCAGACAGATGAAGTTCTTCGTTTGCTGTGTTGGGGTCCAGAGTGAGCTGACAGGAATCTGATGGAGGAGAAGATCAGAAGGTGAAGGTTTGGTCTCATTCACTCCTCACATAACAAAAAAGTGCCCACTTCTGTTTAATGTTTTAATGCTTTGAAATGTACAGCTAAATTCTATTTTAATTTTCAATAAAGATCCATCTATCCATTTTCTGTAAGCGCTTGTCCTATTCAGGGTCACGGGGGTCCGGAGCCCATCCCAGAGGCTATGGGCGCTGGGTAGGAAACAACCCAGGACTTGGATTTCTGCCCATTGCAGCTCATAGGTATAATTTTTAGAAAGGATTTTATGTGAGTGTAGTGGCAAATTTTCAGGGTTATAATCAAATAAATTCAACCACTTCCTCATATGAGCAGACCAGACAACTTTTCGACTCGTATCCACGTCCACTTCGTTAACAACCGAACTTACTCACTTGAAATCCTTGTAACCGTCGAACTCTTTTATTTTCAAAAAGGTTGTCATCAACGGGATCACATCCAGTTGTGAGTAAGCTTCAGTTTTACTAATTAATAATCAACAATGAACGAAATAATAATGGATTAGGATTCACGGTCCAAAAACTATATACTGCCAAGCTGCGCATATGTCCACTTTTCCTCCTTTTCCTTTTTTTACCGTTGTCACATGCACAGCCCTGGATTCACACATTGACCAATAGAAACGCAGCGTCAATAACGCTACGTACATTTCCGTACTTTTAACCCTAACAATGGCTATTGGTACGTAAGCCCAAAAATAACATTCCAATTTGAAATATCAACAAAAAATATTAAAAGGATATTTTTTCTGTACTTTGGCTCTAACATTTCCAGCCCCTAATTGGAAGTTTATGAGAACTGACAATTACATTATATTGTAAATAGAGCCAAATAAATGTACACTGAAGGCATCACCTATCCGTTAAACAAATCTCACATCATGCACAAAACAAGTATAGAACATGGATACAATTCACATGTCCGCCTCACAGATAAGGCACAGTTTGTCAACGGGTCTTTCTAAGGTACTAGTCTTTGTTTTGATGACCACACACCGAACAAGTCCTTTGACGTCCTGAATCACCCGAAGAACTCTTCCCAATACCCATGAGCTCCGTGGTGCTGAGTCATCGATGATCATCACTATGTCCCCGGGAGTTAAGTTCTTTCTTATCTGCATCCATTTTTGCCGCTCTTGAAGCATGGGTAGGTACTCACGCACCCACCACTTCCAGAATAAGTCAGCAAGATATTGCACTTGCTTCCATCGACGGCGGTTGTATGAGTCTTCCCTTTTGAAGAGTCCAGGTGGTAGGACTGGCTGCTTCTTCATCAATAACAAGTGGTTAGGGGTCAATGGCTCAGGATCTGTTGGATCATCTGTTGCCGTAGTCAGTGGTCTACTATTTAGTACTGATTCTACCTCACACATCAGTGTCAGCAAACATTCATCATTGATGGCTTGTTCTTTTAGCACCGCCCTCAATACTTTTTTCACAGATCTGATCTGTCTTTCCCAAATCCCACCGAAGTGAGAACCAGCAGGTGGATTAAATATCCACTGAACTCCCCTTTGCATGAGAGACTCTGAAATCTTTACCTGGTTCCACTCTTGAATGGCTTCACGCAGCTCACGTTCAGCAGCAACTAGGTTAGTACCATTATCTGAGCGCATAATGGCTACTTGCCCTCTTCTGCACACAAAGCGCCTGATGGCATTCAGACAAGAGTCAGTGTCCAATGTGTGTGCAATCTCAATGTGCACCGCTCTAGTTATGAGACAGGTGAACAGCACGCCATATCGCTTCACTATGCTTCGCCCTTGTTTTACATCATATGGCCCAAAATAATCAACCCCTACGTTAGTAAAGGGGGGTTTGTCGGGCAAAAGCCTGTCTTTTGGCAAATCTCCCATTTTCTGTTCCAATGCTTTGCCTTTAACTTTCCTGCAGGTCACACATCTTGACAAAAACTTCCTCACCACTGAATTAGCAGAAGGGATCCAATATTTTTGGCGCAGCTGTGAAAGCATGTGAAGTCTTCCACAGTGTCCAATCCTTTCATGCGTATCTCGCAAGATCAGTGTGGTGATATGTAGGTCCTTTGGGATGATAACTGGATGCTTCACGTACTCTGGCATTGCAGCTGCAGAGAGACGGCCTCCAACTCTCAATACCCCATCCTGACTTACTGGATCGAGTTTCCTCAAGTGGCTGGTTTTCTTCACGCTGTTGCCTTTCATTATCATGAAAATTTCTTCTTGAAACCGTTGCCCTTGACAGAACTTGATGATTTCTGTTTCTGCTTGCATCAGATCTTCTACAGTAAAAGTCGTGCTTGTCTTTACTAATTGGTCGCCTTGTCTGTGCAGTTTGATGGTTGTTTGTTCATTCTTATTCCTACAACGTTTTAGAAGTAGGTCTTTGAGTTTAAGGACCCAGGCGACAGCTTTCTTCAAACTTTACCAGCTGGAATAGTGGTTGATCAGTTTGTTCACGGTATGACCTTCTTCAGCTGCGTTGATGAGATGCACTGTGGCAGTATGTCTCACTTCATCGTCATCCTCAGCAATCTTTGTTTCATCAGGTCTTTTAGGCCAGCAATTTTCTGGTTCCTTTAGGAAGGCTGGACCATGGAACCAGCTCAAGTTTTGTATGAGCTTGGTTGGTGCAATCCCTCGGGATGCACAATCAGCTGGATTGGTTGATGTGCTGACGTATCTCCATTGATGAGGCTTGGTTAGCTCTCTAATGACAGCAATACGATTGGCAACAAATGTTTTAAAGCGAAGCTTATCATTTTCTATGTATTTTAACACTGTTGTGCTATCAGTCCAGAACATTGAATCAAGAAGATCCATCTGAAGCTCTCATTTTGTCTGTCTTCGCAGCAACCATTGCTGCTGTCAACTCGATGCGCGGAATAGTGATCTGCTTCAGCGGGGCCACGCGTGATTTGCCCATCATGAAAGCACAATGAACATGCCCATTTTCACCTATCAACCTCAGGTAAGAGGTTGTTCCATACCCATTTTCACTTCCATCGGAGAAGTGATGAAGTTGCGCTGTTGCAACAGGCCCACAATCCACGGATCTCACGCATCTGGGAATGGTCACAACTGACAGCTGACATAGCTCTTGAAGCCAGCTGTTCCACTTTCGCCCTAGCTCTTCTGGAATCTCATCGTCCCAAGCAAGTCCCTCCCTGCACAGCTGCTGTAAAATCATCTTTGCAGGAAGTGTTGCTGGGGCAAGAAATCCCAACGAGTCATAAATGGAACTTGTGACTGAGAGAATTCCACGCCTTGTGATGGGTTTGTCTTTAACTCTGATCTTAAACTTAAATGAGTCAGATTCAGTGCACCATAAAACACCTAAGGCTCTTTCCATAGGTAGCATGTCATGGTTCAGGTCCAGATCTCTAATGTCTTTGGCTCTCTCATGGTCAGGGATAGAAGCAAGCAAGGCACGACTGTTGCTTGTCCATTTCGTCAAGTGAAATCCTCCACTAGCACACAATGCTGTGAGGTCTTTGTACAATTTGGCAGCCTGAGCTTCGCTGGTGACTGATTTCAAACAGTCGTCAACGTAAAAGTTCTTCAAGATTGTGTTCACAGCCTCTGGTGATGACTTACATCGGTTCTCCTTAGCTGTTCTTCTAAGAGCGTAATTTGCACAACTAGGAGAGGAAGTTGCACCGAAAATGTGAACAATCATTTTGTACTCAGCAATGTCTTGACCAAGGTCTCCTGCTGGCCACCACAGGAAGCGCTGCAGGTCAGTATCGTCGTCAGGGATGCGGACTTGATGGTACATTGCCTCAATGTCCGCGATCATGGCAATTGGTTCTAGCCTGAAGCGTGTCAGCACTCCAATAAGCGAGTTTGTTAAATCCGGTCCCTGTAGAAGTTCACTGTTCAGTGAAACTCCCCGGTAGCTAGCAGCACAGTCGAAGACCACGCGCAGCTTCTTCTTCTGTGGATGATATACCCCGTGGTGGGGAATATACCACACTTTTCCGTCTTGTCGGTTAAGTTGTGTCGTGGGAACCTCAACAGCATATCCCTTATTCAACATGTCTGTCATGAAGGCAGTGTATTCTTCATGAAGCGCAGGATTCCTTTTTAGTTTATGCTGGAGGTTTAGCGCACGCTGCAACACAACATCCCGGTTGTTTGGCATCTGGACGCACAACTTCTTCGTGGGAAGGCTTATGTAGTAATGTCCATCTACGAGACGGGCAGAACTGGACACGGACTCCATAAAGAGGTGGTCCTCTTGAGACATTTCTGATCTTTCATCGCAATGCCGCTCTGGAAAATCATGATTATATTGTTGTATAAGCAGATGTTCCACATCGTGAACGGCTATTCTGTTCACAGCAGCCCATGATCGTGCTCCATCACGAACTGCAGTTTCTCTAAGCGGCCCGTTCAAGATCCATCCTAGTGCTGTTTTTAATGCATATGGTCCATTATCCTTACTTGGGATCACTTTCCATGGTTCCAAGAGCATGTACTCTTTAGTCCCAATAAGAAGTTCAACTCCAGCATTGATATGAGGCAATCTTACCTCACTGAGGTACGGCCACCTTTCAATCTCGTTTTGACGTGGGATGTTCTCTCTGGATACAGGAATGTCTTTCTGTGTAAAGACTTTGGACAGTGGGATGAAGTTGTTATCTTCAAGGCTGCTGACCTCCAAATCTGTGAGAATGTAGCTCTCTACTTTGACTTTGGCATTGATGGTGCTCAACATGAGCTCAGTTAATCTGCCCTGCACATTTAACTGCCTGGCCAAAGCTTCGGTGCAAAATGAAGCAGAGCTGCCAGGGTCCATGAACGCATAAACCTCAACAGCTTTGTCGCTCTTGCTGGCTTTCACTCTAACAGGCACGATGGCAAGCACACAACTGTCTCCAGCCCCAGTACAGGCACTTGTCTCTCGCTCCTCAGGAACACCTGCTGATACACTAGCTGTGGTGCCTTTATTAACTTCTTTAACACCCTTGTCCTGACTTGAAAAGTGCAACAAGCTTGGATGTCTAAGAGAGCACACCTCACATGTCATTTTCTTCTTACATTCTCTGCCCAGATGACCCTTCAACAGGCAGCCAAAGCAAAGTCCATTTTTCTTCAAGAAGTCCACTCTGTCATCGTGAGATTTTTCTCTAATCTTGTGACATTCTTGCAATGCGTGACTTTTCTCGCAAAACATGCAGGGTCTTGTAAAAGCACAGTTAAGTGATACATCGGGTTTAGGTTTTGTTTCACTTTCTCTGACTTGGTCTACTTTAGTAGCAAAGCTACTTCCTTGCTTGCCGTCTTTCTTTGGCTTGTTTCCTTGCTGAAACTTCTTCGTGACCTTTTCCCCTTTTTCTGCATCAAGATCTCCAAAGAGTGGGTCGGACACGATCTTTGCTTGACGTTCAACAAACTCCACAAGCTCTGTGAATCTTGCTCTTTTCCTTCGCTGATCTTGGATGTCATATGCATGGACTCTCCAACGCTCTCTTAATTTGAACGGCAACTTTGAAACGATGGTCCTCATAGTTGTGGGATTGTCCATCTCCTCCATGTAGTCAATATCCTCCATAACATTTCGACAACTTATCAAGAACACAGAAAACGCCCCTAAAGCCTTTCCATCTTCAGCCTTGACTTGAGGCCATTTAGATGCCTTTTCAATCAATGCCGTAGCAACCATTAACTCATTACCATATTTATCTTGAAGCAGCTTTAGGGCCTTTGCATACCCACGCTGTTCAGGCATATGCTGGCAGCTCCTAACAAGATCGCGGGGTTCACCCCTGGTATACTGCTCCAAAAAGTATAGCTTATCCCCATCACTTTCGGCTCTGGAACCAATAGCATGAATGAAGGCTCTCATAAATGAACGGTATTCTAGTGGATCTCCCTGGAACACTGGCACATCTCTCCGAGGCAAGCAGAACAGCCGTTGGTTCGTCACAAGCATCTCTGTGATGTCTGTCTGTCTTTGCATCATGCTACACATCTCTCTAACTTCCGTGTTATAATGCAAAGTGTCTCTAGGTTGACTATGTGGCTGCAACAGAGCTCTAGACTCTTTAGGAATGGCCCCACCTAAAGCACCTAGCTCTTTTCCGTTCGTCTGAGCTTCAGACTTCTCCATGTAATTTGATTTGGATGCTATTCCTTGTACATTGCCTTGTCTAGCATCTTTACTTAAGAAATCAAAAAGTTCCATTAATGACTTGTTCTCACTTACTTGAGACTGCTGCCCTTGATATTCTTCGTACACTCGCATTTTAGCAGTAGACACTGCAAGAGCTGTTTCGATTTCCAATCTTTCTTTTGCAGCTTTAATTTCAGCTTCTTTCAACTCCAATGCTTGTTTTTCTTTTAAAGCTGCTGCTTGTGCCATCAGAGCAACTCTGGTGGCTTCTTCCTTCATACGTGCGGAGGATGCAGTTGATACATTTGACATTTTTGACACCATAGATACACTGTCCAGCGGTGTTATTTCTTGGTCACACGATTGTGCCTCAACCCATTTCTTAACTCTACTCATAAACTGCAAACACTGCTCCGACTTTGGTTGAAACCAAAACTGTTGGTCAGCATCCTTTTCTTCATCTTTAAGATACAGCAACACTGCACTGTTAAACTCCATAAACTCTTCATACAACTTCTTATAAGCTTTCATTTCTTTTAGAACATCGTTTATAGTTGGGATAGTTTCACTGAGCAAAAGCCTCTCAGTTTCGTTTGATTTTGCTGTCATTTGTCCTAATTTACCTCTTCTTGCTGTTGTACGGCTATGCAGTTTTTCTTCCATGCCTTTAGCTGTTAGCGCCCTCTGGCGGTCATCACGGGTTACATTTTCGACGTCTGTCTTCCCCTCCGCCATTGTTCACGGAGGCTTCCACTCAACTAATCTACTATAACAGCCTCGTTTCAGTTAAATACAACTGACTTCGGTTCTGGCACAGCACAAAAACTGCAACAATTTTTGAAGCTGGGGTCGCTTGGCTATAAATGTAGTGCGAAATCAAACGTTCGTTTCACAACGTATTTAGCGTAGCCTTTCTGGCGTCATCCATTTAGCTATATCGCTGTAAACTCCACCAAAGTTTCTGGGCAAAAGCGAAGTTTTTGGACTTTTATTGTAGTGGCAAATTTTCAGGGTTATAATCAAATAAATTCAACCACTTCCTCATATGAGCAGACCAGACAACTTTTCGACTCGTATCCACGTCCACTTCGTTAACAACCGAACTTACTCACTCGAAATCCTTGTAAACGTCGAACTCTTTTATTTTCAAAAAGGTTGTCATCAACGGGATCACATCCGGTTGTGAGTAAGCTTCAGTTTTACTAATTAATAATCAACAATGAACGAAATAATAATGGATTAGGATTCACGGTCCAAAAACTATATACTGCCAAGCTGCGCATATGTCCACTTTTCCTCCTTTTCCTTTTTTTACCGTTGTCACATGCACAGCCCTGGATTCACACATTGACCAATAGAAACGCAGCGTCAATAACGCTACGTACATTTCCGTACTTTTAACCCTAACAATGGCTATTGGTACGTAAGCCCAAAAATAACATTCCAATTTGAAATATCAACAAAAAATATTAAAAGGATATTTTTTCTGTACTTTGGCTCTAACAGTGAGGATATTGTGTTGTATGATTTCTTGTACTGAACAGAACATACATTTTAGAGCAATTTATTTATATAACCACTGAAAAAGTAAAAAAAAGTGTAATATTCTCAACATGGATGCCTCATTAAGAGCAAAATAATACTAAACATCAGCTGTTGTATTGCAAACAAATTTAAAGGCTCCTGACATAACAGCTCATGTAAATGTGAAAGACCAGGAGGCAGCGGGACAGAGAAAGAGAAACTACACTAGCAGAAGGAAATGAAACACAGTAAAACACAGTAAAACACACTCCACCTCATACAGGGAGAGAGAAGCGTGTGTGTGAACAGACTCACATTGTAAGAATTCTGCTCTGGTCATGGGCACTAATACTGGTAGGACGGTGTCTCTGGTAACTAGAAGGAGACAGAGAGAAACAGGGATGTGAGTAAAAGGAATTTACTTGTGGGAGATGGACGTCACTCACTGTGGAGACACCAGCAGTAGGGTATTATCATTATGAGGGACAATAACAGGCATTTTCACAAACTGCAAATGATTGTTACACATAATACAGGTTTTTTCATTGTATAATTTAGAAGAAACATGATTCATGTGATCTGGGTTTTGCAGCCTGTAGAATGTGCAGCTCTTCCATTGGTTTTTACAGAGTTTTAAACTTTTTGAAAACTGAATCGGATTTGGTCACACAAATGTGATGCTGACTGTACTGCACACTCTCTGCATGGTCTGTGTTAACAATGTATTTATTTACTGTATTAAGCTGCATGATGGATCTCTGTAGTTTTCTTTTTGCAAACATTCTCCAATTGATCCTTCAGTTCAGAGACCACAGTCCACACATTCTCCAAAGAGCAGCGTGAAGAGACTGAGATTTTGGGTTCAAATCCAGCTTCTGGGGGGACAGGAAGAGCCTGGTACCTCTACAGACACATAGTCTGATTAAACAACTTTGTCAAAACAAATGTGTATTGTAATCGAATGAACAGGACCATTAACATCTGACAAATGACAGACTAGGTGATATACAAATGAAAAAATACATTCATTTGAATACTCTGATGTTCATATTGTCAAAGTAGCTGTTCTGTTACCTGTAAGAAATGGATGTGATCCTCTGTGTGTGAAAGCTGCTCCAGCTCAGAGTGTCTCCTCTTCAGTTCATCAATATCCTGCTTCAGTCTCTCGATGTCTCCTTCAGTCTGGCTCACTGCAGCCTTCTCCTGATCTCTGATCAGCTTTGTCACCTCAGAGCGTCTTCTCTCAATGGAGCGGATCATCTCAGTGAAGATCCTCTCACTGTCCTTCACTGCTGACTGTGCTGAGCTCTGTTGGTGACACAGGGAGCAGAGGACGGTAAATTACAATTGGCCCCTTTTGAGACTCCAGAGAGCCTCATTGTACAATAGAGATGTGAGCTGACAGGAGGTATAAAAACAGCACAGGGCTGGGGTTTGGAGCGTCACGTATCCAAGATGGCATCAGAGCCAATTCTTGAGGCGGCCTTTCCTAGCATCGTGACAAAAGTATCTTTGTTTTATCTTTGTAATGAATTAACTCTCACATTCACAAGAAACATGTATATGATCATCAATTCCTCCTGAACATCAGCAACCAGAACCACTGCTATGAGAAACACTGGGGAGAGAGCTGAGTGTCCTCAGAGAACTTGGTCTGCTACACCCAACAAGCCCAAACACGCCAAAACGGCCCCTCTCAACCAGGTACACTCAATAAGTTTTACACACATTCTGAGGCCTCTAATAACAGGAAAGTGCAGAAATTGACTCCAACACCCAGCGAATAAGTATTACAATTGTCCACAGGCAAGGAGAAGAGAGCTTTCTGTAATGTCATGCCCGAAAGGCTACTGGTTCTGATAACATACCTGGATGTGTTCTTAAGGACTGTGCAGAACAGCTGAAGGTCTTCACTAACATCTTCAACATCTCCCTCAACCAGCCAGTAGTGCCACCTGCCTCCAGAGTACAACCATCATACCTGTGCCTAAGAAACCCCATTCAACCTGCATGAATGACCTCTGTCCTGTGGCTCTCACTCCGATTGTGACAAAGTCTTTTGAGTGTTAGGTCATGCAACACATTAAAGCCTGCCTCCCCACAGTCCTAGAGCATTAACATGCATATAGAGTGAACCGCTCCACAATTGATGCAATATCCACTACCCTCCTCCACCACTCTAACCCTGAAAATCTGGAAAACCGGGATGATTACGCCAGACTGCTCTTCATTGTCTTCAGCTCAATCTTCAACACCATCATACCACAGCAACTCGTGGAGAATCTGAGGTCACTGAAGGTGGACGCTGGAACCTGTACCTGGATCTTGGGCTTCCTGACAAACGCAGCAAACAATCAGAGTCTCAGTGAGTACAGGCTCACCCTAGGGCTGAGTTCTGAGCCCCTTACTGTTACCCTGCTGACCCACGACTGTACTGCCAAATTCAGCAACAACCATATCATCAAGTTCACGGATGATACCACAGTTGTGGGTCTCAAATGTGAGGAGCCAGCATACAGGATTGAGGTGGAGCAGCTGACAGCATATGCATTTTATCATAGACCATAGGAAGGGCCATACAGAACACCACCCCCTGCTAACCATAAATGTCATGGCCTTGAAGAGGGTCAGTGGCATTAAGTTTCTGGGTGTTCACATGGTGGACGATCTGACTTCAACCACTAACACCATGGCAACTGTCAAGAAAGCCCAACAGCGGCTCCATTCCTTCTGGAGGCTGAAGCAGGCCTGCCTGCACGTTCCGGCCCTCACCACCTTCTACAGGGGCACAGTTGAAAGTGTTATGACCCACTTCAATGTCTGGTTTGTAACCTGCACAACTAGCTGAACAGAGTAGTGAGAACAGCTGGGAAGATCATCAGTGCCCATCTTTCATGCCTGCTGGAGATCTTCAACCAGCATTGCACCCGTAGAGTCTCCGGCATCATCACAAACCTTGACCTCCCCTCCTACACAGCCTGTTCTCCTTCCTGCCACTGGGGAAAAGGTACAGGAGTATCCAAACCAGGACCAGAAAGTCTTACAGCTCCCTACCCCAGGCTGTGGGGACCATGAACACTCTTGCCCCCCAGTGAACCACTGAACCTCCCCCACAGTACCAGACACTAGTGCAATCTTCCACTTGCACTTTTCATATTCAATTGCACTTCTGTATAGATAAAAGACAGTTTTTAATTTAACAGTACATGCTGCTACATCTTTAAACGCGCTGTGAAAGGTATGCTGTTAAAAGACCTTTCATGCTGCTACTCCCTCCCAGTGCACCATGGGTCACCATGGCTACAGGTTGTATGTTTTGTGAGTATTGTGTACGTGGGTTCTATGTTGTTTTCCAATGTTCTCTTAGTGTTTTTTTAAGTATCTACTTACGCCATTCGTCTTGATGGAATGATAATTCGTTCTTGATTGTACAAAAGTGCATGAAAAAATGACAATAATGCTTGCCGTCAGCTCTTCTTTGTTTTTTGGGTCTGGTGGACCTCATTTTCCTCTTGATAATACCCTATAGATTCTCAATGGGGTTTAGGTCCGACGAGTTGGCTGGCCAGTCAAGCACTGTGATGGCATGGCCCTCAAACCAGGTTTTGCCCATAGAAATGTCTCCACAAAGATATAAGTACAAGTCTGTGTGTGTGTGTGTGTGTGTACATAGTTGATTGTTGATTGTTGTTGCCAAGTTTGGACACTCTTTGGGCTATGTCTGGAACTGTTTACACTAATTTACTTGTTCTGCTCAACGGATGTCTTCATCATAATGTTATTTTTGAAAAAGTATTATTTTTAAAATATACATTAGAAAAGTATAAAAACGGTATTGCTTCAAAGCCATTTGAAATACTGATTTCTCTGAAAATGTATATAAGCCTAAGGACAAGCAGTTTTTGAACTGTTCAAGTGGTGATTCCCCTTTAGTCACATCAGTAACTAATCGAAAAAAACACACATTTGTATTGTGTCTAGTTAAGCTGTGAAAAATTGTTGCTCTTATATTTGGCTGTTTGAGTCAGTGTGTTTCTGAAGGATCAGGCCGATATAGAATATTTTGATACTTTGCTTGGTGGCTGTATTTTGCAGTTTGATACACTTACAAATCGGGTATTTTGTATCAAAATACATTTTGATGTATTTTTGCAAATCTCCAGTCAAAGTTCTGTTACCTGGAGGAAATGGATGTGATCCTGTAAGCGTGACAGCTGCTCCATCTCAGAGTGTCTCCTCTTCAGTTCATCAATCTCCTGCTCCAGTCTCTCCATGTATTATTAACCTGACTCACTGCAGCCTTCTCCTGATCTCTGATCAGCTCTGTCACCTCAGAGTGTCTTCTCTCAATGGAGCAGATCATCTCAGTGAAGATCCTTTCACTGACCTCCACTGTTGACTGTGCTGAGGTCTGTTGGTGTCACAGAGAGCAGAGGACGGTAAATTACAATTGGCCCCTTTTGAGACTCCAGAGAGCCTCATTGTACAATAGAGATGTGAGCTGACAGGAGGTATAAAAACAGCACAGGGCTGGGGTTTGGAGCGTCACCATGCTGGATGCCTCAGGTACTGAAACCCAGCCAGCACTGATTGGAAATGATCGCTCATTAAGCTCATACACTGTCAGCTGCAGGGATTTGGCAGAGACTGGTGGCTGTATGGGGCAGGTTAGTTGTCACCACTGAATTTAAGTTTAATATGTGACTTTTTGGGGTTGATTTCTGTTATACTGGTGTATGAAACTTTGCCATTTGTTAGGAAGAATATTATTTAAAGGTCATTTGAAAAAGACCTTTCATTTAGATTAGCCCCCTGTTCAGTACCTTTGTCCCACTCCTGTGGGAAATCCCTGACTCATTATAACTGACGGTGAATTTAATTTACCATAAACCTCTCAAGTCACCCATCTGTGGAAGAAGCTCAGTTCACGCCTGAAATAGTTCTTACAAGCCAGCTGTTATCTTCTCCTCAGGTTCATACTCACTGTGATCGATTCCACAGCCTCTCTCAGCTCCTGCAGCTCCTTCTCTCTCATCTGAATTCTCTGCCAAAATTCCGTCTGGGTTTCACCCATATCTTTCTACATGTAGCAAAAAAATGATTAAATGAATTTGTTTTATTGAAGGTGATCATATTCTTTAATCATCCTGCCCAGTGTGGACCCCAGCCTTGTGCCCTATGCTGCCTGGGAAAGGATCCAGGTGCTCCCCATGACCCTGACTGGTATAAATGGTGAGGAGATTCTCCTCTGCCCTCTTAGAACTACCACAGTCTGGGTGTTTTATGTTTACTGCACCATCCTCAGTAAACTCTACACACTGTAGTGTGTGAAAATCCCAGCATGGAGGTGATTTCTAAGATGCGGGAACCACCATGTTTGAAGCTAACAATCGCATCATATTTAAAAGCTCTTATCTCACACATCTCAGCCGATCAGATGCTCAGCCAAACAACAAGTGATCCTCTTGACCTTGTTTGCTTGCTGCATGCAACTGTAGCCACATGATTCACTGTTTGATGGAGTTTTTGGTAGAAAATGTGAACTTTTTATACTTTATAGTAACATCTTGACCCAGGTTTGCCCCATTTAGAACGCAGTCATTGATATAAGTGAAGGTGCTAAAATGTCTCCTTAATCAGTTATAGGATATATTCAGTAACACATTTCTTTAGCAAATCAGACTTGATCTATGAACTCGCACGAGTTAAGACAAAAAAAACTGCACTTATAAAATTCATCATTTATATTAGAGAGTTTCTGTCCTGACCTGTATGTCTGCCCTTTCTGCAGCAGCTGCGATTGTATCATGCCCTCTGTGTTCAAACGCCTCACAGGAAAAACAGATGCACTGCTTGTCGGTACGGCAGTAGCTCTCCAGGGGTTTGTCATGGAGGGAACAGACCTTGTCCAGCAGATGTCCAGTAGGATCAGCCAGCTTGTGCTTCTTAAAAGCTGGAGACTCATAGTGAGGCTGGAGGTGAGTTTCACAGTAAGAGGCCAGACACACCAGGCAGAACTTGACTGCTCTGCATTTTCTCCCAGTACAGAAATCACACTCCACATCTCCAGGTCCAGCATAATGGTCAGTTGGAGTAGTTGATTGTATTCCTGTCTTCTTCAGGTTCTCCACCACTTCAGCCAGGATGGTGTTTATACCCAGAACAGGTCTGGGTGTGAAGATCTCTCTGCACTGAGGGCAGCTGTAAACTTCAAGATGATCCTCCTGATCCCAGCAGCTCTTAATGCAGCTCATACAGTAACTGTGTCTACAGGGAATAGTCACCGGATCCTTCAGCAGATCCAGACAGATAGGACAGCTTAATTGGTTCTGATTCCCTGTGATACTGGCTTCAGCCATTTTACCACGATCACTGATAGGATTCAGTTTAGTTTTCTCTCAGTTTTCTGTGTGTGAGAGTGGGAGGAGCTTCCTGCTTCTCAGGCTGCAGTAGGTGTGGTTTTAGACTGAGGCCAGACTGAGAAGAGCAGTTTGAACAAACTCCACCTTCGTGCCTTAGGAAGGAGAGTCAGGTGACCAGGTTCAGAATGACTATTAATTTGCCACCAGAAAGCTTTTCAGGATGTAACTATGTAAATTTATTTTAGTTACTACTAAGTTAAAACATCAACTACACACCTAAAGTAGCAAGACCAGCTTTAGTTAAGCTCAGAAAAATAATGATAAAATACTGGGCAAAATATCCAACAAATTTAAATAATCCCCTCATGAAATATACAGTTATGGGACAGCACATTACAGGAAGCACAGGGCATAAGGCAGGGACACTCTGGATGGGATGCCAGTCCATCACAGGGCAAACACTCACTCACAGGCTGAGGACGAATTAGAGGCACTAATTCACCGAACTGTATGATCTTGGACATTGTGAGGAAACCTGAGGAAACACAAAGGAACACAGGGAGAACATTCAAGCTATACATGCAGAACCAGAAATGGGAACCAGATCCACATCCCTCTAGATGTGGCTACAGTGCCACCTACCAAGTCACAGTGCTGTCTGACAGGGCACATCGTTTCAGGAGGCACCACCTGTGTGCACCTGCAAGCAGTACACCCTCCTGTCACCTGGGGGCGCTGTTTCTCATTTACTTGTTGCCACAATAATAGTAAGTCAAGGCAGCAGGTGCAGTTTGTGTGGAATCTGTCCTACAGCGATGAAGCTTTCAGGTCACGGCGCAAATTTGGACATTAAATCATCTGGACGTTAAATCTTCAATAACATGCAACGAAATAATACAGCATGTCCTGGAGGAGCTGTGCTTTGTACTGCTGCCCTCCATATGAGTGCTGGACTTCACTTCGCTGTAGGTATTCGAGTGAATGTTGCGTATTTCACCCTGTTTCTGTACATGTACATATTTCACTTATTAGCGCCATGATTTAATCGCATCGTGTCGTGGTATTTTACATATACATTGTACTTTCCATGTAGGCCTACATGCATTTAGTCTGCGCTGCCAAATAAGGATGGCAGAGAGCCGAATAACCGTATTTGTATTGGTATTTGTTAAGGCAGCAAAATTATTTGTCTTCGAATCAAAGTGGAAATAGGTGTAACAATCCAGTTTTTGAATATTTGAATATTTTGAATATTAAAGTGTTGTATTATTTGGGGCAGCATGGTGGTGAAGGTTAGCACTGTTACCTCATACATGTGGGACCCGGGTTTGAGTCTCTGCCTGCTACATGTATTAACAATACTCCTTAATATATTCTTATTTCTAACTTTTAGAGACCCATACCAACTTAAAAAGGAGAAGGTCAAAATAGATTCAATAAAACAAAAATAAAACATCTTCATAAAACTATTGTCTACCCTAAAACCTCTCAGCTTACTATAAAAATGCATCCTCTGGGCTTTCTTACATATTGCATCCGCCTGATACTCAAAAGTCAATTTATTATCAAGTTCAATACCAAGGTATTTATAATGCTGCACTACTTATATCCCCTGATCATTAATAATCACTGGGGAAGTGACCATGGGATTCTTCCCAAAATCTATGATCATCTCTTTTGTTTTTCATGTATTAATGTCCACAAACGATGACTTGCACCAACCAATAAATTCTTCCACAACAGGACCATGGTCAAGGACCTTTCTGTTAAGAAGAGGCACAATCACAGAGTCATCCGCAAACTTCACAACATGCCGCCCTGCATACTGACTTCGACATTCATTAGTATACAGCACAAATAGAAGTGGAGAAAGAACGTAACCCTGAGGGGAACCAGTGAAGAGAAAAGATTATCAGATAAAACTCCATTCACACTCACACGTTGTGATCTTCCAGTTAAGAAGTCCATCAGCCAACCAATCAAGCCAGAATCAAGATTATAAACATTCTCTAGTCTACCTGCTAAAATATGCGGCTGAATACAACTAAAAGCTGAAGAAAAATCTCTAAAAATTAGTCGCACAAAAGTATTGAAACCTTCTAAATATGCAAAAATCGAATTTAATAAGGTGGCCGTTGCATCTTCCACACCCCTACCTGACGTGTCTGCAAACTGGAGCGGATCCAAGGCTCCATGCACCTTATTTACAATTGCACCCTTCACAATTTCCTCAAGTGACTTCATCACAAGAGAGGTACGTGCTACAGGCCTGTAATCCTCCAATAATTTTAGAGCCTTGTTTTTTGGCACCGGTACAATTATAGAATCTTTCCAAAGGCAGGGAACCTTATGAAGATGAAGTGACGACCTAAAAATATGACAAAATATATCTGCCAACTGTCCTGCACAGTGTTTAAGAAAACAGCCTCTAATTCATCAGGACCACGACTTTTCCTTTCATTTATATTTAAAAAATGTCCACAACCACCTTTTTATCAATTTATACACATGCAATTGTTCCCCGCGGCAATATTTTAAAAAATTGCTCTTCTTTAAAATCATGACAATTAAAACGATTGTAAAAAGTATTTAATTCATTTGAAAAATCTAGATCAGATTGGTGGATGATGCTTTTATACCCACCCTTGATCGGATTAACGTGAAAAGGCTTAATATGGTTTGATTTACCAAAACAGGGACCAATAATCACCAAATTTCTCAGACATATCTGGTCATAAAGATTTTCACCTTTTCTTTCAAATCCAAAATATTAGGAATATGCGCTTTATCTCACATTAAGCCTTTTCCATCTCCGTTGTAAGACAAAAGAAAGCATTAAAAAAAGACAAATAAATGTAATGGACTGTAAGGTGTTCACATATTTCGTTTTTTAACTTATTATTTGCAGACGCCCCCTTCTGGCTACAGGAATCTCCATGTAGGAAACCCCCTGACTTCCAATAGACCTCCATCCAATCGCCGTCCCTTTAGTCATTGTTCACCTGCATAGGAGGTGCCTAATGTAGCAGACGCCCCCTGGAAACTAACGTGCTGGATGAGGAGTTTTTAGTAGGCAGAAGGGGCGAATGTTGTTGCACTATTTAAGATTTAGGATTTAAGAAGTTTCTGCGTTCATTGGTAGGTATGGTTCTATATTTCTGTGACTGTTTCCCGAGGAGTCAGTTACTGCGTCAATCTGTGTAGTTTCTTGTGGGTTTTTCGGTGTGTCATCAGTGTAACACCTAGCAAAATTAATAATAATTTTAAGTTTATCATTCTCCAACAAAACTTGTCAGTATATTAAGTAATGGAGAACTAAATTCACCTGAAAAATAATATAGATTTGTGGTTGATATCAGTTTTAAAGAAACGGGTATATTTAGAATCTGACGATCAAGGACGATGATGGATGCTTCAGTGATGTGGATATAGTTCTGAACATCCTGCTTTTGTGAGGCTGATTCAATTCAGGTTCACTCAATATTCAAGTCTAGGCTAAAAACATACTTGTTTAGTCGAGCTTATAGCAGGGGTGTCAGAAGCATTTTGAATGTGGACACGGACACACACACACACACACACACACACACACACACACTCACTGTGTCACGATTGGCTGGGATCGCTGGGCGAACGGGTGGTCACACAGGTAGGCGAGCGAGCAGAAAGCAGGCAAGCAGGCGGGATTCAGGGTAAACGGGGATTTAATCGGAACACAAAGGACAGGAACCATCAAACGCCAACTAACATCAATGGCTCAAATAGACTGATAAGACAAGGACTCAAATAGACAGGACTGATTGAAAGTAAACGGACACAGCTGGGTACGATCAGGGAAGCACACGTGGGTAAGCAGGGGGAGTGGCACACACGAGGAGCGGACGAGCCAGGCATGACACACTGGCATAAAGCTAATATTTTATGTTAAATACGGGGGTACAAACGAATAATTATGAAATGTGAAGGGGACACGTCCCCCTCAGATTTAATGGCAGTGGTGCCCATGCTTATGGGGACTTTAGTTCTAGCTCTAGCTAACTGCTCACTCACAGTTAGACCTGTAGTGTGAGGTGTAGAGCTGGGTGGGGATCGGTGCCATTGGCTTTGGATGAACTGAACTGTCAGTGCTGTCACTCTAGCTTCACACCCCCTCGTGGAACTGCAGGGCTGACGTTTCAGGGACCCCCCATGCCTGCATTCCCACCTGCCTCTCCCTCCTATTTATGCTGCCAAAGCCTTATCTGCCAGAGCTTACATAATGCATTCATCTAACCGTTTGTACTGTCTCTAGTCTCCCCTAATTTTGATAATTGCACATGTTATTTCCCTTACCCCTCCTGGACTGTGCTGCCTGGAGACCCCAAATTTTCAAGATATCCTGCCTACCCAACTACCTGCGACTACCTGTGATGCCCTTCTGGCAAGCTTGTCCTTCTGCCTGTGACGCCTTCCCTGTACACTCTTCTGCCTGTGACGCCTTCCCTGTTTGCTCTTCTGCCTGTGATGCCTTCTCCGTACGCCCTTCTGCCTGTGATGCCTTCCCTGTACGCCCTTCTGCCAGTGACGCCTTCCCTGTATGCTCTTCTGCCTGTGACGCCTTCTCCGTACGCCATTCTGCCTGTGATGCCTTCCCTGTACGCCCTTCTGCCAGTGACGCCTTCCCTGTATGCTCTTCTGCCTGTGACGCCTTCCCTGTACGCCCTTCTGCCAGTGACGCCTTCCCTGTACGCTCTTCTGCCTGTGACGCCTTCTCCGTACGCCCTTCTGCCTGCGATGCCTTCCCTGTACGCCCTTCTGCCAGTGACGCCTTCCCTGTACGCTCTTCTGCCTGTGACGCCTTCTCTGTACGCTCTTCTGCCTGTGACGCCTTCTCCGTACGCCCTTCTGCCTGTGATGCTTTCCCTGTACGCCCTTCTGCCTGTGACGCCTTCTCCGTACCCCCTTCTGCCAGTGATGCCTTCCCTGTACGCCCTTCTGCCAGTGACGCCTTCCCTGTACGCGCTTCTGCCTGTGACGCCTTCTCCGTACCCCCTTCTGCCTGTGACGCCTTCCCTGTACGCCCTTCTGCCAGTGACGCCTTCCCTGTATGCTCTTCTGCCTGTGACGCCTTCTCCGTACGCCCTTCTGCCTGTGATGCCTTCCCTGTACGCCCTTCTACCAGTGACACCTTCCCTGTATGCTCTTCTGCCTGTGACGCCTTCTCCGTACGCCCTTCTTCCTGTGACGCCTTCCCTGTACACTCTTCTGCCTGTGACACTTTCTCCGTACGCCGTTCTGCCTGTGATGCCTTCCCTGTACGCCCTTCTGCCAGTGACGCCTTCCCTGTACGCTCTTCTGCCTGTGACGCCTTCTCCGTACGCCCTTCTGCCTGTGATGCCTTCCCTGTACGCCCTTCTGCCAGTGACGCCTTCCCTGTATGCTCTTCTGCCTGTGACGCCTTCTCTGTAAGCTCTTCTGCCTGTGACGCCTTCTCCGTACGCCCTTCTGTCTGTGACGCCTTTCCTGTATGCTCTTCTGCCTGTGACGCCTTCCCTGTACACTCTTCTGCCTGTGACACCTACTCCGTACGCCCTTCTGCCTGTGATGCCTTCCCTGTACGCCCTTCCGCCAGTGATGCCTTCCCTGTACACTCTTCTGCCTGTGATGCCTTCTCTGTATGCTCTTCTGCCTGTGACGCCTTCTCCGTACGCCCTTCTGCCTGTGATGCCTTCCCTGTACGCCCTTCTGCCAGTGACGCCTTCCCTGTATGCTCTTCTGCCTGTGACGCCTTCTCCGTACGCCATTCTGCCTGTGATGCCTTCCCTGTACGCCCTTCTGCCAGTGACGCCTTCCCTGTATGCTCTTCTGCCTGTGACGCCTTCCCTGTACGCCCTTCTGCCAGTGACGCCTTCCCTGTACGCTCTTCTGCCTGTGACGCCTTCTCCGTACGCCCTTCTGCCTGCGATGCCTTCCCTGTACGCCCTTCTGCCAGTGACGCCTTCCCTGTACGCTCTTCTGCCTGTGACGCCTTCTCTGTACGCTCTTCTGCCTGTGACGCCTTCTCCGTACGCCCTTCTGCCTGTGATGCTTTCCCTGTACGCCCTTCTGCCTGTGACGCCTTCTCCGTACCCCCTTCTGCCAGTGATGCCTTCCCTGTACGCCCTTCTGCCAGTGACGCCTTCCCTGTACGCGCTTCTGCCTGTGACGCCTTCTCCGTACCCCCTTCTGCCTGTGACGCCTTCCCTATACGCCCTTCTGCCAGTGACGCCTTCCCTGTATGCTCTTCTGCCTGTGACGCCTTCTCCGTACGCCCTTCTGCCTGTGATGCCTTCCCTGTACGCCCTTCTACCAGTGACACCTTCCCTGTATGCTCTTCTGCCTGTGACGCCTTCTCCGTACGCCCTTCTTCCTGTGACGCCTTCCCTGTACACTCTTCTGCCTGTGACACTTTCTCCGTACGCCGTTCTGCCTGTGATGCCTTCCCTGTACGCCCTTCTGCCAGTGACGCCTTCCCTGTACGCTCTTCTGCCTGTGACGCCTTCTCCGTACGCCCTTCTGCCTGTGATGCCTTCCCTGTACGCACTTCTGCCAGTGACGCCTTCCCTGTATGCTCTTCTGCCTGTGACGCCTTCTCTGTAAGCTCTTCTGCCTGTGACGCCTTCTCCGTACGCCCTTCTGTCTGTGACGCCTTTCCTGTATGCTCTTCTGCCTGTGACGCCTTCCCTGTACACTCTTCTGCCTGTGACACCTACTCCGTACGCCCTTCTGCCTGTGATGCCTTCCCTGTACGCCCTTCCGCCAGTGATGCCTTCCCTGTACACTCTTCTGCCTGTGACGCCTTCTCTGTATGCTCTTCTGCCTGTGACGCCTTCTCCGTACGCCCTTCTGCCTGTGATGCCTTCCCTGTACGCCCTTCTGCCAGTGACGCCTTCCCTGTACGCTCTTCTGCCTGTGATGCCTTCTCCGTACCCCCTTCTGCCTGTGACGCCTTCCCTGTATGCCCTTCTGCCAGTGACGCCTTCCCTGTACGCTCTTCTGCCTGTGACGCCTTCTCCGTACGCCCTTCTGCCAGTGAGGCCTTCCCTGTACGCTCTTCTACCTGTGACGCCTTCTCTGTATGCTCTTCTGCCTGTGACGCCTTCTCCGTACGCCCTTCTGCCTGTGACGCCTTCCCTGTACGCCCTTCTGCCAGTGACGCCTTCCCTGTACGCTCTTCTGCCTGTGACGCCTTCTCCGTACACTCTTCTGCCTGTGACGCCTTCTCCGTACGCCCTTCTGCCTGTGATGCCTTCCCTGTACGCTCTTCTGCCTGTGACGCCTTCTCCGTACGCCCTTCTGCCAGTGACGCCTTCCCTGTACGCTCTTCTGCCTGTGATACCTTCTCCGTACGCCCTTCTGCCAGTGATGCCTTCCCTGTATGCCCTTCTGCCTGTGATGCTTTCCCTGTATGCCCTTCTGCCTGTGATGCCTTCCCTATACGCCCTTCTGTCAGTGACGCCTTCCTTGTACGCTCTTCTGCCTGTGATACCTTCTCCGTACGCCCTTCTGCCAGTGATGCCTTCCCTGTATGCCCTTCTGCCTGTGATGCTTTCCCTGTATGCCCTTCTGCCAGTGATGCCATCCCTGTATTTCCTTCAGTCTGTGATGCCTTCCTCGTATGCCCTTCTGCCCGTGATGCCTTCCTCGTATGCCCTTCTGCCTGTGATACCTTCCCTGTATGCCCTTCTGCCAGTGATCCCTTCCCTCTATGCCCTTCTGCCTGTGATGCCTTCTCCGTACGCCCTTCTGCCTGTGATGCCTTCTCCGTACGCCCTTCTGCCTGTGACGCCTTCTCCGTACGCCCTTCTGCCAGTGATGCCTTCCCTCTATGCCCTGCTGCCTGTGATGCCTTCCCTGTATGCCCTTCTGCCTGTGATGCTTTCCCTGTACGCTCTTCTGCCTGTGACGCCTTCCCTGTACGCCCTTCTGCACGTGACGCCTTCCCTGTACGCCCTTCTGCCTGTGATGCCTCCCCTGTATATCCTTCTGCCTGTGATACCTTCCCTGTACGCCCTTCTGCACGTGATCCCTTCCCTGTCTGCCCTTCTGCCTGTGATGCCTTCCCTCTATGCCCTGCTGCTGTACCACTGTTCGTCCTGCCATATGAAGCAGCTCCGCCACTTGCCTGTCATCACCTCCCTGCCCCCTGCTTTGTGTCTCAGATGTTAAGACTGGGACAATGTGAACTGGGACTTTGACTTTCCCTGCCAGCCCCAGGCGGTTGGGCTCCCCCTCTGAGTCTGGTCCCTCCCAAGGTTTCTTCCTTCTAGGGAGTTTTTCCTTGCCACTGTCACCTCTGGCTTACTCTCTGGGGGCTTTGGGTGGGGATGCTGTAAAGCACTTTGAGACGATGTAATGTTGTAAGAACGTGCTATACAACATAAATTGTACCTGAAGATTTCTCAACCCACATTGTGTTGCAAAGTGTTCATTTCCAGTCAAAATACCACATTTACTGATTCAGCTTGAACACATTAGACATTTGTGGTAGTCAGTACAAGCAAGGATTAAACGATCAGATGATTTTGTGCACTTACTAATGTATTTATTTGCAATATATGTTATATAGGCTGTGACAGTGGTCTGCTAATAAAATAGAACTTTAATGTAGCCTTTAAATTGACTGTTGAGAGGTGAACCTTGAGAGTGGCTGTTGGATGAATGTTAAGAATATAACTATGACAATTGTTGTAATATTCTTGTACATATGTATAATGTATATATAATTAATATTGTGTGTATATATACAGTCATATGAAAAAGTTTGGGAACTGCTCTCAGTCTGCATAATAATTTACTCTACTTCCACCAAAAAAGATAACAGTAGTATGTCTTTCAGGAACATCTGAGTACTGGGGTAGATTTTTAGTGAAGCAGTATTCAGTTGTATGAAATAAAATCAAATGTGAAAAACTGGCTGTGAAAAAATTTGGGTAACCGTGTATTTCTGCTGATTTGAATGCATGTAACTGCTCAGTACTGATTACTTGCAACACCGAATTGGTTGGATTAGCTCATTAAGCCTTGAACTTCATAGACTGGTGTGTCTAATCATGAGAAAGGGAACTGAAGGTGGCCAATTGCAATTCCTGCTTCTCTTTGACTCTCCTCTGAAGAGTAACAGCACGGGATCTTCTAAGATCTCTCAAATGATCTGAGAACAAAGATTGTTCAGTATCATGGTTTAGGTTAAGGCTACAAAAGGAGGTTTAAACTGTCAGTTCCAACTGTAAGGGATGTAATATATAAATATACTATTAGAAATGCCATTAATAAAATATTAATCTGAAGTGGCTGCAAAGAAAAATGTGAAAGTTTTTGTGACCATATATGTCGCTGAGAAAATTGGTGATTATTGGTCGCTATTTCGGTACATTAAGTCACGTTAAGCCTTTTCCTTATAATGAGCGTCAATGGAGAGGAAAACGCGTAACGTTAGATAAAGTCCATATTCCTAGTTTTTCGGTTTTGATTTTTTTTTGTCAGTTGATATGTCTGTGAGAAAATTGGTGGTTTTTGGTCGCTGTTTTTGTAGATTAAACCACATTAAGCTTTTCACCTTAAGCGTTTTATTACGTCCCAAAAGTAAACGTGGGGCGGGGACAAATGTGAAAAGTGAATCATGAGTAAGATAGTGTGATAATGATTTATGCGTTTTATTGATTTAAGTGTCACTGCAGAACCGCGTTTTATATGTACAAGTATAACGCAAAATGTGCGTCATGACAGAATTAGGTGGCGGCGGGAGCTTGTCCCCTTTCTCTTATTGTTACTTGTTATTAAGTCACATGGATAATATCCCCAAAAATCCTACGCCGTGTCACTGAGTTCGTGTCCATTTCTGCTTAGACCGCTTCCGCGTTTGATATGCAGCATTCCCTGTTTGTAAATGAAAGTGAAAGTATTTTAATAATACTTTAACTCTCCATTTTGTCAAGAAACACGGATAAGATTCTGTATTGCAAGGTAAGATTTTAGTCAACAGATACAACGTAATAAATAAGCTATGTTTGGGAGTGTATTGTATATGTTAGCGGATGCTATATACTGTTTCTCAAACCAGTCCAGCGACACCCCAGACATACATATGTGTCTGTATGTATGTTTGTATGTACTATGTTTACTCTTCGTGTTCATAGAGGCCCCAGCAGGAGTCATCTGGTCTAGATCGGCACAGAAATGGGGGGAGCTGCTTCTGAAATACCCCCCCCAGCGGAGTGTAAAACAAAGAGACCTGAGAGGTAAGACAGAACCTGTGTGTTTGTACTGCTTTACACACGGTCATGAAAAATAAACGTTCCAGCATTCTCGAAAGAGAGAGTAATCAGTCTTAACTTAATTCACTTCATCGAGACTTAACTGATTCAATACCGTGGGGTAGATTATTTATGTTTTTCATTTATTAAGTTTATGAAATTTAATTTCCTCCAAGTATTTACATTTAATTGTACTCCCTGGACGCGGTCCTCTGCTGCCACTTAGCGTTGATTCTTAAATTTTTCACATAATTGGGGCGCGAGGTGATTTTCTGAATATGCGCTAAAATAAAGTTTATATTTTATATTTTTTTTTATTGGTAACTTGGTGAAATTTATTGTGAGGATCACAATTTAAGGCTAAATTTATATAACATTAAGCAACTACAGGCAAGTCTAGTAATGGAGGCTGTAACAATGATACTAAACCTTTCATATTGGGATCTTTATTTTAGGTGAGACTTTATTTTACATTAAAGCTAAATGTAAACAAGCATTTTTGCATGAAGAGCTTCACAGCATAACAAAGTAGATGAAGACAGAGCAGGAGGTTAAACAGCTGAAGATTTAATGTAACACTGTCCACGTATGAATTATATTCATATAATGAGGATCTTTCCTCTCACTGTCCACAGTGTCCTGATGGAGAGAGCAGGCTCACCTGCACCCAGCTGTGTTTCCATGAAGAGTGACAGGTCAATGGAGGAACAAATCTACTTCAGAGAGGGACCTTTTCCTACAGATCAAAGGTAAATACACATTGGAACATTGTTTAAAACACTCAGACTCTCAGTCAAATGACATAGAGGCACATACAAGCTAATAGAAAAAAAATCAACTTTGAAATGTTAACTCATACAAATCCCATTGTCTTTGAAAATTTAAACAGAGGTTTTGTCTGTCTTCTGTATAAATCACGTCTGAGGTTAAAGTCTGAGGATCACTGTAAAGACTGACTTCTTGTGAGCAGGAATTAGAAGGTAGATTGAAAAGTACGTTTTAAATGTCAATCCTCAGCATGCAGCTGGAAAACAGCTACTGCTCTATATTGATTAAGCATGACTGGACAATAGATTGTCTTCTTCTGGGACGGATATTTCTGCTTTGATAATGAATAGATTCTCATGGGTTCTTTAGCTCTGATCAGACTGAGGCTTCAGTTTGAACATGTTTAATGGAACAGAGCCTGTTACTAATTAGCTAGTTATCATGGGATTGGGGGATGGTGCAGGGGAGGAAAGGATGACGATCCACAGTGCGGCTCCAACATGACAGGGGTTTATTTATAACAACACAGAGCAGAAAATAAGGGAACCACGAGGGGTCAAAAGGCCATAACAAATGTACGGTACTCCATGTAGGGAGCAGAAATATGAAATACAGGTATTTTATGGGTCCCACTGAAATAAAGGTAGCTGATCATGAAAAAGACCTTGGTGTGTATGTTGATGCTTCCATGTCCCATTCTCACCAGTGTGGGGAAGCAATAAAAAAGGCCAATAGGATGTTGGGGTATATCTCCAGGTGTGTGGAGTATAAATCCAGGGAGGTAATGCTAAGATTATACAATTCCCTGGTGAGACCTCACCTAGAATATTGTGTGCAGGTTTGGTCACCATATCTTAAAAAGGACATTTTGGCCTTAGAAAAGGTGCAGCGTAGGGCCACAAAAATGATTCCTGGTCTTAGAGGAATGTCATACGAGGAAAGGTTACTTGAGCTAAATCTGTTCAGTCTCAAGCAAAGGAGACTGAGGGGGGACATGATCCAGGTATATAAGATTCTAACAGGTTTGGATGCTGTTCAACCAAATAGTTACTTCAGCATTAGTTCAAATACACAAACTCATGGCCATAGGTGGAAATTAGCGGGAAAACATTTCAAACTGGATTTAAGGAAGCACTTCTTTACACAGCGCGTAGTCAGAGTATGGAACAGTCTTCCTGATAACGTAGTGCAAGCTGAATCCTTGGGTTCCTTTAAATCAGAGCTAGATAAGATTTTAACAACTCTGAGCAATTAGTTAAGTTCTCCCCAAGCGAGCTTGATGGGCCGAATGGCCTCCTCTCGTTTGTATAGTTCTTATGTTCTTATAACAACAAAACAGAGGGGAACACTAGTAAAGAGCAGGGCAACCCAGGGAGCACAACCAAGGGAAAAACAACTACAGAGGAATCCAACACACACACAGAAACAAAGCACATGATTAACAGAATGTGATACAATGACCAATGGAAGGAACTGACCACAGGCAGGAACTAAAATACACAGATCATGGGGACTAACGAAAGGCAGATGTGAGGACTCAAAACAATCAACCAATCAGAGCAGACACTGGAAACAAGACACAGGTGGAATTAACTAACAATTAACAAACAACTAAGGAGCTATGAACCTGGGACCAGGGAAAACACTTGTGAGAGAGAAGCTGACTAGAGGGATATTTTGTAATCAGCTTTGAAACTGTATATTTGTGCAACTAATGCAAAAGTACCTGAGTGTTATCCCTCTAGTCAGTTTTTCTCTCACACTGGACAAGATCCTACGGAGCTGCCAGAGGTCACACCAGAGCCTGGGCCTGCTGGGAACCTGAGGTGCAGCCCAACAAGAGACAGGAAGCCCTGAGTATTACAGGCAGTCTAGTGTTAACCCTGGAAACAAGGAACAGAGTAAATCCCTTTGGGGTTAAGCGAGCTGCTTTGGGAGGCAGAAGGGAAACAGGAGTGATGTTGGGAGGGGGGGGGGTATCATGCAAAATTTGTATATTGGTGTATTATTATACATTTTATTGTAATGAAAATTATTATACAAATGGTTCGGTGTGAGGGGCGGCATGGTGGTGCAGTGGTTAGCACTGTTGCCTCACACCTCTGGGACCCGGGTTCAAGTCTCCGCCTGGGTCACATGTGTGTGGAGTTTGCATGTTCTCCCCATGTCATCGTGGGGTTTCCTCCGGGTACTCTGGTTTCCCCCCACAGTCCAAAAACATGCTGAGGCTAATTGGAGTTGCTAAATTGCCCACAGGTGTGTATGTGTGAGTGAATGGTGTGTGAGTGTGCCCTGCGATGGGCTGGCCCCTCATCCTGGGTTGTTCCCTGCCTCGTGCCCATTGCTTCTGGGATAGACTCCGGACCCAATAGGATAAGTGGTTTGGAGGATGGATGGTTCGGTGTGAACATTTGATCTATGTATATTTTTAGCAAATAAAAATTAGAGATCAGCTGGGGGTCCCTAAACTGCAGGAGGATAGTTATGGTAATTAAGTTGAAATCTGTTTGAAATCATGTTAAACAGTTTACAAGAAGTAGCCAGTGAATGTCATTGAGTAACTGGGAGCTACATGCCAAACCGTCTCTCCTGGCTACCTGCTGTCTCTCTCTGCTGCCACTAGGTGTCACTGCCTCTCTTATACTGTCATAAACAAACTTATGTCAGGAAGCCAGTCTAATGAAATAAGCTCAGAATGTGGATGGCAGTTACATCTATATAAATAACAATATGATGCTTGGATATTTGTGTTTTATTCACAGGGACCGAGTGAATAGATGTAGTTCACATCCACATAAAGGAGACTTATCATCCATCTTCAAGGTGTGCATTTATTATTGAAGTATATTTTTTAAATTTTATCTAAATTGACATATATCTTCTACAGATGTACAATAAGTAGTTCATCCTATCAAAGAGATGATATTTACAACTAATGCTACATTCCATTTACCTCATATGTCAGAAGCCAGAGCTGTGAATGACGTCACACCCAAGTTACCCTCATTCCAGTACAGCAAGTCGGAAAGCCATTTAGCAAAACCAGGGACCTGTTTCAAAAAGCAGGATTTCTTGCTTAGCCAGATATCTTCTTGTATTTAATGTGCCCCAGTTTACATGGCCTTCATCTTCATTCGCTTATATTTAGCCCAGACTACTTTAAATCTGACAAATTATCCGGCTAAGAAAGAAATCCTGATTTCTGAAACAGGCCCCAGTTGTATTCAGGTTAATTGTTAGTTATTGTTAGCAATACCAGTTCATAACAACACATTACATGATATTTGCACATAAAAACACCATAGCAACAGAAAGCGATGTGTACAACCATAATACATAACTGCTAATAAACACTATAAAACTACAGCTTTAACTTCTGTTGATATAAAGTAGCCATTTTGAATTCTGAGGTCGGGGTTGTGGTGGTTCCCCCGAACTTCACGAGTTGGAATTCCGACTTCAGGGTTCCAGGTGAAATTTCACACTAGGAAGACAAATGTCCAAGTTACAAGTTGAAATGGAATGCAGCATAATTCACAAATGAAGTTATAAACAGATACGGTGCCAGGAGTGATAATAATTAAACTGTAACTGTTCATTTCAGTTACTGGAGAAAAAAGCTCAAACGTTTCTGAAGGATGAGCTGATGAAATTCAAAAGGTACCTGGATCAGAATGACCCAGAATGCTCTGAGCCTCAGCTGGAGGAGGACAATGACCTGGACAGTGATGGTCAGATGCAGAAAACCTGTGGTAGAGAGGGAGCTCTGAAGATCACACTGTACATCCTGAGGAACATGGAGCAAAATAATCTTGCGGACATGCTGGAGAAGAGTAAGAGCTGTACCTCATTCAGTGTGTGTTTGATTTACTGCAGAAAAAGTTAATAAAAAATGTGTTTACATTTCAGTTTATCATTTATTTGATTTAATTTGACTTAAATAAGTAAAAAAATGTTTTTTGAAAATCTCTCATTTCATTTCAGGGCATCTTCTGTCACAGTATCAGCGCACAATCAAATGTAATCTGAAGCAGAAATTTGAGTGTGTATTTGAAGGGAAAGCTAAGGAAGGACAGCCAACACTTCTCAAAGAGATTTACACGGAACTCTACATAACTGAAGGGGGAGCTGGAGGAGTCAGTGATGAACATGAAGTGAGACAGATTGAAACAGCATCCAAGAAAAGGGGAACAGAAGATACTACAGTCAAGTGCAATGATATATTTAAACCCTTATATGGGCATGTGACACCTATCAGAACTGTACTCACAAAAGGGGTCGCAGGTATCGGGAAAACAGTCTCTGTGCAGAAAGTTATTCTTGACTGGGTAGAAGGAAAAGCAAACCAGGACATTCACTTCATATTTGCTCTTCCTTTCCGGGACCTGAATTTGATTAAGGATGAATACAGTCTGATTGATCTGCTTCACCACTTTGTCCCTGAACTGAAATCGCTTGAATCCACTGAGCTGTGTAGGTACAAACTTTTGTTGATCTTTGATGGTCTGGATGAGTGTCGCCTTCCTCTAGATTTTCAGAAGAATGAGAGCTGGTTTGATGTAACAAAGAAAACATCACTGGATGTGCTGTTGACTAACCTCATTAAGGGGAATCTGCTTCCATCCGCTCTCCTCTGGATAACCTCCCGGCCAGCAGCAACCAATCAGATACCTCCTGAGTGTGTCCACCAGGTGACAGAGATACGAGGGTTCAGTGATGCCCAGAAGGAGGAGTATTTCTGGAAGAGATTTAGTGATCAGAGCCTGGCTAGCAGGATTATCACACATGTGAAATCATCAAGGAGCCTCTTCATCATGTGCCACATACCTGTTTTCTGCTGGATTTCAGCCACTGTCCTTGAAAGGCTTTTTAGTGAGACTGACATGGGAGAAATTCCAAGGACTCTGACTGAAATGTACACACACTTCCTGATCTTCCAGGTGAGCTTAAAAAATGACAAGTATATGAAAAACTATGAAACCAAGCTTAAGGAATACAGCAAGGAATTCCTTTTGAAACTTGGTAAACTGGCTTTTGACAACCTTGAGAAAGGCAATCTCATATTCTATGAGCAAGATCTGACAGAGAATGGTGTTGACGTCACAGAGGCTTCAGTTTACTCTGGAGTGTGTACAGAAGTCTTTAAAGAGGAGTATGGGTTGTACCAGGAGAAGGTGTACTGCTTTGTGCATCTGAGCATCCAGGAGTATCTCGCTGCTTTATATGTGTTTCTGTCAAACTCATCAGCTGACCTGCTAAAGACTGCAGTGGATCAGGCATTAAAGAGCAAGAATGGGCACTTGGACCTCTACCTCCGCTTCCTCCTTGGCCTCTCAACAGACTCCAGTAAGATTCTGTTACAAAAACTACTGGGAGAGACAAGACCCAGCTCACATAACATTAAGGAAACGGCCCAGTATATCAAGGAGAAAATTCAGGAGAATTTATCTGCAGAAAGGACCATCAACCTGTTCCACTGTCTGAATGAACTGGGTGACAATTCTCTAATAGAGGAAGTACAAAGATACCTGAGTTCAGGAAGCCTTTCAGTAGCAGACCTCTCACCTGCACAGTGGTCAGCTCTGGCCTTTGTGTTACTGATGTCAGATAAGGAGCAGGATGTGTTTGATCTGAAGAAATACATCAGATCAGATGAAGGTCTTCAGAGGCTGCTGCCTGTGATCAAGAAATCTAGGATAGCTCTGTAAGTGATCTTACATACGTCTGTTGCTAAAGAAGTACAGATGTTATTCGTGATACTGCTTTTATATATCATCACAACAACTAGAGTGTATTTATATGGACACCTAGAAATTCTTTTTCATTCTGGATACTACAGGATATGTATATTTTTTAACATTCTTGGTGTGGTGTGTGGTTCAGTGGGTTTGGACTGTGCCTGTGGTCAGAAGGTCACCGGTTTAAATACCTGGCCGGTAGAGTAATGCTGGTTTTGGGCCCTTGAGCAAGGCCCTTACCCCCCAGCTTCAGCGGGCTGGATGCTGGACAACCCTGCACTCTGACCTGTGTGTGTGTGTCAGAGAGAGCAAGATCAGAGAGGCGACAGCACTATTTTACCAGGGGGATGAATAAAGCATCACTATTTCATCCCTATCTGACAGGATTGATAATTGTCTGATTAGTGTTTTGGAAATTTAACAGGTTGTCAGGTAACACAGAAAATAAGGATTTCAGTCATGGTGTCAGCAATTCAAAAGTCATATAAAAAATGTAATTAAAATAACTTAAGCCCTTCTTGGCATTCAAATCGGGGGTGGCATGGTGGTGCAGTTGTTAGCACTGTTGCCTCACACCTCTGGGACTTGGGTTCGAGTTTCCGCCTGGGTCACATGAGTGTGCAGTTTGCATGTTCTCCCCATGTCGTCGTGGGGTTTCCTCCGGGTAGTCCGATTTCCCCCCCACAGCCCAAAAACATACTGAGGCTAATTGGAGTTACTAAATTGCCCATAGGTGTGCATGTGTGAGTGAATGGTGTGTGAATGTGCCCTGCGATGGGCTGGCCCCCCATCCTGGGTTGTTCCCTGCCTCATGCCCATTGCTTCCGGGATAGGCTCCGGACCCCCCGCGACCCAGTAGGATAAGTGGTTTGGAAAATGGATGGATAGATGGATGGATGGACATTCAAATCCCACATAAACATGCACACACACACATATCCCAAGCAGGAACTGAACCCAAAACCCTAGAACCCCTGGGTCGGCTGTAGTGCTGATCACTGAGCCCCAGCACTGCTCAGAGCTTTATAAAAATACTTATGCATATATTACAGAGTCTCAGGGTAACTCACCCTGTAAGGTCATTAAACAGCAGGTTTGTCTCAGCTGGGTAGTGTCAAGTAAAACTATTTATGTTTCTGACTAGGACAAATAACAGCTATATGCTACATGTGTTATTGTACTTTTTTTATTTTGATATTTTATTTGAAATACCTGTGTGTGATGTATGTATTTATATCTTAACACGTTTCCTTTTCCAGGCTGGACAGCTGTAGACTCACAGAGACATGCTGTGAAGTTTTGGCTTCAGCTCTCAGATCAAACTCCTCTCAGCTGAGAGAGCTGGACCTGAGTGACAATGACCTGCAGGATTCAGGGGTGAAGCTGCTGTCTGCTGGACTGGGGGATTCACACTGTACACTGGAGATACTGAGGTCAAAATTACTGCATATTCCACACTGTAATGTGTAATTGATGAAAGCTTCATTGAAGTCGTCAGATTTACATAAAAGTAATACTCATAGTGGTGAGGTGTTTTAATTTATTGGAGAGATATTGTCTGTCTCTCTGCAGGCTGTCAGGCTGTAGAGTCACAGAAGAAGGCTGTTCGTCCCTGGCTTCAGCTCTGAGGTCAAACCCCTCACACCTGAGAGAGCTGGACCTGAGCTACAATCACCCAGGAGACTCAGGAGTGAAGCTGCTCTCTGCTCTACTGGAGGATCTCAGCTGTAAACTGGCGAAACTGAAGTGAGTAGAGAGTGTGTGTCTGTCCTGCTATAGACTCGTGTATGTGGAGAAAATGCAACAATCAAATAAATGGATACAGCAGCACTATGTCATTCTGCTTCTGCTATAGTGTGGACCACAGTGGGGAGTGCAGGACCAGACCAGGGATCCATAAATGTAAGTTTGTTTGCATGTTTTTATTCTTAACACTGTCAGTCCTACTTTATGAAAGCATTCACACAATTATTGTGATGTGTGTCTGCTTTTTTTATTTTCATTTGTTGGGCTTAAAGATGACGACTTTCTTAAATAACAATGGGAGTCTGGGAACTTCTGTAGTAGTCCTGTTTTGAGATTTGTTAGTATCGTCCTAAGACAGCACCCGTAATCTCCCCAAACTGGCTGTGACACCGAACGTCTCCTCAGTCTGCACTAGTGATGGGAATTTCGGCTCTTTTTAGTGAGTCGGATCATTTGGCTCAGCTCACCAAGTAGAGTCGGCTCTTCCGGCTCCCTAATGACTCTTCATTTTATTACTTCTGCTTCAGCCAGATTCAGCCCTGTTTTGACCCATGATTGATATGTGTACTAAACCATATAATTTCCTCAATACCATGATTTTACATTATGTTTGGTATAAAAAGATATTGAACATTATATAAGTGGAAATTTTGTTTTTGTCCTTGATCTATTAATTACAGTCAAATAACATAAATAACAAATCACAATTAAAAAATAATAAATAAATTACAACGTGCAAAACACCAGCATCCAACAGTTTTAGGTTCTATCCACTATAACAACTATCTCTCACCTTTCTAACAGTGTAACATTTTAACATTTCCTTTGGCGCAGAAAGGCTAAGTGCCTCCGCTTAGACGGGCTGATCCGCCTTCTGGCAGTAGCAGGCACGGTCTTTTTCCTTCCATCTGAACTGTTGGATGCGCAGTTCCTAAGTGTCTGTGAAGATTGTTTGTGGATCCTGCTCGAAATGACAGTTTCATCTTGCAAACTGTGCATCTGCCGTTGAGTTATCATAGCTATTAAAATGCATCCAAATGCCGCTTCGCGTGTCCGAATATCACTCATCTTGCGTATTATTCACGCACCACACTCCCTCTTTCTCTCCTCCTCTCCCTCCCTCGTGCTCTGTACCTGTACACCGTCAGCACGTGCATCGCCGCCGCCACTCCCCCCCCTCCTTCTAACTGATCACGTGATCGGTCGCGCGGCTCACACGCCATTAACACAAACTTCAGTCCCAGGCAGAGCAGCATGGCGCGCTGAGCCGCGGGGACGTTTTGTTTGATAAAAATGGCTCTCGGTCCGGATCCAGATCTTTTGAGCGGCTCATTCGCGACCGACACATCACTAATCGGCGCTGCACGCTGCTGGAGGGGGGTATGTGTCCGTTTGTGAGTTTGAAGGAAGTTCTTATTTTGAAGTTAAGACAAACTAACTTCTAGTGGTACATTTTGTGGTACAATTTCATGTTTAACATGTTTTATTAATGCTGTTTATAATTTTATGTACCTGTAATTAAGGCTATTAATTTAGCACGCGCAGCATTTCGGCGCGTCTTCCCGCCGCGTCGCGCGCCGTCCGACATTTCCTGAGGTATTTCACATACTTGAATTTCTGCTTCATTTTTATATTTTATGCATCGTACAGAATAATAGAGCGCAGGCTAAAGTGCAGTTGGATCCCCAGCGAGTCTCACAGCGCAGGGGGCAGCCGGAGCGCCGCAGACTCGGGCGGCTACATGAGTATATTGGGAATAAAATGTGTATATTGGAGCGAGTTCTGTGTTAGTGAGTGTGTGAGGTGTGACAGTGATAATGATGGAGATGCTGGGCTTCGTCATGGGATTAATCGCTCTTCCCCTTGCCTACAGACTCCTGCCAGCTGACGCTGGACCCCAACACAGCAAACAGATACCTGTCTCTGTCAGAGGGGAACAGGAAGGTGACATGGGGGGCAGAGCAGCCATATCCTGATCATCCAGAGAGATTTGACTTCTGGCTCCAAGTTCTATGCAGAGAGAGTCTGACTGGTCGCTGTTACTGGGAGGCTGAGTGGAGTGGAGATGGAGCCTGGATAGGAGTGACTTATAAAGGAATCGGGAGGAAAGGAGGGAGTGATGACTGTGGGTTTGGAGCCAATGACAAGTCATGGATGCTGATCTGCTCTCCTGACAGTTACTCTGTCTGGCACAATAATACACAGGCTCTCATACCCATAAAGCCCTCAGACTCCCGCAGAGTAGGAGTGTATCTGGACCAGGCGGCTGGTACTCTGTCCTTCTACAGAGTCTCCTCTGATGGACTGACCCTCCTGTACAGCTTCACCTCCTCATTCACTGAACCCCTCTATCCAGGGTTTTATGTTTATGCAAACTCCCCCGTGTCGCTGTGCATGCTGGGATAGCTCACTGTGTGCTGGAGGAATCATTTTTACCTTATCAGAGTGTCACATGTCGCTGCTTCTCCACGGCAAAAAGGTAAAATCTCTGCTTTATAACCAGTATAACCCTTTTTACTCTGAAGTGTGACGTATGTTAGACAGAAATAAATGAATGTTTGTTCAGTTTGCCAAACTCATGCAAAATGACTGATTTTCTCTGACTTTTGTTCTATGTTGTCTGTTAATGCATCAATAATGGCAGAACAAATTCATAGTAAATGCAGTCGTACCAATAGAGTGAATTCTGATTCTGAATAAAATAAAATGTAATGAAATGTAAGCCTGATGGGTGGGGAGGCCTTTTCTCTCCCCTGTATATGTACATTTTATATATTTCTGTCTGTATATTGTATTTTCTGCCTGTATATTCACAATAAAAGCTTCATATTCTATCATATTAATGTCCTGGTTCAGCGCTGCTCAAAGCATAAGTGAGGTAACTGAGTAACGTAAAACATAATATAATTAAACAAATACACTTTACTGTAATTTCACTGACACGGTTAGATTAAATCAGCATATATAATAACCATGTAAAGGAGACGGGAGACATAACAGCGAAAGCAAAAAATATCCGTAGAGTTAAAAACAAAAGTTATAAATCAGTAATACACGTTAGAATAAATGATCAAAATACAACAAACAAGAATAAAAATTTCCCAACTAAACCTGTGAACTGCTACACCTGACAATCGACAAGCTAATTAGCAAACGGCGTCTCTCTGACCCCCTTTAAAACACGGTAAAATAGTCATTAAAAGCCGAACTAAGTCCTTACAACTAAGTAAATAACTGCACAAGTAATTAACACTATAACGCCACATGTATCATATTTGATACCAATATTTCTAAGACCTATACGTCAGTAATAGGATTACCGCTTTCCTCAAAAACCCGCTGTATATAATCCTATACCTGTATTCTGCCCTCTGGTGGATGACCTATGTACTGCAGGTGGAAAACGTCTTTTTTTTCAAGAATCAAAGACGGCTGCACTTTGCGATGGGCTGCCCCCCATACTGGGTTGTTCCCTGCCTCGGCAGCATATTGCAGGGCGGGGCGACGACCCCCAGCTCCTCAGGCAGCAGCAGGCTGGAGGGCCCCACGTGTGAAAAAGCCCCTTGTTTTTCACCCTCTGTAATGTTTGTATTCTTCCGTTTTCATGCCTGTCACATGACAGAAATATCATCCACAATCCCACTGACTCACTGTAAATTCTCTGGGGTAGAAGAATTAGCTCAGGTAAATTTTAATGTCTCCACCAATATGTAGGGAAATTAATTACATTTTAATTAAATATTATTTAATGATGATTATCAGCTAATTGTTACACTGAATGGTTGGTTTCTTCAAACTCAGTTACAGAATCCCTGTGAGTCTGTTAATGTAAGACTTAAATGGGATTCAATAATTATCAGTATAGCTTAGTAACCTGGGTTAGAATGTTCGTCCACCGAGCTACATCACCAGGTAATGTAAACGACTGGTAGGGAAGCTGCTCTCATGGCCGTTGAGAGAGAGTGTCGTGATATTTCAGCCGATTTGAGGTTTCGGAGCTTAGGAGCCAGATTGCACAGTCAGTGACTATAGTGAGGACTCAATGAACGGAGGCTGAAGTTGTATAAAAGGCATGTATTTATTTCTACCTAATACTGTACTAACGTAAGACAGACATTGACTTAACAAATAACAAACACAAATTAATGGAATGATCTGCTTTCCAGGATTGATAATATATACCTTGATTCAGTCTTTTAACACAGAATAGTACAAGACAAATAAGTGCTAACGGACCACAAAGATCAAATAAGAGCCAACAGAGGAATGTAAAGGGGGGGGGGGGTGTTAAATAAAGAAAGAAAAAACCTCTGATAGTTAGGAGACCCACTGAGATACCTGGTGACATTATTTACATTATTTAATTTTCACGATTCCTCTGATTTAACCATGAGAGCTTGTATGCAGGGGTAGCTGTACATATATATTTATCCATATTTATATAATGGTTCAAGTGAGAAGGGTAAGATAGGTGATACTCTGTGAAACACAGTTATAAGGGCGGCACACAAAACACTAAGACTGTCTAAGGACACAGACAGACATAACCTATATGGATACTGAGACTAGCAATAATAAGTAAACCCACATACAGGGTATATACAGGCCAAACTTAAAAGAGAACTTTCTTCAGGGTGTTGGGTGAGTCTGTGGTTTGTAGGACAGGACGGAAAGGGGAGGGGGGTTGCGTACCAAGTTGAGGGACCCCTACCCTTCTAGTGCCCGTAGTTCCCTAAATATTTGGGCCATAAAAGCTGGAATGCTGGCCTCCCTTGTTGTATATGTGTGTGTGTGTGTGTGTGGGGGGGGGGGGTGGTCACTAACCCCCCTTTGGCCAACGAGTACCTCTCATACCAGGCTAGGCCTTGTCTCAGGCAACCTGGAATCTCAGCCCTGTCATATATGTGTTATATGTGTGTGTGTGTGTGTGTGTGTGTGTGTGTGTGTGTGTGTGTGTGTGTGTGTGTGTGTGTGTCTGTGATCCTATACTGGAGAATTTCCTGCTCCCTTCACACATGGGGGTTAATCAGAAATTACCTCGACTTTATACTAAGTAGCTAGCCGGATAAACTCCTTTTACCATCCGGTACGACTGATTCAGACATTTGCGTTCACATGTACAGCCCCTCTGGGGAATGTGAAGAACAGTCTGGGTGACAGTGCATGTCTGAACGGGGCGAAAGTGACAGAAACACAAAGTCATAGATAAATCAGTGTAAACTAAACGAGGTTCACAAGGATGACTGATATTTCTTTAGTGAACATTCGGAAATCGTTTGCTAACCCTGCACACTGGGAGCTCCCAGCCCAGACCTGCACACATCTACGTGTCTAAAGTTCACAGTGAGAGAAGCCTAGACGGCTGTTCATACTGACTTGCTCTATGACAGACTGCAGAGGGCGCTGTGCTGCCAGTTATTCCAGTTCATTGAATAATACGATGGCTTGTCATCTCTCTGTCTGACACAGTTCTGCCAATCAAAGGCAGGCTTTCCTAGAGACTGACCGAGAGAACGACTCCAGCAGTGAAGGCTGAGCTGACCCTGTTATCTGGCCTGATTAACAACCTGAGAAAGACTGATGTAGGTTTGACTGTAAGAGAGATTTACCAGCATATGATATTAAGGTGAGAACAGATCCAATAAGTGAGCAGAGTTAAATCTCTCTTACTAACATTAAACCTCATGAGCCTGTGTGGAAGGTGCAGGAGCTGTTGGGCCATTTTAAACACTAAGCTGATTTCTCTGATCATTCCCACATTCTGATAGATAGTTATCTTCCATGTCCTGCCCCTAAGTCTTGTGCAGCTCCAAATGTTTCCTACAGATGAAGCCTTCTACTGCTACCAAATTTGTAACTGCGTTTAATGATGCTGTTGGCCCGTGTTTAGAGAATATTCACTGTACTGATATGGAGGAGCTAACTTCACGTTTGTACTCCACTTGCCAGGATATTTTAGATGTCACTGCCTCTCTTAAAGTTTGTCCTTCTAAGCCAAAATCGATGACATGGCTAAATGATATTACTCAAGCTGCCATAGAAGGACAGAGTTCCTGTCCAGTGATCCAGGTACACTCCTGTCTTACAAGGGGGGGGGGGGGGCGGGGGGGGGCAGATATAATAGTGTCATCATTATTGTGCCAGAGTGTGTAACTAGAGGGATCACAGTACAAACACCAGGACTTGTCATTGTATCCAAACCTGCTGTCAGCATCACATCCTTTCCTGCTGATCTCTTTGTATGTGACGACTATCCCAACCCATCCCCCGCTCCACTCAACCTCCCCATCGCCCAGTCAGACCTTCTGTACACAGCACTTGGAACCATGCGTTAAACCTCTGCTGGTGATCAGGATATGACTGTATCTCTGTCTTCCATGTCACCACTCTGTTCCCCTCAGAGAGGTGGAGGTGTCTGTTTGCTGTGTTGGGGTCCAGAGTGAACCGACAGGAATCTGATGGAGGAGAACAGATGGTTTGGTTTTAAGCCGATTTCATACTGTCTACAGACTTCTACATACATATTACATTTGTCTGTGTGACCAGAGTGTTGTAATTGGTCCATGAGTACAGCAGTGATATTCCAGCAGACCAGCAGGGTAACAATTAACTGCAATATGCAGACAACTGATGCACTACAGTCATTGTCACTGTGCGCAGACAGTAACAGTATGAATCGGGGTTATTCACTCCTTATATATATATATATATATATATATATATATATATATATATATATATATAAGAGTGAACAGTTTTTTAGGTATTTTTTTATGGCTTTGCGTAGTTACGTAGTTATGTAGCATTTGTTTCATTTCTGGAAAAAATATTTTCGGAAAATCTGTTTATATCATTCCTGTTTATTTTTATATGGTCAGATTCTCAACATGGATGCCTGAGAGAGCAACGTCACGAGCAAAATAATATCATACATCAGCAGTCACACTGCAAACATATTCAAAGGCTCCTGACATAAATGTGAAAGACCAGGAGGCAGCAGGAGACAGAAAAAGAATCTTCACATGCAGAAGATCAAACACAATAAACCACAATAAAACACAGTAAAACACACTCCACCTCAAACAGGGAGAGAAAAGCGTGTGTGTGAACAGACTCACATTGTAAGAGTTTTGCTCTGGTCCTGGGCACTAATACCAATGTCAGCTGTTATCTTCTCCTCAGGTTCATACTCACTGTGATTGAGGCCACAGCCTCTCTCAGCTGCTGCAGCTCCTTCTCTCTCATCTGAATTCTCTGCTGAAATTCCCTCTGTGTTTCCCTCATTTTTCCTACAGATGAGAAAAAAAAGATGATGGAATAAGTTTGTTTCATTATTAAGAGAGATCATCTTGTACGATTTATTAACTCTAGGAAGGTCAAACTGGATAAAGACTCATTGACTCCTATTCTCCTTCAGTCAAGATGAAGTTTATAATTTAGGTATTTATATAATTTTTTGATGAATTGGGGTTTGTTTCTACTGATGGAAAATGTATGTACAGTGGGGTTTACAGACCACTTTCCATATCTGCTCTTAACTTTATACATTTCGTGCCAAATTTGTGATACAGTCTGGGCCCACTGAGAACACAGCCTCAGACAGGAGTGAAGATGCTAAAAGTTGTTACACTTTACCCAACCAGGCTTAGATCCTTCAAAGTAAACATCCAAACGTAAAAAAAGAAAAACATAAAAATTTCCATGTTTGCTTCATATGAAAATTCATCCTTAATTTAAAAGAGTTCTACTTATTCTAGAGGCCTACATACCTCTATCTCCGCCCGTCCTGCAGCAGCTGAGCCTGTATCATGGCCTCTGAGTTCATCCATCACACACAGCAGACACACCAGACGGAACTTGAAAGCTTTGTATTTTCTCCAAATACAGTAATCAAAATCCACACCTCTTTCATTTTCTCTCAGTTATTACTTTTTGAGGAACTTCCTGCTTCTCAGGCTGCAGCAGGTGTGGTTTTGGACTGAGCCCAGACTGAGAAGAGCAGGTTACATTTGGAGTTTTTTTTATAAAATAATGCATGTTACAGTTTTTTATTCAGCTGAACCTCCCCTTGCAGGGAACAAAAAAATGGTCCCCATAACATGAAAATAATAGGTTTTCCCAAGACACACACACACACACACACACAGACACACACGCACACACACACACACACACAAACACACGAACACACACACACACGCACACACACACGCACGCACATACACACGCACACACACACACGCACATACACACACACACACACGCACATACACACACACGCACACAAACAAACACACACACACAAACACACGCGCACACACACACACGCACATACACACACACACGCACATACACACATACACACACACACACACACAAACACACACGCACGCACACACACACGCACATACACACACGCACATACACACACACGCACATACACACACACACACATACACACACACATGTACACACACACACACGCACATACACACACGCACGCACATACACACACACACGCACACACACACACACGCACATACACACACATGCACACACACACACACACACACAGTTGGTCTTCCTATCTAAATGGGGACAGTCCATTTATTTCTATGGGAAAAACCCTAATCCCAATCACGACACCCTTAACCCCTACCCAGCCCTAACCTTAACATAGAGTAACCAACCCAAATATAAAAGACTTTTGGCATTTTTACTTTTTTGATTCCATTCACATTTTTATAAAAACTGAGGTTATTCAAATGGGAACATACATATAGGTACACTTGCACAAAGTCAGGGATTTTGTAGGATTATAGTCAGGTGTATGATCAACCAATTATACCAAATAGGTGCTAATGATCATCAATGTCACATGTAGGTTGAAACACAGTCATTAACTGATACAGAAACAGCTGTGTAGGAGGCTTAAACCTGGGTGAGGAACAGCCAAACTCTGCTACCAAGGTGAGGTTGTGGAAGACAGTTTCATGTCATGGCAAGAAACCCCTCTTTAAATTTATGTTGAACTCCTTTTTTACTTTATAAATACCCCAACATTCATTACAACAAAATTATACTGTGCTGTCCTAGTTTATTACTCAAAAAACATTATTTCTTGTCATGCCATCCTGTCCCTGTTCTACCTGTTCTGAATAGGTTGCTTGGGTCTTTCATTTGTCCATGCAATTCATTATTATTATTTTGTTTTTATTTTTATTTACTTGGTTTAGCACTATTTTCTTTAGTTCACAGGTTTTTTTCAAGACTCCGATTGTATTGTGTTTCCTTGTCGCTACAAAGAAATTCTATTGAACTGTAAAACTTTATTGTCCAGCCGTAGCTGGAAAATCAACAAGTAATGTTACATGGCTATAACTAATTATGTGCCGTCACTGCATCAATGCAGAACAGTCCAGGCCCACAATGCATCAAAGAAACAATTAATTTCAACACCTCTAATCTCCTCCTGTGTTCTGCAAAACTCCCCACCCCCCCTTCGTCAAACTGAACAGGTAAGAATTGTGCACACATACATTAACATGTAGGTCCTCTCTCTGTATGAACACACTGGGTTAGAGAGCGAGTGCCACCTTCTGTATTTATGTTCGGGTGGGTAAGCCTAGTGTAGTCTGGGTTTTTATTTTCTATCTTTGGTTTTAGTTATAATCTTTACAGGGTAGGAAGAGCTGTTATGTTTTGTTACTTTCTATCTGTTGGCTCCACTGATTCTGTCCCCCTGTGTTCCCAGTGCCCACATTCCAATATGAGTTACCACTGTTGTATTTTGTTATATTTGGTCATATTAGACTATTGTCCCAACCCATATCCCAGGCCTTAGTGTCCCTGCTTGGTTTCATCCAGCTAGTAGTTCTACAGCCACCATTGGCATCCCATACCTGCTTGGACTGGAGCCAGGGACGTAACGTTGTTAAATTTCAATAGTCACATAAGGACAATTACAAAATCAGCTTCCCACCATTAAAAACATAGCAAGAATAAAAGGATTTCTCGTTAAACCAGATATAGAAAAGCTTGTTCATGTGTTTATTTCCAGCAGGCTAGACTATTGTAATGGTGTCTTCACAGGTCTTGGTAATAAATCAGTCAGACAGCTGCAGCTCATCCAGGATGCTGCCACCAGAGTCCTCACTAACACCAAGGAAGTAGAGCATATCACACAGGTCCTTAATCACTGCACTGGCTTCCTGAGCATCAGAGGATTAATAATTAAATATTACTTGTGTAAAAGGCACTAAATGGTCTCAGGCCTAAACACATTTCTGATTTTCTTATGAAAATCATGAAGCATCCAGACCCCTGAGGGCATCTGGGAAACATTCACTCAGTGTCCCAGAATGAAGACTAAGCAGGCTGAATCAGCTTTTAGTCTCTATGCTCCCTGTCTGTGGAACAAACTTCCTGAAGAACTGAGGTCTGCTAACACTGTCAGCTCATTATAATCAGGGCTTAAAACGTTACTGTTTGCTGCAGCTTTTCAATAAATTAAATCAGCAGGAGTTTAGTCATTTTTACAGAGTATGAGTATTTATGAGTATTTATATAGTTACAATACAGTATCACTCATAGTTATTTTGCACTATTATTTTCTTTACCTTACCTTACAATCCTATTGTTGCACTGAGCATGTAAAGGACAAAAGAATTTCCCTCGGGATAAATAAAGATTTTTCTTATCTTATCTTATCTTATCTTATCTTATCTTGTCTTATATGCTGCCTCTACAATGTCACTTCTTTTTAGTTAACTATTGATTTGTTTTTTTGTATTAGGCTTTGTTTAATTGTCTTTTAAATGTACAATGTACATATTTACAAGTCCCACCCCAAAGTTCTATAGTACCAAGAAAGTACCGCAGCTGCTCTGGAACTTTGCTTACTGGGACTACTGGTACTTAACTGAACGAAAATGGAAAAAGAGAAAACAAATGAAACACATTACTTCAGGAGCGACAGGAAGACCCTGGCAACTCTACAGACACAGTGTGATTAACCAGCTTCATCAAAACAAATGTGCATTGTAATCAAATTAACAGTGTCCTTCAGCCTGACTCACTGCATCCTTTTCTTGATCTCTGATCAGCTGTATCACCTCAGAGCGTCTTCTCTCAATGGAGCGGATCATCTCAGTGAAGATCCTCTCACTGTCCTCCACTGCTGACTGGGCTGAGCTCTGTTGGTGACACAGGGAGCAGAGGACGGTAAATTACAATTGGCCCCTTTTGAGACTCCAGAGAGTCTCATTGTACAATAGTGATGTGAGCCGACAGGAGGTATAAAAACAGCACAGGGCTGGGGTTTGGAGCATCACGTATCCAAGATGGCATCAGAGCCAATTCCTGAGGCGGCCTCTCCTAGCATCGTGACAAAAGTATCTTTGTTTTATCTTTGTTGTGAATTAACTCTCACATTCACAAGAAACATGTATATGATCATCAATTCCTCCTGAACATCAGCAACCAGAACCACTGCTATGAGAAACACTGAGGAGAGAGCTGAGTGTCCTCAGAGAACTTGGTCTGCTACATCCAACAAGCCCAAACACGCCAAAACGGCCCCTCTCAACCAGGTACACTCAATAAGTTTTACACACATTCTGAGGCCTCTAATAACAGGAAAGTGCAGAAATTGACTCCAACAGGCAAGGAGAAGAGAGCCTTCTGTAATGTCAACCCCGAAAGGCTACTGGTTCAGATACAATACCTGGATGCTCTTGAAACAGGTTTTAATCTAGTAACACAGACTGGGAAATCGGGACGTGTTAAATACACCCCATGACAAAAAAGTTATCAAAATTTGATTTCAGTTTGCAGTCCATTCAGTTTGAGGTCTTTTTCATGTTCTGAGTCTGTTTCAGGGAATAGCTTCGGGACATTTTCATCGAGAGATATAGGAGCAGGGCCTTCAGGATCATGAAGGAGACATCCCACCCCAATAACAGCCTGTTTTAGCTTCTGAAATCAGGAGAGAGATTCAGGAACATCATGGGCAGGACTGAAAGGCGTAGGAGGAGTTTCTACCCCCAGGCCATAAGGCTTCTGAACCTGGACATGCCACTGTACCTCACACCCTGATGTACACTGTGGTCTTGTGCCCCAAGGCCATAAGGCTTCTGAACCTGGACATGCCACTGCACCTCACACCCTGATGTACACTGTGCTCTTGTACCCCTCACCATATCCGCACTGTCACACTGGTCACTGTTTGATGTCTGTGATGTCTGTGATGTTCATTTTGAACATACTTCTCTGCTTGCATTTTAGCTTTTTGCACTTTAACTGTAGCATAATTGGATTTTTAACTTGCACAGTCTACAAAAGACCGAACCAGGCTGTGATTCCCATGGTGAGGATGGTCTCTAACACTCCCCAGTTGAGGGCTCTAAGGATGGCTGGTGTGCTTTTTAATCTCATTCGCTGCCTTAAATGGTAAAGCTGATTACTGGCTCTAGAAATCTGGGTCTGTATACTATCCGACCGGGTGAGATCATCAGAAATACTGCGCTGAGATATCAAAAGATGTTCACCCTATTAACTGGGATCCCTTTTATGTTGGGAGGGTTATATACAGAGGGTGCTTATGTCCACCACCATCACCTTATTCTTACAGGTGTTATTTGATAATCAGTTGTCAGTGACAGTGTCAGACTGTCCATCTCATCCAGGTAGGCCTTCTTCTGGTTAATGGAGAGCAGGTCAATCAAAGCATCTAATCTTCACCACCTGGGGTCTGCCTGTGAGGAGGTCCAGGACCCATTCACAGAGGGGTGTAATCAGGCACCAGTTTAAGGGGGATTGTGGTATTAAAAGCTGGGCTAATATCTACAAACAGCTAACTCGCGTAGTTTCCTCTGCCACTGTCCAAGTGGGTAAGAATGGTATGCAGGACAGCTTCACTGGTGGACCTGTTTGGATGGCAGGCAAACTGAAGTGGACCAATGGTCATAGAGCGGGTGGAGCAGATATAATCTTTGACCAGCCTCTCAAAGCCCTTCATAAGAAGGGATGTCGGTGCAATAGGACAACATTAACTGTTAATAAGATGCTTACTAGCTTCATTGAATCAAGTCCTGCTTTGTTATAATGGTTGCGCTTGTTATGAATGACTGCTAACTGGCCAGTTTGCAAGCTAACATGTTACTGTACTGTTTAGTACTTTAGGGTCACCTGCTTTATGAATGAAACCTGTCAGCATTCGCCTGCCCTCTTTTAACTTTTGCTCTCGTTCTCCTTGTGCATCGGAAATCCTGTTTTTAGTTTTCATTCTGCATTAAGAATCAGCAAAAGCCACTGACTGCCTACATTAGCTACACTATAGATTTGCTCACAGGATTGTCACACCACTTTTGCTTTTGAGGCCAGGAGGGGGACATGGAGGGGGTAGGAAGCAGATAAAGGAAACAACAGGCAGATGAGGAGAACTTATCATGTAAGTTATTTATTTCTATAACAAGAAAATTAATTAAAATTAGAAACCAAATTAGCGGGGATTATGGAGGCCCCCCATCCAGAGAGGGCCCTGGTTAGTCAGCTCCAGGATGGGGTGTCGACACATTGCAAGGCACACTCACACTCATACCTACGGACAGTCTGGTGACTACAAATCACCCATTTTCAACTGTGGAGGGCAACTCCAGACTGGAACTTCTTGTAGAAGATGTCCAGGATGGGGTGCAGACACATCGTAAGGCACACTCACACACTCACACTCACACTCACACTCACACCTACAGACAGTGACTCCAAATCACCGATTTTCAGCTGTGGAGGAAAACTGGAGTACCTTGAGGAAACCTCAAGGTACTCCTGTCATTATCATTGTTAAGGATGTTCCAAAACACACTCCTGTAAAGCGCATTGGGGCAACTTTGTTGTGAAAAGCGCTATATAAAAATAAATTGAATTGAACTGAATGGGAAGAACGTGAAAACTCCACACTCACTGAGCCAGGGTGGAAACTCGAACCCCAGTCTCAGAGGTACAAAGAAACAGTGCTGACCACTGCAGCAGCACGACATGTTCGCTGTCGGTGCAGTTTATATAATGCACTATTTTGTTCATACATTGCAAATCCACTGTTTACCCAGTCTGCTCTTCTCAGTCTGACCTCAGTCCAAAACCGCACCTACTGCAGCCTGAGAAGCAGGAAGCTCCTCCCACTCTCACAAAAAAAAATTATCTGAAAAGATCCCTGCTCCACCCGTCCCGGCTCCCCCTGAGGCTCCTGCTCTGCCTGCTCCACCCATCCCGGCTCCGCCCGAGGCTCCTGCTCTGCCTGCTCCTCCCGTCCCGGCTTCGCCCGAGGCGCCTTCTCTGCCTGAGGCTCCTGCTTTGCCTGCTCCGCCCATCCCAACTCCGCCCAAGGCGCCTGCTCCACCTGCCCCTGAGGCTCCTGCTCTGCCTGCTCCACCCGAGGCTCCTGAGGTGCCTGCTCCACCCATCCCAGCTCCGCCTGAGGCTCTTACTCCACCCATTGCCTGCCTGGTCAGTCATTTCCAGCCGCTATTTAGGTTCTTGTGTATGTACATGTACATGTATTGTATAGAAAATATGCTTTTGTAGGAATATACTATAAATAAAAGTATACTTAATTTGAAACACTTTATATTTTAGTATTTAAAATTAAGTTTTAAAAAGTGTGAAGTTTAATAGATATAAGTTTTATATTGTTAAGCAATACTTATCCATAAAATAAGAAACAAAAAAAACTTGGTCAAGAAAAAATACCAGCTTTAATAAAGGTGGGTTTCAAAAGGGAACTATGATGTATTATATACCGTAAAACCAGAACGACAGTAAATATTCACTACTGTACAAATACAAGTACATTAAATATTTAACCGGCACTTTTTACATGTAAAAATTGCAGTGAATTGTGTCGCACATTCCATGTGTGTCCATCTGGAACAGAAGTCACACTGTATCTTTAAAGTGGAAAAACATCACATTAGTAAGGCAGGTAGATTGTTTATGAATATGTATAATGTAATGCGCCCTGCGATGGGCTGGCCCCCCATCCTGGGTTGTTCCCTGCCTCATGCCCATTGCTTCCGGGATAGGCTCCGGACCCCCCGCGACCCAGTAGGATAAGCGGTTTAGAAAATGGATGGATGGATGGATAATGTAATGCAAAAGGAGGATTTCAGTGTTTCAGTGTACAGCTTATCATTGACTTTTTACCATTTCAGTTATGCTTTTGTCAGCATCAGATTGCAGCATGTTGCCGGAAACACAGAAATCCTCCACACTATCTGGAATAAAAACAAAGATAGTACAATACAACATTTTTAAAATTAGACATAATGCAAGATTTGGTATTACTTTCACTTGGATATACTCACACTAGACACACTATTCAGACTAAACAAATTCCATCCATCCATCCATTTTCCAAACCGCTTATCCTATTGGGTCGCGGGGGGTCCGGAGCCTATCCCGGAAGCAATGGGCACGAGGCAGGGAACAACCCAGGATGGGGGGCCAGCCCATCGCAGGGCACACTCACACACCATGCACTCACACATGCACACCTATGGGCAATTTAGCGACTCCAATTAGCCTCAGCATGTTTTTGGACTGTGGGGGGAAACCGGAGTACCCGGAGGAAACCCCACGACGACATGGGGAGAACATGCAAACTCCACACACATGTGACCCAGGCGGAGACTCGAACCCGGGTCCCAGAGGTGTGAGGCAACAGTGCTAACCACTGCACCACCATGCTGCCCGACTAAACAAATTGCTCTAGATATACTTTATAAAGGCTACCTTGACATTTCAGAAGTGTGGCTGCAATTTCAAGTCTTGTAACCGAGATCTCTTCGGTGTTGATTTCAACAAGGTCAATGTTTCTGCCTTTCAGATAGTGTTCTGCAAACTACATAAAGTCAGTGTAAGTGTTAAGATATACACATTCACCTGAAGTGCATAAATCAGTATTGTTCATACCTTCAGAATTAGGAGTCCACAACTATAGGTGTCCTGCTGCAGTTTGTGGGGTATAGTATAGTCAGTGTCCTGCTGCAGTTTGTGGGGTACGGTCTGTGTCCTGCTGCAGTTTGTGTGGTACGGTCTGTGTCCTGCTGCAGTTTGTGGGGTACGGTCTGTGTCCTGCTGCAGTTTGTTGGGTACGGTCTGTGTCCTGCTGCAGTTTGTGGGGTACGGTCTGTGTCCTGCTGCAGTTTGTGGGGTACGGTCTGTGTCCTGCTGCAGTTTGTGAGGTGTATGGTCTGTGTCCTGCTGCAGTTTGTGAGGTGTATGGTCTGTGTCCTCTGCACTTTGTGGGGTACGGTCTGTGTCCTGCTGCAGTTTGTGGGGTACGGTCTGGGTTCTCTGCACTTTGTGGGGTACGGTCTGTGTCCTGCTGCAGTTTGTGGGGTACGGTCTGTGTCCTGCTGCAGTTTGTGGGGTACGGTCTGTGTCCTCTGCAGTTTGTGTGGTACGGTCTGTGTCCTGCTGCAGTTTGTGGGGTACGGTCTGTGTCCTGCTGCAGTTTGTGGGGTATGGTCTGTGTCCTCTGCACTTTGTGGGGTACGGTCTGTGTCCTGCTGCAGTTTGTGGGGTACGGTCTGTGTCCTGCTGCAGTTTGTGGGGTATGGTCTGTGTCCTCTGCACTTTGTGGGGTACGGTCTGTGTCCTGCTGCAGTTTGTGGGGTACGGTCTGTGTCCTGCTGCAGTTTGTGGGGTATGGTCTGTGTCCTCTGCACTTTGTGGGGTATGGTCTGTGTTCTCCACTGCCTGTCAGTGGCATTTCTTGTCTTCAAAAAAATTCTGTGCAATTGCCCAAATTATTGGTTTATCAACATTTTAAAATATTCCAAGCTAACAAAACAAAAGTTCAACAAAAAGCAGTAATACAAACAATTATGCCATGGTTAACATTACCTCCAATTTCAGGGAATTTTTCTTTCATAATGCATTTCATTCCCAGTGGGGTCTATCACAATAACTATTGGTTTTGTCATCCATTTGGACAATCTGTCAAAATTTTACAGTATGAATGAGTCACTCTGAGACGTCTTAAAACTATTTGTATATTTCAGTTGTGATATATACATAGCAACAATTTTCTGTGAAAAAAATATTGAGTTTAGTAAATCCAGAATTAAGAAAAGAATTACCACTAAAATCCAGTGACCTCCGATACTGACAGGGCAAATCCAAGTTGGAGAATCGGGTAACTCCATCTTTTAAAAGAGCAGAGAGCACTTCAGTCACAACTGAAATTAAAAATTAATGAGTATAACATAGTAAATTAGAGTGCAATTTAGTTAATTACCTTTTGAAAGACTGACCAAGACGAAAGACAGATGGTCCAATTTCTGCATCCAACTTATGCACAGCTGTCTGTAAGAGTATTATATAGTTATTATTGTGAAAGATTTCTAACAAAAGTTCAAATGGCCGATAAACACAATAAAGAATTTTGCTTTATAAAACTGTTGATGTTTACCATGCTTTGTTTCAGAATGCAGTGAAGGTATGCATCAATGACCTGTTCAAATTAAAGAACAATTGTTAGTAATTTTTAGGTTACGCATTAAAACATTTTACTTGCAAGCAACTTAAATGTACTCTTGCCTCATCTGACAGCCAGCCATCTCCAGAAAGTGTCCAAAATGAAGATTCTGATCACACAAACTGATGATATAGTTTGTATGGTCCAACAACTGCTTCAATTTGCCCCGAATCCTTTGAAGACCACAATTTGTAGACTGCAACACAGAACAATATTTACAGAGAAAACACAACTATTTCCATTGTTGTCAATAATAAACACATTCAGACATGACCAGGAACGGGTCATAGCACAAACACGCAACCAAATGACCAACCGGTCAGAACTCATGACCAACAGGTCAAGTAATGACACAAACATGCAACCAAATGACCAACCGGTCAGAAGCCACGACCAACAGGTCGGAAACAGCACACTTATATTTCCGTTACTATGGCACCTTGCTCTTGAACACTATTCCAAGATGACGGGGTCTCCGGAGGGCACTGCGGAGGGATCTTTGGAGGAGATTGCGGAGAGATCTCCGGAGGGGACAGGAGTTTTGTTTTTACCTCTGGGTCTTCAGTCTTAGTCAACTGAATTTCTTTGGGTTTTCCAACAAAAGTGATAACTGACTCCCAGTGCATGTCCTGTGCAGTTGTACTGAAGGCACTACTGTGCTTTGACCGCTCAACAGCGCTGCCAGGATCCTGATGAGGGTGCGAAAGCATGATCACATCACCCCCATCCTGAAAACCCTTCATTGGCTCCCTGTCCCTCTCAGGATAGAGTACAAGGTCTCCCTTCTCACCCATCAGTGCATCTATGGACATGCCCCCCTTTACTTACAAGAACTCCTCACCCCCCATACCTCCTCACGCACACTCCGCTCTGTACACACTAACACCCTCCAAGTCCCCAGAACCAAGCTCCGTAGCATGGCTGATAGGGCCTTTTCATCTGTGGCACCAAGGCTGTGGAACGCCCCCCCTGACTACCTGAGAGCCCCACAGTCGACTGATGTTTTTTTTTAAAAAAAAAATCTAAAAACCTATCTTTTTAGAAAGACATTTAGTTGAGTATTTTTACTTTTTACTCTTTATAGTCTAGTCTTTGTATTTTATATTATTTATATTTTATAGTAGTTTTATTACACTACTCTTCTACTTTGTAGCACTTTGAGATTGCTAGAATATAAAGTGCAATACAAATACAATTTATTATTATTATTATTATTATTATTATTATTATTATTATTATTATTATCTGCATTTTCCAAAGCAGGGCCAACTTCCTTGCTCTCTACATTACTTCTTTTATATGGTTTCAGGTGACTGATATTAAATTTTGTTTTTAAGCAGTGATCCATCATTGTTTTCAACATGGCAGTCTTCCCTGAAAGTGCCTGAATGATGTAGGGTCCAGTGTAATCTGCCTCCATTCTGCCTCCTTTCCTACTTCTCTTTCACACATTAAGCAAAAACACTTCATCTCCCTCCACTAGAACTGCCAAATCTACGCGAATTTGCGTAAATTCCCTGGGCCTAACACCTACTAGCATCCCTGCTGAGAGTTTCTTGGGCCATTGTCCTCCTGCTTTTGTTGTGCAAACACACCCATTACCTGTGAGGCCTGGCACATTTGCATTTTTTTACTCAGAGCAGCTAAAATCCAAGGCAGGCTAAACCTCTGTGTGTGACATGGAAACCTTCACAAAAGTCTGCCATATCTATACCAAATATCCCACACGCTGACTGACCTGCAAATATGAAAGACACACATTCACAAAATATATGGAAGCACAAGTCTGTTTTATTTCTAAAAAAAATTGAGTGTTTCAAACTTTGCAGTGTTTGCAGACCCAGTGACCATCATCCCTGCATTTGGCGCAAGTGAATTTGTAACACTTTGCACTGGTAAACCTGCTGCGGTTTCTGTTGCAGTTCTCCTGTACCTGACACTGAGTTGTCCATACAAGTCCTGGCACAGCAGCAGCCTTCCTCTGTCCCCATAGCCTTTTGTGGCATAAATTGGCAATGGAGTTCCTTGGCTAGATGACTCAAAAATAATCTTCTTTTGCCTTCCCACCCTGTACATGCCTTGTACAGAACATAGGAATTTGCCACCACCAGGTCCAGCATGTTGTAAAATACAGCTACTGGCCACCTGCATGTTGCTGCTGTTACGGAATACATGCGCGCCATTTGCTCCAACACATTTACACCACACTATAACAGCAGAGAGAGAGAGAGAGTCATGAGTGTATTTGCTTTTTTTCTACCTTCTTTCTATATAGGCCTGTATAGTACATATCAGAAAACATTGTAGCACTGATGTAAAATTATACACACATTCACATACCTTCATGTGGTTATAGTCTGTTATCGTGTTGGGTTTCCTCTTTCTGCCTTCACAGATTGCCACATCTTGGTCCAAGGAACTCAGAACACACACAATCTTGTTTTTTTAGGTGCATAAATTGTCAAGGAGACACTGCCACTTCTAAGCACTGACGCGGAGAATTCCTCTTGCTGTGCAGTGTCCTTTGAAATTGGAGGACGTTCATACCAAACTTTATTCCCTGTGCTCAGTAGTGTTGTTTTGCGCTGAAGCAGTCTGTGTGACAGTGCCAGTGAGGTGAAGAAATTGTCCGTTGTGACATTTCTCCCGTCATCCAGAAATGGCTCCATCAGACTCATGACCATGTTCTCTGCCAGCCTCTCCCTTTTCTGGTGACTGGGGTCCTTTCCCAAGTTAGGGGACACGTTGCAGACGTATTTGGTCTCCAAATCCGTGGCCATCCAGAACTTGATCCCAAATTTGTCCGGCTTGGATGCGATATACCAAGTGACATGGAATGGATCCACATCTACTCCACGTTGTCTTTCCACCGGTGTCCCTCAGGGCTCGGTTCTTGGCCCTCTCCTATTCTCCCTCTACACTAAATCTCTTGGCGAAGTTATATCCTCACATGGCTTCTCCTACCACTGCTATGCCGATGACACTCAACTCATCCTCTCCTTCCCTCCCTCAGACACTCATGTCTCCACTAAGATCTCTACATGCTTGGCAGACATCTCATCTTGGATGACCACTCACCAGCTAAAACTCAACACTAGTAAAACTGAGCTGCTTTACATCCCGGCTGACTCATCCCCCCTCCAGGACCTTGCGATCTCTTTCGACAACTCCCTGATCCGTCCTTCGGTTTCTGCTAGAAACCTTGGAGTTACCATAGATGATCGGTTGTCATTTTCCTCACATATCGCCAGTCTTTCTCGCTCTTGTCGGTTTCTCCTCTTTAACATCAGGAGGATACGTCCATTTCTTTCCACCCAGGCTACCCAGATACTCGTCCAGTCCCTCGTCATCTCACGCCTTGACTACTGCAACTCGCTTCTAGCGGGTTTACCACTGAGCGCCATCCGTCGCCTCCAACTGATTCAGAATGCAGCTGCTCGTCTTGTTTTCAACCTTCCCAAGTTCTCCCACACCACTCCTTTGCTGCGCTCCCTCCACTGGCTTCCTGTAACTGCACGCATCAGATTCAAAACACTGATGCTCGCATACAAAGCCAAAAATTCTCTGGCACCATCCTACCTAAAGGACCTCATCACACCCCGCTCTGCACCACGATCTCTCCGATCCTCCAGCACTGCTCGACTGGTCCCACCTCCCCTCAAGGCACAAGGAAGACACGCATCTCGGCTCTTCTCTGTCCTGGCACCTAATTGGTGGAATGAACTCCCCCTAGATGTCCGAACAGCTAAATCCTTGAATGTCTTCAAGGGACGACTCAAAACTTTTCTTTTTCAGAAATACCTGACGTAGAACTTCTATATTTTTACTCGACTCTCTTTTTCTGGTGTGTGTTTTAAAAAATAAAATAAAATAAAAATTCTGCACTACTCAATGGCGTTCTCAGAGATAGTATTCGTAGCTGGGGTCCTTATTGAGCTAGCATCGGAAATTCATTGCAGAATCTCAAAGCACTTATGTAAGTCGCTCTGGCTAAGGGCGTCTGCCAAATCCTGTAAATGTAAATGTAAATATACTGCATGGACAATGAACCTTGGTCGAGAACAGCTGTACATCTATGTTCATGTGTTCTCCTGGAGTGAAACTTTCAGCACAGTTCTTGGTGAAGGCTGGCAGAAAACGTGGTCATGAGTCTGATGGAGTCATTTCTGGATGACGGGAGAAATGTCACAATGGACAATTTCTTCACCTCACTTTCACTGTCACACAGACTGCTTCACTTTACTGGGCATGGTGAATAACGTTTGCCGTGAACTTCCTCCATTGGCAAAGGACACTGCACAGGGAGAGGAATTCTCCACGTCAGTGTTTAGAATGGCGCGCATGTATTCAGTACGAGCAGCAACAAGCAAGTGGCCAGTAGCTGTGTTTTACAACATGCTGGACTTGGTGGCCGTGAATGCCTACGTTCTGTACAAAGCATCTACAGGGTGGAAAGGAAAAAGAAGATTGTTTCCGATTCTTCTAGCCAAGGAACTCCATTGCCAAATACAGGGATGATGGTCACTGGGTTTTCAAACGCTGCAAACACAGACTTTGAAAGATAGACAGACTGTGTGGGACAGTAACCACTGAGACAAAAGGCAGAAAGATGACGAAGAGATGAACCTGGAACTGAGGCACGGATACATCAATTTTTACATGAACAGCCAAACATGCAAAGCTGGAGAGATCACACAAAAACAAAATTCACTTTTGGTGTTATAATTCAGTGATGGCCAATGAAAATGAAATGACATTTTATTCTGTATGTGTATGAGCATGTCAAAAACCATGGACCATGACTTCACTCAGCTTATGACATTTATATACAAACATGCATTGGAGACTGAAGTATTAGCATTAGCATAGTTTTCATTTTATTCATTTCATTCTATTAGCAACTTTTCATTCTATTTTCACTCAATTTGTTTTATAAATAACACAGACTTGTGTTTCCATATATTTTGTGAATGTGCGTCTTTCATATTTGCAGGTCAGTCAGCGTGTGGGATATTTGGTATAGATATGGCAGACTTTTGTGAAGGTTTCCATGTCACACACAGAGGTTTAGCCTGCCTTGGATTTGAGCTGCTCTGAGTAAAAAATGCAAATGCGCCAGGCCTCACAGGTAATGGGTGTTTTTGCACAACAAAAGCAGGAGGAGGATGGGGCTGAAGACCTGCGAAAATCACAGCAGGGGTGACAAACACCTTGGGACTCTCAGCAGAGAATAAAAACTCGGTAAATCTAGTGTTAAAAGGATACATGGCCCCTTCCTTTGTCTTGATTACTCTTCGTTGACTTGCACCCCGGAAGAATAGTTTTCCATCTTTATAAAATTAATTAAAATGTTATTATACTAATAGCATTGTGATCATCATAGTAATTAATTTTAAATGTTAAATACTTACCATGAATGCTGAATTTATAAGAGTATTTTCTAAGGCTTTGCCTCTGTCCTTTATTCAGCTCTGGTGGGTAAGACTCTTTAGAAACGAAATCGAAAATCTTCTCCCACTTTTTCTCCATGGTTGTGGATATGCAATACAAAAAAAAAAAAAAAAACAATATTACTGATGGAAAGTAATATTAATGTTAGATATTACTTGACAGATCAACTAAATGGATGCTATAGAGGGCTTGTAATGGACCTTACTCCACTTACAAGAAATAACTACAGAAAACTGCAGAATAACTACGCTTTCATAAAGTACAGCTGACTTTTTCAAAGCGAACTACACTCCAACTTAATTTATACAACAGATGCACTGCAACAATAACACTAACAATATGCAATTACCATTACGGAGCCGCCTGGTCCAGGTGAGAAATAAATTCGTAATCCGTGCTCACCGTTTATAAATCCGTTCCCACGGTTTAGCAATCCGTGCCCTACTTGTTGTGCTAACTGATTTTCCTCTGTACTAGTTTTACAGTACTGGGATTAGTGCTACAATTTAAAAGAAGCGTAAAGCCCTGGAATGTTCACACCTTGACTTTGACGGAGATTACATACACATGTGTATGTACAGTCGTGCAGTAAGTGGAAGTCTCCAGAGGCACAGCTGGTCTAACAAGAAAACCTTGGAAGCTAACTGTAACTGTGCGCACGGATTGCTAAATCGTGGGAAGGTATTTGTAAACCGTGTGAACAGATTATGAATTCATTTCCAAACTGGGTCCAGGTGAGCTCTGTAACTGCTCACCTTCGATCAACAGTAGGATAAATGTATGCAATCATGCGGAACACAGCCTATTTCTGTTGTACGCATGCGCATTAACCCAGGCTGTGCCATTCTGGTAGGTATGTCGTTATGCCAGAAGACCGGGCCACCGAGTCAAAGTCCATTTCTGGTTAGACCGCTTCCGCGTTTGATACGCAGCATTTACTGTTTGTAAATGAAAGTCAAAGTATTTTAATGCTGGACTCTCCATTTTGTCAAGAAACACGGATAAGATTCTGTATTGCAAGGTAAGATTTTAGTCAATAACATGTGTGTGTGTGTGTGTGTGTGTGTGTATAGCGGCCTCACCCATTGCATGAAGTAGCTACTACATATTACATAAGATTTTAGTGAAGAGATACAACTTATAATAAATTATGCTATATTTGGGAGTGTATTGTATATATTACAGCGGATGCTATATACTGGTTCTCAAACCAGTCCTCAGACCCCAGACATACATATGTGTGTGTGTGTGTGTGTGTGTGTGCGTGCATGTATGTATGTATGTATGTATGTATACATATAAAAACACAACTATATATAGCAACCTCACCCGTTGCATGAAGTAGCTACTAGATATTATGCCTGTATGTTACTATTTACGCTTCGTGTTCATAGAGGCCCCAGCGTCAGTCATCTGCTCTAGATCGGCACAGAAATGGGGGGAGCCGCTTCTGAAATGACCCCCCCTGCGGAGTGTAAAACAAAGAGACCTGAGAGGTAAGACAGAACCTGTGTGTTTGTACTGCTTTACACACGGTCATAAAAAATAAACGTTCCAGCATTCTCGAAAGAGAGAGTAATCTGTCTTAACATAATTCACTTCCTCGAGACTTAACTGATTCAATTCCGTGGGATAGATGATTTATGTTCATCATTTATTATATTTATGAAATTTAATTTCCTTAAAGAATTTACATGTAATTGTACTCCCTGGACGCCGTCCTCTGCTGCCACCTAGCGCTGATTCTTCAATTCTTTACATCTTTATGGTGCAAAGTGATTTTCTGAATATGTGCTAAAATAAGTTTATATTTTTTTCACATCCCCCCCCCATTCAGAACATCTTATCGGTATTCAGTAGCAGTCCAGTAGCCGGTCGGCAAAAGTTTTTATTGGTAACTTGGTGAAATTTATTGTGGGGATCCCATTTAAGGCTACATTTTATATAATATGAAGCAACAACAGACAAGCCTAGTAACGGAGGCTGTAACAATGATACTAAACCTTTCATATTGGGATCTTCATTTTAGGTGAGAATTTATTTCACATTAAAGCTAAATGTAAACAAGCATGTTTGCATCAAGAACTTCACAGCATAACAAAGTACATGAAGACAGAGGAGGAGGTTAAACAGCTGAAGGTTTAATGTGACCCTGTCCACATATGGATTATATTTATGTAATAAGGATTTTTTCCTCTCACTGTCCACAGTGTCCTGATGGAGAGAGCAGGCTCACCTGCACCCAGCTGTGTTTCCATGAAGAGTGACAGGTCAATGAACCGACCAATCTTATTCAGAGAGGGACGTTTTCCTACAGATCTAAGGTAAATATACATTTAAACATTGTTTAAAACACTCAGACTTTCAGTCAAAAGACGTACAGGCACACACAAGCTTATAGAAAAAAAACTTCAACTTTCAATTTTTTTTACTTTTGCAAATCCCATTGTCTTTGAAAATTTAAACAGAAGTTTTGTCTGTCTTCTGTATAAATCACGTCAGGTTAAAGTCTGAGGATCACTGTAAAGACTGACTTCTTGTGAGCCGGAATTAGAAGGTAGATTGAAAAGTGCATTTTAAATGTCAATCCTCAGCATACAGCTGGAAAAGAGATACTGCTCTATATTGATTAAGCATGACTGGACAATAGATTGTCTTCTCTTGGGACGGATGTTTCTGCTTTGATAATAAATAGATTCTCATGATCTCTTTAGCTCTGTTCAGACTGAAGGTTCAGTTTGAACATGTTTAATGGAACAGAGCCTGTTACTAATTAGCTAGTTATCATGCGATCAGGGGGATGGTGCAGGTGAGGAAAGGATGACGATCCACAGTGCGGCTCCAACATGACAGGGGTTTATTTATAACAACGCAGACAAGAAAATAAGGGAACCACGAGGGGTCAAAAGGCTGTAACAACAAAACAGAAGGGAACAGTAGTAAAGAGCAGGGCAACCCAGGGAGCAGAACTAAGGGGAAAATAACTACACAGGAATCCAATACACACAGAAACAAAGCACAGGATCAACAGCATGTGACGAATTCAGGGAAGTGAGCTCAGGCAGGAACTAAAATACACAGATCATGGGGACTAACAAACGGCAGGTGTGAGGACTCAAAACAACCAACCAATGAGAGCAGACACTGGAAACAGGACACAGGTGGAATTAACTAACAATTAACAAACAGAACTAAAGAGCTATGAACCTGGGACCAGGGACAACACTTGTGAGAGAGAAACTGAGTAGAGGGATATTTTGTAATCAGCATTTCATATGAACTTTTTACAGCCTGTAACTTATGGGTTTGGCCACCTGCAAGCAGCCCCAACTCACTGTAGCCTTTTGTGATTTTCCTGCTCTGTCTGATAAACAGATCAACTCACATTTCTGTTCTCTAGCCTGCATTTCTGCTCAATCTAATGAACACAAAGTTCAAGCACATGTTGCTACACTAAGGTTTACGCTTAATTCTCTTAACCCTGGAAACAAGGGACAGAATAAATCCCTTTGGGGTTAAGCGAGCTGCTTTGGGAAGCAGGAGGGAAACAGGAGTGCTGCTGGGGGGGGGGGGGGGGGGGATCATGCAAAATTTGTATATTGTTATATTATTATACATTTTATTGTAATCAAAATTATTATATAAATGGTTCAGTGTGAACATTTGATCTACGTGTTTTTTTAGCAGAGGAAAATTATAAAAATTCAAGATCAGCTGGGGGTCCTTAAATTGCAGGAGCCAGTTTTGTCCCCTCCCAGATTCCACTCCTGGATAGTTATGGTAATTAAGTTGAAATCTGTTTGAAATCATGCTAACGGTTTACAAGAAGTAGCTAGTGAATGTCATTGAGTGACTGGGAGCTACATGCCAAACCGTCTCTCCTGGCTGCTACCTGCTGTGTCTTTGTGCTGCCACTAGGTGTCACTGCTTCTCTTATACTGTCATAAACAAGCTGATGTCATGAAGCCAAACTAATGAAATAAGCTCAGAATGTGGATGGCAGTTACATCTGTTTAAAAAAAAATGTAACAGTTGGACATTTGTGTTTTATTCACAGAGACCGAGTGAATAGAATGAATAAAAGAGACTTATCATCCATCTTCAAGGTGTGCATTTATTAGTGAATTATATTTTATCTAAATTGACATATATCTTCTACAGATGTACAATAAGTAGTTCATCCTATCAAAGAGATGATATTTACAACTAATGCTGTGTTCCATTTACCTCAGATGTCAGAAGTCGTAGCTGAGAATGACATCACACCCAAGTTACCCTCATTCCAGTTCAGCAAGTCGGAAAGCCATTTAGCAAAACCAGGGACTTTTTTCAAAGAGCAGGATTTCTTGCTTAGCTAGATAACTTCTTGTATTTAATGTGCCCCAATTTAAATGGTCTTCATCTACATTCAGTTATATTTAGCCCAGACTACCTTAAATCTGACAAGTTATCCGGCTAAGAAAGAAATCCTGCTTTCTGAAACAGGCCCCAGATCTAGCCAGGTTAATTGTTAGTCATTGTTAGCAATACCAGTTGATAACAACACATTACAGTACATGATGTTTTGCACATAAAAAAACCATAGCAACAGAAAGTGATGTGTACAACCATAATACATAACTGCTAATAAACACTATAAAACTACAGCTTTAACTTCTGTTGATAAAGGGCACAGCCATTTTGATTTCGGAGGTCGAGGTTGTGTAGATTCCCCCGACCTCACGAGTTGGAATTCTGACTTCAGGGGGGTGTTCCAGGTGAAATTTCACACTAGAAACTCAAAATTGCCAAATTACAAGTTGAAATGGAATGCAGCATAATTCACAAATTAAGTTATAAAAAGATACAGTGACAAGAGTGATAATAATTATACTGTAACTTTTCATTTCAGTTACTGGAGAAAAAAGCTCAAATGTTTCTGAAGGATGAGCTGATGAAATTCAAAAGGTACCTGGATCAGAATGACCCAGAATGCTCTGAGCCTCAGCTGGAGGAGGACAATGACCTGGACAGTGATGGTCAGATGCAGAAGACCTGTGGTAGAGAGGGAGCTCTGAAGATCACACTGTACATCCTGAGGACCATGGAGCAAAATGATCTTGCTGACATGCTGGAGAAGAGTAAGAGCTGTACCTCATTCAGTGTGTTTGCTTTGCCAAAGAGAAAGTTTATGAAAAAATGTGTTTACATTTCAGTTTATCATTTATTCAAGTTCATTTAATTTGACTTAAATGAGTAAAAAAATGTTTTTTGAAAAGCTCTCATTTCATTTCAGGGCATCTTCTGTCGCAGTGTCAGCACACAATGAAATGTAATCTGAAGAAGAAATTTGAGTGTGTATTTGAAGGGAAAGCTAAGGAAGGACAGCCAACACTTCTCAAAGAGATTTACACAGAACTCTACATAACTGAAGGGGGAGCTGGAGGAGTCAGTGATGAACATGAAGTGAGACAGATTGAAACAGCATCCAAGAAAAGGGGAACAGAAGATACTACAGTCAAGTGCAATGATATATTTAAACCCTTATATGGGCGTGTGACACCTATCAGAACTGTACTCACAAAAGGGGTCGCAGGTATCGGGAAAACAGTCTCTGTGCAGAAAGTTATTCTTGACTGGGCAGAAGGAAAAGCAAACCAGGATGTTCCCTTCATATTTGCTCTTCCTTTCCGGGACCTGAACTTGATTAAGCATGAATACAGTCTGATTGATCTGCTTCACCACTTTGTCCCAGACCTGAAATCACTTGAATCCACTGAGCTGTGTAGGTACAAAGTTTTGTTGATCTTTGATGGTCTGGATGAGTGTCGCCTTCCTCTAGATTTTCAAAAGAATGAGAGTTGGTTTGATGTAACAAAGAAAGCATCACTGGATATGCTGTTGACTAACCTCATTAAGGGGAATCTGCTTCCATCTGCTCTCCTCTGGATAACCTCCCGGCCAGCAGCAGCCAATCAGATACCTCCTGAGTGTGTCCACCAGGTGACAGAGATACGAGGGTTCAGTGATGCCCAGAAGGAGGAGTATTTCAGGAAGAGATTTAGTGATCAGAGCCTGGCTAACAGGATTATCAAACATGTGAAATCATCAAGGAGCCTCTTCATCATGTGCCACATACCTGTGTTCTGCTGGATTTCAGCCACTGTCCTTGAAAGGCTTTTTAGTGAGACTGAGAAAGGAGAAATTCCAAAGACTCTGACTGAAATGTACACACACTTCCTGATCTTCCAGCTGAGCTTAAAAAATGACAAGTATATGAAAAACTATGAAACCAAGCTTAACGAATACAGCAAGGAATTCCTTTTGAAACTTGGTAAACTGGCTTTTGACAACCTTGAGAAAGGCAATCTCATATTTTATAAGCAAGATCTGACAGAGAATGGTGTTGATGTCACAGAGGCTTCAGTTTACTCTGGAGTGTGTACAGAAGTCTTTAAAGAGGAGTATGGGTTGTACCAGGAGAAGGTGTACTGCTTTGTGCATCTGAGCATCCAGGAGTATCTCGCTGCTTTATATGTGTTTCTGTCAACCTCATCAGCTGACCTGCAGAAGACTGCAGTGGATCAGGCATTAAAGAGCAAGAATGGGCACTTGGACCTCTACCTCCGCTTCCTCCTTGGCCTCTCAACAGACTCCAGTAAGATTCTGTTACAAAAACTACTGGAAGAGACAAGACCCAGCTCACATAACATTAAGGAAACAGCCCAGTACATCAAGGAGAAAATTCAGGAGAATTTATCTGCAGAAAGGACCATCAACCTGTTCCACTGTCTGAATGAACTAGGTGACAATTCTCTAATAGAGGAAGTACAAAGATCCCTGAGTTCAGGAAGCCTTTCAGCAGCAGACCTCTCACCTGCACAGTGGTCAGCTCTGGCCTTTGTGTTACTGATGTCAGATAAGGAGCTGGATGTGTTTGATCTGAAGAAATACATCAGATCAGATGAAGGTCTTCAGAGGCTGCTGCCTGTGATCAAGAAATCTAGGACAGCTCTGTAAGTGATCTTACATACGTCTGTTGCTAAAGAAGTACAGATGTTATTCATGATACTGCTTTTGTATCTTATCAGAATAATTAGAGTGTATTTATACAGACACCCAGAAATTCCTTTTCATTCTGGGTACTACAGGATATGTATATTTTTTAACATTCTTGGTACAGTGTGTGGTTCAGTGGGTTTGGACTCTGTGCCTGTGGTCAGAAGGTCACCGGTTTAAATACCTGGCCGGCAGAGTGATGCTGGTTTTGGGCCCTTAAGCAAGGCCCTTACCCCCCAGCTTCAGGGGGCTGGCTGCTGGCCAACCCTGCACTCTGAGCTCTATGTGTGTGTCAGAGAGAGCAAGATCAGAGAGGCGACAGCACTATTTTACCAGGGGGATGAATAAAGTATCGCTATTTCATCCCTATCTGACAGGATTGATAATTGTCTGATTAGTGTTTTGGAAATTTAACAGGTTCTCAGTTACAGCAAAACAAAAAAGAAGGATTTCAGTCATCAAAGTGTCAGCAATTCAAAAGTCATATAAAAATATAATTAAAATAACTTAAGCTCTTCTTGACATTGAAATCTCACCTAAATATGTAGACTTACACATATCAGAGGCATAACTGAACCCAAAACCCTGGAACCCCTGGGTCGGCTGTAGTGCTGATCACTGAGCCCCAGCGCTGCTCAGAGCTTTATAAAAATACTTATGCATATATTACAGAGTCTCAGGGTAACTCACCCTGTAAGGTCATTAAACAGCAGGTGCATCTCAGCTGGGGAGTGTCAAGTAAAAACTATTTGTGTTTCTGACTATTACAAGGAAACAACAAAATAACTGATATTTCAGCTATATGCTACATGTGTTATTGTACTAAAAATGTTTATTTCGGTATTTTATTTGATATACCTGTATGTATGTATTTATATCTTAACACGTTTCCTTTTCCAGGCTGGACAGCTGTAGACTCACAGAGACATGCTGTGAAGTTTTGACTTCAGCTCTCAGATCAAACTCCTCTCAGCTGAGAGAGCTGGACCTGAGTGACAATGACCTGCAGGATTCAGGGATGAAGCTGCTCTCTGCTGGACTGAGGGATTCACACTGTACACTGGAAATACTGAGGTCAATATCACTGCGTATTCCACACTGTAATGTGTAATTGCTGAAAGCTTTATTGAAGTTGTCACATTTACATAAAAGTAATACTCATAGTGGTGAGGTGTTTTTATTTATTGGAGAGATATTGTCTGTCTCTCTGCAGGCTGTCAGGCTGTAGAGTCACAGAAGAAGGCTGTTCTTCCCTGACTTCAGCTCTCAGATCAAACCCCTCACACCTGAGAGAGCTGGACCTGAGTGACAATGACCTGCAGGATTCAGGGGTGAAGCTGCTCTCTGCTGGATTGGGGGATTCACACTGTACACTGGAGATACTGAGGTCAATATTACTGTGTATTCCACACTGTATTGTGTAATTGCTGAAAGCTTTATTGAGGTCGTCATATTTACTTAAAAGTAATACTCATAGTGGTGAGGTGTTTTATTTATTGGAGAGATACTGTCTGTCTCTCTGCAGGCTGTCAGGCTGTAGAGTCACAGAAGAAGGCTGTTCTTCCCTGACTTCAGCTCTCAGATCAAACCCCTCACACCTGAGAGAGCTGGACCTGAGTGACAATGACCTGCAGGATTCAGGGGTGAAGCTGCTCTCTGCTGGACTGGGGGATTCACACTGTACACTGGAGATACTGAGGTCAATATTACTGTGTATTCCACACTGTATTGTGTAATTGCTGAAAGCTTTATTGAGGTCGTCATATTTACTTAAAAGTAATACTCATAGTGGTGAGGTGTTTTATTTATTGGAGAGATACTGTCTTTCTCTCTGCAGGCTGTCAGGCTGTAGAGTCACAGAAGAAGGCTGTTCTTCCCTGGCTTCAGCTCTGAGATCAAACCCCTCACACCTGAGAGAGCTGGACCTGAGCTACAATCACCCAGGAGACTCAGGAGTGAAGCTGCTCTCTGCTCTACTGGAGGATCCCAGCTGTAAACTGGTGAAACTGAAGTGAGTACAGAATGTGTGTCTGTCCTGCTATAAACTCGTGTATGTGGAGAAAATGCAACAATCAAATAAATGGATGCAGCAGTACTATGTCATTCTGCTTCTGCTATAGTGTGGACCACAGTGGAGAGTGCAGGACCAGACCAGGGATCCATAAATGTAAGTTTGTTTGCATGTTTTTATTCTTAACACTGTCAGTACTACTTTATTAAAGTATTCACACAAAATTATTGTGATGTGTGTCTGCCTATTTTGTTTTTCAATTTTTGGGTTTAACGATGACGACTTTCTTAAATAACAATGGGAGTCTGGGAACTTCTGTAGTAGTACTGTTTTGAGATTTGTTAGTATTGTCCTAAGACAGCACCCGTAATCTCCCCAGACTGGCTGTGACACTGAACGTCTCCTCAGTCTGCACTAGTGATGGGAATTTCGGCTCTTTTTAGTGAGTCGGATCATTTGGCTCAGCTCACCAAGAAGAGTCGGCTCTTCCGGCTCCCAAATGACTCATTTTATTACTTCTGCTTCAGCCAGATTCAGTGCTGTTTTGACCCATGGTTGATATGTGTACTAAACATTATAATTTCCTCAATACCATAATTTTACATTATGGTTGGTATAAAAAGATATTGAACATTATATAAGTGGAAAATCTGTTTTTGTCCTTGATCTATTAATTACAGTCAAATAACATAAATACCAAATCACAATTAAAAAGTAATAAATAAATTACAACGTGCAAAACACCAGCATCCAACAGTTTTAGGTTCTATCCCCTATAACAACTATCTACCACCTTTCTAACAGTGTAACATTTTAACATTTTCTTTGGCGCAGAAAGGCTAAGTGCCTCAGCTTAGACGGGCTGATCCGCCTTCTGGCAGTAGCAGGCACGCTAGCCTGTCTTTTTCCTTCCATCTGAAGTGTTGGATGCGCAGTTCTGTGAAGTGTCTGTGAAGGTTGTTTGTGGATCCTGCTCGAAATGACAGCTTCATCTTGCAAACTGTGCATCTGCCTTTGAGTTATCATAGCTATTAAAATGCATCCAAATGCCGCTTCGCGTGTCCGACTATCACTCATCTTGCGTATTATTCGCGCACCACACTCCCTCTTTCTCTCCTCCTCTCCCTCCCTCGTGCTCTGTACCTGTACACCGTCAGCACGTGCATCGCCGCCGCCACCCCCCCCCCCCCCGGTCTGACTCATCACGTGATCGGTCGCGCGGCTCACGTCATTAACACAAACTTCAGTCACGGTCAGAGCCGCATGGAGCGCTGACCCGCAGAGACGTTTTGCTCTATAAAAATGTCTCTCGGTCCGGATCCGGATCTTTTGAGCGGCTCGTTCGCGACCGACACATCACTAGTCGGCGCTGCACGCTGCTGGAGGGGGGTATGTGTCCGAAGGAGTTTGAAGGAAGTTCTTATTTTGAAGTTAAGACAAATTAACTTCTAGTGGCACATTTTGTGGTACAATTTCATGTTTAACATGTTTTATTGATGCTGTTTATAATTTTATGTACCTGTAATTAAGGCTATTAATTTAGCACGCGCAGCATTTTGGCGCATCTTCCCGCCACGTCGCGCGGCGTCCGACATTTCCTGAGGTATTTTACATACTTGAATTCCTGCTTCGTTTTTATATTTTATGCATCGTACAGAATAATAGCTTTCAGGCTAAAGTGCAGTTGGGTCCCCAGCGAGTCTCTCAGCGCGGCGTGTCTCACAGCGCAGGGGGCAGCCGGAGCGCCGCAGACTCGGGCGGCTACATGAGTATATTGGGAATAAAATGTGTGTATTGGAGCGAGTTCTGTGTTAGTGAGTGTGTGAGGTGTGACAGTGATAATGATGGAGATGCTGGGCTTCGTCGTGGGATTAATCGCTCTTCCTCTTGCCTACAGACTCCTGCCAGCTGACGCTGGATCCCAACACAGCAAACAGATACCTGTCTCTGTCAGAGGGGAACAGGAAGGTAACAGGGGGGGCAGAGCAGCCATATCCTGATCATCCAGAGAGATTTGACATCTGGCCCCAAGTTCTGTGCAGAGAGAGTCTGACTGGTCGCTGTTACTGGGAGGCTGAGTGGAGTGGAAATGGAGTCTGGATGGGAGTGACTTATAAAGGAATCAGGAGGAAAGGAGACAGTGCTGACTGTGGGCTTGGAGCCAATGACAAATCATGGATGCTGCGCTGCTCTCCTGACAGTTACTCTGTCTGTCACAATAATAAACAGACTGTCATACCCATAAAGCCCTCAGGCTCCCGCAGAGTAGGAGTGTATCTGGACTGGGTGGCTGGTACTCTGTCCTTCTACAGAGTCTCCTCTGATGGACTGACCCTCCTGTACAGCTTCACCTCCTCATTCACTGAGCCCCTCTATCCAGGGTTTTATGTTTATCCAAACTCCCCCGTGTCGCTGTGCATGCTGGGATAGCTCACTGTGTGCTGGAGGAATCATTTTTACCTTATCAGAGTGTCACATGTCGCTGCTTCTCCACGGCAAAAAGGTAAAATCTCTGCTTTATAACCAGTATAACCATTTTTATTCTGTCTGAAGTGTGACGTATGTTAGACAGAAATAAATGAATGTTTGTTCAGTTTGCCAAACTCATGCAAAATGACTGTTTTTCTCAGAATTTTGTTCTATGTTGTCTGTTAATGCACCAATAATGGCAGAACAAATTCATAGTACTTGCAGTTGTACCAAAAGAGTGAATTCTGATTCTGAATAAAATAAAATGTAATGAAATGTAAGTGGGGAGGCCTTTTCTCTCCCCTGTATATGTACATTTTATATATTTCTGTCTGTATATTGTATTTTCTGCCTGTACATTCATAATAAAAGCTTCCTATTCTCGCATATTAATGTCCTGGTTCAGCGCTGCTCAAAGCATAAGTGAGGTAACTGAGTAACGTAAAACATAATATAATTAAACAAATACACTTTACTGTAATTTCACTAACACGATTAAATTAAATCAGCATATATAATAACCATGTAAAAGGAGACGGGAGACATAACAGCGAAAGCAAAAAATATCCGTAGAGTTAAAAACAAAAGTTATAAATCAGTAATACACGTTAGAATAAATGATCAAAATACAACAAACGAATAAAAATTTCCTAACTAAACCTGTGAACTGCTACACCTGACAATCGACAAGCTAATTAGCAAACGGCGTCTGACCCCCTTTAAAACACGGGAAAAGAGTCATTAAAAGCCGAACTTAGTCCTTACAACTAAGTAAATAACTGCACAAGTAATTAACACTATAACGCCACATGTATCATATTTGATACCAATATTTCTAAGACCTCTACGTCAGTAATAGGATTACCATCCATCCATCCATTTTCCAAACCGCTTATCCTACTGGGTCGCGGGGGGTCCGGAGCCTATCCCGGAAGCAATGGGCACGAGGCAGGGAACAATCCAGGACTGGGGGCCAGCCCATCTAATAGGATTACCCTTTTCCTCAAAAACCAGTTGTATATAATCCTATTCCTTTATTCTGCCCTCTGGTGGATGACCTATGTACTGCAGGTGGAAAACGTCTTTTTTCAAGAATCGAAGACGGCTGCATGCAGGTTGTAGCCGGCAGGATTTTCACAGGATAAAAGTCCTATTTTTGGAGCAGTTACAGTAAGCGCAATGTGGAGAAAATGAATTATATTTCAAAATGAGCATTTATTAATGTGATCTAACTCACAATAACTTAATATATCATGAAATATTTTACAGAAAAACGTGGTGAAACTGTGTATTAAATATGATACTACGGGTATGTGGATATATTATATTTTGTTAGTGCATAAGGTGTTGTTTTAGTCAATTTCTTGATTAAATTTGTACTGTTTGCCATAATACAAACAACAATTAATATATTACTCAATTTAAGCTTGATTATTTCTTCTAGTATTCATTTTCAGAATTTGACATTTATGCTATTTGATAATAGTCAATATATAGTTTGTAAATGTAACGATGTATATTGTGTGTATGATTCTGATTTGTACATTTAGATGGCAAAAAGTACAGTGTAGAAGATGTCTTGAATATACTAATTGATGGAAATTCAAGTGACCTGGAGCAGTTAGGGGAGGAAGATGATGACAGTAGTGAAGAAAGGAGTCCTAAGGGAGTGACTAATGAAGAGGGATCAGATAGTAGTGATGAAGATATGAGAGATGAAAGTGTAGCAGAATCAGACACCAGCACAGTCAAAACAAAGCAGGACAGATCAGTCAGCAAAGGGCAAAGTGACACAGAAAGAGTTCAGGTGGACACTTTGGTGGAACACAGGTGGAACATTTGAACCTCCAGATGTTGAGTTTGATGGATATATTGAGGACGTCTCTGTAGAAAGGTCAGAACGGACTCCATACTTGTATTTCAGTCAGTTTTTTACTGATTAAATGATTCAGGAGACTCTGCTGTGCCTCTTGATGTGAGAAAGGATGGCGTTGACCATTTGCCAACATGGGAAACAAGGCAGAGATGCAGGCACTGACCTGGAAGTCACTTCTCACGTGTCTACTGTGCAAAATGCAAAGTCAACCTTTGTCTAAACAAAGACAGAAATTGCTTTGGCCCTGTAAAACATGTGTAAGTGTGCCAATTGTTTTCTAAAGGCACAGAAAATGTATCTTGTTGGTTGACAAAATGTGTGAAATATGATACAAAAATGGCATTGTTAAAAACATCCAATAAACTGTTTAGCCTTTAATTAGAATTTTCTGGCTATTACTTAATAATTCAAGTTCTACATGGTTAAAAATACAATGTAAGAGATTTTTACTTCTCATAACATTCATACCGTTTAACTTCAGACGGCTGAACCTCACGTCCGCCCCCTACTGCCGCCCTGAGGTAACTGCGGGTTTCCCGTCGGTCGCAGCACGTGAGGCGCTGCGGTCTCTCAGTTAACGTCCCCATCACAACACGTCAGATATGGTTAACAGATACAGTCATTATTTAACGTACAATAAAACATTAACCTGATAGTAAAATTGTCTAAAATAAAAGTTAAAAAACATGCATATTTAGCAACAACGAGAATGGACAGTTAAGTTGATTTGTTATTCTGACTGCAGCCTTTCTATGTTTCCTTAAGACTAATGTGGGTAGCATTCTGATTTCACTACATGCCTGATCATCTATGCTGCACTACATGTGATTCCAAAAGACCAAATGATTTACTTTATAATTTGGTTTAAATTTCTTCTTTTTAAGCCATGCAATTTAGGAATAAGAATATCAGATGCAATGAGTCCCACAAAACACTCACAGTGGCTTTGCAGTAATACAGATATACCCCTGAACACAGAGGAAAGGTGGATTCTTACTCTGACGTCCTTCTCCTTCCTCTGGTGATCAGCTATTGGCCTCTTGCAAAATGATATCAGTTACATCACTGATACGCTGAGCATCTAAATAATAATTTATTTTGTTTCCAAACTTTTCACCCTGCAAAGATATTTCTTGTCATTCTCAAACAAATGCATATGTACATATGTAAATAAATAATAAGTAAACATTTAAATGGCACCCAAAAATTTATTTCAAAGTATTTGATAATATTTGCTTAATTCATTTTTATATTAATATTGAATTGGGAATATGTTTATTCTGGTCTTTAAGTTTAGGGAGGGGCTGTGTCTACTCTGAGAGTGGGGGGGGGGGCAGATTTCACTTTGCGGGGGTAAATGTCAGAAGGGGTGAGTGTGGTCAGGCAATATTTAATCCACTTTATTTCACTTTCCGTGACTGTTTGTGGAATGTTTTCATATTTCAAGGTCGATTTAATTTGCATAGTTGATTCATTCATTAACTTTGCTTGGAATAATAAAACACAGTAGTGTAGTATAAGTCTCATATTCAAAATGGCCACCGTCTTGTTCAGATAAGAGTCCCATACACATGGAGCACTTTGAGCAGAGGGAGGACGCCGCCATTTAGGAGATATCAAAGAACAAACTGCCCTGGCTCAGAAAAAGGAGGGAAAACAGGGGAAGCTGATGATTCTCCCTCAGCATCGCAAGGTGGAGAAACGAGGATGCAGGAGAGGATTCCCATCCTGGGCAGCATATTGCAGGGCGGGGCGACGACCCCCAGCTCCTCAGGCAGCAGCAAGCTGGGGGGCCCCGTGTGTGAAAATGCCCCTTGTTCTACACCCTCTGTAATGTTTGTATTCTTCCGTTTTCATGCCTGTCGCATGATAGAAATATCATCCACACTCCCACTGACTCACTGTAAATTCTCTAGGGTAGGAAAATTAGCTCAAGTAAATTTTAATGTCTCCACCAATATGTAGGGAAATTAATTACATTTTAATAAAATATTATTTAATGATGATTATCAACTAATTGTTACACTGAATGGTTGGTTCCTTCAAACTCAATTGCAGAATCCCTGTGAGTCTGTTAATGTAAGACTTAAATGGGATTCAATAATTATCAGTATAGCTTACTAACCTGGGTTAGAATGTTCGTCCACCGAGCTACATCACCAGGTAATGTAAACGACTGGTAGGGAAGCTGCTCTCACGGCCATTGAGAGAGAGTGTCGTGATATTTCAGCCGATTTGAGGTTTCGGAGCTTAGGAGCCAGATTGCACAGTCAGTGACTATAGTGAGGACTCAATGAACGGAGGCTGAAGTTGTATAAAAGGCATGTATTTATTTCTACCTAATACTGTACTAACGTAAGACAGACATTGACTTAACAAATAACAAACACAAATTAATGGAATGATCTGCTTTCCAGGATTGATAATATATACCTTGATTCAGTCTTTTAACACAGAATAGTACAAGACAAATAAGTGCTAACGGACCATATAGATCAAATAAGAGCCAACAGAGGAATGTAAAAGCGGGGGGGGTGTTAAATAAAGAAAGAAAAAACCTCTGATAGTTAGGAGGCCCACTGAGATACCTGTTGACATTATTTACATTATTTATTTTTCACGATTCCTCTGATTTAACCATGAGAGCTTGTATGCAGGGGTAGCTGTACATATATATTTATCCATATTTATATAATGGTTCAAGTGAGAAGGGTAAGATAGGTGATACTCTGTGAAACACAGTTATAAGGGCGGCACACAAAACACTAAGACTGTCTAAGGACACAGACAGACATAACCTATATGGATACTGAGACTAGCAATAATAAGTAAACCCACATACAGGGTATATACAGGCCAAACTTAAAAGAGAACTTTCTTCAGGGTGTTGGGTGAGTCTGTGGTTTGTAGGACAGGATGGAAAGGGGAGGGGGGTTGTGTGCCAAGTTGAGGGACCCCTACCCTTGAGGTCCATTCTACCGCCCGTAGGTCCCTAATTCTTTGGGCCATAAAAGCTGGAATGCTGACCTCCCTTGTTATCTGTGTGTGTGTGTGTGTGTGTGTGTGTCTGTGATCCTACACTGGAGAATTTCCTGCTCCATTCACACATGGGGGTCAATGGGGGTTAATCAGAAATTACCCCGAATTTATATTAAGTAGCATATAGGATAAACTCCTTTTACCATCCAGTACGACTGATTCAGACATTTGTGTTCACATGTACAGCCCCTCTGGGGAATGTGAAGAACAGTCTGGGTGACAGTGCATGTCTGAACGGGGCGAAAGTGATAGAAACACAAAGTCATAGATAAATCAGTCTAAACTAAACCAGGTTCACAAGGATGACTGATATTTCTTTAGTGAACATTCAGAAATCATTTGCTAACCCTGCACACTGGAAGCTCCCAGCCCAGACCAGCACACATCTTCGTGTCTAATGTTCACAGGGAGAGAAGCCTGGATGGCTGTTCATACTGACTTGCTCTATGACAGACTGCAGAGGGCGCTGTGCTGCCATTTATTCCAGTTCATTGAATAATACGATGGCTTGTCATCTCTCTGTCTGACACAGTTCGGCCAATCAAAGGCAGGCTTTCCTAGAGACTGACCGAGAGAATGACTCCAGCAGTGAAGGCTGAGCTGACCCTGTTATCTGGCCTGATTAACAACCTGAGAAAGACTGATGTAGGTTTGACTGTAAGAGAGATTTACCAGCATATGATAATAAGGTGAGATCAGATCCAATAAGTGAGCAGAGTTAAATCTCTCTTACTAACATTAAACCTCATGAGCCTGTGTGGAAGGTGCAGGAGCTGTTGGGCCATTTTAAACACAAGGTCAGCATGTTGGGGGAATGACATGCAGGCGTCCATAACTGTGCCCAGGTGTTTAAATGCCTCAGCCTGCTCTGCCTACTGGCCACCCAGACTAAAGGCTGATTTATACTTCTGTGTACAACCTACACCATCAGTACCTTTTCCAAAAAAACACTGAGTAGATTAATTTCCGTTTTGTTCAGTTTTTATTTTTGTGAGAGTAGGAGGAGCTTCCTGCTTCTCAGGCTGCAGTAGGTGTGGTTTGGACTGAGGAAGTCACTACTTAAAGACTTCCTGAATCTTACTGAATCTTTTGACCTGTAATAGGTCCAACTTAAGAACATGGCCGTACTTTAGACCTTGTACTATCATATGGTCTGTCTGTTTTCAATATGACGGTTCGCGAGGCCGATTTCTCTGATCATTCCCCCATCCTGATCGATAGTTATCTTCCATGTTCTGCCCCTAAGTCTTGTGCGGCTCCCAATGTTTCCCACAGATGAAGCCTTCTACTGCTACCAAATTTGTAACTGCATTTAATGATGCTGTTGGGCCGAGTTTAGAGAATATTCACTGTACTGATATGGAGGAGCTAACTTCACGTTTGTACTCCACTTGCCAGGATATTTTAGATGTCATTGCCTCTCTTAAAGTTTGTCCTTCTAAGCCAAAATCGATGCCATGGCTGAATGATATTACTCAAGCTGTCATAGAAGGACAGAGTTCCTGTCCCGTGATCCAGGTAGACTTCTGTCTTACAAGGGGGGGGGGGGGGGGGCAGATATAATAGTGTCATCATTACTGTGCCAGAGTGTGTAACTAGAGGGATCACAATACAAACACCAGGATTTGTTATTGCATCCAAGCCCACTGTCATTACTCCATCCTGTCCTGCTGATCCCTTTATATGTGACGGCTACAGTACAGTATACCAATCAAACACCTGCTCCACTCATCCTCTGTGTGCATGTGGCAGCATGTGCATTTTAAAAGAGTGATGTGTAAAGTGTAGAGGTGTAAAGTCACAGTAAAGTCACGGTTCACAGTTCAGGTGTGTGTGTGTGGGGGGGTGGGAGGGCAGGCCACGTGTTGAGGAGTCTGACGGCTTGTGGGAAGGAACTGTCTCACAGTCTGGTCAATCGGGCTTTGATTCTGCGGTAGCATCTGCCAGATGGGAGCAGCATGAAGAGTCCATGTGAGGGGTGGGAGGAGTCCAGCACAATGCGGGAGGCCTTTCTGATGCAGCACTTGTGGAAGATCTCCTGCAGTGAGGGGAGAGACGTTACCAGCTGCTTTAACAATCCGCTGCAGGCTCTTCCGGTCAGCAGCACTGGCACTGCCGAACCAGACGGAAATGCAGCTGGTCAGGACGCTCTCTATGGTGCCTCTGTAGAACACAGAGAAAACATGGGGCAGGAGCAACTTCACACAGTAAAGAAGCAGCAGCCTACATGGTCTTGTGCAGCATAGAAATGGCTGAGTGAGGTCACATGGCACAGAAGCAACAGGCCGAGCAGCTTCACACGGCACAGAAGGCTGAGCGGCTTCACGTGGCACAGAAGGCTGAGCGGCTTCACGTGGCACAGAAGGCTGAGCGGCTTCATGTAGCACAGAAGGCTGAGCGGCTTCACGTAGCACAGAAGGCTGAGCGGCTCCATGTAGCACAGAAGGCTTCATGTGGCACAGAAGGCTGAGCGGCTTCACGTGGCACAGAAGGCTGAGCGGCTCCATGTGGAACAGAAGGCTGAGCGACTTCACGTGGCACAGAAGGCTGAGCGGCTTCACGTAGTACAGAAGGCTGAGCAGCTTCACGTAGTACAGAAGGCTGAGCGGCTTCATGTGGCACAGAAGGCTGAGCGGCTTCACGTAGTACAGAAGGCGGAGCGGCTTCACGTAGTACAGAAGGCTGAGCGGCTTCACGTAGTACAGAAGGCTGAGCGGCTCCACGTAGCACAGAAGGCTGAGCGGCTCCACGTAGCACAGAAGGCTGAGCGCCTTCACGTAGCACAGAAGGCTGAGCGGCTTCACGTAGTACAGAAGGCTGAGCGGCTTCACGTAGTACAGAAGGCTGAGCGGCTGAGTGCAGCACTTAAGCAGCAGGCTGAATTGTCCTTCGGAGCTCAAGGTTCAGAGACATAGTGACCTTGTCCTCTGAGCCCATCATCTGCAGCCAGAGCCAATGTGACTCCACTGGTAACCAGGCTGATCTCCTCACCAGATGATGGACTCCCAGGGCTCTTCCAGTTCCTCCTGGTCTGATGATTCACGGATGAGCAGGTCTTCTACGTAGTAGCGGGTCACCGGAGCTGCAACCTCGCAGAGTGCTCAGGAATCACTTTATTTAACTTATTGTGTTTCCCAAAATACATGTCGTAAAATAGCCTCAAATAGTATGGAGTTTGCTGTAGGGCAGGACTGGTTTGTCCGTTTTCACCAGTAGAGGGTACTGTGGTAGACTGGTACATATAATGGCACATAATGGTTATGTCTACCCTAGTTTCTATTTAAAAAGTTATCGTCTTCCCACATACAGCAAGATTCGCCTGCTGAATGGACTCTGAATCGGGCCCCATTACACTGCCAAGGAAAAATGGTTCAGCCTCATTGACTAAGATGTCCTGCACAGCCACAGCTCTCACTGCTGGACTCTTACAGGCAACAGCGAAATGCCCTGTTTTGTTGCATTTCTGACATTGCTTGTTGTAAGTGGGACACAGACGTGGGGCCTGTGATCTACCACACTGTGAACCAGGTGTCTGTGGGCATGTCTGTGTTTCCACTGGCTTTTTTCATTCAGCCCGTCTTCTGTGCACTTTGCTGGAAACCTGCTCATTCATGTATCATGTTCCTGCATGGTATAAAGTGCACATTCATGTATCATGTTCCTGCATGGTATAAAGTGCACATTCATGTATCATGTTCCTGCATGGTATAAAGTGCACATTCATATATCATGTTTCTGCATGGTATAAAGTGCTCATTAATTTTTTTCATCACCTCTTCATAGTCATTAGCTTCAGTTGTGTCTGCAAATGTGAATGAACGAAAAATAGCTGCCACTTCTACCCCCATTGCATATAATAAGGAGATAACTGGCATTAACTGGGACCCTCTTCCTCGTTCAGCTTAGTGCTGATACAGGTCTTCGAGTCATTTCCAGTTGGGATTAAGTAGTTACGGTGATAGATGGATGGATGGATGGATGGATGGATGGATGAAAACATAGATACCACCCTACTTCATACTATAAGCACTAATGTGTGTTTGCAGCCGTATCTGTTACTCTGTGTGAGTGAGAGAGACAATTTAGTGAGAATTAGTAAGTCGTCCAGAGGCAGAATAGTATGTGTTCAACGTTTCAGATATTACAATAAAATGACTAATTCCTTAACTACAGTTTAAAATGTACCTTATTGATAAATCACCATTCAGTAATTCGGTAATTCGTTCGACAGCCATAGTTTAAACATATTTAGGGATTTTTTTTTTTTACTCACTTTTTGTCTCTCCTAGAGTGAACATTAGACGGGAGCCACATTCCGATAAACACCCATTCAAATGATAATTGTATAATTAATTAATTTATACAAAATACATTAGAGGGTAGAAGAATGTTTTAGGAAAAACTAATTGTTAAAATATAAATCACCAGCATTATATTTTTAGGAAATATACTAATAGGGGGTTGTATTAGTACACAGTACATTGTGTTACTCAGCCTTGCAAGATTGTCATAAATATTATATTAATACTGTCCCAACAGCTTCACAAATATCAATGTTGGATGGCCTGGAAGTGTCCACAATGCCAGAGTCCTAAAGAGCTCCGAACCTGTATGCAATGACAGCAAGAGGAGACCTTTTTCCAAATGTAGGTACATGTTGCATCTACTTAAAATGCACAAATGTGTTGTCAGTTCAGCATGTTACTCCATGTAGCAATAAATTAACATTTTCATAAGTATTCCTAAAATGTTTTAATAATTATTAATAATAGTTAGATAGCATTAAATGTATCAATAGCTTTCAAGTGTATTCAGTATAATCAGATGAATTGTACAATCATGAACTTGTGCTGCTATTTGCCTTCAATGACACCTATAATTTGAATGTCAGAAGAGTTAGCCCACACATACAGACTGATTAAAATGTGGCATTACTTGTGTTTTAGGACACTGAAGAGAAAAATGACACCAGTGTGCCAGTCATGCTGCTAGGAGACCCTGCATATTCGCAGCTGGCGCCTTAAGGGATGTAGTGATACTGGCAACCTAACAGCAGATCAGCGCTACTTCAATGAGCGGCTCAGCAGGGCCTTCGGCAGACGTAAAGGGAGCTGGAGGTGCCTGGCGAAACGGCTGGATGCTAACATCTCTGCAGTCTCCACAAGCATCAGTGCACGCTGCCCCCTTCACAACCTGTGTGAGATGCGAGGGGAGGATTTTGTGGAAGTTGCTCAAGCTGCACCTTGCAGTGACAGAAGAGACTTTTATGGGGCACTGGATGCTGCAGATCCAGTGCAAGTCAGGGAGGCCCTAACAAAACATATTTATAGGCATCTAACAAATGGAGTGGACTTGTACAACTATTTTGCAGTTTTGTTAAAAAAAAGAGAGAAAAAAACATGTTCTTGTAATCACTTGTTTATTCACGTTTAGGTATTTTTCTTGAAAATACTAAATCAAATACAATGTGCATTTATGTATAATGCATATGGGAAAAAAACGGAGTCACTGTTTGACATGCCAAACTTTGCACTAACTTAAATACAAAAATAAAAGAAGCTTTTTAATTATAACACCATACTATCTGGTAATAAAGAACAACTTGCATTCTAATATCCAAACTAACAGTTTTTCAAAACTGCAACTTTTAAACAAAACAGTTGTCTGGGGGCTGAAGCAGTATTGGTGTCACCACTTGAAGCTTGTGGGGGAACCTGGCTGAAACTTAGAGGCTGAGCCAGGTCTTCTAGGAAGGAAACAGAAGGTGTCTGGTTTACTAATGGAATGTGAGCAGGAGGAATGTGCAAAGGTGGGACAGGAGTGAAGCTCTGCTGGAAGACTGGAAATTGCCTGTGGGTGTTAAAAGGGGGGGGGGGGGGGTGGCATGGTGGTGCAGTGGTTAGCACTGTTGCCTCACACCTCTGAGACCCGCGGGTTCAAGTCTCCACCTGGGTCACATGTGTGTGGAGTTTGCATGTTCTCCCCATGTCGTCGTGGGGTTTCCTCCAGGTACTCCAGTTTCCCCCCACAGTCCAAAAAAACATGCTGAGGCTAATTGTAGTTGCTAAAATTGCCCGTAGGAATGCATGCGTGAGTGAATGGTGTGTGAGTGTGCCCTGCGGTGAGCTGGCCCCCCATCCTGGGTTGTTCCCTGCCTCGTGCCCATTGCTTCCGGGATAGGCTCTGGACCCCCCGCGACCCAGTAGGATAAGCAGTTTAGAAAATGGATGGATGGATGTTAAAAGGGGCAGGTTGAGATCGAATACTGTTGAAGTGAGGAGGGTGCAAAAAATCATAAGGGGTGCAGTTTGTGTAAGCATCTGGGTCAGCAATGACATCATTTTAATGTCATGATCCTACTGTGCTTTTTGCATTTTGAGAAGAACCTCAGTGTCATCATTCTTTAGGACTTTTGTCTGTGAAAGCTCCCAAAGTTTTCTCCATTTTGCCTTTTCCCTTCCGTTTGAACTTTGAGCTGTAACATGGAGAGCATGTTGAGTACTGGCAGTAGTTTGTTTATTTATTTTAAATATATTCAGGTTCATAGGTTGAGTTTGGTGTTTTCTGAAGTATTTAAAAAAGAGCAATCTTAATTAGAAATGTTAATTCAATACATTTTCGCTATGCCATGAAGTGTGTAGCAGGTTTCTCACATATATTACACATAATCTTAAATTTCCATATTTGTAATGTGTAATAGAACATATAACCAATCTCCTTAAGTGGCCTAAAATAGTAGGCCACTTACATCTAGAAGAGTTGAGGTCTGATATGGCATCTTGGATTACTTCTGGTATAGATGATCTTGGCAAAGGTGTAAATGATCTGCTAGATGAATTTTCGCCAGAGTTTAGGGGCTCAGGAGTCGAATTAACTAGAGCAAACAATGTTAAAAGCAAACAATAAATTTACTCTTTTTGTGCAAATATACATCGTGTTGAAAGCTGATTCAACATACAGAAACACAGGTTAGAAGTCTTCTGTGCATTCCAAATCTCAGTTGTTCAATCAAATTTTATATGAGCTAGTAATTACTGCCTGACAACACTTATAAAATGTTCATAAAGTGAATCAGACCAGAAAAAAAATAAATGTACATATTTTACACTTTTAATATGAATCCTGATTACTGAAGTTACTCCTGAACTAGTTATATTACACAAAGAAAAGGGAAACTTACATAATGGAGCATAATACAAAGTGTAATCTTAAAGGTTATATGTATATTATTCGACATATACCCGTAAACTTAATCAAACCGAAATCAAACAAATAACGTTATAACACGAGTAGGATTACAAAGGTTTTGTTTTACTATCCGGGGATGTCACCGATTTCTTCTAAAATTCTCCTAAAATTCGATCAATCTGGTTGTAAAATTGGCACGTTGTGCGGCCATGACTGCTGCGCTGATTTGAGTCTTTTGCCTTCTTAAATAAAGAGCCTTAAGTCAAAGTTTTTCTTTGGCAATGTAGCCACGTTCGTTTGTGTCCGCGCTGTGCCATTTCTTTGTCAATGTAGCCACGTTCGTTTGTGTCCGCGCTGTGCCATTTCTTTGGCAATGCAGCCACGATCGTTTGTGTCCGCGCTGTGCCATTTCTTTGGCAATGTAGCCACGATCGTTTGTGTCCGCGCTGTGCCATTTCTTTGGCAATTATTTCAAATACTGCTCTATTACGACAGGTTCCTTCCAGTTTAGCTTGAACAGATTCATTTCCCCAAATATCAATTAAATCCCCAACTTCTCCATCCTTCCACTGACTGTTATCGCAGCTCTCCTCCATGTTTGCCTTCCCGTGGTGCAGGCTGATGATGTCAGCGCATGCGTATAAGCAAAAAGCCACATGAAGTCCGATCTGAGCGTTCACCTTCAGGTCGCACGGCCGCGAATCGGATACGTATCCAGTTTAGTACCACATATGAAAGTGACACACATCTGATTTCAAAAGATCAGATTTGCGTGTCCACAGCCCTGAAAAGATCAGATCTGTGTCACATTAAGGCAAAAAAATCCGATTTGAGTCACTTCAGCATGGCAGTGTGAACGTGGCCTTAGTTGTCCATTGTGCAATTGTAGCAATCTTTCTACAGAGAGGGATTTTTTCATACATATTGGCCTTCATTTTAAGAATCATGAAACTGTTATTTGTATGTTCGGGGATTGTACTTTCAAAACAAATACCTATGGAACTTTTCACTCCCAGAAGAGCAGGAAAGACAACCTCCATACATTAAATGATTTTAAACCAGGTATGGTGACAACAACCAGAATTTCATAAGAATCATGTAACTGTGCTGAAGAAGATACTCTTAACCCAGATGACTCTGCAGTGGAATCAAACAGTGCATCTCCAAGTAATGATGTGGATATAAGCAAGACCCTGCCTGACATAGTTGAGCAGAATTTTGCTACAGCTTTGCTGAAACTAGAACATTTTGCACATGTGCCAGGCACCAAAAGCAAAATCTTAGCTTTCCCTACAAGTGGTCAGGCCTCACATGATCCCACATACATTCTCAAAAACAATTGGGGGGAATGCTCATGAGAATAAAGATTTCTCCTATTCATCACTGGGCATGTGGTGCCGGAAGACGAGATGGCATGGCCGATTTTAATGGCTTTGAAAGGCATTGTAGAGCTGTTAGTTGCTCCAACACACAGAAGACCTTGAGCGCAAAATTTCAGAGCACCGCAAAATATACGAAGAACTCTTTCCTAATGTGCAGCTTCTACCCAAACATCACTTCTTAGAGCACTATCCTGCACTCATCAGGAAGTCTGGTCCTCTCGTTGGTCTCTGGATAATGCGATTTGAGACCAAGCAGTTTTTTTAAGCACATCATTCGACACTCGAATTGCTTCAAAAATGTGTCCCTCTCGCTAGTGATCAAGCATCAGCTCATGATTTCATATCACATGAGAGCATCTAGGTTTGAAAAGCATGCTCTTGTGATGACAAGTGTCTCAACAGTTTCTGTAGATGTTTTTTAAAAAAGAATTTCTTGAGAATATTGAGCAGAAATTTCCTGGTACAAGAGAGGTGCACATAACTAGATCTGTGTCAACCAAAGGTGTAAGTTTCTAAAAGGGCATGATTGAAGCTCATGGGTCCACAAGTGGACTTTCTGACCTTGGACAGATTGTTCACATTTTTGTAATTCAGGAGAAGCTGTTCTCTATGGCTAAGAGACTTTGTGGGTGGCATAGTGAGCATCACAGAGCCTTTGAGCTCACAGCATGTCCAATGACATAGATCTGATTGAGCTTAGTGAAGTAGCAGATGACTACCCTCTGGCAGACTATTTGTTTGGGTCTCTCAGAATAGTGACATTAAAAAGACACATGCATGTATAAGGTAGGATGGCATTGTGATTTAAAACTTTTATATTAATTGGACTGACTGCTCTCTTGGAATTAAAAGAAGAGTTGTAATCATTTCATGAGTTATATATTTATTAAATAATAACTAGCCTGATAATAGATGAACTGGTGAAGAAAAGTTTAACACAAATGTTACTTTAAATGTATTAAACTGGAAATATCATGAACTATGAGTTAATGGCATTGGAAAAGTGACTTTACAGTATATTTTATCCATGCACTATTTATATTTATTCTAACCAAGGTATTTTCATGAATGTGTTGCACACTGTAGCTTTCCTTTTAAATGAGCTCTTAGCTTTTGGTCTGTTATGTTTATATAATCAATGGAAATAACTCTCTCAAAACCTTAGCTAAGATTTACTCTTGTACAAAGACATATGTATTTATATGTTTATATGTTACAGACATGGCTGCTCCAGTAAAGCTCAGAATTATCCTCGGGGAAAACAATTCCCAGAGACTTACCCTGCAGGGTGGAATTCCAGATACGGTTGGTGAACTTGTTCAGCGCATTAAGAGTCAGTGTGGGGTAGAAGCCCACTTCAGGCTGCAGTTTATGGATGCAGAGTTTGGCAATGAATTTACTAACTTGACTTCATTGTCAGAGACCCAGGACAGAAGTACCTTAAAGCGCATCTTTGATTCAGCTGCATCTGAGCTGCCTGGTGGCTCTATACCCCCTCAACTCTACTCCACTCCTGGCCCATCATAGTATAGTAATGAGCCGGTAGCTCATATGACAGACATTTTGTCTACTCCTGAGTCTACCCCTTCACGGTCCTCTGGCTGGCCTGTTGTGTTTCTTGTGCCCCGTTTCCTATATGATTGTGAGCTGCAGCTGGACAAAGTGGAATTTTGTTACGCCATTCGTGACAGTTTAGCAGAAGCGATTGTTCAGTACAAAGTGTACCCCTCAGACAGTGAGTTTGAGGAGGTTGCTGAAGCCCTTGTCACATCCCATCCGTGTTTGAAAGAGCCAGGCTCTGCCACTGGATATAGTGTCTGGAAGGTGAGCTTCAAATACAAACTTGCCAACTACAGACGGAAGCTGAAGCGGCTTGGATGCCCAGAGGTTGAACTGAATTCCCTCACAAATACACCTGCAGACGAATGCAGTCCTGCTTATGGTGTGAAGAAGCCCAGAAAGGCCGAAGTGAACCACTGCCCCACCTACCCAGCTGCTGAATCTGCAGAGACACTTAAAAAGATAAGAGAGACCCTTCTTTTATAAGTAAGGAAAAGGAACAATGAGAACACAGTGGCAGCACTGATGGAGAAGACATTTGCACACAGAAGACAAGAAGTTATTTGTGATACACCCTTGATTGCTGATTTTAAAAGCAGATCGCCGGCTCTCTTCTGTTTCCGTGAGGTAGTTGAATAAATGCACAGAACTTATTTACTTTGATTGGAATGTGTCTACATTTAATATGTACAGTATTATTCATATCAGCCAAACAAAATATGGGAAGCCATATATTCAAGATCTGGCAAATGATGACATTAGTTCAACTAGTTAATGAGTTCACTATTATGATATTCAAACTTGCTTTTATGTACCTTTTCCCCATTTAAGCTAACTGCTGAATTTAAGAGGATCACAACAGTCAGTTTGCTGTCCAAATTCTTCTCTGAGCTGGATGCTCAGTCTTCATCCCTGATGAGGGTGTTTGGCATGAAAGGCGGCGTTCAAGGAAGAAAGATTAGAAGCATTATAATACCCATAACCCAGGTATGATAATGTGGGAAAAAAACGTCAGTTTTTATTTTTAACATTTTAAACTTCATCAAAGGCTTGAAATGTAAAGAGGTGATGTAAGAGGGAGGGAGAGACATAAGACTAGACTGAGAGGGCGTACAGTACTTTCTATAAGAAGGATCTGAAACAATATGCGACGTTGGACAGATCTGACAATGTCCACTGAAGTTACAATGGTAGTTACTGTTTTCTGGGACCACATGAATGCTTTTATTTGACATATTTCTTTAATTGCTTGGACTGTGCTGTGCTTTTAACCAACATTATTGAAGTTTCCTTTAATTGTGATTGAAAAGTTACATAGTATTGATGCACCCATGGATATTGCAAGTTTATAAATCATAAAATTTGTCAATAAAGACTGTCTGACTTTCACTTCAAATCCATTGTGGTGGTGTATAGAGCCAAAAAGATTAGAATTGTGTCGATGTTCCAATATTTATGGACCTGACTGTATATATATATAGGAGTGGTATAACATATGTTTATATCCCCCCCCCATTTTTTTTCCTGTGAAGAACACGGACTGTGAAAAAAGTGAAGCTGCAATGATGGAGACAATGTTTGGAATCTATGCCAATCGCAAAGAGGGTGCAGAGGCAGACGATGACCCAGAAGATGTAGGTATCATTCTGGAGGGTGTGCAAGTTCTGGGTTTATTTTCTGCACTTGTATACACTCTGGATCTCAGCTACACTCCAGAGCTGAGATAAACGTTAGAGGCTTTGCAGAAAATAATCATGGAGCTTGATGAAAACAGACTCTCCAAAAAAAAATCAAGCACTGAAAACTCGACTTGCACGTTAGTCATCATCAGTAGTGATCTAGCGGTTACTCTTATGGGAAGGCAGCTGTGAAGACATTTGATGAGTAATTTGCTTTAAAAAAATGGCAAGCTGTGTTTGTGTTTTACTACTTACAACTGTTGCTATTTTTGGGTTAGAAAGTAGAATAATATTGTGAAATGTCTCTTTAAAAGGAAAAAACGGTTCTTTTCAAAAGGAAACTACTGCATATTAAAGTACTGAATGTGAAAAAGACAGTTACAGTATAAGGACAATACAATTTTTGCTTGTCTGTCTGCAAAAAAAAGACAACATAATGTACAGTCAGTAGGACTTTGAAATCTGCTTGTTGTGTTTTCACAGCAACATGTTTTCAAGCATTCGCTAAATCAGTGTTTCCTTTTCTGGTAAAGTTTCATTCCAACAAATCCTGTTTGCTTTGTGTTTTTCTTTTCCAAGCTTCACACCAGCTGGGGGTGAACTAGATCAAAGAAGTCAAAGTCAAAGATATTTTATTGTCAATTCACATTATATGTGCAAGACATAAATGGGAACCGAAATGCCGTTCTTTGCTCACTGGTGTGCGTACCCTTCAATTACATAATTGTAGACATTATATAAAAAGTGCAAATGGTAACAATAAATATTTAGTCATTTGTGCAAATGATGGCAGTTTGAGGCAGTTGTGCAAATGGTAAGAGTAGGAAGAGGGCAGGAGGCAGAGTGGGGAGGTAATGGACTGAGTTCAACCTCTCTACCGGTACTTAGATAAATATGTTTAAATTCCTGACTGTATAGACACTGTTTTCTGAATAATATTCCATCCATCCATTTTCCAAACCGCTTATCCTAATGGGTTGCGGGGGTCCGGAGCCTATCCTGGAAGCAATGGGCACGAGGCAGGGAACAATCCAGGATGGGGGGCCAGCCCATCGCAGGGCACACTCGCACACCATTCACTCTCACACGCACACCTACGGACAATTTAGCAACTCCAATTAGCCTCAGCATGTTTTTGGACTGTGGGGGGAAACCGGAGTACCCAGAGGAAACCCCACAATGACATGGGGAGAACATGCAAACTCCACACACATGTAACCCAGGCGGCGACTCAAACCCGGGTCCCAGAGGTGTGAGGCAACAGTGCTAACCACTGCACCACCATGCTGCCCCTGAATAATATTCGATTATGTTAATTTTCTTATGATTAAAAAAGTAATCTCTTAGGCTAAAGCATTTCTGATGAATAAACATAACTTTGTTTTGTTGAATTAGCGCAATTAATTCGTTATTGTACTATTTTAAAAGGTAGTCGTAACTACCCAATTAAATTAAGTAACTCATCACCCTATCTTACAAGTTACAATGACCAAATAAAATCAAGTCAGATCCTACTTTTGTAAATATGTCACATTTATCCTTACAAATGTAGTTGGACTGAACCATGGTAATTAACGAACAGTAACCCCAATTGTCACGCGCGCCCGGGAACGCTGGGGAGCGAATGATCGCTCGGGCAGGCAGACGGGCAGAAAGCGGGCAGAGAGCAGGCAGACAAGCGGAAAATGGGGAATTACGGGTTTTATTACGTTAGCGCGGACTGGAAACCATCTCACACAGACAAACTTCACGTAACATTAATGACGGACAAGGGGAACAGGTCAGACCAGGACTTAAATACACAGAGACTAATCAAAGTAAGCAGACAAAGCTGGAGACGATCAGGGAAGCACACGTGGGTAATCAGGGGGCGTGGCACACACGAGGAGCGGACGAGCCGGGCATGACACCAATACATCAAGTTGACACGACATATTTACATTTAGGTCAGTCAAGAAAATTCTTTCTTGCTAAATTAAAACATTTGATTTCCATAATTTTATTACGTTCACCTAACAAGTTATTTTTTTGAGTGTAGGCCTACATGCATTTAGTCTGCACTGCCAAATAAGGATGTGGACAGAGCCCAGTAATTGTATTTCCATCGTCGTTTGTTAAGGCAGCAAAATTATTTGTATTTGTATTCGAATAAAAGTGGAAATAGGTGTAACAATCCAGTTTTTTACTACACTTCTAATTTTTGAATATTAAAGTGTTAATATGTATTATTCGATAATGCGTTTATGAAAACCATAAACCAATATTACATTTAAATATTTGTAATTATTGTAATGAACATTTATAACCATAAACATAACGGAAAAGAAAAGAAACAAACATTCGGTTCTTAATCCACACTCAGACCAATTGACTGAACTCTAAACCAGGGTTTCCCAAACCTTTTCGCCTGGGGGCCCAAAAGGGAGATTTGTCGTTAACCTGGGACCCTAACCCATAATTTATGATGAAATGTTAATGATATAAAAACAAAATAAAAAACGCACAAAGAACCAAAAGTTGAAGTATACAAACAATATTCGTTATTTATTTTCTTTAAAAATGGTTTTAGTTTTATTATTTATATCTGTATTGCTGTTTATGACAATTAAAGAGCCCCTCTAAAGACCCCTCCTTCATTTTAGATAAAACAAAACAGACACAATGGTCCATCTGACATAATAATGCCCAGATGAGCTTGATGGGTCGATTGACCTCCTCTGGTCTGTAAATTTCTTATGTTCTTATGAAAATGCTGATTCATTTTTTATTCAAGACAAAACATGGACAGGATTGAACAACTATAACACCCTGTATGTTACCTCCCCCCCCCCCCCCCCCTTACCAAATGCCGAACTCTTACTGTATGTATAACTGCTATTGACATTAGCACTATAATAATATGTTGAACGTACAGTGTTAAAAATGTGTATATTTGAACGAATTGTGATTGAATTGATTCTCAAAATGAAAATATTCAGATCGAAAGAATCAATCTTATTTGGTGACAAGGAGCATGTTAAGCTGTTTGCAGCTGGTCTGGTTGCTTGTGTTTACGTTGGTCATAAATATTTAAGGATTTCTAACATGCCTCCTGAATTATATTAGACTGTGGCTATTTATTAATACTTTAATTTTTCTTGATTTATAGCCTTATCTGTATACAATGAATATCTAGTTAAAAAAATGAAAAACAATCAATAAATGTTGTTTTCTCTATTCCTGTACTTAATAAACTGATCATAGATGACGTTGCTGTCATGTTGTTAATATTAATCTTACTTATAATGAAATAACGCTGCCCTGCTTTCTGGAATATCCCCTGCAGGTATTTAACTGATAATAGATGGATTCATCCAAAGTTCTGTCTCACCGAACAATGGTCATTATAAGTATAAGCTTTTATACTTCTGCCTGTGATGCCTTCAGCTCCACCACTTGCCTGTCATCACCTCCCTCTCACCTGCTTTGTGTCTCAAATGTTAAGACTGGGACAATGTGAATTGGGACTTTGACTTTCCCTACCAGCCCCAGGTTGCTTCCTCCTAAGGTTTCTACCTTCTAGGGAGTTTTTCCTTTACCACCTCTGGCTTACTTACTGGGGGCTTTGGGTGGGGATGCTGTAAAGCGCTTTGTGACAATGTAATGTGAGAACGTGCTATACAAAATATTTGAATTGAATATTGAAAATAGGACCATGAAAGATCTGAAGATTTCTGAACCCGCAGTGTTCATTTCCAGTCAAAATACCACATTTACTGATTCAGCCTGAACACGTTAGACATTTGTGGTAGTCAGTACAAGCAACGATTAAATGATCAGATGATTTTGTGCACTTATTAATGTATTTATTTGCAATATATGTTATATAGACTGTGACAGTGGTCTGCTATTAAAATAGAACTTTAATGTAGCCTTTAAATTTACTGTTGAGAGGTGAACCTTCAGAGTGGCTGTTGGATGAATGTTAAGAATATAACTATGACAGTTGTAATATTCTTGTACATATGTATAATGTATATATAATTAATATTGTGTGTATATATACAGTCATATGAAAATATGGAAACTGCTCTCTGCCTGCATAATAATTTACTCTACTTCCACCAAAAAAGATAACAGTGGTATGTCTTTCATTTCCTAGGAATATCTGGTACTGGGGTGTTTCCCGAACAAAGATTTATAGTGAAGTGTTGATAAATGTATGATTGCATATAACTGTACCAACACATGACCAAAAGGTGGCAGTGTTTGTAGGGCGTATACTTTTGGCAGCACCCCCTATATAAGGGAATGTCTTTCCTTTTCTGTATGTTAACACTCACGAAGTGTGGAGTGTTGTACCTTAAGCGATGTGTCTGTTCGTGTGATTAATAAACTAGGCCGATAAAGGCTACAGAGCAAAGTGGCTGTACTCATCATTAGAATTATTATTCCGCTGCAAGAAGGCAAGGTTATGCGCTGTCGACGTAATTCTGCTAACAGGTTATGGGCCCAGGAAAAGGCAGACATGTGCGATAGCAAGACGGTTAGTTACTAGCGCGTCAAGAAGTAGCTACAGTAGTTGACTGAAAGTGATAGCTAGTTTAGCGGCGAGAGAACCGGAGAGCTAAATGTAAGCCGAAACGGGAGTTAAGCTGAGCTACAGACACAGAAAGCCATGACGAACAGAAGCAAGACCAAATGGCCCACGTTCGACGGGAGAGCAGAGGAGTATGAGCTCTGGGAAGAAAGAATGTTGTGCTGCATGCACAGTGTTGGCCTGAAACAGACAATCCTGAACGAGCCTGCTGCACCTCTAACGGTGGAAGAACAGACCCAAGAGGACAAGCTTAATGCGGATGCATATTGCGCGCTCGCGCCATTACTCGACAATACGAGCTTGGGACTGATATTCAGAGACACTAAAGACAAAGGCAGAGAGAGTCTCCGAGTGTTACGAGAACACTACATCGGTAAAGGTAGGCCACGAATTGTCTCCCTGTATATAACACTTACTTCGCTGAAGAAAACGAACACAGAGACCGTAACCGAATACATTATCAGAGCAGAGCAAATCATTACGGCGCTCAGAGGTGCGGGTGAAGCACCAAGTGAGGGACTGATGATGGCGATGGTTATGAGGGGACTACCAGAAAAGTACAAGCCGTTCACGCTGATGGTTACACATGGTTCAGCGGATATGAAGTTGGGAGAGTTTAAAGCCAAGTTGCGAAACTTTGAAGCATCGGAAGATTCAGACCCAACCGCCGAGGAAGCGGGAGAGCGAGTCCTGAAGGCCCAGGCGGCGCCAAAGAAGAAGGACGCACACGTGACAGATCTAGTGTGTTGGCGATGCGGAGAAAAAGGCCACCGGAAAAATAACTGCACAAAGAAAGTTTGGTGTAGTTTCTGCAAAACCACGGGTCACACAGATAAAGCGTGTAGAAAGAAGGAACGTGCACAGGGCTCTCGGTGCGCGTGTGCCCAAGATGGCGACCGTGGTGGCGACAGCAGTAAGGCCAGTCGCGGGCGAGATGGCGGGCGGGAAGCCGCGGGAAGAGAAGACTTCACTTTCGGGGCGCAGGCAGAAGAGGCCAACCAGTCAGGGCAACAGCTACCGATCCAGAGAAAAGGGCTGCTCGTCGACACGGGCGCGTCATCCCACATAATCAACGTCAGGAGCCGGTTCAAGAACTTTGATAGCACCTTTAGGCCCGAGAGGCACAGCATGGAGCTGGCAGACGGGAAGCGCACCTACGGGTTGGCACAGGGCAGGGGAGACGCACAGGTGTGCCTCATCGACAGCGAGGGACGCCGATGTACAGTGACGTTAAAAAGCGCCCTCTACATCCCTTCCTTCCCACAAGAACTTTTCTCAGTTAAGAGTGCCACCGCTAATGGTGCCAAGGTGTTCTTTGACGAAGGTAAAAATGTTCTTGTGGCGCCTGGTGGCGCAAGGTTTAACATTCATGTGTGTCAGAGAATGTACTACTTGCAAACTGAGGGTGATGAAAATGATGTGTGTTATGTCAGCCATGATATCCAGACATGGCACGAGATCATGGGTCATTGTAACTACGAGGACATATTGAAATTGCAGGAAGTAACAATAGGCATGCACATTAAAGGTGCAAAGCGTAGACCTGATAAAGAATGTAGTGTATGTATAGAGGGTAAGTTTACTCAAACAAGAAACAGAGAGCCAACCGACAAAGTAAAGGCACCACTTGAGCTGGTGAACACGGGTCTAGCTGGTCCAGTAAGCAACGGATCAATAGAAGGTTTCAAGTATATGCAATCTTTCACAGATGTATGCACAGGGGCGGTGTTCGTTTACTTTCTCAAAGCAAAGAGTGATTCAGTTCAGGCCACTGAGAAGTTCCTGGCCGATGTAGCGCCTTACGGCAGCATAAAATGCATTCGATCAGATAATGGGACTGAGTTCATCAATAGAGAGTTTCAGACACTACTGAGAAAGAATAAAATCAAACACGAGACGTCTTGTCCCTACTCGCCTCACCAGAACGGGATAGCAGAAAGGGAGGGACGCACTCTTTTTGAAATGGCAAGGTGTAAGCTCATTGACAGTGGTCTGCCCAAAAGCCTTTGGCATTATGCCATTCAGGAAGCTGCCTACACCAGGAATCGGTGCTTTAACAAGTACACGGGTACTACACCTTACACAGCACTGACGGGAAAAAAGTGTGATCTAGCCAAAATGTACAAGTTTAGGTCTGTGTGCTATGCCTATCAACCAGACGGGGGTAAATTAGATTCTAGGTGCGAGAAGGGACTGTTCATAGGACATGACAAAGGTAGCCCCGCCTTCCTAGTCTACTACCCCGGTAAACATTTTACATTTACAGGATTTGGCAGACGCCCTTAGCCAGAGCGACTTACATAAGTGCTTCGAGACTCTGCAATGAATTTCCAATGCTAGCTCAATAAAGACCCAAGCTATGAATACTATCTCTGAGAACTCCATTGAGTAGTGCAGAATTATTTTTTTTTTATTTTTTTTTTTTAAAACACACCAGAATAAGAGTCGAGAAAGAATATAGAAGTTCTACGTCAAGTATTTCTGAAAAAGAAATGTTTTGAGTTGTCGCTTGAAGACAGTCAAGGATTCAGCTGTTCGGACATCTAGGGGGAGTTCATTCCACCAATTAGGTGCCAGGACAGAGAAGAGCCGAGATGCGTGTCTTCCTTGTGCCTTGAGGGGAGGAGGGACCAGTCGAGCAGTGCTGGAGGATCGGAGAGATCGTGGTGCAGAGCGTGGTGTGATGAGGTCCTTTAGGTAGGATGGTGCCAGAGAATTTTTGGCTTTGTATGCCAGCATCAGTGTTTTGAATCTGATGCGTGCAGCTACAGGAAGCCAGTGGAGGGAGCGCAGCAAAGGAGTGGTGTGGGAGAACTTGGGAAGGTTGAAAACAAGACGAGCAGCTGCATTCTGAATCAGTTGGAGGGGACGGATGGCGCTCAGTGGTAAACCCGCTAGAAGCGAGTTACAGTAGTCAAGGCGTGAGATGACGAGGGACTGGACGAGTATCTGGGTAGCCTGAGTGGAAAGAAATAGACGTATCCTCCTGATGTTAAAGAGGAGAAACCGACAAGAGCGAGAAAGACTGGCGATATGTGAGGAAAATGACAACCGATCATCTATGGTAACTCCAAGGTTTCTAGCAGAAACCGAAGGACGGATCAGGGAGTTGTCGAAAGAGATCGCAAGGTCCTGGAGGGGGGATGAGTCAGCCGGGATGTAAAGCAGCTCAGTTTTACTAGTGTTGAGTTTTAGCTGGTGAGTGGTCATCCAAGATGAGATGTCTGCCAAGCATGTAGAGATCTTAGTGGAGACATGAGTGTCTGAGGGAGGGAAGGAGAGGATGAGTTGAGTGTCATCGGCATAGCAGTGGTAGGAGAAGCCATGTGAGGATATAACTTCGCCAAGAGATTTAGTGTAGAGGGAGAATAGGAGAGGGCCAAGAACCGAGCCCTGAGGGACACCGGTGGAAAGACAACGTGGAGTAGATGTGGATCCATTCCATGTCACTTGGTATGTTCGGCCTTCTAGGTAGGAAGCCAGCCAGCGCCAGGCTAGGCCACCAATGCCAAGACTCCTAAGGATGGATAGGAGAGTTTTGTGGTTGACCGTGTCAAATGCTGCTGATAGGTCAAGAAGGATGAGGACAGATGAGAGTTTGGCTGATCTGGCAGCATGTAGCTTCTCAGTGACTGCCAAGAGGGCAGTCTCTGTAGAGTGAGCTGCTTTAAAGCCAGACTGATTAGGATCCTGGAGGTTGTTCTGAGAGAGATAGAGAGAAAGCTGGTTGTAGACTGTACGTTCGAGGATTTTTGAAAGGAAGGAAAGAAGCGATACTGGTCGGTAGCTGCAAGTGTCTGAGGGATTTAGAGTGGGTTTTTTTAGGATGGGAATGACCCTGGCTATTTTGAATGCTGTTGGTACATGACCGGAGGTTATGGAGCCATTAATGATAGTCGTGATGAAGGGGAGAAGGTCTAGAGCGATTGTCTGAAATAATGCAGAAGGGATTGGATCAAGTGGGCAGGTGGTAGGGTTGGAAGATGAGATGACTTTCATGATCTCATCTGCCGTAAGACCAGAAAACTGGGCCAGTGAGGGGGGAGGGAAATCCTTAGTGTGTAGTGTAGTGGATGAGGGAGAGAATGTCTGACAGATTCTGTCAATCTTCTCGGCAAAGAAGTTGGCAAAATCTTCAGCAGTCAGGAAGGAAGGAGCAGGAGGAGGGGGAGGGTTGAGAAGAGACGAAAAGATGTTATGGAGTTTGCGAGGATCTCGTGAGGATAATTCTAGTTTGTCTTTGTAAAAGGCAGTTTTAGCTGCAGTCACGTCCATAGAGAATTTGGATAGCAGAGTACGGTAGGAAGACAGATCTGCATCAAGCTTAGGTTTCTTCCACGTCCTCTCAGCTACCCGCAATTCTCTTCGGTTAGTACGTAATGCAGCTGAAAGCCAAGGAGTAGGCCGAGTTTTCCTTGGTTTGGAAGACAGCGGGCAGAGGTTGTCCAAGGATGTGTAAAGTGAGGAGATGAGAGTATCAGTTGCAGACTCCAGTGCCAAGGAGGAAAAGGAGTCAGGGTCAGGAAGGTAAGACAGTGTGCAGGAAGCAACAGAAGAAGCGGAGACAGAGTGGAGGTTTGGTCGAGTGGGGAGGAAACGTTGAAAACTGGGATTGGGCAAGACGGGTAGGGCAATGGTAAAGGATACAAAGTGGTGATCAGAAATGTGTAGAGGAGTAGAAGAGATGTCAGTAGCCGGAGAGGGGCGGCTGAAAACCAGGTCGAGGACGTTACCTCCTTTGTGTGTAGGAGAGGAGCTGTTGGATGTTAGAGAGAAGGAATCGAGAAAAGGGAGGAGACCAGAAGAAGGGAGCTTGTCATGGGGTAGGTTGAAGTCACCAAGGAGAATGAGAGAGGAGCTGTCAGTGGGGAAGAGACTGAGGAGAGTATCAAGCTCCTCCAGAAAGCAGCCTAGGGGGCCAGGAGGGCGGTAGACAACAATGATCCGAATATCAAGTGGAGAGGTAACAGCAACTCCATGGAATTCAAAGGATGAAATGTTGAGATGGGGCAGAGAGAGGGGCGTGTAGCACCAGTTCCGAGTTACCAATAGACCTGTGCCACCGCCCCTGCCAGTCTGGCGAGGAGAGTGAGAGAAAGCATAAGCAGAGGAGAGAGCTGCCGGGGTAGCCGAGTTCTCAGGCGATATCCAGGTCTCCGTCAGAGCCAGAAAGTCAAGAGAGTGGTGTGAAGCAAGGGCGGAAATGAAATCAGCCTTCTTTACAGCAGACTGGCAATTCCAGAGGCCACCCAACACGCTTCGCTGGGACTGGGGTGTTATGGGAGGGTAGACAAGATTACTGAGAGTGCGGCGCCTGGATGTTGGATGAGATATTCTAGGTCTCAAAGATAAGTGTACTGGTATACGTCTAAGGCACATGTCTGTAGTGATGGTGTGAGAGATTGCGAAGTAGAGGATAGGATAGAGTAGGAGAGAAAGGTTTAGAAGCAGTAGTAACAACTAGACTGTTTACCTTTATCCGGCGGTGTCACCTTCAATTTAAACTCAGTAAGCCCTGCCCCCTAATTAACACCTTCAGGGAGACCGAAACTACGCTTGATTGCCAGGAACTACACACAACAACAGTTTCAACAGACAGTAAACAGAAAGCAAACAGAGTCCTACCTTACTAGCAGAGAAGTAATCCACAAACAGAGCTTGAAGCACACTGAGTATTGAGCTGGAGTCACCTTCAATTTAAACTCAGTAAGCCCTGCCCCCTAATTAACACCTTCAGGGAGACCGAAACTACGCTTGATTGCCAGGAACTACACACAACAACAGTTTCAACAGACAGTAAACAGAAAGCAAACATAAAGTACAAAAGCACAGATTAGTAAAATTTATCACAAAGACAACCTGCGAAAACGAGACTCAGACTAAGGAACTAGAACTGGACCCCATAGTGAATAGTAAAGATAGACAGACACCACAGTCTAGTACCCTCAACACTGATATACAGACTGATAATCCACAGTCAGTAGAGGGTGATGGCGAGAAACTCCCTAGGGTGACGTCACAGGCCTCAAGCAGAGGGAAATATCCCATCAGAGAGCGTAAACCTCCAGGGTATCTGAAGGATTATAGTCAGGAGGATAGTGACGAGGACGACAGCACACTCACTAGCATGGACTATTGCTACCGAGCTGTTTGTGGTATTCCACTAACTTTTAAAGAGGCTATGGCATCAACTGAGTCAGAAGAATGGAAGAGAGCAATGGATGAGGAGTTTCAGTCTTTAGAGGACAACCAGACCTTTACCTTGACTACGTTACCAGAGGGCAGAGAGACAGTGGGAGGTAAATGGGTATATTCCATTAAGGAGGACAGTGACGGACATCACCGATACAAGGCTAGATTCGTAGCAAAAGGATATAGTCAGAAGGCAGGGATAGATTATGGTGAGACATTTTCACCTACAGCCAATCTGACCAGTATGCGCGTAGTGATGCAGAAGGCAGCTCAAGAAAACTTGATACTACATCAAATGGATGTAAAAACAGCCTATCTGCATGCACCCATCGATCGTGACATCTATATGGGACAGCCGGAGGGTTACGAGAAGGGAGGAAAGGGGCTTGTGTGCAAGTTAAAAAGGTCCATTTACGGCTTGAAACAGTCGGGACGTAATTGGAATGAGATGCTTCACACATGTCTAGTTGAGGATGGTTTTACACAGAACCCAGCAGACTACTGTGTGTATACAAAAGAATCCAAACAAACAGGTAAAGTAATAGTTGTTATTTGGGTGGATGATCTTATCATTGCAGCCAACAACACCAAGAGTCTGGGACAGGTGAAGACTGTGCTTTCCACTAGGTTTAAGATGAAGGATCTAGGCGGGTTAAAGCATTTCCTAGGCATAGACTTTGACCAGTCTGATGGTTGCATAAAAATGTCACAAGAGAAGTATGTCGGGAAGATCTTGAATCGTTTTGACATGCAGGAGTGTAGAACTAGGGAAACACCATGTGACCAAAAGATAGACTATTCCGTGGATGCACCTAAGATGACTGATGTGAGGAAATATAGAGAGGCTGTGGGCGGCCTCATATACTTGGCTACCTGTACACGACCTGACCTATGTTTCGTGGTAAGCAAGTTATCACAGCATTTTGCAAACCCCACAGACGAGCACTGGACTACAGTGAAACATGTTTTACGTTATCTCAAGGGGACTGCAGACAGACAGCTCTGTTTCAGAAAGAGCGGCGAAAGTTTAGGCCTCATAGCTTATAGTGACGCAGACTGGGGGGCAGACACCAGTGACAGGCGTAGCGTGAGCGGTTATTGTGTGAGTATGGCTAAAGACAGTTCATTGATCTCTTGGAAGACCAAAAAGCAACCCACAGTAGCCCTGTCAACGTGTGAAGCCGAATACATGGCTCTAGCTCTAACAATACAGGAGTGTATTTATTTGGAGCAACTGCTGAAAGGTATAGATACCCATGTATACATGAAAACAGTTGTTTATGAGGACAACCAGGGGACTATTGCACTTGTTAGGAACCCTGTGTCCAGGCAAAGATGTAAACATGTGGACATTAAATATCACTTTATTAGGTCCACCATAAGGAACGAGGAGATGACACTTACTTACTGTCCCACAGATGACATGGTTGCCGATGCTATGACCAAGCCTATCTCCAAACTTAAGCAAATGAAATTTGCGAGGGTCATGTTCGGTGTGTAAATGCTTGGCATTTGATTATCATTTTTGTTTGCTTATTTGACTAGGTTAAAGTTATACAGTATACAAGTCAATCATAAGTGGGAGTGTTGATAAATGTATGATTGCATATAACTGTACCAACACATGACCAAAAGGTGGCAGTGTTTGTAGGGCGTATACTTTTGGCAGCACCCCCTATATAAGGGAATGTCTTTCTTGTTCTGTATGTTAACACTCACGAAGTGTGGAGTGTTGTACCTTAAGCGATGTGTCTGTTCGTGTGATTAATAAACTAGGCCGATAAAGGCTACAGAGCAAAGTGGCTGTACTCATCATTAGAATTATTACTCCGCTGCAAGAAGGCAAGGTTATGCGCTGTCGACGTAATTCTGCTAACATGAAGCAATTTTTAGTTGCATGAAATTAAATCAAAAACTGGCTGTGCAAAAATTTGGGAAACCTTGTGATTCTACTGATTTGAATGCATGTAACTGCTCAAAACTGATTACTTGCAACACCGAATTGGTTGGATCAGCTCATTAAGCCTTGTCCAGTCACAAGAATGAAGGAATTGAAGGTGGCCAATTGCAATTTCTGCTTCTCTTTGAATCTCCTCTGAAGAGTGACAGCATGGGATCCCCAAAACTCTCAAAAGATCTGAAAATAAAGATTGTTCAGTATCATGGTTTAGGTTAAGGGTACAAAAGGAGGTTTAAACTGTCAGTTCCAACTGTAAGGGATGTAATATATAAATATACTATTAGAAATGACACTAATAAAATATTAATCTGAAGTGGCTGCAAAGAAAAATGTGAAAGTCTTTGTGACCAGATATGTCGCTGAGAAAATTGGTGATTATTGGTCGCTATTTCGGTACATTAAGTCACGTTAAGCCTTTTCCTTATAATGAGCGTCAAAGGAGAGGAAAACGCGTAACGTAAGATAAAGTCCATATTCCTAGTATTTCGGTTTTGATTTTTTTTTGTCAGTTGATATGTCTGTGAGAAAATTGGTGTTTTTTGGTCGTTGTTTTTGTAGATTAAACCACATTAAGCTTTTCACGTTAAGCGTTTTATAACGTCCCAAAAGTAACCGTGGGGGGGCGACAAATGTGAAAAGTGAATCATGAGTAAGATAGTGTGATAATGATTTATGCGTGTTATTGATTTAAGTGTCACTGCAGAACCGCGTTTTATATGTACATTAACATCATGTATAACGCAAAATGTGCGTCATGACAGAATTAGGTGGCGGCGGGAGCTTGTTCTCTTTCTCTTATTGTTACTTGTTAATAAGTGACATGGATAATATCCCCAAAAATCCTACGCCGTGTCACTGAGTCCGTGTTCATTTCTGCTTAGACCGCTTCCGCGTTTGATATGCAGCATTCCCTGTTTGTAAATGAAAGTGAAAGTATTTTAATGCTGGACTCTCCATTTTGTCAAGAAACGCGGAAAAGATTCTGTATTGCAAGGTAAGATTTTAGTCAACAGATACAACGTAATAAATAAGCTATATTGGGGAGTGTATTGTATATGTTAGCGGATGCTATATACTGTTTCTCAAACCAGTCCTGCGACACCCCAGACATACATATGTGTCTGTATGTATGTTTGTATGTACTATGTTTACCCTTCGTGTTCATAGAGGCCCCAGCAGGAGTCATCTGGTCTAGATCGGCACAGAAATGGGGGGAGCTGCTTCTGAAATGACCCCCCCTGTGGAGTGTAAAACAAAGAGACCTGAGAGGTAAGACAGAACCTGTGTGTTTGTACTGCTTTATACACGGTCATAAAAAATAAACGTTCCAGCATTTTCGAAAGAGAGAGTAATCAGTCTTAACTTAATTCACTTCATCGAGACTTAACTGATTCAATATCGTGAGGTAGATTATGTTTATCATTTATTAAGTTTATGAAATTTAATTCCCTCCAAGTCTTTACATTTAATTGTACTCCCTGGACGCGGTCCTCTGCTGCCACTTAACGCTGATTCTTCAATTTTTCACATAATTGGGGCGCGAGGTGATTTTCTGAATATGCGCTAAAATAAAGTTTGTATTTTATATTTTTTTATTGGTAACTTGGTGAAATGTATTGTGGGGATCCCAATTTAAGGCTAAATTTATATAACATTAAGCAACAACAGGCAAGTCTAGTAATGGAGGCTGTAACAATGATACTAAACCTTTCATATAGGGATCGTCATTTTAGGTGAGACTTTATTTTACATTAAAGCTAAATGTAAACAAGCATCTTTGCATCAAGAGCTTCACAGCATTTCAAAGTACATGAAGGCAGAGCAGGAGGTTAAACAGCTGAAGGTTTAATGTGACGCTGTCCACAGTACAGTATATGAATTATTTTTATATAATGAGGATCTTTCCTCTCACTGTCCACAGTGTCCTGTTGGAGAGAGCAGGCTCACCTGTACCCAGCTGTGTTTCCATGAAGAGTGACAGGTCAATGAACCGACCAATCACCTTCAGAGAGGGACGTTTTCCTACAGATCTAAGGTAAATATACATTTAAACATTGTTTAAAGCACTCAGACTCTCAGTCAAAAGACATACAGGCACAATTTAAACAGAAGTTTTGCCTGTCTTCTGTATAAATCACATCTGAAGTTAAAGTCTGAGGATCACTGTAAAGACTGACTTCTTGCGAGCTGGAATTAGAAGGTAGATTGAAAAGTGGATTTTAAATGCCAATCCTCAGCATGCAGCTGGAAAAAAGCTACTGCTCTATATTGATTAAGCATGACTGGACAATAGATTGTCTTCTTCTGGGACGGATGTTTCTGCTTTGATAATAAATAGATTCTCATGGGCTCTTTAGCTCTGTTCAGACTGAGGCTTCAGTTTGAACATGTTTAATGGACTAATTAGCTAGTTATCATGGGATCGGGGGATAGTGCAGGTGAGGAAAGGATGACGATCCACAGTGCGGCTCCAACATGACAGGGGTTTATTTATAACAACACAGAGCAGAAAATAAGGGAACCACGAGGGGTCAAAAGGCCATAACTACAAAACAGAGGGGAACACTAGTAAAGAGCAGGGCAACCCAGGGAGCTGAACTAAGGGGGAAAATAACTACACAGGAATCCAATACACACAGAAACAAAGCACAGGATCAACAGCATGTGACTCAATGACCAACTGATCACAGGCAGGAACTAAAATACACAGATTATGGGGACTAACAAAAGGCAGGTGTGAGGACTCAAAACAATCAACCAATCAGAGCAGACACTGGAAACAGGACACAGGTGGAATTAACTAACAATTAACAAACAGAACTAAGGAGCTATGAACCTGGGACCAGGGACAACACTTGTGGGAGAGAAACTGACTAGAGGGCTATCCCTTAATTCTCTTAAGCTGACATTCTTGGCTGTCAGCTGCATAACACTCAGGTACTTTTGCATTAGTTGCACAAAGATTCAGTTTCAAAGCTGGTTACAAAATATCCCTCTAGTCAGTTTCTCTCTCACACTGGACAAGATCCTACGGAGCTGCCAGAGGTCACACCAGAGCCTGGGCCTGCTGGGAACCTGAGGTACAGCCCAGCGAGAGACAGGAAGCCCCTGAGTATTACAGGCAGTCTAGTGTTAACCCTGGAAACAAGGGAGAGAATAAATCCCTTTGGGGTTAAGCGAGGTGCTTTTGGAGCCAAAAGGGAAAGAGGAGTGCTGTTGGGGGGGGGGCATGTCATGCAAAATTTGTATATTGTTATATTATTATACATTTTATTGTAATCAAAATTATCATATAAATGGTTTGGTGTGAATATTTGATCTATGTGTTTTTTAGCAAAAAAAATTAATAATAAAAATTCAAGATAAGAGAGGGGGGTCCCTAAATTGCAGGAGCCAGTGCTGTCCCCTCCCAGATTCCAGCCCTGGATAGTTATGGTAATTAAGTTGAAATCTGTTTGAAATCATGTTAAACAGTTTACAAGAAGTAAGCAGTGAATGTCATTGAGTGACTGGGAGCTACATGCCAAACCGTCTCTCCTGGCTGCTACCTGTTGTCTCTCTGTGCTGCCACTAGATGTCACTGCTTCTCTTATACTGTCATAAATAGACTGATGTCAGGAAGCCAATCTAATGAAATAAACACAGAATGTGGATGGCAGTTACATCTGTTTAAATAACAATATAATGGTTGGATATTTGTGTTTTGTTCACAGGGGCCGAGTGAAAAAATGTAATTCACATCCACATAAAGGAGACTTATCATCCATCTTCAAGGTGTGCATTTATTTCTGAAGTATATTTTCTTAAATTTGATCTAAATCGACATATATCTTCTACAGATCTAGAATAAGTAGTTCATCCTATCAAAGACAAGATATTTACAATTAATGTTGCGTTCCATTTACCTCGGAGGTCGGAAAGCGGAGCTGGTAATGACGTCACACCCAAGTTAACGTCTTTCCAGTACAGCAAGACGGAAAGTCATTTAGCAAAACCAGGGACCTTTTTCAAAGAGCAGGATTTCTTGCTTAGCTAGATAACTTCTTGTATTTAATGTGCCCCAATTTAAATGGCCTTCATCTACATTCAGTTATATTTAGCCCAGACTACCTTAAATCTGACAAGTTATCCGGCTAAGAAAGAAATCCTGCCTTCTGAAACAGGCCCCAGTTCTAGCCAGGTTAATTGTTAGTCATTGTTAGCAATACCAGTTGATAACAAGACATTACAGTACATGATGTTTTGCACATAAAAAAACCATAGAAACAGAAAGCGGTGTGTACAACCAATTTAATGACCCACAAATAATACATAACTGCTAATAAATACTATAAAACTACAGCTTTAACTTCTGTTGATAAACGGCGCAGCCATTTTGATTTCTGAGGTCGAGGTTGTTTAGGTTCCCCCGACCTCACGAGTTGGAATTCTGACTTCAGGGGGGTGTTCCAGGTGAAATTTCACATTAGAAACTCAAAATTGCCAAATTACAAGTTGAAATGGAATGCAGCATAAATCACAAATTAAGTTATAAATAGATACGGTGCCAGGAGTGATAATAATTATACTGTAACTGTTCATTTCAGTTACTGGAGGAAAAAGCTCAAACGTTTCTGAAGGATGAGCTGATGAAATTCAAAAGGTACCTGGATCAGAATGACCCAGAATGCTCTGAGCCTCAGCTGGAGGAGGACAATGACCTGGACAGTGATGGTCAGATGCAGAAGACCTGTGGTAGAGAGGGAGCTCTGAAGATCACACTGTACATCCTGAGGACCATGGAGCAAAATGATCTCGCTGACATACTGGAGAAGAGTAAGAGCTGTACCTCATTCAGTGTGTGTTTGCTTTGCCACAGAGAACTAGTTTATTAAAAATGTGTATTATCATTTATTTGATTTCATTTGGGTTAAATGAGTAAAAATGTTTTTTGAAAAGTTCTCATTTCATTTCAGGGCATCTTCTGTCACAGTATCAGCACACAATCAAATATAATCTGAAGAAGAAATTCGAGTGTGTATTTGAAGGGAAAGCTAAGGAAGGACAGCCAACACTTCTCAGAGAGATTTACACAGAACTCTACATAACTGAAGGGGGAGCTGGAGGAGTCAGTGATGAACATGAAGTGAGACAGATTGAAACGGCATCCAAGAAAAGGGTAACAGAAGATACTACAGTCAAGTGCAATGATATATTTAAACCCTTATATGGACGTGCGACACCTATCAGAACTGTACTCACTAAAGGGGTCGCAGGTATCGGGAAAACAGTCTCTGTGCAGAAAGTTATTCTTGACTGGGCAGAAGGAAAAGCAAATCAGGACATTCACTTCATATTTGCTCTTCCTTTCCGGGACCTGAATTTGATTAAGGATGAATACAGTCTGATTGATCTGCTTCACCACTTTGTCCCTAAACTGAAATTGCTTGAATCCACTGAGCTGTGTAGGTACAAAGTTTTGTTGATCTTTGATGGTCTGGATGAGTGTCGCCTTCCTCTAGATTTTCAGAAGAATGAGAGCTGGTTTGATGTAACAAAGAAAACATCACTGGATGTGCTGTTGACTAACCTCATTAAGGGGAATCTGCTTCAATCCGCTCTCCTCTGGATAACCTCACGGCCAGCAGCAGCCAATCAGATACCTCCTGAGTGTGTCCACCAGGTGACAGAGATACGAGGGTTCAGTGATGCCCAGAAGGAGGAGTATTTCAGGAAGAGATTTAGTGATCAGAGCCTGGCTAGCAGGATTATCTCACATGTGAAATCATCAAGGAGCCTCTTCATCATGTGCCACATACCTGTGTTCTGTTGGATTTCAGCTACTGTCCTTGAAAGGCTTTTTAGTGAGACTGAGAAGGGAGAAATTCCAAGGACTCTGACTGAAATGTACACACACTTCCTCATCTTTCAAGTGAGTTTAAAAAATGAAAAGTATATGGAAAAACATCAAAACAAGCTTAAGAAATGCACTAAATCTGGGAAGAAATTCCTTTTAAAACTTGGTAAGCTGGCTTTTAACAACCTTGAGAAAGGCAATCTCATATTTTATAAGCAAGATCTGACAGGGAATGGTATTGATGTCACAGAGGCTTCAGTTTACTCTGGACTGTGCACAGAAGTCTTTAAAGAGGAGTACGGGTTGTACCAAGAGAAGGTGTACTGCTTTGTGCATCTGAGCATCCAGGAGTATCTCGCTGCTTTATATGTGTTTCTGTCAAACTCATCAGCTGACCTGCTGAAGACTGCAGTGGATCAGGCATTAAAGAGCAAGAATGGACACTTGGACCTCTACCTCCGCTTCCTCCTTGGCCTCTCAACGGACTCCAGTAAGATTCTGTTACAAAAACTACTGCGAGAGAAAAGACCCAGTTCACATAACATTAAGGAAACAGCCCAGTACATCAAGGAGAAAATTCAGGAGAATTTATCTGCAGAAAGGACCATCAACCTGTTCCACTGTCTGAATGAACTGGGTGACAATTCTCTAATAGAGGAAGTACAAAGATACCTGAGTTCAGGAAGCCTTTCAGCAGCAGACCTCTCACCTGCACAGTGGTCAGCTCTGGCCTTTGTGTTACTGATGTCAGATAAGGAGCTGGATGTGTTTGATCTGAAGAAATACATCAGATCAGATGAAGGTCTTCAGAGGCTGCTGCCTGTGATCAAGAAATCTAGGACAGCTCTGTAAGTGATCTTACATACGTCTGTTGCTAAAGAAGTACAGATGTTACTCATGATACTGCTTTTATATCTCATCACAACAATTAGAGTGTATTTATATGGACACCTAGAAATTCTTTTTCATTCTGGATACTACAGGATATGTATATTTTTTAACATTCTCGGTGTGTTGTGTGGTTCAGTGGGTTGGACTGTGCCTGTGGTCAGAAGGTCACTGGTTTAAATACCTGGCCGGCAGAGTAATGCTGGTTTTGGGCCCTTGAGCAAGGCCCTTACCCCCCAGCTTCAGGGGGCTGGATGCTGGCCAACCCTGCACTCTGACCTGTATGTGTGTGTCAGAGAGAGCAAGATCAGAGAGGCGACAGCACTATTTTACCAGGGGGATGAATAAAGCATCACTATTTCATCCCTATCTGACAGGATTGATAATTGTCTGATTAGTGTTTTGGAAATTTAACAGGTTCTCAGTTACAGCAAAACAGAAAATAAAGATTTCAGTCATGGTGTCAGCAATTCAAAAGTCATATAAAAAATGTAATTAAAATAACTTAAGCCCTTCTTGACATTCAAAAGGGGGGGCGGCATGGTGGTGCAGTGATTAGCACTATTCCCTCACACCTCTGGGACTTGGGTTCGAGTTTCCGCCTGGGTCACATGTGTGTGCAGTTTGCATGTTCTCCCCATGTCGTCGTGGGGTTTCCTCCGGGTACTCCGATTTCCCCCCCACAGCCCAAAAACATACTGAGGCTAATTGGAGTTACTAAATTGCATATAGGAATGCGTGTGTGTGTGAATGGTGTGTGAGTGTGCCCTGCGATGGGCTGGCTCCCCATCCTGGGTTGTTCCCTGCCTCATGCCCATTGCTTCCGGGTTAGGCTCCATGGATGGATGGATGGATGGACATTCAAATCCCACATAAACATGTACACTTACACATATCCCAGGCAGGAACTGAACCCAAAACCCTAGAACCCCTGGGTCGGCTGTAGTGCTGATCACTGAGCCCCAGTGTTGCTCAGAGCTTTATAAAAATACTTATGCATATATTACAGAGTCTCAGGGTAACTCACCCTGTAAGGTCATTAAACAGCAGGTTTGTCTCGGCTGGGGAGTGTCAAGGACAAATAACAGCTATATGCTACATGTGTTATTGTACTTAAAATGTTTATTTTGATATTTTATTTGAAATACCTGTGTGTGGTGTATGTATTTATGTCTTAACATGTTTCCTTTTCCAGGCTGGACAGCTGTAGACTCACAGAGACATGCTGTGAAGTTTTGGCTTCAGCTCTCAGATCAAACTCCTCTCAGCTAAGAGAGCTGGACCTGAGTGACAATGAGCTGCAGGATTTAGGGGTGAAGTTGCTCTCTGCTGGACTGGGGGATTCACACTGTACACTGGAGATACTGAGGTCAATATTACTGCGTATTCCACACTGTAATGTGTAATTGCTGAAAGCTTTATTGAAGTTGTCACATTTACATAAAAGTAATACTCATAGTGATGAGGTGTTTTATTTATTGGAGAGATATTGTCTGTCTCTCTGCAGGCTATCAGGCTGTAGAGTCACAGAAGAAGGCTGTTCTTCCCTGGCTTCAGCTCTAAGGTCAAACCCCTCACACCTGAGAGAGCTGGACCTGAGCTACAATCACCCAGGAGACTCAAGAGTGAATCTGCTCTCTGCTCTACTGGAGGATCCCAGCTGTAAACTGGAGAAACTGAAGTGGGTACAGAATGTGTGTCTGTCCTGCTATAGACTCGTGTATGTGGAGAAAATACAACAATTAAATAAATGGATACAGCAGTACTATGTCATTCTGCTTCTGCTATAGTGTGGACCACAGTGGAGAGTGCAGGACCAGACCAGGGATCCAGAAATGTAAGTTTGTTTGCATGTTTTTATTCTTAACACTGTCAGTCCTACTTTATGAAAGCATTCACACAATTATTGTGATGTGTGTCTGCTTTTTTTAAATTTTCATTTTTTGGGTTTAAAGAAGACGACTTTCTTGAATAACAATGGGAGTCTGGGAACTTCTGTAGTAGTACTGTTTTGAGATTTGTTAGTATTGTCCTAAGACAGCACCCGTAATCTCCCCAAACTGGCTGTGACACCGAACGTCTCCTCAGTCTGCACTAGTGATGGGAATTTCGGCTCTTTTTAGTGAGTCGGATCATTTGGCTCAGCTCACCAAGTAGAGTCGGTTCTTCCGGCTCCCAAATGACTCATTTTATTACTTCTGCTTCAGCCAGATTCAGCTCTGTTTTGACCCATGATTGATATGTGTACTAAACCTTATAATTTCTTGAATACCATGATTTTACATTATGTTTGGTATAAAAAGATATTGAACATTATATAAGTGGAAAATCTGTTTTTGTCCTTGATTTAATTACAGTCAAATAACATAACAAATCACAATTAAAAAAGAATAAATAAATTACAACGTGCAAAACACCAGCATCCAACAGTTTTAGGTTCTATCCACTATACCAACTATCTCTCACCTTTCTAACAGTGTAACATGTTAACATTTCCTTTGGCTCAGAAAGGCTAAGTGCCTCAGCTTAGACGGGCTGATCCGGCTTCTGGCAGTAGCAGGCACGCTAGCCTGTCTTTTTCCTTCCATCTGAAGTGTTGGATGCGCAGTTCCTAAGTGTCTGTGAAGGTTGTTTGTGGATCCTGCTCGAAATGACAGCTTCATCTTGCAAACTGTGCATCTGCATTTGAGTTATCATAGATATTAAAATGCATCCAAATGCCGCTTCGCGTGTCCGACTATCACTCATCTTACGTATTATTCGCGCACCACACTCCCTCTTTCTCTCCTCCTCTCCCTCCCTTGTGCTCTGTACCTGTACACTGTCAGCACGTGCATCGCCGCCGCCACTCCCCCCCCCCCAGCCCTTTGAGTCATCACGTGATCGGTCCCGCGGCTCACACGCCTTTAACACAAACTTCAGTCACAGTAAGAGCGGCATGGAGCGCTGAGCCGCGGAGACGTTTTGTTTAATAAAAATGCCTCTCGGTCCGGATCCGGATCTTTTCTGCGGCTCGTTCGTGACCGACACAAAACTAGTCGGCGCTGCACGCTGCTGGAGGGGGTATGTGTCCGAAGGGGGTTGAAGGAAGTTCTTATTTTGAAGTAAAGACAAATTAACTTATAGTGGTACATTTTGTGGTACAATTTCATGTTTAACATGTTTTATTAATGCTGTTTATAATTTTATGTACCTGCAATTAAGGCTATTAATTTAGCACGCGCAGCATTTCGGCGCGTCTTCCCGCCGCGTCGCGCGCCGTCCGACATTTCCTGAGGTATTTCACATACTTGAATTCCTGCTTCGTTTTTATATTTTATGCATCGTACAGAATAATAGCTTTCAGGATAAAGTGCAGTTGGTTCCCCAGCGACTCTCTCAGCGCGGCGTGTCTCACAGCGCAGGGGGCAGCCGGAGTGCCGCAGACTCGGGCGGCTGCATGAGTATATTGGGAATAAAATGTGTGTATTGGAGCGAGTTCTGTGTTAGTGAGTGTGTGAGGTGTGACAGTGATAACGATGGAGATGCTGGGCTTCGTCATGGGATTAATCGCTCTTCCTCTTGCCTACAGACTCCTGCCAGCTGACGCTGGACCCCAACACAGCAAACAGATACCTGTCTCTGTCAGAGGGGGACAGGAAGGTGACATGGGGGGCAGAGCAGCCATATCCTGATCATCAAGAGAGATTTGATTACTGGCCCCAAGTTCTGTGCAGAGAGAGTCTGACTGGTCGCTGTTACTGGGAGGCTGAGTGGAGTGGAGATGGAGCCTGGATAGGAGTGACTTATAAAGGAATCGGGAGGAAAGGAGGGAGTGATGACTGTCTGCTTGGATACAATGACAAGTCATGGATGCTGTTCTGCTCTCCTGACAGTTACTCTATCCGGCACAATAATAAACAGACTGTCATACCCATAAAGCCCTCAGGCTCCCGCAGAGTAGGAGTGTATCTGGATCGGGTGGCTGGTACTCTGTCCTTCTACAGAGTCTCCTCTGATGGACTGACCCTCCTGTACAGCTTCACCTCCTCATTCACTGAACCCCTCTATCCAGGGTTTCGGGTTTATCCAAACTCCCCCGTGTCGCTGTGCATGCTGGGATAGCTCACTGTGTGCTGGAGGAATCATTTTTACCTTATCAGAGTGTCACATGTCGCTGCTCCTCCACGGCAAAAAGGTAAAATCTCTGCTTTATAACCAGTATAACCCTTTTTACTCTGAAGTGTGACGTATGTTAGAAATAAATGAATGTTTGTTCAGTTTGCCAAACTCATGCAAAATGACCAAATTCATAGTAAATGCAGTTGTACCAATAGAGTGAATTCTGATTCTGAATAAAATAAAATGTAATGAAATGTAAGCCTGATGGGTGGGGGGGCCTTTTCTCTCCCCTGTATATGTACATTTTATATATTTCTGTCTGTATATTGTATTTTCTACCTGTACATTCACAATAAAAGCTTCCTATTCTATCATATTAATGTTCTGGTTCAGCGCTGCTCAAAGCATAAGTGAGGTAACTGAGTAACGTAAAACATATAATATAATTAAACAAATACACTTTACTGTAATTTCACTAACACGATTAAATTAAATCAGCATATATAATAGCCATGTAAAAGGAGACGGGAGACATAACAGCGATAGCAAAAAATATCCGTAGAGTTAAAAACAAAAGTTATAAATCAGTAATACACGTTAGAATAAATGATCAAAATACAACAAAGAAGAATAAAAATTTCCTAACTAAACCTGTGAACTGCTACACCTGAAAATCGACAAGCTAATTAGCAAACGGCGTCTCTCTGACCTCCTTTAAAACACGGGAAAAGAGTCATTAAAAGTCGAACTAAGTCCTTACAACTAAGTAAATAACTGCACAAGTAATTAACCCTATAACGCCACATGTATCAAATTTGATACCAATATTTCTAAGACCTCTACGTCAGTAATAGCATTACGCCTTTCCTCAAAACCCGCTGTATATAATCCTATACCTGTATTCTGCCCTCTGGTGGATGACCTATGTACTGCAGGTGGAAAACGTCTTTTTTTTCAAGAATCAAAGACGGCTGCACTTTGCGATGGGCTGCCCCCCCATACTGGGTTGTTCCCTGCCTCGGCAGCATATTGCAGGGCGGGGCGACGACCCCCAGCTCCTCAGGCAGCAGCAGGCTGGGGGCGCACGTGTGAAAATGCCCCTTTGCTCTTCACCTTCTGTAATGTTTGTATTCTTCCGTTTTCATGCCTGTCACATGATAGAAATATCATCCACACTCCCACTGACTCACTTTAAATTCTCTAGGGTAGGAAAATTAGCTCAAGTAAATTTTAATGTCTCCACCAATATGTAGGGAATTTAATTACATTTTAATTAAATATTATTTATTTATCAACTATTATTTGATTATCAACTAATTGTTACACTGAATGGTTGGTTCCTTCAAACTCAGTTGCAGAATCCCTGTGAGTCTGTTAATGTAAGACTTAAATGGGATTCAATAATTATCAGTATAGCTTAGTAACCTGGGTTAGAATGTTCGTCCACCGAGCTACATCACCAGGTAATGTAAACGACTAGTAGGGAAGCTGCTCTCACGGCCGTTGAGAGAGAGTGTCGTGATATTTCAGGCGATTTGAGGTTTCGGAGCTTAGGAGCCAGATTGCACAGTCAGTGACTATAGTGAGGACTCAATGAACGGAGGCTGAAGTTGTATAAAAGGCATGTATTTATTTCTACCTAATACTGTACTAACGTAAGACAGACATTGACTTAACAAATAACAAACACAAATTAATGGAATGATCTGCTTTCCAGGATTGATAATATATACCTTGATTCAGTCTTTTAACACAGAATAGTACAAGACAAATAAGTGCTAACGGACCATAAAGATCAAATAAGAGCCAACAGAGGAATGTAAAAAGGGGGGGGGGTGTTAAATAAAGAAAGAAAAAACCTCTGATAGTTAGGAGACCCACTGAGATACCTGGTGACATTATTTACATTATTTAATTTTCACGATTCCGCTGATTTAACCATGAGGGCTTGTATGCAGGGGTAGCTGTACATATATATTTATCCATATTTATATAATGGTTCAAGTGAGAAGGGTAAGATAGGTGATACTCTGTGAAACACAGTTATAAGGGCGGCACACAAAACACTAAGACTGTCTAAGGACACAGACAGACATAACCTATATGGATACTGAGACCAGCAATAATAAGTAAACCCACATACAGGGTATATACAGGCCAAACTTAAAAGAGAACTTTCTTCTGGGTGTTGGGTGAGTCTGTGGTTTGGAAAGCAGGATGCTGCTTGCTGCAGGATGGTTGCGTGCCAAGTTGAGGGACCCCTATCCTTGAGGTCCATTCTCCCGCCCGTAGATCCCTAAATATTTGGGCCATAAAAGCTGGAATGCTGGCCTCCCTTGTTATTTGTGTGTGTGTGTGTCTGTGTGTGTGTGTGTGTGTGTGTGTGTGCGTGTTTGTGTGTGTTTGTGATCCTATACTGGAGAATTTCCTGCTCCCTTCACACATGGAGGTTAATCAGAAATTACCCCGACTTTATACTAAGTAGCTAGCAGGATAAACTCCTTTTACCATCCAGTACGACTGATTCAGACATTTGTGTTCACATGTACAGCCCCTCTGGGGAATGTGAAGAACAGTCTGGGTGACAGTGCATGTCTGAACAGGGCGAAAGTGACAGAAACACAAAGTCATAGATAAATCAGTCTAAACTAAACGAGGTTCACAAGGATGATTGATATTTCTTTAGTAAACATTCAAAAATCGTTTGCTAACCCTGCACACTGGAAGCTCCCAGCCCAGACCTGCACACATCTATGTGTCTAATGTTCACAGGGAGAGAAGCCTGGACGGCTGTTCATACTGACTTGCTCTATGACAGACTGCAGAGGGCGCTGTGCTGCCATTTAATCCAGTTCATTGAATAATACGATGGCTTGTCATCTCTCTGTCTGACACAGTTCTGCCAATCAAAGGCAGGCTTTCCTAGCGACTGACCGAGAGAACGACTCCAGCAGTGAAGGCTGAGCTGACCCTGTTATCTGGCCTGATTAACAACCTGAGAAAGACTGATGTAGGTTTGACTGTAAGAGAGATTTACCAGCATATGATATTAAGGTGAGAACAGATCCAATAAGTGCAGGCGTCCATAACTGTGCCCAGGTGTTTAAATGCCTCAGCCTGCTCTGCCTACTGGCCGCCGAGACTAAAGGCTGGTTTATACTTCTGTGTACAACCTACACCATCAGTACCTTTTCCAAAGAAACACTGAGTAGTTTAATTTCCTTCTTGTTCATATTTTTTGTGAGAGTGGGAGGAGCTTCCTGCTTCTCAGGCTGCAGTAGGTGTGGTTTGGACTGAGGCCAGACTGAGAAGAACAGACTGGGCAAATACAATATATAATATTGTTTTTTTACCCAAACCAGAAATAATGCTACAATTTAATATTGTAAAGAGAAATTAGGGGGGGGGGGGGGGGGGCGCGTTTGCCGCAGTGATCAGCACTGTTTCCTCGTACCTCAAGGGACTGGGGGTCGAGTCTCCACCCCCGGCTCAGTGAGTGTGGAGTTCGCATGTTCTTCCCATGTTGTTGTGGGGTTTCCTCAAGGTTCTCCAGTTTCCCTCCACCGCTGAAAATCTGTGATTTGGAGTCACTGTCTGTAGGTGTGAGTGTGAGTGTGTGAGTGTGAGTGTGTGGGTGTGAGTGTGTGGGTGTGAGTGTGAGTGTGTGAGTGTGTGAGTGTGAGTGTGAGTGTGTGAGTGTGTGGGTGTGATTGTGTGAGTGTGAGTGTGTGAGTGTGAGTGTGAGTGTGCCTTGCAATGTGTCTGCAGCCCATTCTGGGCATCTTCTACAAGAGGTTCCAGTCTCACACAACCTTGAATGGATGAAAAGAGAAATTATGTAGTTGACAGACTGGTAGGAGAAAGCAGTTATACTGAGAATTAACCTCTGTGTCCATTTAGATTTTGTTAGTCTCTTATTTGCTTTTTTCCCCAAATGAAGCAGATTTACAGCAGACAGCAGACGGGTTTCAGGCTGTCATGTGGCATCAGGCGTAACATGCAGTTATAGACAGACTGTGTCAGGTTTAGACAGACAGTTTTTATGATCACTGTCAGCCCACAAACTTGAATTTTACATTTTTCAACATAATCCACATGATAAATGTCAGGTTTCTTCATTTTGTTTCTGTTTCTGTGCTGGCAGTGTATCTGTCTCAGGAAGGAGAGCCAGACATTTTCCAGGAAGTAGTAATGAAACTTTTTTTTTCTAGATATTTATTTTAAAATACCAAGTTAAAATATAAAAGCCTAATTTAACATGACCAGCTTCTGCCAAGCCGAGGAGGAGAAAGATAAGCTTGACGAAACTATACAGAAGAGCTGTAGTTGTCGTAGTAGTAGTAGTAGTAGTAATAATAATAATAATAATAATAATAATAATAATAATAATAAATGAGGATGATGAAACAGGAGACGACTTTAAGCGAGGTTTCATTTACATATCAGACTTTCAAAAAAGTATAACGATAATTATTGAGGGTTGAACATTTATAATTATCAAAAATAAACAGAATGAAAATACAATAAATACAAAATTTTACACAGGAATAAATAAACATCATAATATTGAATGTTAATATCAATCAAACAATGCAATTAAGAAATATTCAATATACTGTCTCTAAATAATCACAGTTATGCAGCTGACAAAATGTCTGTCTATCAGTATTGGTATAATTCCAGTTTATTTTCAATTCATTGCAGTTCGGGCCATTTTGCCATTTTGATGACCCCTTTAACATTTCACTTTATACCAACCATGCACTGCATACAAATTAAAGTCCTCTATACATTTTCTGTATATCTACAGTAACTCCAAAGATAAAATAGATTCCCAGCAGGGCTCTGACTCCCACTGAGATGTCATCTGGTTTCATAATGTTAACTCCATCCATCCTTACATGCTGAAGATGCCCACAAGCATAGGAAAAACTGCACATGGCTAATCGTTTACATTTAGCTTGATGGTACAACCAGCGTTGAACTTACAAGCTAAATGCTGACAATTTCATGATAATTAAAAAAGTTTGAATAAACATTTGTAAGCGTATTTTATTGATACAGTATGGATTCTTGCTGGAGTGGTTAGGATTAACAACTAATAAAACGTCGGTTGTCCTATCAAGGTAAACATAAACGATTTCTTAATACCACTTAATAAAAATGCACTTTGTAAAGATCAGCTTTTGTTGATGTGAACTTTAAACTTAAGCAATAACTTGGAACTGCAACATCTGCCTAACAGCTGAGCGATACGTCACATGGAGAAGGAATTCGGACGGCGGAAGAGATTTGGCATGACAGCCCCCGTTCAAGACCAGTTAACTTTTAGCCACTGTTAGCAATATCAGTTGATAACACAATACGCTGTATTTTGCACATAAAAACACCGTAGCAACACATCCACAGATAGCAGTTGGACAGTACTGTGTGCCTGACCGGTCTAATGAGCCACAAATAAGGCATAAGTGCTAAGAAATATTACAAAACTACAGCTTCCAACTGTTTAAAATGCCATGAAAAATTATGCCATTAATAGCGGGATCTACGAAACATCACACTGTTAGCACATAAAGCACAGACCGTATCGTGGTCAGTGCTGTTCTTCCTTTAATTTACAGAAATTTTTATAATGTTCAAATGTTTTAATAAAGGGCTTTATGTTTAAGTATATGGGATCATTTAAAAATATATATTATTATTATTATTTTAACCGTGGCGTAGAATTGGGTATCAAGCATCTTGCAATCCCGTTGCTATTGGTACCAGTTACTGCATTACTGGTATTGCGACATCCCTATTCAGGTCATACCCTTCTTTCAGAAAACTGTAGCACAACTGTGTTTGTGGAGGAAAAACTTAGGAAGAGGAGCTGGTCTGAAGTCCTGACGGGAGCTGGAGCGCCCTTTCTTTGGAACAGTGTGGAGCCGTCCTCCATTACTGCTTATCCTGTACAGGGGGGTGGTGAGCCTGGAGCCTGTCCCAGGTGGCACAGGGCGGGGGACACAATGGATAGGATACTAGTTTATAGCAGAGCACAAACTCACACATACAGACTCAAACTAAGGACAGCTTAGAGATCACAATTCGTTGACCACATGTACAAGGAGAAAATCCTCTTGAGAACATGCCACTTTCACACACAGAATTAAGCCAGGGTCAAGTCAAGTAGACTTTACTGTCATACTACCCATGTAGAGGTGTAAAGTGACATGAAATAACATCCCCCAGGACCAAAGTGCAATAATCAAACCAGAAGTGACAAGGGGAAGGTTTGCACAGCACTTAATGTTAAGGACAGTGTGAAATGGGGCTGGAAACAATGGTTTAAATGGCTTATATACATGCAATGTGTATCTAATCAATGAATACAGCAGCATAAAGGAGTGAAATAAATATAGTGAATTGAATATATAGATAATAATATAGGGGGCGGCATGGTGGTGCAGTGGTTAGCACTGTTGCCTCACACCTCTGGAACCCAGGTTCGAGTCTCTGCTTGGGTCACATGTGTGCGGAATTTGCATGTTCTCCCCATGTCGTCGTGGGGTTTCCTCCGGGTACTCCGGTTTCCCCCCAAAGTCCAAAAACATGCTGAGGCTAATTGGAGCTGCTAAATTGCCCGTAGGTGTGCATGCGTGAGTGACTGGTGTGTCAATGTGCCCTGTGATGGGCTGGCCCCCCATCCTGGGTTGTTCCCTGCCTCGTGTTCATTGATTCCGGGATAGGCTCCGGACCCCCCGCGACCCAGTAGGATTAAGCAGTTTGGAAAATGGATGGATGGATGGATGGATAATAATATATTAAAGTAACTAGTGGCAGTGTGTTTGGGGTGGGGGGTGGGAATATACTCAAGAACAGGTAGGGGGTAAGATTGGCAACAGGGTATTCAGTGTCCTGACACTCTTGGGGATGTAGATGTTGCTGAACCTGGCAGAACAGGCTCAGATGTATCTTCTTCCAGGGGGAAGCAGGACAAGGGTTCCATGGGAACGATAGGAGGAGACTTCAATGGTAGATGCTTTGTGGGGCCAATGTTTCTGGAAAATGTCCTTGTCCTTTTTTACGTGCTACCGTATGTACCATCCACTGCAGGGACTTGCAGTCTTGGACTTAGACAGTGATGCAGTTGGTCAGATCACTCTCTATCCTGCCCTCCTAGGATACGGTGAGAATGGGGTTGGACGTCTCTTCTGCTTGGGAAGTGGAGATGCTGTTCTGCCTTTGTGACCCGTGTAGTGGGGTTAAGAGTCCAGGTGAGGTCTTCTGCCAGGTCCACTCCAAGACATTTGGTGCTCCTGACTCTCCACTGTGGATCCCTCTACAGTTAATGAGGAGTGGACAACCTGGGCGTCCCGGTAGACAGTCGTCTCTTTTGACTTGTCCAGGTTGAGAGACAGATTGTTGCTCTTGCCTCAGTCCTGCCAGCTGTTCCACCTCCAGTCTGTATGCTGACTCTTCACCTTTGTTGATGAGACCCACTACTGTCATGTCATCAGCAGAACGGATGATGCTGTTTGAGCTGTACTTTTCAGTGCAGTCATGAGTCAGCAGGGTGAAGAGAAATGGGCTGAGCATACAGTCTTGTGGGGGTGTCAGTGCTCAGTGTGGTGATGCTGGAGATTTTGTTGCCCCCCAGGAGTGCTGGAGTGTGGGGAATGGTGGCCCTGAATAACCAGGGCCCTACCTGGATGGGGGGGGTCTTCCATAAGCCCTGCAAATTATTGTGATTTTGGTTTCTATTTTTAATTATTTTTCTTCTTATAGAGATAAATAACTTACATGATAAGTTCTCCTCTCCTGTTGTTTCCTTTATCTGCTTATCTGCCTGCTTCCTGCCTCCTCCATGTCCCCCTCCCCGGCCTCAAAAGCAAAAGTGGTTTGATCCTCCCTGTCTATCGTGTAAATAATGTATCACAAAGTACATTTGTAAGTCACAAAGTAATGTGTCTGTTTTTTTACTATGAACCATTGTATTTAACTCCATCCATTCATTTTCCAAACCGCTTATCCTACTGGGTCGTGGGGGGTCTGGAGCCTATCCCGGAAGCAATGGGTATGAGGCAGGGAACAACCCAGGATGGGGGGCCAGCCCATCACAGAACACACTCACATACCAGTCACTCACACACGTACACCTATGGGCAATTTAGCAACTCCAATTAGCCTCTCCATGTTTTTGGACTATGGGGGGAAACCGGAGTACCCGGAGGAAACCCCACGACGACATGGGGAAAACATGCAAACTCCGCACACATGTGACCCAGGCGGACACTTGAACCCGGGCCGCAGAGGTGTGAGGCAACAGTGCTAACCACTGCACCACCATGCCGCCCCTGTATTTAACTCAAATTTTTTATATAACAGGCTTCATGACATTCCGTTTGTAAGTGCAACTTGTCCATGATTCAAACGTTCTTAACCTGGGGACTGCCTACAACTGATGATGTAGCTTTTATGTAAGATCTATGAAGCATATTTTGTGATAATGTAATACATTTCATCAGTTCAGCGATGTGCATAGACTTTTCTGTGTTGGTGTCAGACCACTAAATTGTCGGTCGGGGGCGGGGGAAGGTCCCCTCGATAAATTCTGCTGACTGGTAAATTTCCCTGCTTAGGATGGGGGCCATTTATCTGATCGTCAGTTATCATTTGCCCCCCCCCACACACACCCTGCACATGCCCACATTACAAAGTCATCAATCCTTCATTAATTATTGATACAGGAATCTTCCATTGATGGTATAAAGTTCCCGACCAATTTGTTCACAGTGAACGAGTCCCTTGGGTCTCTCATTCTCGCTCTGAATGAGCTGGTGAGTGAGTGGATGAAGACGAGTGTCTGTCATTCACCCACTGACTCACCAACTCCTTCAGCATGAAGTCAATGGCAAAGTTTCTCCAGTTTTAGACGATAAGACGTCTCATTCCTAAGATGGTGCCAGTGTGTGTGGCCGGCCGTCTTTCATGATTAGCTGATGTTGCTGTTTGTCTGTGTTGTGATTTTTGCTGGAAATCTTTGCTCCTTACTGGTATGTGATGGACAAGCTGTTTACGATATTTGTTCTGCTATGAAATGCCGGATTATTTTTTAAAGAGAACTTTTATTGGTAAACAGTTATCAGCAGTTTTATATTACAGTTTTGAGGTGATTATGTTTGAATTGGACCACCTACATCTGGTATTTATTGCTGTGATCTACTGGCCAACAAATTATAATAAAGATTTTTATAACTTTCTGACTTATTTTATGGCAAAATATGACCAGGTTTTGAATGTGAGTGATTTTAAACATATTTGCTGCTCGCCTAAGTCACTAGTTAAAGACTTCCTGAATCTTACTGAATCTTTCGACGTGTAATAGGTCCAACTTAAGAACATGGCCGTACTTTAGACCTTGTACTATCATATGGTCTGTCTGTTTTTAATATGACGGTTCACAAGGCCGATTTCTCTGATCATTCCCCCATTCTGATCGATAGTTATCTTCCATGTTCTGCCCCTAAGTCTTGTGCGGCTCCCAGTGTTTCCCACAGATGAGGCCTTCTACTGCTACCAAATTTGTAACTGCGTTTAATGATGCTGTTGGGCCGAGTTTAGAGAATATTCACTGTACTGATATGGAGGAGCTAACTTCACTTTTGTACTCCACTTGCCAGGATATTTTAGATGTCACTGCCTCTCTTAAAGTTTGTCCTTCTAAGCCAAAAGGACAGAGTTCTTTCTATGGCAGCATGTGCATTTTAAAACAGTGATGTGTAAAGTGCAGAGGTGTAAAGTCACGGTTCACAGTTGAGTTCAGCACGTTGAGGAGTCTGACGGCTTGTGGGAAGGAGCTCTCTCACAGTCTGGTCAATCGGGCTTTTGTGCTGCGGTAGCGTCTGCCAGATGGGAGCAGCATGAAGAGTCCATGTGAGGGGTGGGAGGAGTCCAGCACAATGCGGGAGGCCTTTCTGATGCAGCACTTGTGGAAGATCTCCTGCGGTGAGTGGAGTGATGTTACCAGCTGCTTTAACAATCCGCTGCAGGCTCTTCTGGTCAGCAGCACTGGCACTGACCAGACGGAAATGCAGCTGGTCAGGACGCTCTCTAGAACACGGAGAAAACATGGGGCAGGAGCAACTTTGCACAGTAAAGAAGCAGCAGCATGCATGGTCTTGTGCAGCATAGAAATGGCTGAGCGGGGTCACATGGCACAGAAGCAACAGGCCGAGCAACTTCATACGGCACGGAAGGCTGAGCGGCTTCATGTAGCATAGAAGGCTGAGCGGCTGAGCGCAGCACTTAAGCAGCAGGCTGAATTGTCCCTCAGAACTCAATATTCAGAGACATAGTGACCTTGTCCTCTGAGCCCATCATCTGCAGCCCGAGCCAATGTGACTCCACTGGGAACCAGGCTGATTTCCTCACCAGATGATGGACTCCCAGGGCTCTTGCAGTTCCTCCTGGTCTGATGATTCACGGATGAGCAGGTCTTCTATGTAGTAGCGGGTCACCGGAGCTGCAACCTCGCAGAGTGTTTTGTTGCATCTCTGACATTGCTTGTTGTAAGCGGGACACAGATGTGGGGCGTGTGATCTACCACACTGTGAACCAGGTGTCTCTGGGCCTGTCTGTCTTCACACTGGCCTTTTTCATTCAGCCTTACCTCCCCCCCCCCCCCCCCCCACTGTGCTGCTTGTCCCCTCTGGGCTGCTGCTGCACTGCCCTGATGTCTGTCATTATCATGCTGGGATTCTGTGTCTTTATCAACTTGGGCTGTCCTGCCATCTGCACGGCTTTGTCTAACGTTGATTCACTTCCCATTTGGAGCCTTAGTGCGATTTCCCGGTCGGCAATTCCAGTCACTACTCTGTCTCATACCTGCTCTTCTTTCAGCCCAGCAGAGTCACAATGCTCTGTTAATTCATACAAGCTGCTGATGAACACATCCACTGACTCACTGTCTTCTGTACACTTTGGTGGAAACCTGCTCGTTCATGTATCATGTTTCTGCATGGCATAAAGTGCTCGTTCATGTATCATGTTCCTGCATGGTATAAAGTGCTCGTTCATGTATCATGTTCCTGCATGGCATAAAGTGCTCATTCATGTATCATGTTCCTGCATGGCATAAAGTGCTCTTTCATGTATCATGTTCCTGCATGGTATGAAGTGCTCATTAATTTTTTTCATCACCTCTTCATAGTCATTAGCTTCAGTTGTGTCTGCAAATGTGAATGAACGAAAAACAGCCCCCACTTCTATTCCCATTGCATATGATAAGGAGTTAACTGGCATTAACTGGGACCCTCTTCCTTGTTCAGCTTAGTGCCGATACAGAATCGCAAAAAGCCACAGCGGCCACATCGCAGGCTGGCTGAAGTCAAAAGGCTCTGGAGCACTGACTTCATGTAGCCAGTCCTTTGGTGGGTAAAGATGACTTCTGATACAATGTCATGAGCACATATACACCAGAGTTGTCTGCCAACAAAAATCCATTACACCTGCAACTCTGCTGCTCCTTTCCCAACATTCCTGGCCCATCCCTGAGTGCATTCTGGGTACTGTAGTAACATCACAAGTATTTCACCACATATAACGATTGAACAACTGAACATACATGTATATACTAATTGATCGTCTATTGTGGGTTACTTGCAGTAAAGCTGAAAGATTTAGAAATCCTGGAAAGATCCTGAAAATGTTATTTGATCTTAGGGTAGTGCCTATTTTGGAAAAATGGTTGAGGGATCAGTAAATCAGAGCTATAATTTACTTAATATTAATGTATCTAATAAGTTCAGCGAATGTCAATTGCTCTGCACAAAATTCAAATACTGTATTACGCCATAACATTTAATTTTATTGTTGAAGGATTCTCATGTTCGTGAGAATGACCAAAAATAAGCGTAGTAGGCTACCACCATGCGTTCATGTTAAACTTTAAAGAGTTTCTGCGGATTTCAACAAGGTTGCCACTGTAAATGAAGTAATCCATTTTCCACGTTTTGCTTGGTGCCAAAATCATGAAGAGCTCCCCTATTCTTGGTTGATGAATTAATTATACTTCTTCCACAGCCACATCTTCTTCGCTGGGTTAAGTGCAGTAGTGTGTCTGCACTGATGAGAGGAGAATACTCTTACATGTTGAGTGCATTTTTGACTTAAGTGCTTGATGGGAGAATGGACCCCTAGGTGTGGTTTGTGGAGGGCTATCGGCTGCACTGTGGGATGATGAAGAGGCTTCCCCACGTTTCCTTGACTGTGTCTGACTTTAAGGACTTGCTCTGCACTAACACTTTCAGAAGACTACGGATGTCTGCTCATGACGTTTAACAAAGTCTCCTCATCTGCTTTTACTAATTATGCTAATTTGTACCCACGATGCATAAGGCAATAAGCAGGCTATGCGGTAAAATGTGCCCACGTTTTAATATATCACAGGAACAAATGAATAAAATGTGACCACGATCTAACTAAAGCCAAGGAATTAATTAGTTAAACTTGCCCGTGGTTTAACTAAGACAAGGGAATGAATTAGTTCAGTGAAGCTCACTGGCTCTCAATAGTCTAATTAAGTGCGGGGATCCATACATACTGCACTGCAAGTGCCCCTTGCTAATAACAATCGTTGTTAATAACAATGTGTTGGGTATAAACGTCCATCCACTTTATATAAGCATTTTATACAGTATAGCTCAGGGAGCCTATTGCAGGAAGCATGGGGCACAGTTTTACATATTATGTTGTAATAACTGACAGGCCAAGGTACTGTATCGTGGTGGCAGGAAGCAAACGAGGCAGCCTTATTGCAATAGGAGCACAAACCCCAAACATCAACCCATTCACCCTCTGCTGGCTCGTGCTGACTGTCCTGACCGCCCCAACAATACATGGGTGGGCACAGGCTCACATTATATACAACACATGGCATTTATCAATACAGCGGATGCTGCAACACAATAACACAAAGCATGTTAACACACAACTGTTTAAATTAACACACTCAAGGCTTGCAAGTACGCCGGGAAATGGGCTCTGTTACGTGGAGGCATTTTCCCAGCATTACACATCCCCTCCCCAAAGGTCAACCGTCCCAGAAACCACCACACCCAACCCCCACCTCAACACTGGAACAAGTCCAAAAGTTCTGGTGGCAGCCACTGGTGCACCATCTCCGATGATGAGGGAAACCATCCGCTCACGAGTGCTGCTGAGGCTGAGGAGATCAGGAGACTGGCCGATGCTGGACTGCTGGCAGGTGCTGACATTGTAGGTCCTCCCAGGCACCAGCCCTTTGTCTTACTAGGCTTGGTGGGAACCTGCTGACCCTCCTGCTCCCCCGATCAGGTGGCCTCACACAGTCCATCCAGGTCCCATTAGCACTGGCCGCGCTGCTCCTGGTCCTGCTCACCTTGCTCCTGCAGGTTGTCCAGCTCACGGCGTTCCTGAGCTGGCTGGGCCTCAAAACTGCAACACGTCTCCTTCTATCCGAACTGCGCCACTTCTGCTGACTCATCCTGCTGCTTCTGGCGGTCGGAGTCACACGCCCTGCAGTTGACGCACTTATCGTGCGGATCCTGCTACTCCTGTTCTTTGGATTCACACAGCTGCTCCAAGTTTTGCTGGTACTGGTATTCCCGTGGCACTCCCGGGCCAGCTGGGCCTCCAAGGTGTGGCAGCGAGTAACACTGCCTCTGCCTGCTACCTCAGGTGGTGGCACATGCAGCTGGGGCTGCAATGTGGCTTCTCACAGCTAGTGTACCGTGAGACCTCGCTGGCTGGCTGGTAAGTAGTCAGAGGTTGCAGAAGATCCCACTTTTTCTCCAGTAGTTGCCCGGCAGATTAGCAGGAATGGCTTAAAGGTGCACTACACAGGATCAGGGTGCATCAAGGGATGTGAGCCACTGCCTCACTGAGCCACTCTCAGCTGGTCTCCCGGGGGCTCTGTTGTGAGCTTCTTAGCAGAGGTGCGCCTGGTGTCCCTTCTCCTCACAGCATCAGCAAACTAGCCTCTTGCCGGGGAGCTTGCGGTTCCTCACTGTCTTATTGCCGCCATCGTCCCCCAAGCAGCACTTCACAGCCGCCTTCAGGTCTGCCAGGCTGAAGCAGGCTTGCCAAACAATTTTGAGAAGTGTGTGTGTGTTCCAGTAGCACCAGCGGGGCTGCTTTGGCATCCCAAATCCGACACCAGTGTTTGTCACAATGAGAACAAACACCAAGTACAAACATCAACCACTCACTCTGCTGACTAGTGCTGGCAACCCTGACCACCCCAACAACACATGGTGAGCACTAGTGCTGGGCGATATGACGATATATATCGTGGGGACGATAGAAAAGTGTCTATCGTCCTATTTCTCTTCTATCGTTTCTAACCTAATTACTAACTTACTAACGAAAATATTGCATTAAATAGGCTATGACAAATGTATGATAATGTCTTGTCGCTATGCAATGCATACTCTACCCTTTATATAAGTGATAATCAAGAATAAAAATGAACTTTAAAAAAAAAACTTTTTCGCAAAGTAACTCCGTTTTGTGGTTTTGCGACATGACGCTTTACGTTGTTGCGACATGCTTTACGCTAGTTAACTCGTGAGTGATGGAGAAGCAAGAGGTTGAAGATGAATGCCCGGAGTCGCAACAAACTGAAACTGCTATGCAGGCAGCATCCCAAGAAGTACTTTTACCGAAACGTGGGGGTACGTCAGTGATTTGGTTGCATTTTGGCTTCAAGAGCTCCGACACGGAGCAGAAGACAGTCATGTGCAAACTCTGCCAAAAGACTGTTTCCGCGCCCGACGCTAACACAACAAACCTCTTTTACCACTTGAAGAAGGTCCACGAAAAAGAATACGGGAGAATCGAAGAAATGCGACGTAAAGAAAGTTGTGAAACAGCCCGGGCAAGTGGCGAGAAAAAATATAGCCAGCCTAAAATTAAAGAGTCTTTCATAAAAAGCACACCGTATGAAAAAACGTCCCAGCGCCATAAAGAAATCACATGTGCCATCTTGCATTACATTTGTAAAGGCATGACCCCCGTGTATACAGTTGAGAAGGGTAGCTTCCGAGACCTCGTCAAAGTCCTTGACCCGAGGTACGTTATGCCCAGTCGTAAGCACTTCAGTAAAGTCGAGTTGCCTCGCTTATATAACGCATGCCGGGCCGAAGTAGAGAAGGATGTTCGCAGTGTGGTCCATTATGCCTTGACAACTGACCTGTGGACGAGCAGAGCTACGCAGCCCTACATGAGCGTAACCATCCATTACATCAGCAAAGACTGGATCCTCCGTGCTCGCTGTTTACAGACTGCGTACTTTCCAGATGACCACACGGGAGCCATGATAGCCCAAGGTGCGTTACTCGTGCAGTAATTTGTATGATGTACTTTTAGTTTACTGTTCTGTCATTTTTACTGTAGTAATTCCGAGTGAGACCCCTTAAAGTATTTATCTATCTAGGTCTGAGAGATGCACTGGAGTCATGGGGACTGCAAGAATGCCACCTTGTCTGTGTCACCACGGATAATGCCACGAACAACATCTCTGCAATGGAACTGAATGAGTGGGAACGGCTACAGTGCTTTGGTCATCGTCTACAGCTAGCCATTGGTAAGTGTAAAACAATCTAAAAATTGCCTAGTGTAATATTTCAATGGGAATACTATACTAACAGCAAAAATATTAGTGAATTGAGATTAGTTTGGTTATCCTGTGTTATGTTTGATGTACAAGACATTATTATTGAACAAGTTATACTTGCCTACATTTTATTCATTATTTATTATTTTACCCTTTTATGGCAAAAACTGAATACTAGCTGCCCACAGATCTAGTTGTATTACCATATGTTAAATGTTAAATAAATCCATAAATTGGTTAAGGAATACATGATCAAGTTAAAATGTCAAAATATGTTATTAAATTACATACTTTTCCATTTGATTCAAACAGAGAACGCTCTGAAAGCTCTCACACCAGCATCTACAAAGCAGGCTGTGGAACGTGCAGTTGGAGTCTGTAAAAAGGTGGTCAGTGCCTTCTCCAACTCATGGAAGAGAAAACGTGACTTGGCCAAGGTACAAGCAGTGCTGGGCTTGCCTCCCCATCAGCTCATAACTGAAACCCCTACAAGATGGGGCTCTCGGCAGCAGATGATAGAGAGGTTCCTTGAACAGGAGAAAGCTCTTTCACAGGTCCTCCTTGCAGACAAGAAGGTGAGACATGGACATTACACACTGATTTTCATTGTGGATTCTGATTTGTTTGTAGCCTAGATTCACCTCATGATAGTAACCAATTTTCTTTGCTTGCTATCTGACTTAGGCAAGACACCTGGTGCCAAGCTGGCAAGACATGGTGGTGCTAGAGTCCTTAAACAGAGCACTGGGTCCACTGTTCGAGTTTATTGATGCTTTGTCGGGGGAGAAGTATGTCAGCGTATCTTTTCTGAAGCCGGTACTGCACCTCTTTAACAACGAAATCCTCAGCCAGAAGGATGGGGATACAGAGCTCACAAAAGCAATAAAAGAGGGCATTCTCAAGTACCTTAATGAAAAGTATGATGACCATACCACCAACAACCTTCTGGACATGGCGACACTTGTTGACCCACGGTTTAAGACAGCCTACATGAAGGAAGAGAGGGTGGAGTTCATAAAAATGAGAGCTGCAGCAGAGCTGGTGGACATGGTGGCACCTGAAAGTGCACAAACAGAAGCAGCCTCCATTTCACCCCCAGCTGCTGAAGATAATCCAGAGCTTCCCTGTCCCCATCCCACAAAGAAAACAAAGAAGAGTTTGGGTAGCTACTTCAAAAAGGCAGGTCAAGGTACCACCCACTCCCAGCCAAGCAGAGCATCCATTGAACTGGAGCTCTCCATGTATCTTCAGGCACCTGGGCCTAACTCGGAGACCGACCCTCTGGAATGGTGGAGGCATCATGAGTTGAGTTTCCCATCGGTGGCCAGGCTCGCCAAGAAGTACTTATGCATTCCCGCTACTAGTTCTTCATCTGAAAGGGCCTTCAGTGCGAGTGGGAACATCATCACATGTAAGAGGTCATGTCTTAAGCCAAACACAGTTGACCAACTTGTCTTCCTCGCACTCAACCTCTAAATTTGACAGAGACATTTTTTCTACTTTTACAAAGTAGCCTTTTATGTTTGCACTTTTATTCATGGCTAATACCTTAAACAGTGTTATGTTCAACTCTGATATTTACTTTTGATATTTTATTTTGGTTTGCAAACTTTGCACTACAAGGTTGAAAAATGTTTTGTGTTTATTTTTTATAATTGAGTGCTTTTCTGCTCAGAAACTTGAAATGGTTGTGCACTTCAATTTTTTTTTTTTAAAATAGAGTTTAATTTGATCATACTATTTAAATAACTATGATGTGGATAAAAAAATGTGAAGGCTACTGTAACTCTACCTCCACCACATCTGTTGTCATTTGATACATTTATATTGCTAAACTAAAATGTATTTTTCTCATTTGTGACAGTTCAGTTAAATGTAACTTCAAAATAAAGTTGCAAAAAAAGTATGCAATGATATTTTTGTCAAACTTTTCAGAGAATAACTGAAAACGTACTTTATTGTGGTATATCGTGATATATATCGTTATCGTGATATAAATTAATCCATATCGCGATATATGATTTTTCCATATCGCCCAGCACTAGTACAGAATAATAGCTTTCAGGCTAAAGTGCAGTTGGGTCCCCAGCGAGTCTCTCAGCGCGGCGTGTCTCACGGCGCAGGGGGCAGCCGGAGCGCCGCAGACTCGGGCGGCTACATGAGTATATTGGGGATAAAATGTGTGTATTGGAGTGAGTTCTGTGTTAGTGAGTGTGTGAGGTGTGACAGTGATAATGATGGAGATGCTGGGCTTCGTCATGGGATTAATCGCTCTTCCTCTTGCCTACAGACTCCTGCCAGCTGACGCTGGACCCCAACACAGCAAACAGCCGCCTGTCTCTGTCAGAGGTGGAACAGGAAGGTGATATGGGGGGCAGAGCAGCCATATCCTGATCATCCAGAGAGATTTGACTGCTGGCCCCAAGTTCTGTGCAGAGAGAGTCTGACTGGCCGCTGTTATTGGGAGGCTGAGTGGAGTGGAGATGGAGTCTGGATAGCAGTGACTTATAAAGCACTCGGGAGGAAAGGATCGAGTTATGACTGTCGGCTTGGATTCAATGACAAGTCATGGATGCTGTTCTGCTCTCCTGACAGTTACTCTGTCTGGCACAATGATAAACAGACTGTCATACCCATAAAGTCCTCAGGCTCCCGCAGAGTAGGAGTGTATCTGGACCAGGCGGCTGGTACTCTGTCCTTCTACAGAGTCTCCTCTGATGGACTGACCCTCCTGTACAGCTTCACCTCCTCATTCACTGAACCCCTCTATCCAGGGTTTTATGTTTATGCAAACTCCCCCGTGTCGCTGTGCATGCTGGGATAGCTCACTGTGTGCTGGAGGAATCATTTTTACCTTATCAGAGTGTCACATGTCGCTGCTTCTCCACGGCAAAAAGGTAAAATCTCTGCTTTATAACCAGTATAACCCTTTTTACTCTGTCTGACGTGTGACGTATGTTAGACAGAAATAAATGACTGAGCAAACATGCAAATGGACTGTTTTTTGTCTGATGAAAATATAATGAAATGTAATCCTGTTGAGTGGGGGGGGCTTTTTCCCTCATATGTACATTTTATATATTTCTGTCTGTATATTGTATTTGCTGCCTGTACATTCACAATAAAAGCTTCCTATTCTATCCTATTAATGTCCTTGTTCGGCGCTGCTCAAAGCATAAGTGAGGTAACTGAGTAACGTAAAACATATTGTGGCAGTATGACTATTTTAAGTACCTGTGCCTTTAAATGTGCGGGCCGATTTGTATTGTAATTCGTGGTAGCGCCCTATAAAAATGGCAGTGGTTGGCTGGGGGTCGAACGCTGGCAAGGTTCTTCCGGTTACCTGACTTCGTGGTAAAGATCTGCATACGACGGATTTATTGGAGGCGGCTGTTTGGTAGGTGGCAGCGGGTACGCTTTATTCCATTCTGTTTCGGCTCACTTGTACTCAACCGGTGGGTGCACGTTGCTGCGGGTAAATGGTGGGGCTGGCGACTTGTAATGGGCTTGTGTAAAATCGCCCGTAAGTTCGATCTAGGTTCGTGATTGTGGGTTTTAATTAACTTGTTTTGCCTGGCGCCATCCTTTGCAGGCAACGTGGAGGGAGTTTATCCGGCTGGTTGGAGATCACTACGCCATTAAGCATTGCTGCTCTGCCTGCTTTTACAGCTGCGGTCTGGATTGCCTGTCCTGCAGTTGCTGCTGCTTTGTCTCTTTGTCTCTGCTCTTGTCTTCTCTCCCTTTTTGTATTGAATGTGGGGATTGGTAGCTTTTTATTCCTTGCTTAACTGCAAGGATTAACTGTTTGAAGTGAGGGATTTTATTTTGTGTGTTTTGGTTTTATCTCGTCGTGTGGATGGTGTTTTTAATTTCGTTGTAATAAAAGATTGTAAGTGGAGTCACGTCTCTTGCTGCCGTGTATAACGGACCTGAGTGCCTTTCTCTTGGAGTTTCATTTAGCTTAGGAACTATTTCCCTGGGTGCAATTCCCAGGGTGGCGTAGTCGGTGTTTTAAGGGGAGGTTCCCCTGAACTCTGAGCCCAGCGCTGCGACAATATAATATAATTAAACAAATACACTTTACTGTAATTTCACTGACACGATTAGATTAAATCAGCATATATAACAACCATGTAAAAGGAGACGGGAGACAAAACAGCGAAAGCAAAAAATATCCGTAGAGTTAAAAACAAAAGTTATAAATCAGCAACACACGTTAGAATAAATGATCAAAATACAACAAACAAGAATAAAAATTTCCTAACTAAAACGATGAACTGCTACATTTGACAATCGACAAGTATATTAGCAAAGGGCGTCCCTCTCACCCCCTTTAAAAATGGGTTTAAAAAGAGTCGAGGAGAAAAGCCGAACTAAGTAAATAATTGCACAAATAATTAACACTATAACGCCTCATGTATCATATTTGATACCAATATTTCTAAGACCTATACGTCAGTAATAGGATTACCGCTTTCCTCAAAAACACGCTGTATATAATCCTATACCTTTATTCTGCCCTCTGGTGGATGACGTATGTACTGCAGGTGGAAAACGTCTTTTTTTTCGAAGAATCAAGGACGGCTGCACGCAGGTTGTAGCCGGCAGGATTTTCACGGGATAAAAGTCCTATTTTTGGAACAGTTACAGTAAGCGCAATGTAGAGAAAATAAATTATATTTCAAAATGAGTATTTATTAATGTGAACTAACTCATAATAACAATATATCATGAAATATTTTACAGAAAAACGTGGTGAAACTGTGTGTATCAAACATGATACTACGGGTATGTAAATGCATTATATTTTGTTAGTGCATCAGGTGTTGTTGTCAATTTCTTGATTAAATTTGTACTGTTTGCCATAATACAAACAACAATTAATATATTACTCAATTTAAGCTTGATTATTTCTAGTATTCATTTTCAGAATTTGACATTCATGTAATTGTGAATAGTCAATATATAGTTTGTAAATGTAACGATGCATATTGTGTGTATGATTCTGATTTGTACATTTATATGGCAAAAACGTACAGTGTAGAAGATGTCCTGAATATACTAATTGATGGAAATTCAAGTGACTTGGAGCAGTTAGGGGAGGAAGATGATGACAGTAGTGAAGAAAGGAGTCCTAAGGGAGTGTCTAATGAAGAGGGATCAGATACTAGTGATGAAGATATGAGAGATGAAAGTGTAGCAGAATCAGACAGCAGTACAGTCAAAACAAAGCAGGGCAGAGCAGTCAGCAAAGGACAAAGTGACACAGAAAGAGTGCAGGTGGAGAAAAGTACCATTTGAACCTCCAAATGTTGAGTTTGATGGATATGTTGAGGACGTCTCTGTAGAAAGGTCAGAACGGACTCCTTGCATGTATTTCAGTCAGTTTATTACTGATTAAATGATTCAGGAGACTCTGCTGTGCGTCTTGATGTGAGAAAGGACGGCGTTGACCATTTGCCAACATGGGAAACAAGGCAGAGATGCAGGCACTGCCCTGGAAGTCACTTCTCACATGTCTACTGTGCAAAATGCAAAGTCAACCTTTGTCTAAACAAAGACAGAAATTGCTTTTTGGCCTTCCATGAAAAGTAAACATGTAAAACATGTGTAAGTGTGCCAAGTGTTTTCTAAAGGCACAGAAAATGTATTTTCTGACATTTTGACGTATTTTGACAAAATATTATCAGTACAGGGGCGGCATGGTGGTGCAGTGGTTAGCACTGTTGCCTCACACCTCTGGGACCCTGGTTCAAATCTCCGCCTGGGTCACATGTGTGTGGAGTTTGCATGTTCTCCCCATGTCGTCGTGGGGTCTCCTCCGGGTACTCCGGTTTCCCCCCACAGTCCAAAAACATGCTGAGGCTAATTGGACTTGCTAAATTGCCCATAGGAATGCATGTGAGAGTGAATGGTGTGTGAGTGTGCCCTGCGATGGGCTGGCCCCCCATCCTGGGTTGTTCCCTGCCTCGTGCCCATTGCTTCTGGGATAGGCTCCGGACCCCCCGCGACCCATTAGGATAAGCGGTTTGGAAAATGGATGGATGGATGGATAAACTATTACTTAATAATTCAGGCTCTACAGGGTCAAAAATAAAGTGTAACAAATTTTTATTTCTCACAAAACATTCGTTTTAACATCAGAGGGCTGAACCTCACGTCCGCCCCCTACTGCCCTCCTGAGGTAACTGCGGGTTTCCCGTCGGTCTCAGCACGTGAGACGCTGCGGTCCCTCAGTTAACGTTCCCATCACAACACGTCAGATATGGACCAATGTGGACAGCATTCTGATTTCACTACATGCCTGATCGTCAATGATGCACTACATGTGATTCCAAACTTTATATTTTGGTCTAAATTTCTTCTTTTTAATCCACACAATTTAGGAATAAGATTATCAGATGCAATGTGTCCCACAAAACACTCACAGTGGCATTGCAGTAATACAGATATACCCCTGAACACAGTGGAAAGGTGGATTCTTACTCTGACGTTCCTCTCCTTCCTCAGGTGATGAGCTATTGGCCTCTTGCAAAATGATATGAGTTACATCACTGATACACTGAGCATCTAAATAATAATATGTCTTGTTTCCAAACTTTTCACTCACCCTGCAAAGACATTTCTAGTCATTCTCAAAGAAATGCATATGTACATATATAAATATGCATGCAGGGGGGGGGGGGTTAAATGTCAGAAGGGGTGAGTGTAGTCAGGCAATTTTTAGGCCACTTTATTTCACTTTCTGTGACTGTTTTTGGAATGTTTTCGTTTATTTCAAGGTCAATTTAATTTGCATAGTTGATTCATTCATTAACTTTGCTTGGAATAATAAAACACAGTAGTTTAGTATGAATTTTGTTTGGTGGAAATGCACTCAAAATGGCCACCGTCTTGTTCAGATAAGAGTCCCATACACATGGAGCACTTTGAGCAGAGCGAGGACGCTGCCATTTAGGAGATATCAAAGAACAAACTGCCCTGGCTCAGAAAAAGGAGGGAAAACAGGGGAAGCTGATGATTCTCCTTCAGCATCACAAGGTGGAGAAACGAGGATGCAGGAGAGGATTCCCATCCTGGGCAGCATATTGCAGGGCGGGGCGACGACCCCCAGCTCCTCAGGCAGCAGCAGGCTGGGGGGCCCCGCGTGTGAAAATGCCCAGCTGCTCTCACAGCCGTTGAAAGAGAGTGTCGTGATATTTCAGGCGAGCTTTTGGTTTCAGAACTTAGGAGCCAGTTCACACACAGTCAGTGAGTATTGTGAGGACTCAATGAACGGAGGCTGAAGTTGTATAAAAGGCATGTATTTATTTCTACCTAAAACTGTACTAACATAAGACAGACATTGACTTAAACAACAAACAAAAATTAATGGAATGATCTGCTTTCCAGGATTGATAATATATACCTTGATTCAGTCTTTTAACACAGAATAGTACAAGACAAATAAGTGCTAACGGACCATAAAGATCAAATAAGAGCCAACGGAGGAATGTAAAGGGGGGGGGGGGGTGTTAAATAAAGAAAGAAAAAACCTCTGATAGTTAGGAGACCCACTGAGATACCTGGTGACATTATTTACATTATTTAATTTTCACGATTCCTCTGATTTAACCATGAGAGCTTGTATGCAGGGGTAGCTGTACATATATATTTATCCATATTTATATAATGGTTCAAGTGAGAAGGGTAAGATAGGTGATACTCTGTGAAACACGGTTATAAGGGCGGCACACAAAACACTAAGACTGTCTAAGGACACAGACTGACATAACCTATATGGATACTGAGACTAGCAATAATAAGTAAACCCACATACAGGGTATATACAGGCCAAACTTAAAAGAGAACTTTCTTCAGGGTGTTGGGTGAGTCTGTGGATTGTAAGGCAGGATGGAAAGGGGGGGTTGCGTGCCAAGTTGAGGGACCCCTATCCTTGAGGTCCATTCTACCACCCGTAGGTCCCTAAATCTTTGAGCCATAAAAGCTGGAATGCTGGTCTCCCTTGTTATCTGTGTGTGTATGTGTGTGTGTGTGTGTGTGTGGGGGGGGGGGGGGGGGGGGGTCACTAACCCCCCTTTGGCCGACAAGTACCTCTCATACCAGGCTAGGCCTTGTCTCAGGCAACCTGGAATCTCAGCCCTGTCATATGTGTGTGTGTGTGTGTGTGTGTGTGTGTGATCCTACACTGGACAATTTCCTGCTCCATTCACACATGGGGGTCAATGGGGGTTAATCAGAAATTACCCCAACTTTATACTAAGTAGCATACAGGATAAACTCCTTTTACCATCCGGTACGACTGATTCAGATATTTGTGTTCACATGTACAGCCCCTCTGGGGAATGTGAAGAACAGTCCGGGTGACAGTGCATGTCTGAACGGGACGAAAATGACAGAAACACAAAGTCAGAGATAAATCAGTCTAAACTAAACGAGCTTCACAAGGATGATTGATATTTCTTTAGTGAACATTCAGAAATCGTTTGCTAACCCTGCACACTGGAAACTCCCAGCCCAGACCTGCACACATCTATGTGTCTAAAGTTCACAGGGCAAAGTCTCACTCGCATGCTGAGGACAATTTAGAGACACTAATTCACCAAACTGCATGATCTTGGACAGTGGGAGGAAACCTGAGGAAACACAAAGGAACACGGGGAGAACATGCAAGCTGTACGTGCAGAACCAGGAGTGGGAACCACACCTACAAGCCTGGAGGCGTGAAGTGAGAGCAGCTGGTCTGAAGTCCTGAAGGGAGCTGGAGCGCCCTTTCTTTGGAACAGTGTGGAGCCGTCCTGCAATACTGCTTATCCTGTACAGGGGGGTGGGGAGCCTGGAGCCTGTCCCAGGTGGCACAGGGCGGGGGACACAATGGATAGGATACTAGTTTATAGCAGAGCACAGACTCACACACACAATCACACACTAAAGACAGCGTCGAGATCCTAATCGTCTGACCACATGTTTTCAGTCTCTGAAAGACAAAGAGAAAACTCATGTTGGGGGAACATGCAAACTTCACATACAGAGTGGGGTGGGGGGGAATGTAACCTTACAGGTGGTCTCCAGCCACTACTGCTGTGTAGGTTTTCTGCATGAGAAAATCCCTCAGTAATGGTTTAACCCTGATAAGGTCTCATCTGATAAGTGAACGTTTGACATTTTACTGGTTTATGTGTCACCAGTAAGACTGTATGAAATGTACCCAACATAGATGAACAGTGTCAGCTAAAAGAGCCGACTATCACAGCACCTGCGTCATTTTAATGTTCACTAATATTGCTTCCAAAATATACACACATGGACGGCTCTTGTGTTTTCTTTTATTTTTCTATAATGTCTTGTGATGTCTTGGTCTCTCCATGTTTCCATTGACAAATTTTATCCTGGGGAATAAAATGTGACCTTCAGGACCCCCCTTGAAGTAATTTTAAAAGTTGACCACTGTGAAAAATTGCATATTTTTTATTACATTTATTTTCATGTTATTTATTTCTGTACAAAAGATGACATACACTAGATTTAATAAGATTCTTATTTCTTTGTTGCTTTTTGTAAATTGATAATAGCTGATTTTTAGTTGTTCATTCTGTATCACTCAGTTTAACTGAAAGTCCTATTAACTGCCCAACACATGTCATGGGACCCTATTGTCAGTGTAATACTGTAATGACAATGCAGGGCAGTTAGTCTCAATAAACGTGGTCTGGACGGATTGCTTTGTGCACTGGTGTGCAGGCATGTTGGAACAGGAAGGGGCAATCCCCGAACTGTTCTCCCAAAGTTGAGAGCATGAAATTGTCCAAAATGGAACTAAGGGGCCAAGCCCAACCCCTGAAAAACAACCCCAAACCATAACCCCCCTCCACCAAACTTTACAGTTGGCACAATGCAGTCAGGTAAGTCTTGTTCTCTTGGCAAATGCCAAACCCAGACTCGTCCATCGGATTGCCAGACAAAGATGCATTTGGCTCTAGAGGCCAGTGGTGGCATGCCTGTGACTTCAAATATGATTTAAATGATCTTTAAATAAAAATTAAACAGACAATAAACAAAAATGTTAATAAAAATGACCTGTCATTCCCTGCTCGTCCGATCCTCCCGTGTGCCACGCCCCCTCATCTACCCCATGTGGAATCCCCGTTTTACCAGCCGTTTCTAGTTGTGTCTAATTAGTCTGGTGTATTTAAGTCAGCGTTAAGTTTCTTTCCCCAGTCCGGTCATTGATATCCCTCCTTGTATAGTGTTTCATGTTCCTTGGTGTTTTCTAATTAGAACCTTCATTTGCTTGATTTCCCGGGTTCTGTGCTGCTTCCCTGCTCCTGACCCAGCGCAGGACAGAATGACCAGACTCTGTACCTGTTTTGTGTGTCAGTCCTGTTCCCTGTGCTTAGTTGATGTTTTTGCCTTTTGTTTCCCCAGGTGCCATCGTGTCATTGACGTCCCTCCTTCTATAGTGTATCATGTTCCTTGGTGTTTAAAACCTTAGTTCGCCCGATTTCCCGGCTCCTGTGTTGCTTCCCCACTCCGTGCCCGACCCAGAATAGGACATTACCATACAGAATAATCATACTGTTGTTTCATATTGGACATACACATTTATATAACCGAGATAATTCAACATTAATTAAGAATGAGCTAAAAAAATTGAGAGATTAATTTTTATTTCATCAGCAGTGAATGTGTTTTCATATTTACTACACTGTTGCAAGGTTTTTGCATACATGCCACCACAATTGTGAATATCACTGTGAGGTTGTCCTCTGTGATGTTTTTAAAATGTGTGCTTTGGTGTTTTTTAATAAGAGCTAATAAGAAGAACATAACAGGAACTAAAACAGACTTAAAAAAAACATTTTTGTTTTGGAGCCGCTAGTGGATCGTCACCTGTTTTCCCGCCTGTGTCATGCCGCACTGTAACACACCTCTAGTGCGCATGTGTATGAGTGCGTGAATATCTGTATGTCAGTGCGTGTATATCTGTGTGTCAGTGCGTGTATATCTGTGTGTCAGTGCGTGTATATCTGTGTGTCAGTGCGTGTATATCTGTATGTCAGTGTGTGTATATCTGTGTGTCAGTGCGTGTATATCTGTGTGTCAGAGGGTGTATATCTGTGTGTCAGTGCGTGTATATCTGTGTGTCAGTGCGTGTATATCTGTATGTCAGTGTGTGTATATCTGTGTGTCAGTGCGTGTATATCTGTGTGTCAGTGCGTGTATATCTGTGTGTCAGTGTGTGTGACTGCGGTTGTGTGGTTGGTTGTCCAGGTTTTTAATTAATGTTTCAATGTTTGCATGCGCACTTCCTATTCACTCACAGTCACTGGTGCCCCGAGTGTCCATTCATAGTACAAAGGGTAGGAAATGTCATAAACGAGACAAACATGTTCTGCAAAGTGGGCTTTGAACAGTGGGCTCTGGGGGCCAATGCACACCCCTTGCATTTTTAGGTTACTTATGTTTGTACATGTTTATTAATTATTATATCGTAGCCATAATGTGCAATAGGGCAACACATACATGGGTTTGTAACTGTAAGAGAAAATAAGACACATGTAGTAAAGTGTACTTAGAGCAGAGGACCGTCTATGACAGTGCACACATCTCAGATCTGCTACTCCTATGAAACTATATATTATACATGCGTACAAGCATATCTGACAGAATCAGGTGGCGGCAGGAGCTTGTCCCCTTTCTCTCATTGTTACTTGTTATTAAGTGACATGGATAATATCCCCAAAAATCCTTCGCCGGGGAACTGAGTCCGTGTCCATTTCTGCTTAGACCGCTACCGCATTTGATACGCAGCGTTTCCTGTTTGTAAGTGGAAGTGAAAGTATTTTAATGCTGGACTCTTCATTTTGTCAAGAAACACGGATAAGATTGTGTATTGCAAGGTAAGATTTTAGTCAACAGATACAACTTAAAATAGAATAAGCTATATTTGGGAGTGTATTATATATATTTGACCTATATATAGCGGCTGCCCGTTGCATGAAGTAGCTACTAGATATTATGCATGTATGTTACTATTTACGCTTCGTGTTCATAGAGGCCCCAGCATCAGTCATCTGTTCTAGATCGGCACAAAAATGGGGGGAGCGGCTTCTGAAATTACCCCCCCAGCAGTGTGTAAAACAAAGACAACAGAGAGGTAAGACAGAACCTATGTGTTTATACTGCTTTACAAACAGTCATAAAAAAAAAAATGTTCTAGCATTTTCGAAAGAGAGAATAATCAGTCTTAATTCACTTCCTCGAGACTTGACTAATTCAGGTACCTGGGATAGATGATTTATGTTTATCATTTATTAAATTTATGACATTTTATTTCCTTCAAGAATTTACATTTAATTGTACTCCCTGGACACTGTCCTCAGCTGCCACCTAGCGCTGATTCTTCCATTTTCACGACATCTTTGGGGCGCGAGATGATTTTCTGAATAGAGTATACTAAAATGCAGTTTATATTTTCGGTCTTCGCAACCAATCAGAACATTGTTATCAGTATTCAGTAGCAGTCGAGAATTCGGTTGGAAATTACTTTTTTGGTAACTTGGTGAAATTTATTGTGGGGACCCCCATTTAAGGCTACATTTATAAATCATAAAGCAGTGGTTCCCAAACTTTCTCTGCAGAGCTCCCTTTTTTAGATAAGAACATTATTGACCCCCCCCCCCCCTTCCTCCGCATTCAAACTACACAGGCTCAGATTCAAACTTTATTTGAAATACAGCTCCCTTTTTCTAATTGAGCGAAACAAATGCTATTACAAATGGGGCAATTTCACCAGTGTGAGAGAAATAAGTTATAAAAAGGAATACAGAACTGTCTCCACAAAAAAAATTAACCAGTTCCCAGTCAGAAAAAAATATTAAAAGGGGATCATCTCAAGTCTCACACTTTTCAGTGGCTTGTGTGGGATTGTTTTATGCTGCAAATCTTCTCAATTTGGGGTTTCAGCTGGGAAACATTCACTCTTGGTTCCTTTTCAATATCCAGCTTTAAGCTGTATTTTGTCTTAATAGAGGCCACAGCAGAAAAACCTACCTGACATAGGTAAGATGTAGCAAAAGGAAAGAGTGTGACCACAGCTTTCCCTCCTAGCACTGGGTAATCCCTCTCCACTCCAGTCCAAAATACAGCCAGTGTTCTAGATTTAACTTGCAGCGTCACTGATGAATCTGAGGTGACATCAATGAACAGTGGCCTGTACAACGAAGCGGGGTTACTGGCTTATCGGGGTAACTTGTCGGATTTAAGGTAGTCTGGGCAACATGAAAGTGAACGAATATATAGTCAATTTAAACTGTGGTACCTTAAATCCGAGAAGTTACCCCAAAAAGCCAGTAACTCCGTTCTACAGACCACTGTTCCTCCGCTGCAGCGCTGAAATCCTCATACACTGAAGGGGTCTCAGATCCAGTCAATTTTTTTAGGATCCACTGTTGGGAAATACTTCTGGAAATATTTTTGTAGGGTAGAGAGGTGAGCTTTCGTGCATAGGATGATTATGTTCTGAAGCTTTTTGAGCTCAATGAATGTTTTCAGGTTCCAAAATGAGTCTATATTTCCCTCAGTAACTCGCTACTTCCACATCTCCGGTTTACTTGTGAATAATGTGATTTTATCTGCCTGATGTGGAAGGTGTATGTTGGTACCTTGCATCTGTAGATTTAGTTCATTGAGTTTCTGAAACATGTCACCCAGGTATGCAACTTTCAGGAGGAATTTGTAATTTTTAAGCTTATTGGCAAACTCGTGACCCTCTTCCTCCATGAAAGCGCTGATCTCATCTCGGAGCTCAAATATTCTGGTAAAAACTTTCCCACGTCACAGACAACGATCCTCACTGTAAAAAAAAGCAGCTGTGTGGTTGGAGCCCATTTCCTCACACAGGGCAGGAAAAAATCTGAGCCTTGACGGGGCGTGTTTTACTGTAGGTTACTGCAGCAATGACATCGTTCGTTATTACATCGTTCAGCTTGGGATTCAGCTGTTTATATGCCAGCGCTTCTCGAAGGATCATACAGTGTGTCCACTGCACATGAGGAGAGATGCGCTTCATGAGCGCTTGTAGCCCGCCCCGTTCCCCAGCTATAGCCTGAGCCCCGTCTGTGCAGATCCACGCACAGTCCTCCCATTCCAGATCAGCCTCTCTCATATAAGCGTTAATGATTTTAAACATTTCTTCTGCAGTGGCTCTGCCAGTGATTTGCTTACAGAACACCAAATCTTTCTTGAAATCCTCGGTATCGGTATATCTGATGTACGTTATGAATAAACTGTCTCTGTTACTGTCAGTCGCTTCATCCACCTGCAGCGTGAAGTGGCGGCTGTCCCACACCTTGTCAGTCAGCTGCTCCTCTATGTCTTCTGACATGTCATGAATGCGCCTCGCGATCGTATTGTTTGATAATGGAATTGCCTTTAACTTGCTGGCTGTTGCTTCGTCAGTCATACTGTACTTGCAACGATATCGATAGTGGAGGGAAGTATTAATTACTGTGCGGTTTTTACACTGAACAGCTCGGTTGACAACTTTATATGATGCCAGTTGATCGTTTTTAGGCAAATATGTAACTTTAGTAATGATGCTTTGTTGTGCATGGCAGTCTGTGGGATTTCATTTAAATAAATCAACTGGCTTATCTTTATGCTTAGGGTATATTGTCTCCAAATGACGTCTTTGTTTGGCTTCAGACTGATAGCAGCGAGTATTTTCATACACACAACACAATGTCGTCTCTCCTCGTTACTCACCGTTGTCGTTGTGAAACCAAGGGCCAGATATGACTCATCATATTTTCTCCTCTTTGCTTTGGAGCTTGAACTTGCAGCTGATGAAGATGCTTCATGGCATATCAAAGTACATGAAGACAGAGCAGAAGGTTAAACAGCTGAAGGTTTAATGTGACCCTGTCCACAGTACATGGATTATATTTATATAATGAGTATTTTTCCTCTCACTGTCCACAGTGTCCTGATGGAGAGAGCAGGCTCACCTGTACCCAGCTCTGTTTCCATGAAGAGTGACCAGTCAATGGACCAACCAATCTTATTCAGTGAGGGACGTTTTCCTACAGATCAAAGGTAAATATACATTTAAACATTGTTTAAAACACTCAGACTCTCAGTCAAAACATATACAGGCACACACAAGCTAATAGAAAAAAATTCAACTTTGAAATGTTTTTTACTTTTGCAAATCCCATTGTCTTTGAAATTTTAAACAGATGTTTTGTCTGTCTTCTATATAAATCACGTCTGAGGTAAAAGGATGAACATTATTGTAAGGACTGACTTCTTGTGAGCTGGAATTAGAAGGTTGATTGAAAAGTGCATTTTAAATGTCAATCCTCAGCATACAGCTGGAAAAGAGCTACTGCTCTATATTGATTAAGCATGACTGGATCTCATCCACGTCACAGACAACGAGCCTCACTGTAAAAAAAAAAGCAGCTGTGTGGTTGGAGCCTATTTCCTCACACAGGGCAGGAAAAAATCTGAGCCTTGATGGGGCGTGTTTTACTGTAGGTTACTGCAGCGATGACATCGTTCGTTATTACATCGTTCAGCTTGGGATTCAGCTGTATATATGCCAGCGCTTCTCGAAGGATCATACAGTGTGTCCACTGCACATGGGGAGAGATGCGCTTCATGAGCGCTTGTAGCCCACGCTGTTTCCCAGCCATAGCCTGAGCCCCGTCTGTGCAGATCCACGCACAGTCCTCCCATTCCAGATCAGCCTCTCTCATATAAGCGTTAATGATTTTAAACATTTCTTCTGCAGTGGCTCTGCCAGTGATTCGCTTACAGTACAGCAAATCTTTCTTGAAATTCTCGGTATCGGTATATCTGATGTACGTTATGAATAAACTGTCTCTGTTACTGTCAGTCGCTTCATCCACCTGCAGCGTGAAGTGGCGGCTGTCCCACACCTTGTCAGTCAGCTGCTCCTCTATGTCTTCTGACATGTCTTGAATGCGCCTCGCGATCGTGTTGTTTGATAATGGAATTGCCTTTAACTTGCTGGCTGTTGCTTCGTCAGTCATACTGTACTTGCAATGATATCGATAGTGGAGGGAAGTATTAATTACTGTGCGGTTTTTACACTGAACAGCTCGATAGACAACTTCATATGATGCCAGTTGAGCGTTTTTAGGCAAAGATGTAGCTTTAGTAATAATGCTTTGCTGTGCATGGCAGTTTGTAAGATTTCATTTAAAGAAATCAACTGGCTTATCTTCATGCTTAGGGTATATTGTCTCCAAATGACGTCTTAATTTGTTTGGCTTCAGACTGACAGCAGCGAGTATTTTCAGACACACAACACAATGTCGTCTCTCCTCGTTACTCACCATTGTCGTTGTGAAACCAAGGGCCAGATATGACTCATCATATTGTCTCCGCTTTGCTTTGGAGCTTGAACTTGCAGCTGATGAAGATGCTTCATGGCATATCAAAGTACATGAAGACAGAGCAGAAGGTTAAACAGCTGAAGGTTTAATGTAACACTGTCCACAGTATATGGATTATATTTATATAATGAGTATTTTTCCTCTCACTGTCCACAGTGTCCTGATGGAGAGAGCAGGCTCACCTGCACCCAGCTGTGCTTCCATGAAGAGTGACCAGTCAATGGACCAACCAATCTTATTCAGTGAGGGACGTTTTCCTACAGATCAAAGGTAAATATACATTTAAACATTGTTTAAAACACTCAGACTCTCAGTCAAAACATATACAGGCACACACAAGCTAATAGAAAAAAATTCAACTTTGAAATGTTTTTTACTTTTGCAAATCCCATTGTCTTTGAAATTTTAAATAGATGTTTTGTCTGTCTTCTATATAAATCACGTCTGAGGTAAAAGGATGAACATTATTGTAAAGACTGACTTCTTGTGAGCTGGAATTAGAAGGTTGATTGAAAAGTGCATTTTAAATGTCAATCCTCAGCATGCAGCTGGAAAACAGCTACTGCTCTATATTGATTAAGCATGACTGGATTGTCTTCTTCTGGGACGGATGTTTCTGTTTTGATAATAAATTGATTCTCATGGGCTCTTTAGCTCTCTTCAGAATTTGGGGTTGTAGCTGGGAAACAGTCACTCTTGTTTCCTTTTCAATGTCCAGCTTTGAGCTGTATTTTGTCTTAATAAAGGCCACAGCAGAAAAACCTACCTGACATAGGTAACATGTAGCAAAAGGAAGGAATGTGACCACAGCTTTCCCTCCTAGCACTGGGTAATCCTTCTCCACTCTAGTCCAAACTGCAGCCAGTGTTCTAGATTTAACTTGCAGCCTCATTGATGAATCTGAGGTGACATCAATGAACAGTGGTCTGTACTACGGAGTCATTGGCTTATCGGGCTAACTTGTCGGATTTAAGGTAGTCTGGGCAACATGTAATTGAACGAATATATAGTCAATTTAAACAGTGGTACCTTAAATCCGACAAGTTACCCCGAAAAGCCAGTAACTCCGTTGTACAGACCACTGTTCCTCCGCTGCAGTGCTGAAATCCTCATACACTGAAGGGGTCTCAGATCCAGTCAAATTTTTTAGGATCCACTGTTGGGAAATACTTCTGGAAATATTTTTGTAGGGTAGAGAGGTGAGCTTTCGTGCATAGGATGATTATGTTCTGAAGTTTGTTGAGCTCAATGAATGTTTTCAAGTTCCAAAATGAGTCTATATTTCTCTCAGTAACTCGCTACTTCCACATCTCCAGTTTTCTTGCGAATGATGTGATTTTATCTGCCTGATGTGGAAGGTGTGTGTTGGTACCTTGCATCTGTAGATTTAGTTCATTGACTTTCCGAAACATGTCACCCAGGTATGCAACTTTCAGGAGGAATGTGTAATTTCTAAACTTATTGGCAAACTCGTGACCCTCTTCCTCCATGAAAGCACTGATCTCATCTCGGAGCTCAAATATTCTGGTAAAAACTTTCCCATGTCACAACCAACAAACCTCACTGTAAAAAAAGCAGCTGTGTGGTTGGAGCCTATTTCCTCACACAGGGCAGGAAAAAATCTGAGCCTTGACGGGGCGTGTTTTACTGTAGGTTACTGCAGCGATGACATCGTTCGTTATTACATCGTTCAGCTTGGGATTCAGCTGTATATATGCCAGCGCTTCTCGAAGGATCATACAGTGTGTCCACTGCACATGGGGAGAGATGCGCTTCATGAGCGCTTGTAGCCCACGCTGTTTCCCAGCCATAGCCTGAGCCCCGTCTGTGCAGATCCACGCACAGTCCTCCCATTCCAGATCAGCCTCTCTCATATAAGCGTTAATGATTTTAAACATTTCTTCTGCAGTGGCTCTGCCAGTGATTTGCTTACAGAACACCAAATCTTTCTTGAAATCCTCGGTATCGGTATATCTGATGTACGTTATGAATAAACTGTCTCTGTTACTGTCAGTCGCTTCATCCACATGTAGCGTGAAGTGGCGGCTGTCCCACACCTTCTCAGTCAGCTGCTCCTCTATGTCTTCTGACATGTCATGAATGCGCCTCGCGATCGTATTGTTTGATAATGGAATTGCCTTTAACTTGCTGGCTGTTGCTTCGTCAGTCATACTGTACTTGAAACGATATCGATAGTGGAGGGAAGTATTAATTACTGTGCGGTTTTTACACTGAACTGCTCGGTAGACAACTTTATATGATGCCAGTTGATCGTTTTTAGGCAAATATGTAACTTTAGTAATGATGCTTTGTTGTACATGGCAGTCTGTGGGATTTCATTTAAAGAAATCCACTGGCTCATCTTCATGCTTAGGGTATATTGTCTCCAAATGACGTCTTAATTTGTTTGGCTTCAGACTGACAGCAGCGAGTATTTTCAGACACACAACAGAATGTCGTCTCTCCTCGTTACTCACCATTGTCGTTGTGAAACCAAGGGCCAGATATGACTCATCATATTGTCTTCTCTTTGCTTTGGAGCTTGAACTTGCAGCTGATGAAGATGCTTCATGGCATATCAAAGTACATGAAGACAGAGCAGAAGGTTAAACAGCTGAAGGTTTAATGTGACCCTGTCCACAGTACATGGATTATATTTATATGAGTATTTTTCCTCTCACTGTCCACAGTGTCCTGATGGAGAGAGCAGGCTCACCTGTACCCAGCTCTGTTTCCATGAAGAGTGACCAGTCAATAGACCGACCAATCTTATTCAGTGACAGACGTTTTCCTACAGATCAAAGGTGAATATACATTTAAACATTGTTTAAAACACTCAGACTCTCAGTCAAAACATATGCAGGCACACACAAGCTAATAGAAAAAAATTCAACTTTGAAATGTTTTTTACTTTTGCAAATCCCATTGTCTTTGAAGTTTTAAATAGATGTTTTGTCTGTCTTCTATATGAATCACGTCTGAGGTAAAAGGATGAACATTATTGTAAAGACTGACTTCTTGTGAGCTGGAATTAGAAGGTTGATTGAAAAGTGCATTTTAAATGTCAATCCTCAGCATGCAGCTGGAAAAGAGCTACTGCTCTATATTGATTAAGCATGACTGGATAATAGATTGTCTTCTTCTGGGACGGATGTTTCTGCTTTGATAATAAATAGATTCTCATGGGCTCTTTAGCTCTCTTCAGAATTTGAGGTTGCAGCTGGGAAACAGTTACTCTTGTTTCCTTTTCAATGTCCAGCTTTGAGCTGTATTTTGTCTTAATAAAGGCCACAGCAGAAAAACCTACCTGACATAGGTAACATGTAGCAAAAGGAAGGAATGTGACTACAGCTTTCCCTCCTAGCACTGGGTAATCCTTCTCCACTCCAGTCCAAACTGCAACCAGTGTTCTAGATTTAACTTGCAGCCTCATTGATAAATCTGAGGTGACATCAATGAACAGTGGTCTGTACTACGAAGCGGGGTTACTGGCTTATCGGGCTAACTTGTCGGATTTAAGGTAGTCTGGGCAACATGTAATTGAACGAATATATAGTCAATTTAAACTGTGGTACCTTAAATCCGACAAGTTACCCCGAAAAGCCAGTAACTCCGTTATACAAACCACTGTTCTTTTGCTGCAGCGCTGAAATCCTCATACACTGAAGGGGTCTCAGATCCAGTCAAATTTTTTAGGATCCACTGTTGGGAAATACTTCTGGAAATATTTTGTAGGGTAGAGAGGTGAGCTTTCGTGCATAGGATGATTATGTTCTGAAGTTTGTTGAGCTCAATGAATGTTTTCAAGTTCCAAAATGAGTCTATATTTCTCTCAGTAACTCGCTACTTCCACATCTCCAGTTTTCTTGCGAATGATGTGATTTTATCTGCCTGATGTGGAAGGTGTGTGTTGGTACCTTGCATCTGTAGATTTAGTTCATTGACTTTCTGAAACATGTCACCCAGGTATGCAACTTTCAGGAGGAATGTGTAATTTCTAAACTTATTGGCAAACTCGTGACCCTCTTCCTCCATGAAAGCGCTGATCTCATCTCGGAGCTCAAATATTCTGGTAAAAACTTTCCCATGTCACAACCAACAAACCTCACTGTAAAAAAAAGCAGCTGTGTGGTTGGAGCCTATTTCCTCACACAGGGCAGGAAAAAATCTGAGCCTTGACGGGGCGTGTTTTACTGTAGGTTACTGCAGCAATGACATCGTTCGTTATTACATCGTGCAGCTTGGGATTCACCTGTTTATATGCCAGCGCTTCTCGAAGGATCATACAGTGTGTCCACTGCACATGGGGAGAGATGCGCTTCATGAGCGCTTGTAGCCCACGCTGTTTCCCAGCCATAGCTTGAGCCCCGTCTGTGCAGATCCACGCACAGTCCTCCCATTCCAGATCAGCCTCTCTCATAAAAGCGCTAATGATTTTAAACATTTCCTCTGCAGTGGCTCTGCCAGTGATTTGCTTACAGAACAGCAAATCTTTCTTGAAATCCTCGGTATCGGTATATCTGATGTACGTTATGAATAAACTGTCTCTGTTACTGTCAGTCGCTTCATCCACATGCAGCGTGAAGTGGCGGCTGTCCCACACCTTCTCAGTCAGCTGCTCCTCTATGTCTTCTGACATGTCATGAATGCGCCTCGCGATCGTATTGTTTGATAATGGAATTGCCTTTAACTTGCTGGCTGTTGCTTCGTCAGTCATACTGTACTTGCAACGATATCGATAGTGGAGGGAAGTATTAATTACTGTGCGGTTTTTACACTGAACTGCTCGGTAGACAACTTTATATGATGCCAGTTGATCGTTTTTAGGCAAATATGTAACTTTAGTAATGATGCTTTGTTGTACATGGCAGTCTGTGGGATTTCATTTAAATAAATCAACTGGCTTATCTTTATGCTTAGGGTATATTGTCTCCAAATGACGTCTTAATTTGTTTGGCTTCAGACTGATAGCAGCGAGTATTTTCAGACACACAACAGAATGTCGTCTCTCCTCCTTACTCACCATTGTCGTTGTGAAACCAAGGGCCAGATATGACTCATCATATTGTCTTCTCTTTGCTTTGGAGCTTGAACTTGCAGCTGATGAAGATGCTTCATGGCATATCAAAGTACATGAAGACAGAGCAGAAGGTTAAACAGCTGAAGGTTTAATGTGACCCTGTCCACAGTACATGGATTATATTTATATGAGTATTTTTCCTCTCACTGTCCACAGTGTCCTGATGGAGAGAGCAGGCTCACCTGTACCCAGCTCTGTTTCCATGAAGAGTGACCAGTCAATGGACCGACCAATCTTATTCAGTGAGGGACGTTTTCCTACAGATCAAAGGTGAATATACATTTAAACATTGTTTAAAACACTCAGACTCTCAGTCAAAACATATACAGGCACACATAAGCTAATAGAAAAAAATTCAACTTTGAAATGTTTTTTACTTTTGCAAATCCCATTGTCTTTGAAATTTTAAATAGATGTTTTGTCTGTCTTCTATATAAATCATGTCTGAGGTAAAAGGATGAACATTATTGTAAGGACTGACTTCTTGTGAGCTGGAATTAGAAGGTTGATTGAAAAGTGCATTTTAAATGTCAATCCTCAGCATGCAGCTGGAAAAGAGCTACTGCTCTATATTGATTAAGCATGACTGGATAATAGATTGTCTTCTTCTGGGACGGATGTTTCTGCTTTGATAATAAATAGATTCTCATGGGCTCTTTAGCTCTCTTCAGAATTTGGGGTTGCAGCTGGGAAACAGTTACTCTTGTTTCCTTTTCAATGTCCAGCTTTGAGCTGTATTTTGTCTTAATAAAGGCCACAGCAGAAAAACCTACCTGACATAGGTAACATGTAGCAAAAGGAAGGAATGTGACCACAGCTTTCCCTCCTAGCACTGGGTAATCCTTCTCCACTCCAGTCCAAACTGCAGCCAGTGTTCTAGATTTAACTTTCAGCCTCATTGATGAATCTGAGGTGACATCAATGAACAGTGGTCTGTACTTCGAAGCGGGGTTACTGGCTTATCGGGGTAACTTGTCTGATTTAAGGTAGTCTGGGCAACATGAAAGTGAACGAATATATAGTCAATTTAAACTGTGGTACCTTAAATCCGACAAGTTACCCCGAAAAGCCAGTAACTCCGTTATACAAACCACTGTTCTTCTGTTGCAGCGCTGAAATCCTCATACACTGAAGGGGTCTCAGATCCAGTCAAATTTTTTAGGATCCACTGTTGGGAAATACTTCTGGAAATATTTTTGTAGGGTAGAGAGGTGAGCTTTCGTGCATAGGATGATTATGTTCTGAAGTTTGTTGAGCTCAATGAATGTTTTCAAGTTCCAAAATGAGTCTATATTTCTCTCAGTAACTCGCTACTTCCACATCTCCAGTTTTCTTGCGAATGATGTGATTTTATCTGCCTGATGTGGAAGGTGTGTGTTGGTACCTTGCATCTGTAGATTTAATTCATTGACTTTCTGAAACATGTCACCCAGGTATGCAACTTTCAGGAGGAATGTGTAATTTCTAAACTTATTGGCAAACTCGTGACCCTCTTCCTCCATGAAAGCGCTGATCTCATCTCGGAGCTCAAATATTCTGGTAAAAACTTTCCCATGTCACAACCAACAAACCTCACTGTAAAAAAAAAGCAGCTGTGTGGTTGGAGCCTATTTCCTCACACAGGGCAGGAAAAAATCTGAGCCTTGACAGGGCGTGTTTTACTGTAGGTTACTGCAGCAATGACATCGTTCGTTATTACATCGTGCAGCTTGGGATTCACCTGTTTATATGCCAGCGCTTCTCGAAGGATCATACAGTGTGTCCACTGCACATGGAGAGAGATGCGCTTCATGAGCGCTTGTAGCCCACGCTGTTTCCCAGCCATAGCTTGAGCCCCATCTGTGCAGATCCACGCACAGTCCTCCCATTCCAGATCAGCCTCTCTCATAAAAGCGCTAATGATTTTAAACATTTCCTCTGCAGTGGCTCTGCCAGTGATTTGCTTACAGAACAGCAAATCTTTCTTGAAATCCTCGGTATCGGTATATCTGATGTACGTTATGAATAAACTGTCTCTGTTACTGTCAGTCGCTTCATCCACATGCAGCGTGAAGTGGCGGCTGTCCCACACCTTCTCAGTCAGCTGCTCCTCTATGTCTTCTGACATGTCATGAATGCGCCTCGCGATCGTATTGTTTGATAATGGAATTGCCTTTAACTTGCTGGCTGTTGCTTCGTCAGTCATACTGTACTTGCAACGATATCGATAGTGGAGGGAAGTATTAATTACTGTGCGGTTTTTACACTGAACAGCTCGGTAGACAACTTTATATGATGCCAGTTGATCGTTTTTAGGCAAATATGTAACTTTAGTAATGATGCTTTGTTGTACATGGCAGTCTGTGGGATTTCATTTAAATAAATCAACAGGCTTATCTTTATGCTTAGGGTATATTGTCTCCAAATGACGTCTTAATTTGTTTGGCTTCAGACTGATAGCAGCGAGTATTTTCAGACACACAACAGAATGTCGTCTCTCCTCCTTACTCACCATTGTCGTTGTGAAACCAAGGGCCAGATATGACTCATCATATTGTCTTCTCTTTGCTTTGGAGCTTGAACTTGCAGCTGATGAAGATGCTTCATGGCATATCAAAGTACATGAAGACAGAGCAGAAGGTTAAACAGCTGAAGGTTTAATGTGACCCTGTCCACAGTACATGGATTATATTTATATGAGTATTTTTCCTCTCACTGTCCACAGTGTCCTGATGGAGAGAGCAGGCTCACCTGTACCCAGCTCTGTTTCCATGAAGAGTGACCAGTCAATGGACCGACCAATCTTATTCAGTGAGGGACGTTTTCCTACAGATCAAAGGTGAATATACATTTAAACATTGTTTAAAACACTCAGACTCTCAGTCAAAACATAAACAGGCACACATAAGCTAATAGAAAAAAATTCAACTTTGAAATGTTTTTTACTTTTGCAAATCCCATTGTCTTTGAAATTTTAAATAGATGTTTTGTCTGTCTTCTATATAAATCATGTCTGAGGTAAAAGGATGAACATTATTGTAAGGACTGACTTCTTGTGAGCTGGAATTAGAAGGTTGATTGAAAAGTGCATTTTAAATGTCAATCCTCAGCATGCAGCTGGAAAAGAGCTACTGCTCTATATTGATTAAGCATGACTGGATAATAGATTGTCTTCTTCTGGGACGGATGTTTCTGCTTTGATAATAAATAGATTCTCATGGGCTCTTTAGCTCTCTTCAGAATTTGGGGTTGCAGCTGGGAAACAGTTACTCTTGGTTCCTTTTCAATGTCCAGCTTTGAGCTGTATTTTGTCTTAATAAAGGCCACAGCAGAAAAACCTACCTGACATAGGTAACATGTAGCAAAAGGAAGGAATGTGACCACAGCTTTCCCTCCTAGCACTGGGTAATCCTTCTCCACTCCAGTCCAAACTGCAGCCAGTGTTCTAGATTTAACTTTCAGCCTCATTGATGAATCTGAGGTGACATCAATGAACAGTGGTCTGTACTTCGAAGCGGGGTTACTGGCTTATTGGGGTAACTTGTCTGATTTAAGGTAGTCTGGGCAACATGAAAGTGAACGAATATATAGTCAATTTAAACTGTGGTACCTTAAATCCGACAAGTTACCCCGAAAAGCCAGTAACTCCGTTATACAAACCACTGTTCTTCTGTTGCAGCGCTGAAATCCTCATACACTGAAGGGGTCTCAGATCCAGTCAAATTTTTTAGGATCCACTGTTGGGAAATACTTCTGGAAATATTTTTGTAGGGTAGAGAGGTGAGCTTTCGTGCATAGGATGATTATGTTCTGAAGTTTGTTGAGCTCAATGAATGTTTTCAAGTTCCAAAATGAGTCTATATTTCTCTCAGTAACTCGCTACTTCCACATCTCCAGTTTTCTTGCGAATGATGTGATTTTATCTGCCTGATGTGGAAGGTGTGTGTTGGTACCTTGCATCTGTAGATTTAGTTCATTGACTTTCTGAAACATGTCACCCAGGTATGCAACTTTCAGGAGGAATGTGTAATTTCTAAACTTATTGGCAAACTCGTGACCCTCTTCCTCCATGAAAGCGCTGATCTCATCTCGGAGCTCAAATATTCTGGTAAAAACTTTCCCATGTCACAACCAACAAACCTCACTGTAAAAAAAGCAGCTGTGTGGTTGGAGCCTATTTCCTCACACAGGGCAGGAAAAAATCTGAGCCTTGACGGGTCGTGTTTTACTGTAGGTTACTGCAGCAATGACATCGTTCGTTATTACATCGTTCAGCTTGGGATTCAGCTGTTTATACGCCAGCGCTTCTCGAAGGATCATACAGTGTGTCCACTGCACATGGGGAGAGATGCGCTTCAGGAGCGCTTGTAGCCCACGCTGTTTCCCAGCCATAGCCTGAGCCCCGTCTGTGCAGATCCACGCACAGTCCTCCCATTCCAGATCAGCCTCTCTCATATAAGCGTTAATGATTTTAAACATTTCTTCTGCAGTGGCTCTGCCAGTGATTTGCTTACAGAACAGCAAATCTTTCTTGAAATCCTTGGTATCGGTATATCTGATGTACGTTATGAATAAACTGTCTCTGTTACTGTCAGTCGCTTCATCCACATGCAGCGTGAAGTGGCGGCTGTCCCACACCTTCTCAGTCAGCTGCTCCTCTATGTCTTCTGACATGTCATGAATGCGCCTCGCGATCGTATTGTTTGATAATGGAATTGCCTTTAACTTGCTGGCTGTTGCTTCGTCAGTCATACTGTACTTGCAACGATATCGATAGTGGAGGGAAGTATTAATTACTGTGCGGTTTTTACACTGAACAGCTCGGTAGACAACTTTATATGATGCCAGTTGATCGTTTTTAGGCAAATATGTAACTTTAGTAATGATGCTTTGTTGTACATGGCAGTCTGTGGGATTTCATTTAAATAAATCAACTGGCTCATCTTCATGCTTAGGGTATATTGTCTCCAAATGACGTCTTAATTTGTTTGGCTTCAGACTGATAGCAGCGAGTATTTTCAGACACACAACAGAATGTCGTCTCTCCTCCTTACTCACCATTGTCGTTGTGAAACCAAGGGCCAGATATGACTCATCATATTGTCTTCTCTTTGCTTTGGAGCTTGAACTTGCAGCTGATGAAGATGCTTCATGGCATATCAAAGTACATGAAGACAGAGCAGAAGGTTAAACAGCTGAAGGTTTAATGTGACCCTGTCCACAGTACATGGATTATATTTATATGAGTATTTTTCCTCTCACTGTCCACAGTGTCCTGATGGAGAGAGCAGGCTCACCTGTACCCAGCTCTGTTTCCATGAAGAGTGACCAGTCAATGGACCGACCAATCTTATTCAGTGAGGGACGTTTTCCTACAGATCAAAGGTGAATATACATTTAAAGATTGTTTAAAACACTCAGACTCTCAGTCAAAACATATACAGGCACACATAAGCTAATAGAAAAAAATTCAACTTTGAAATGTTTTTTACTTTTGCAAATCCCATTGTCTTTGAAATTTTAAATAGATGTTTTGTCTGTCTTCTATATAAATCATGTCTGAGGTAAAAGGATGAACATTATTGTAAGGACTGACTTCTTGTGAGCTGGAATTAGAAGGTTGATTGAAAAGTGCATTTTAAATGTCAATCCTCAGCATGCAGCTGGAAAAGAGCTACTGCTCTATATTGATTAAGCATGACTGGATAATAGATTGTCTTCTTCTGGGACGGATGTTTCTGCTTTGATAATAAATAGATTCTCATGGGCTCTTAAGCTCTGTTCAGACTGAGGCTTCAGTTTGAACATGTTTAATGGAACAGAGCCTGTTACTAATTAGCTAGTTATCATGGGATCGGGGGATGGTGCAGGTGAGGAAAGTATGACGATCCACAGTGTGGCTCCAACATGACAGGGGTTTATTTATAACAACACAGAGCAGAAAATAAGGGAACCACGAGGGGTCAAAAGGCCATAACTACAAAACACAGGGGAACACTAGGAAAGAGTAGAGCTACTGAAACAGTTCTGTAAATAGGAATGGTCAAGAATTATTCCTGACTGTTGTGCAGGTCTGGTCTGCAACTACAGGAAAGTTTAGTTGAGGTTATTGCTGCCAAAGGAGAGTCAACCAGTTATTAAATCCAAGGGTTCACATACTTTTTCCACCTGCACTGTGAATGATTACATGGTGTATTCAGTAAAAACATGAAAACATAAAATTATTTGTGTGATAGTAGTTTCAGCAGGGGGTGGCATGGTGGTGCAGTGGTTAGCACTATTGCCTCACACCTCTGAGACCCGGGTTCGAGTCTCCGCCTGGGTCACATGTTTGTGGAGTTTGCATGTTCTCCCCATGTCGTCGTGGGGTTTCCTCCGGGTACTCCGGTTTCCCCCCACAGTCCAAAAACATGCTGAGGCTAATTGGAGTTGCTAAATTGCCCGTGGGTGTGCATGTGTGAGTGAATGGTGTGTGAGTGTGCCCTGCGATGGGCTGACATTCACTGGTTTGCAGTTGCTAAATTGTCCGTGGGTGTGCGTGTGTGAGTATGCCCTGCAATGGGCTGGCCCCCCATCCTGGGTTGTTCCCTGCCTCGTGCCCATTGCTTCCGGGATAGGCTCTGAACCCCCCGCGACCTAGTAGGATAAGCGGTTTGGAAAATGGATGGATGGATAGTTTAAGAAGACTGTGTTAGTCTATTGTTGTGACTTAGAGGAAGATCAGATCACATTTTATGACTAATTTGTGCAAGAATCCATATAAATCCAAAGGGTTCACATACTTTTTCCTGCAACTGTATGTGTTTTTTAGTAAAAAAAAAGAAGTCGAGGTCAGCTGGGGGGCCATAAATTGTAGGGGCCACGGTTGCCCCTCCCCCAAATCCAGTCCCTGCATAGTTATGGTAATTCAATTGAAATCTGTTTGAAATCATGTTACAGTTTACAAGAAGTAACCAGTGAATGTCACTGAGTAACTGGGAGCTACATGCCAAACTGTCTCTCCTGGCTGCTACCTGCTGTCTCTCTGTGCTGCCACTAGATGTCACTGCATCTCTTGTACTGTCATAAGCAAGCTGATGTCAGAAAGCCAATCCAGTTAAATAAGCTCAGTATGTGGATGGCAGTTATATCTGTTTAAATAACAATATAAATGGTTGGGTATTTGTGTTTTATTCACAGGGACCGAGTGAATAGATGTAATTCACATCCACATAGAGGAGACTTATCATCCGTCTTCAAGGTGTGCATTTATTAAGAATATTTTTTTTTATTTGATCTAAATTGACATATATCTTCTACAGATGTACAACAAATAGTTCATCCTGTCAAAGAGAAGATATTTACAATGAGTGCTACATTCCATTTACCTCAGATGTCAGAAGTCGAGCTGTGAATGACGTCACACCCAAGTTAACCTCGTTCCAGCACAGCAAGTCGGAAAGCCATTTAGCAAAACCAAGGACTGTTTCAAAGAGCAGTATTTCTTGCTTAGCCAGATATCTTCTTGTATTTAATGTGCCCCAGTTTAAATGGCCTTCATCTTCATTCACTTATATTTAGCCCAGACTACTTTAAATCTGACAAGTTATCCGGCTAAGAAAGAAATCCTGATTTCTGAAACAGGCCCCGGTTGTATTCAGGTTAATTGTTAGTTATTGTTAGCAATACAAGTTCATAACAACACATTACATGATATTTGCTCATAAAAACACCACAGCAACAGAAAGCGATGTGTACAACCATAATACATAACTGCTAAAAAACACTATAAAACTACAGCTTCAATTTCTGTTGATATAAAGTAGCCATTTTGAATTCTGAGGTTGGGTTTGTGTAGGTTCCCCCGACTTCATGAGTTGGAATTCTGACTTCAGGGTTCCAACTGAAATTTCCCACTAGGAACTCAGAATTTCTAAGTTACAAGTTGAAATGGAATGCAGCATAATTCACAAATGAAGTTATAAAAAGATACGGTGACAGGAGTGATAATAATTAAACTGTAACTGTTCATTTCAGTTACTGGAGAAAAAAGTTCAAACGTTTCTGAAGGATGAGCTCATTAAATTCAAAAGGTACCTGGATCAGAATGACCCAGGATGCTCTGAGCCTCAGCTGGAGGAGGACGATGACCTGGACAGTGAAGGTCAGATGCAGAAGACCTGTGGTAGAGAGGGAGCTCTGAAGATCACACTGTACATCCTGAGGACCATGGAACGAAAAGATCTCGCTGACACACTGGAGAAGAGTAAGAGCTGTACCTCATTCAGTGTGTGTTTGATTTACTGCAGAAAAAGAGATTATGAAAAAAAGTGTATTAAATTTAAGTTTATCATTTATTTAATTAGATTTAATTTGCTTAAATTAGTAAAAAAAATGATCTTTGAAAAGCTCTCATTTGATTTCAGGGTATCTTCTGTCGCAGTATCAGCACACAATCAAATATAATCTGAAGAAGAAATTTGAGTGTGTATTTGAAGGGAAAGCTAAGGAAGGACAGCCAACATTTCTCAAAGAGATTTACACAGAACTCTACATAACTGAAGGGGGGACTGGAGAAGTCAATGATGAACATGAAGTGAGACAGATTGAAACAGCATCCAAGAAAAGGTTAACAGAAGATACTACAGTAAAGTGCAATGATATATTTAAACCCTTATGTGGACGTGTGACACCTATCAGAACTGTACTCACAAAAGGGGTCGCAGGTATCGGGAAAACAGTCTCTGTGCAGAAAGTTATTCTTGACTGGGCAGAAGGAAAAGCAAACCAGGACATTCACTTCATATTTGCTCTTCCTTTCCGGGACCTGAATTTGATTAAGGATGAATACAGTCTGATTGATCTGCTTCACCATTTTGTCCCAAAACTAAAATCGCTTGAATCCACTGAGCTGTGTAGGTACAAAGTTTTGTTGATCTTTGATGGTCTGGATGAGTGTCGCCTTCCTCTAGATTTTCAGAAGAATGAGAGCTGGTTTGATGTAACAAAGAAAACATCACTGGATGTGCTGTTGACTAACCTAATTAAGAGGAATCTGCTTCCATCCGCTCTCCTCTGGATAACCTCCCGGCCAGCAGCAGCCAATCAGATACCTCCTGAGTGTGTCCACCAGGTGACAGAGATACGAGGGTTCAATGATGGCCAGAAAGAGAAGTATTTCAGGAAGAGATTTAGTGATCAGAGCCTGGCTAGCAGGATTATCACACATGTGAAATCATCAAGGAGCCTCTTCATCATGTGCCACATACCTGTGTTCTGCTGGATTTCAGCCACTGTCCTTGAAAGGCTTTTTAGTGAGACTGAGAAGGGAGAAATTCCAAGGACTCTGACTGAAATGTACACACACTTCCTGATCTTCCAGACGAGTTTAAAAAATGACAAGTATATGAAAAACTATGAAAGCAAGCTTAAGGAATACAGCAAGGAATTCCTTTTGAAACTTGGTAAACTGGCTTTTGACAACCTTGACAAGGGAAATCTCATATTTTATGAGCAAGATCTTATAGAGAATGACATTGATGTCAATGAAGCTTCAGTTTACTCTGGAGTGTGTACAGAAGTCTTTAAGGAGGAATATGGTTTGTACCAGGAGAAGGTGTACTGCTTTGTGCATCTGAGCATCCAGGAGTATCTCGCTGCTTTATATGTGTTTCTGACAAACTCATCAGCTGACCTGCTAAAGACTGCAGTGGATCAGGTATTAAAGAGCAAGAATGGACACTTGGACCTCTACCTCCGCTTCCTCCTTGGCCTCTCAACAGACTCCAGTAAGAGTCTGTTACAAAAACTACTAGGAGAGACAAGACCCAGCTCACATAACATTAAGGAAACAGCCCAGTATATCAAGGAGAAAATTCAGGAGAATTTATCTGCAGAAAGGACCATCAACCTGTTCCACTGTCTGAATGAACTGGCTGACAATTCTCTAATAGAGGAAGTACAAAGATACCTGAGTTCAGGAAGTCTTTCAGCAGCAGACCTCTCACCTGCACAGTGGTCAGCTCTGGCGTTTGTATTACTGATGTCAGATAAGGAGCTGGATGTGTTTGATCTGAAGAAATACATCAGATCAGATGAAGGTCTTCAGAGGCTGCTGCCTGTGATCAAGAAATCTAGGACAGCTCTGTAAGTGATCTTACACACGTCTGTTGCTAAAGAAGTACAGATGTTATTCATGATACTGCTTTTATATCTTATCAGAACAATTAGAGTGTACTTATATAGACACCCAGAAATTCTTTTTAATTCTGGATACTACAGGATATGTATATATTTTTTAACATTCTTCATGTGGTTCAGTGGGTTTGGACTCTGTGCCTGTGGTCAGAAGGTCACCAGTTTAAATACCTGGCTGGCAGAGTAATGCTGGTTTTGGGCCCTTGAGCAAGGCCCTTACCCCCCAGCTTCAGGGGGCTGGATGCTGGCCAACCCTGCACTCTGACCTGTATGTGTGTGTCAGAGAGAGCAAGATCAGAGAAGCGACAGCACTATTTTACCAGGGGGATGAATAAAGCATCACTATTTCATCCCTGCCTGACAGGATTGATAATTGTCTGCTTAGTGTTTTGGAAATTTAACAGGTTCTCAGGTACAGCAAACAGAAAATAAGGATTTCAGTCATGGTGTCAGCAATTCAAAAGTCATATAAAAAATATTATTAAAAATAACTTAAGCTCTTCTTGACATTCAAATCCCACATAAACATATACACTTACACGTATCAGAGGCAGGAACTGACCTCAAATGCCTAGAACCCCTGGGTCGGCTGTAGTGCTGATCACTGAGCCCCAGCGCTGCTCAGAGCTTTATAAAAATACTTATGCATATATTACAGAGTCTCAGGGTAACTCACCCTGTAAGGTCATTAAAAAGCAGGTTTGTCTCGGCTGGGGAGTGTCATGTAAAAACTATTTGTGTTTCTGACTACGACAAATAACAGCTATATGCTACATGTGTTATTGTACTTAAAAATGTTTATTTTGATATTTTATTTGATATACCTGTGTGTGGTGTATGTATTTATATCTTAACACGTTTCCTTTTCCAGGCTGGACAGCTGTAGACTCACAGAGACATGCTGTGAAGTGTTGGCATCAGCTCTCAGATCAAACTCCTCTCAGCTGAGAGAGCTGGACCTGAGTGACAATGACCTGCAGAATTCAGGGGTGAAGCTGCTCTCTGTTGGACTGGGGGATTCACACTGTACACTGGAGATACTGAGGTCAGTATTACTGGGTATTCCACACTGCAATGTGTAATTTTTGAAAGCTTTATTGAAATTGTCGCATGTACTTAAAAGTAATTCTCATAGCGGTGAGGTGTTTTTATTAATCGGAGAGATAATGTCTGTCTCTCTGCAGGGTGTCAGGCTGTAGAATCACAAAAAGAGGCTGTTCTTCCCTGGCTTCATCTCTGAGGTCAAACCCCTCACACCTGAGAAAGCTGGACCTGAGTGACAATGACCTGCAGGATTCAGGGGTGAAGCTGCTCTCTGCTGCACTGGGGGATTCACACTGTAAACTGGAGATACTGAGGTCAGTATTACTGGGTATTCCACAGTATAATGTGTAATTTTTGAAAGCTTTATTGAAGTTGTCGCATGTACTTAAAAGTAATTCTCATAGCGTTGAGGTGTTTTTATTAATCGGAGAGATAATGTCTGTCTCTCTGCAGGGTGTCAGGCTGTAGAATCACAGAAGGAGGCTGTTCTTCCCTGGCTTTAGCTCTGAGGTCAAACCCCTCTCAGCTGAGAGAGCTGGACCTGAGTGACAATGACCTGCAGGATTCAGGGGTGAAGCTGCTCTCTGCTGGACTGGGGGATTCACTCTGTACACTGGAGATACTGAGGTCAACATTACTGCATATTCCACATTGTAACGTGTAATTGCTGAAAGCTTTATTGAAGTCATCACATTTACTTTAAAGTAATACTCATAGTGATGAGGTGTTTTAATTTATTGGAGAGATATTGTCTGTCTCTCTGCAGGCTGTCATTTTGCAGAGTCACAGAAGAAGGCTGTTCTTCCCTGGCTTCAGCTCTGAGGTCAAACCCCTCACACCTGAGAGAGCTGGACCTGAGCTACAATCACCCAGGAGACTCAGGAGTGAAGCTGCTCTCTGCTCTACTGGAGGATCCCATTTGTAAGCTGGATAAACTGAAGTGAGTACAGAATGTGTGTCTGTCCTGATATACACTCGTGAATGTGGAGAAAATGCAACAATCAAATAAATGGATACAGCAGCACTATGTCATTCTGCTTCTGCTATAGTGTGGACCACAGTGGAGAGTGCAGGACCAGACCAGGGATCCAGAAATGTAAGTTTGTTTGCATGTTTTTATTCTTAACACTGTCAATACTACTTTATGAAAACATTCACACAATTATTGTGATGTGTGTCTGCTTTTTTATTTTCATTTTTTAGGTTTAAAGATGAAAAATTTCTTAAATAACAATGGGAGTCTGGGAACTTCTGTAGTAGTACTGTTTTGAGATTTGTTAGTATTGTCCTAAGACAGCACCCGTAATCTCCCTAAACTGGCTGTGACACCGAACGTCTCCTCAGTCTGCACTAGTGATGGGAATTTTGGCTCCTTTTATTGAGTCGGCTCTTCCGGCTCCCAAATGACTCTTCATTTTATTACTTCTGCCTCAGTCAGATTCAGCTCTGTTTTGATGAATGATTGATATGTGTACTAAACCTTGTAATTTCCTCAATTCTATAATCTTGCATAATGTTTGGTATAAAAAGATTATATGTAAAAACCTCAAACACTACTACATGTTGTCATGCCGGCCGAGCAGGGAGGATGCAGACCCCGAAATGCGGAGACTTGGAGCTTTATTTCTCAGATCGGGTGGAACAAAAGCCAAGAGGGAGACGCTGAATTGTGGTTGAGGGGAAGGCGAGAGTCAGGAACCGTTGAGATCAGTCAGGCACGAACAGACGAGATGGGGATCCGGGGAGGAAGCAGGAGGGCCGGTGAGGGAGCAGGGAACGAGCAGGGAAGGCAAGTAGGTGAGCAGGGAGGACACAGCAGGCAAGATGGACCGGGAGGAGAAAGCACAGAGAAAATGCTCAGTCACAAGAATGGCAACAATACTTCGCATTGCTTGCTGGGAGAGATGTGGTTAAGTAGCCAGCCGATGACTTTGTGATCGGTGGCCGGTGCTCTGCCCCGCCTGTGTGGGTGTGACAGTGCCCCACCCTTGACGGCCACCTCCTGGAGCTGAAGGCGACAAGGACGGCCCCGCGGGAGAGAGGGGTCAAGGATTTCAGAAGCAGGTACCCATGACCGTTCCTCTGGCCCGAATCCCTCCCAGTCGATGAGGTACTGTAGGCGATTGGCCCGACGTCGGGAGTCGAGGAGAGCTTGAACGGTGTACGCCGTAGAACCATCGGACAGCGTTGTTCAAGGAGGAGGTCCCACGGCCGACGAGGGATGTGAAGGGCTGTAATGGACGGGTTTCAGGAGAGAAACAAGGAAGGTTGGACACATATACGGTATACACTGGGGAGCTGGAGGCAATATGAGGAGTGTCCGTTTCGGCGAAGGATGCGGAACGAGTTAATGTATCGAGCAGAGAGTTTACGGCACGAGAGTAGTTGCAGGTTCCGAGTGGAGAGCCAGACTCTTTGCCTTACCCTGTAAGAGGAGCCCGGTCGCCGGTGACGATCTGCTCAAGACTTGACGCCGGGACTCAGTGAGCAAGGCGCCAGACTCTCTGGGCGTCTCGACACCATCCCTCAACTCGTGGGATGTCGCCAGAGGGGGAGTCCCAGGGGAAGAGGTGAGACTGGTATCCCATAACACACTGAAAGGGAGAGAGATCTGTCACGGAACTCACCCTAGTGTTCAGGGTGTATTCTGCCCAGAGGAGGTGAGTGGCCCAGTCCTCAGGATTCCTGCGGCACAGGAGACGTAGGGCCTTAGAGACCTCTTGATTCGTCCTTTTGGCCAGGCCATTAGATTGTGGGTGGTAGGCAGAAGTCAGGCTGAGAGCGATATTGAGTTTGCTACAGAAGGCACGGAAGACCTGGGAGGCGAATTGAAGTCCCCGGTCGAATACGATGTCCTCCGGGATACCGTAGTATCGGAAGACCCAGGTAAGGAGAAGTTCCATGATCCATGGCTGTTGGGAGCTTGAGAAGAGCAATTAACCAACACATTTTAGAAGAACGATGGTAAGAATTACAGTGTTACCTTTGGAGCTGGGCAGGTCTGTGATGAAGTCCATGGCCAGGGGGGACCACGGATGGATCGGGAGTGGGTGCAACAAGCCCGTGGGAGCCTGGTGGGACGTCTTCAACTGAGCACACTCAGGACAAGATGCAACATATGTCTCAACATCCTTCCGCCAATTCGGCTGTGCCACCAGTTGCATGGTCACGGAGCCTCCCGGGAGGCCTGAAATGACGTATGGATGCATTGGAACAGCGTGGGACGGTGCACCAGGGGTACGTACGGTTGGTCAGGGGGACAGCCTATGGGAGGTGGCGACCAGTCATTCAGGGCATGAATGGTGTTATCGAAGGACCAGGAGAGGGTGGCAGCGAAACAGGATGGGGGGAGAATGGGCGTGCTTTCCTCGTCGTAGGTGAAAGGATCATGCTGGTGAGAGAGGGCATCAGCCTTGCCATTTTTGGTGATGGGGAGGTAAGTCACTGTGAAATGAAAATGAGAGAAAAACATAGACCAGCATGCTTGTCTTGGGTTCAGGCGTTTTGCGGTTTGGAGGTATTGCAGATTACGGTGGTCTGTAAAGACTTGAAATGGTTATCTAGTTCCCTCCAGCTAGTGACGCCACTCCTCAAAGGCTAACTTCATGGCTAGGAGTTCTCGATCCTCAACATCGCAGTTCCTTTCTGATGGAGAGAGTTTCCTGAAAAATAGGCTCAGGGGTGTCAGGGGTGTCGACGGCCGGTCACGTTGTATTAGGACACCTCCTACTCCTGTCTTCGAGGCATCCACCTCCACTTCGAACGGGTCCTTGGGTCAAGGTTGTCACAGGACTGGGGTGGAGCATAGGGACCCCTTCAATTTACGAAAGGCCATATCCACTTCTGGGGTCCATTTGAAGGGGCTTGGACGATTACGAGTGAGTGATGTTAGTGGGGCGGCCACTTTACAAAAATTTTGGATGAACCTTTTATAGAAGTTTGCGAACCCTAGGAATTGTTGCAGTTCCTTCATCGGTCGAGGTCGTAACCATTGCGGCAACTTTCCGCTCATCCATGGAAACTGCTGCTGAACGGAGGACATACTCTAGAAACTGTGTTTTGTGGAACTCACATTTTTCACCTTTGACGAACAGTTGAAACCCCGACCTGAAGTGAGATCGGTCCGGTAAGGTGTATGATTCTCCCCTTAGGAATCGGTTCTCCACTAATCCCCAAAACCGCGATGGGTTGGTCGAGAGGGTGGATTGGGATACGCAATTGCTGGGTTAGAGACAGGTCCATAAAGTTTCCTGCCGCACCGAAATCGATCAGGGCTGAACTACCATGCAAATTTCTTCTTTGGCTCTCAGCGGAGGCGGATGCACTTCTCTCCCTCTCCCTCCCCTTATCTTTCCTGTTTTGCTCCTCTCGTCTAGTCTACTGTCTTATACTTTGAGAGATTCCCTCAGCCCTGCTCTCCAAACTAAGTAAAATCATGGATTTGATCAACTGGTCTCTCAATGCAATTGACACCATCTTCTCAACGAGAAACCTAGGTTCGGAGGAACCTGACTGTCCTGAAGGAATGTACGCAGCTGGCTACACGATGGACGGATAGGAGAAGTGGAGGGTCGTGTATCTGGCTGCTCTTTCCGTGGAGGACATTGAAGACATCTACCTATTCAGAACCATGATTACAGGTCTTATGCTGATTGGATCAGGCATTGCCCTGGTTTATCGAAGATTGAAGAAAACGGTGACAGCCGCTCAAAACCCCACTAGGCTGGCCGGAATGATTGATGGAGTGGGCAGAGCTGGTAGTGCTCAGACTGTGACAATTGATTGCAAATTGGATAACATCACGGAGAAGCTCACGGCTTTGCAAAAATAATTGGATGGCGGAGACCAGCATGGACATTAGGGGAGCTGGAAATTATAGCTTCTCGCCCAGAAACCCAAACAACCCTATCCTATCTGGTTTTGGCTCCCCCCAATCAGCAGTGGCCTCGGCCAAGGCTGCTGCTGAACTAACAACTCCCCTGGAAGAACAAGGCAGTGAGAATCTCTTGCATTCCTCTCCCCCAATCCCAAGGACTCACCCACCCCCCATCCCATGCCTTCGCCGCTTCATACCCCCAGCATGAACAGGCGGGTCTGTGACCAGCGCCCTCGTGGCTGCAAGACCGGATGGCTGTTTGTCTATGCTGGACTACCTCCACATCCCCATTTCCCTCACTTGTTGCAAGTCGTGTCATTTTATGTTGTAAGATGTAGTGACCATGTGCTTATGTTGCTGAGGTGTTTTTTACGGTTCCTACAATGTACTCCCCACTGGAGTACAGTCTGGGAGCTGTTTTTTTATTCTCCTCCTCTCTCCTCATGTTATTCTGTTTCTTTTCTTCTCTCTGTTTGCCCCTGTCTCCTGACCTGTCTACCCCCTACTGTGATAGTTGTATGGTCGGGTTGATGGCCAGTTTTTTCGCTGGTACTTGTGACTAGTGACATGGTGTATTACTTCAGCAATAAAGGGTTTTCATCATCATTATCATCATCATGCACAACCCCATTCAACTTCACACTCAAAAGCAGAATAAATTTAGTCTGAGAGACATAAGGAGAAGGGACGGAGCCTACCTTGTGTGTGGCGTCCGGGCGAAGAGGACGCACAGGGAAGGTACTTAGAACATGTCCGGACCGTCCGCAATACATACATAAACCCTCTTCTGTATGTTGCCTCCGCTCTGCTTGAGTAAGTGGTGATCTTCCTAGTTGCATGGATTCGGGGCCCTTGGACGGAGTGACGTCAGTTGGGACCGGTAACCAGGCTCGTTGGCGGCGTTCACGCATGCTGTTATCCAGTGTGACAGACAGTTGAATGTAATCCTCGAAGGACAAACCGGCTCCATGAGAAAGAAGTTCGTCCTGCACTTCTGGGTTGAGAGTGCGATGGTACAGGATCCAGAGGAAGTCCAGAGGAAGCCAGCATAGTCCCGCAGAGAGGGTACGGTTTCTCCTTAAAAGCGCTCTGGATGTTCTTGTATGTAAAGCCCGCATTGCATGAGGAAAGCTTTACATTGGTTGGGATTGCCATCATACTTCTCGGGCAAAGCAACTGGCACCAGGAGAGCTGCTTGCGGTGGAGATTCAGGAAGCCCAGATTGACCTGCCTTCTGCTCGAGGAGTTGTGCCACCGGGGAGGTAAGCTGATCTACCTATTGTTGAAGGCGCTAATTCTCCGCGGGGTCCATTTTTTCAAGGCGAAGTATTCTGTTACGCCGGCCGAGCAGGGAGCTTTGTCATGGGATTAATCGCTCTTCCTCTTGCCTACAGACTCCTGCCAGCTGACACTGGAGCCCAACACAGCATACAGAAGCCTATCTCTGTCAGAGGGGAACAGGAAGGTGACACGGGGGACAAAGCAGCCATATCCTGATCATCCAGAGAGATTTGACGGCTGGTCCCAAGTTCTGTGCAGAGAGAGTCTGACTGGTCGCTGTTACTGGGAGGCTGAGTGGAGTGGAGATGTAGCCTGGATAGGAGTGACTTATAAAGGAATCAGGAGGAAAGGATCGAGTTATGACTGTGGGCTTGGATTCAATGACAAGTCATGGATGCTACGCTGCTCTCCTCACAGTTACTCTGTCTGTCACAATAATAAACAGACTGTCATACCCATAAAGCCCTTAGGCTCCTGCAGAGTAGGAGTGTATCTGGACTGGGCGGTTGATACTCTGTCCTTCTATAGAGTCTCCTCTGATGGACTGACCCTCCTGTACATCTTCACCTCCTCATTCACTGAACCCCTCTATCCAGGGTTTTGGGTTTATACAAACTCCTCTGTGTCGCTGTGCATGCTGGGATAGCTCACTGTGTGCTGGAGGAATCATTTTTACCTTATCAGAGTGTCACATGTCGCTGCTTCTCCATGGCAAAAAGGTAAATTCTCTGCTTTATAACCAGTATAACCCTTTTTGCTCTGTCTGAAGTGTGAAGTATGCCAGACAAAAATTAATCACTGAGCAAACATGCAAATTGACTGTTTTTTGTCTGATTAAAATATGATGAAATGTAATCCTGATGAGTGGGGGGGCTTTTCCCCTCCCCTTATATGTACATTTTATATATTTCTGTCTGTATATTGTATTTGCTACCTTTACACTGACAATAAAGGATCTCTGTTCCATCCTATTAATGTCCTGGTTCCGCTCTGCTCAAAGCATAAGTGAGGTAACTGAGTAACGTAAAACATATAATATAATTAAGCAAATACACTTTGCTGTAATTACACTAACATAATTAGATTAAATCAGCATATATAATAACCATGTAAAAGGAGGCGGGAGACATAACAGCGAAAGCAAAAAATATCCGTAGAGCTAAAAACAAAAGTCAGAAATCATATCAGTGACACATGTTAGATTAAATGATCAAAATACAACAAACACGAATAAAAATTAGGTATGTGGAGATCTCGCAATCGGCGGCCCCCATTTTGTTCCACTTCTAGTGTGACCAGGAATCACAAGCTCACGGAGAGGTGTGTCTATTAAATCGTTTCTAATTGGCTGTTGGAGTGGAATTCCGGGTATCCCTGATGATTTCACTTAGGGAAAATTCCCCTCTACGGCCTCGTTTTTGAAATTTTCACTTCGGTCAACTTTTTCACCCAGAAGTTTTGCTTCGAAAAATTTTGTCCAATTCGGGACGCTAAAACAACCCGATTTATGCATCGGACGAAAATAAAAGGTAGGTGGACGTAAATAATATTATCTCAACTTACTTAGTGTGAATTTTCATGGTAATCTGAGGCTTGGAAAGCAGTTATTTAGCCTAAGGAACGGCCCGTGGTGCTGTAGTCAACTGTCATGGTGGCCATGAAATTCAGTGAAGTGTCAGATAATCGGGTCATGTTTCTCGATCAATTTCAATCAATTAAACTTCCATAATCATTACTACAGTACAGTACTACAGTACATTACTACACTACAGTCTTATTCAGGAAGCTTGACAGCGACAACAGGTAAATTAATGATTTCTCTTAACATTCATCAGTTAATTACTATATCAATTAACAATTTTTTTCACTTTTCAGTGGCTTACAGGAATTATGACTTGTCTTTTCCAGTCTTTCTTTAATTCAAAATACTGCCTTCTTTTTCAGTCAGCAGTTGCAAGAGGATGCCTCTGGGCCCGGCTTAGGCAAAGACGCTCAGTCTAATTATACTGATTAACACACTAATTCATGATAACTAATTACAATTAATTCATTTTCTTATTTGGAATGAGCAGCAGAGACTGACACCAGTCTTTCCTGAAAATTTCATCAAGATATCTTGAGTATTAAGGAAGATACAGCAAACAATATTTTAAAAAATGCAATTTTCGGTCACAAACTTTTAGTGTTTTCTAATGGACTACTTAGGGCAAAAACAATAGCCAACTTCTGGAACTAAAAATTCCGTAACCTCCTTAATATTTAACATATTCACATGATTTTTTTTTTGTTTTAAATGGTTTTCCATGTACTATCCTACTGATGTACTTGTTTTCAGTTTGGTGGAGTTTGAAATTTTTGTCCACATACCTATAAATATTTCGTAACTAAACTTGTGAACTGCTACAGCTGACAATCGACAAGCCAATTACCCAGTTAGCATTGGTTCGTTGTGTCGACGTCGGCTGTTGGTCGTTATGTCGATGGTCAAAAGTGGACGTCGACATAACGTCTGGCCAACATAATGGTCTACATAATGAAAATAAGATTTTTGGATATTATTGTTTGTTAGATACACTAACTGCCTTTTAATAGGCTAATTTCCTTTCTTTCTGAATCGATGAAATACACTTGATGTCGTCCAAATTTTTCGTCGGCGTAACGTCTGGCAGACGTCTCATAGACTTTTACTCTATGTCCAAGATCGAATTTATACAGATTTATTTTCAGATCAAGATGAACTGTACAACCTATACCTCCACAGAAAAAGTTTAAAGGATTCCATAACAATCCCTTTTCTTCGTTGGCTTCATGTCCTGACAACGTCGGGTATTGACTAACTCATGGTCAGTCCCGGACGTTGTTCAGACGTGCAGCCAACGTCCAGAATGTACAGTATACCACAACCATGACAGCTTCCCAGCTAACGTTTAACGTTGGCCCAACGTTGGTAGAACGTCGGACATAATGTTGGCCCAACGTCATTAGCACACGTTGGCTGGACGTGCATCTGCACATCGGGTTTACGTCAATTCAAAGTCTGCAGCGAACGTCAAATGCACGTTGTCCCAACGTGCAGTAGACCAAGTAGTGACAAGCAAATGTGTGCAATTCCCTGGGGCCAACGTAAAACCAACGTTCCACGGACATTATGGGGACCATGTGCCAACCTACTTTCAATGCCTGGGTTACGTCAATTCAACGTCTGCAACTAACGTAAAATGCACGTTGTGCCAACTCTCAATTGCCAATTAAAGAGTTCATTATAGGTCAACATGCAAACTCTCAAAGGATTATTTAGACACTTAATTATATTGCTATTATCAAGGTGTGTAAATAAACTTGATCCTGTTGAAAGTTTTCGTCACCTTACCGACAGACGTTCATCGCGTCTGTAACCCAGGTTACTAATATTGTAAATAATAAAATAAATAAATAGTTAGTAAATAATTAACTATAAGACATAAAACAAAGATTTGTAAAATAGTCTAATTTACACGTGAAAACATTTACATATAAAAAAAATGTTGTGCCCCTCCCTTCTCCTCGTGCATGCGCAGTAATGTAGTGCATAGGAGAGAGAGAGAGAGAGAGAGAGAGAGAGAGAGAGAGAGAGAGAGAGAGAGAGAGAGAGAGAGAGAGAGAGAGAGACTAACGGCAACAGGCTAGAGATAAAAGAAGCAGCAGAGACGCAAAGTATAATTTTGTAGTTTTCAAGGTGAATTTCGGATCTTTTCTAGTTAAAACAGTGTTGCAGATTGTTGAAATGGTAGCGACCTTAACCAGAGAAGTTTTGGCCAGGTTTTTATTCCACCCAGGAGAGTTTCCCGGGAATCGAGGGATAACAACGAAAGTTCATTAGCTCGTGTGCATGTGTGAGGATACGCGCGTGCACGAGGACATCGGACGGCGAGGTTTGCCCAAGGATTTCGCGCTTTAAGAGGTTGAGACAACGTCAAAACCGGCTCGAAGGAACACGGTTTGAACTTTATTTTTCCTACTGGAAGACTATCTCACTGATATTGTGGCAGGATTGTGCAATTACCTCTCATTGATTAAATGGATGAGGACTGAACTGAACATAGAACTGAATTAAATTATAAAAACATCCTATGTTATGTACTGTTCATTATGGAATTCTTTTGCCATATTGTTCATATGGTTTGAGTTGAATAGTATATTTTCAGCTGTATCCTAAAAGAACACTGATTTAAAAGGTCAGTACATTCAAGAAAGGCGCTATAGTAAGAGTTGCAGACTCTTTCAGATTGAGAGTTACTGAAGGGAAGAAGGTAAATAGTTTAGTGAATCTAATTATCAACCCAAGACTAAGTATACAGACCGGTCTTAGAAAAAATAGAAACATCTAGTTGACAAAACTAATGAAAACTACGATAGTAATTACCAAAACCTATCCTAAACCTATCCTATTTGTCTTGAGTGACAAAAGTGATGATGAGATGTAAAGAGCACGTTTATGGGTACTTCCATTAACCAATATTTTACACAATGATTTAGTTTTGTACACAAACAATTTTTCTGCCAAATGAAGTTCTATAATTTTAAAGTTGATGAGAGATAACTCTGTCTTTACCCTAGAAGATATCTTATTTTACCTTTTGAAAGTACATGTCTAGTTATTCGCTCACCTCGTGATGAGCCTTTGCTGAGGTGAATAGTTTTGGAGATACAATTAATTTATTAGGACAAGTTTGATATTTCACAAATCTGGAGTTCATTTTTTCTATCTATTTTTGGTGCTACTAATAAAGTTAAATTTCAGTAAATTTACATTATGGTTAGCAGGCAATTTGGTTTTGAATCCTTTTCAAGGTTGGAACATTTTTTATCTAATGAAGAATTAATTTTTGCTGATGTATCATATTAGTCATTGGTGCAATTTGTAAAATCACAAGTACTGTTCGAATTTTGTGAGATGAATCTTGTGTTGCACACTTTCAGTTTCACTATAAATTATAATCTAGTCTATACTTTATAAATAACTTTTGTATAACTCCTGTAGAGATTGGTGCAATATTGTGTCCATCCTTTATTTAAAAATTTCATAGTTGCAAATGTTTGAAAAAAAGTTGTCATTTTGGCTGTTGAAACTGCCTATTTGCAGATTGTATCTCAAAATGTAGAGCTAGTCACTTACACTTACCTTATTTGTGACCTATCGCAACAAAACCAGTTAACTATAAGTCGCGCTGAACTTGACAGCAGTTTGTGAAATCTGAGTTAATCTGTTGCACTCTTATTTCACAATAAGCTTACAAAAGGGAAATGAACGACGAGTCCATATTAACCTGGTCAAGTTCAGAGCGACTTACAGTATGACCAGTTTTGTTGTGATGGGTCACATTTATAACTAAAAAAGGCGTTGATACATTATTTGGTCCTGTTGGCATCCACTATTCTAACTAGTCTTAAAAGTTCCAATATTTGTTTAAATATCTGCTGTTATCATAACAACTGTAATGTTAAGGTGTGACGCTGACCCAAAGAACGAGGCAGGGATCCAGACGTGCACGCAACGGGAAGGTTTAATGCGAGCACAATAGCGAAGGTAGAAAAGGGGCTGGTCGAAGAGAGAAGTAGATTTCCGGAGGCAGGGGTCCAAAGCGTAGAGGTCATTCCTACGAGCACACAAGGGACACGACAACATGAGGGAAGGGGAACAGGAGAAGCCGGTCTCAGCGGGATTCAGAGGATCAGGTGCGGGAGCGAGTCTGGGGGAAGGAAGAGGAAAAGGGAAGGTAAGCACACTAGGCAAACGGAGAAGGTTCGGAACAACGGGTGGACGGAAGACAAGTAATTGCTTGGTATGGCACATAAACATGGCTCGATACTTCACACTGGACTGAGGGACGTGCAGGACTTAAGACAGGGCGTTAATCCTGTGAGAAACGGAACACATGGACTCCGCCTATGTGGGCGGGGCTGACATGGAGATTCTGGTGGGTGCTGCCTGTTCGGGCGTGACATAAGGATTACCTGAAATAAATTATAGGCAACAAGTTGTGACCTCAAACATTCTATATTACATGTATTTTGGTTGTTGATGTCATCCTGGGTAATGCCTGATGTTCAAGATGCTGTGTATTTCTTGATGTCAGTTTTACTTGGTACCTTGGAACTTTGTTCATGTAAAAAGTTAGATTTTATGGGGATTTTAATATTTCATATCCCTTGTAAAATTTATTTTAAGATAATATAATAAATTTAATTTGGAAAATTTGTGTATGTGTGTCTTTTTGTTCCCTTTTTAGAGAATTTTGCTCATTTTTCTTCTTCATTATATTTAGTTTACTGAGCATTGGCACAATGTGCATTTTCCGTTAGCTGCAGACGTTGAGTTGACGTAACCCAGACATTGAAAGTAGGTTGGCACATGGTCCCCATAATGTCCGTGGGACGTTGGTTTGACGTTGGCCCCAGGGAATTGCACACATTTGCTTATCACTACTTGGTCTACTGCACGTTGGGACAACGTGCATTTGACTTTCGCTGCAGACTTTGAGTTGACGTAAACCCGATGTGCAGATGCACGTCCAGCCAACGTGTGCTAATGACGTTGGGCCAACATTATGTCCGACGTTGTACCAACGTTGGGCCAACGTTAAATGTTAGCTGGGTAGCAAACGGCGTCTCTCTGACCCCCATTAAACATGGGAAAAGAATCATTAAAAGCCGAACTACGTCCTTACTACCTAAGTAAATAATTGCACAAGTAATTAAAAATAAAGCGTAATACATTTTTATTTCTCACGAAAAATGCGGTTTAACTTCAGACTGCTGAACCTCACGTCCGCCCCCTACTGCCGCCTTGAGGTAACTGCGGGTTTGTCGTCGGTCGCAGCACGTGAGACGCAGCGGTCCCTCAGTTAACGCCCCATCACAACACGTCAGATATGGTTAACGTGTACAGTCATTATTTAACGCGCAATAAAACATTAACCTGATAATATAATAGTATACAATAAAAGTCCTAACATTTGGTGAAGTTAAAAAACATGCATGTTTAGCATCAACGAGAATGGACAGTTAAGTTGATTTGTTATTCTTACTGCAACGTTTAAATTTTTTATTAAGACCAATGTGGATAGCATTCTGATTTCACTACATGCCTGATCATCTATGATGCACTGTATGTGATTCTAAAAGACCAAAAAAAGAACAAAATCCCTCTTTTTACGAATCCTGATTTACTTTATATTTTAGTCTGTTTCTTATTTTTAATCCACACAATTTAGGAGTAAGATTATCAGATGCACTGTGTCCCAGAAAAGACTCTCAATGGCATTGCAGTAATACAGATATACCCCTGAACACAGTAGAAAGGTGGATTCTTACTCTGATGTCCCTCTCCTCCCTCTGGTGATGAGCTATTGGCCGCTTGCAAAATTATATCAGTTACATCACTGATACATTGAGCATTGAAATAATGATTTGTTTTGTTTCCAAACTTTTCACTCACCCTGCAAAGATATTTCTTGTAATTCTCAAACAAATGCATATCCATCCATCCATTTTCCAAACTGCTTATTCTACTGGATCACGGGGGGGTCCAGAGCCTATCCTGGAAGCAATCGGCATGAGGCAGGGAACAACCCAGGATGGGGGGCCAGCCCATTGCAGGGCACACTCACACACCATTAACTCACACATGCACGCTTTAGCATGTCTTTGGACTGTGGGGGGAAACTGGAGTACCCGAAGGAAACCCCACGATGACATGGGGAGAACATGCAAACTCCACACACATGTGACCCAGGCAGAAACTTGAACCCGGGTCCCAGAGGTGTGAGGCAACAGTACTAACCACTGAACCACCATGCCGCCCCCCAAATGCATATGTACATATGTAAATAAATAATAAGTAAACATTTAAATTGCATCTAATAATTTATTTCAAAATATTTGATAATAAAGGCTTGATTAATTTTGCTATTAATATTGAATTGGGAATATGTTTATTCTGGTCTTTAAGTTTAGGGAGGGGCTGTGTGTAGTCTGAGAGTGGGGGTAGATTTCAGTTTGGGGGGGTAAATGTCAGAAGGGGTGAGTGTGGTCAGGCAATTTTTAGGCCACTTTATTTCACTTTGTATGACTATTTTTGGAATGTTTTCATTTATTTCAAGGTCAATTTAATTTGCATAGTTGATTCATTTATTAACTTTGCTTGGAATAATAAAACACAGTAGTTTAGTATGAATCTCGTGTTCAAAATGGCCACAGTTTTGTTCGGATAAGAGTCCAATAGGCATGGAGCACTTTGAGCAGAGGGAGGATGCCGCCATTTAGGAGATATCAAAGAACAAACTGCCCTGGCTCAGAAAAAGGAGGGAAAACAGGGGAAGCTGATGATTCTCCCTCAGCATCGCAAGGTGGAGAAACGAGGATGCAGGAGAGGATTCCCATCCTGGGCAGCATATTGCAGGGCGGGGCGACGACCCCCAGCTCCTCAGGCAGCAGCAGGCTGGGGGGGCCCACGTGTGAAAATGCCCCTTGTTCTTCACCCTCTGGAATGTTTGTATTCTTCCGTTTTCATGCCTGTTACATGGCAGAAATATCATCCACACTCCCACTGACTCACTGTAAATTCTCTGAGGTAGGAAAAATTAGCTCAGGTAAATTTTAATGTCTCCACCAATATGTAGGGAAATTAGTCACATTTTAATTAAATATTATTTAATGATGATTATCAACTAATTGTTACGCTGAATGGTTGGTTCCTTCAAACTCAATTGCAGAATCCCTGTGAGTCTTTTAATGTGAGACTTAAATGGGATTCACTAATTATCAGTATAGCTTAGTAACCTGGGTTAGAATGTTCGTCCACAGAGCTACATCACCAGGTAATGTAAACGACTGTTAGCAAAGCTGCTCTCACGGCCGTTGAGAGAAAGTGTTAAAAAATTTCAGGCAAGCTTGAGGTTTCAGATCTTAAGAGTCAGATCGCACAGTCAGTGACTATTGTGAGGACTCAATGAACGGAGGCTGAAGTTGTATAAAAGGCATGTATTTATTTCTACAAAAAACTGTACTAACGTAAAACAGACATTGACTTAGCAAATAACAAACACACATTAATGAAATGATCTGCTCTCCAGGATTGTTAAAAGACTGAATCAAGGTATATATTAACACAGAATAGTAGAGGAAAAAGTGCTAACGGGCCACAAAGATCAGATAAGAGCCAACAGAGGGGGGTTGTTAAACAAAGAAAGAAAAAACCTCTGATAGTTAGGAGACCCACTGAGATACCTGGTGACATTATTTACATTATTTAATTTTCACGATTCCTCTGATTTAACCATGAGAGCTTGTATGCAGGGCTTGTATGCAGGGGTAGCTGTACATATATATTTATCCATATTTATATAATGGTTCAAGTGAGAAGGGTAAGATATGTGATACTCTGTGAAACACAGTTATAAGGGTGGCACACAAAACACTAAGACTGTCTAAGGACACAGACAGACATAACCTATATGGATACTGAGACTAGCAATAATAAGTAAACACATATACAGGGTATATACAGGCCAAACTTAAAAGAGAACTTTCTTCTGGGTGTTGGGTGAGTCTGTGGTTTGTAAGACGGGATGGAAAGGGGGGGGGGTTGCGTGCCAAGTTGAGGGACCCCTACCCTTGAGGTCCATTCTACCGCCCGTAGGTCCCTAAATTTTTGGGCCATAAAAGCTGGAATGTTGGCCTCCCTTGTTATGAGTGTGTGTGGGGTCACTAATCCCCCTTTGGCCAACGAGTACCTCTCATACCAGGCTTCACAAGGATGATTGATATTTCTTTAGTGAACATTCAGAAATCGTTTGCTAACCCTGCACACTGGAAGCTCCCAGCCCAGACCTGCACACATCTACGTGTCTAAAGTTCACGGGGAGAGAAGCCTGGACGGCTGTTCATACTGACTTGCTCTTTGACAGACAGCAGAGGGCGCTGTGCTGCCATTTAATCCAGTTCATTGAATAATACGATGGCTTGTCATCTCTCTGTCTGACACAGTTCTGCCAATCAAAGGCAGGCTTTCCTAGAGACTGACCGAGAGAACGACTTCAGCAGTGAAGGCTGAGCTGACCCTGTTATCTGGCCTGATTAGCAACCTGAGAAAGACTGATGTAGGTTTGACTGTAAGAGAGATTTACCAGCATATGATATTAAGGTAAGAACAGATCCAATAAGTGAGCAGAGTTAAATCTCTCTTACTAACATTAAACCTCATGAGCCTGTGTGAAAGGTGCAGGAGCTGTTGGGCCATTTTAAACACAACATTGTACACCCCCCGTAAAATCCATTGGCTTATGATTATTTACAAAACTCTCCTTGGTTTTTCCCCTCCTTACTTACAGGGATTGTTACACTTTTCTACTTCTGTGTATAATACTCGATCTGCTAATCTGATTTTGTTGACAGTTCCTAAGGCTACTTCTGTACTTGGCCTGTCGTCTTTTCGGAACGCTGCTGCTAGAGACTGGAATGACCTGCAGAATATGTTAAAACTGGATAATTTCATTCTTAAATCAGCTTTCCAATCTCGGATTTCAGCTTATTATAAAGACGTGTGTCGCTGTTATTTAGACTAGCTGCTCCAACTCACTGCTGCTCTTTTCATTGCTGCTCCAACGTTCTTATTGTTTATATATTATTTTATGACATTTTTCTTAACATGCAACTTATTCACTGTTCCTTGCTTCATTTCTTTCTTTCTTTCTTTCTTTATTTATTTATTTATTTATCCATCCATCCATTTTCCAAACCGCTTATCCTATTGGGTCGCGGGGGGTCCGGAGCCTATCCCAGAAGCATTGGGCACGAGGCAGGGAACAACCCAGGATGGGGGGCCAGCCCATCGCAGGGCACACTCACACACCATTCACTCACACATGCACACCTATGGGGAATTTAGCGACTCCAATTAGCCTCAGCATGTTTTTGGACTGTGGGGGGAAACCGGAGTACCCAGGTGACCCAGGCGGAGACTCGAACCTGGGTCCCAGAGGTGTGAGGCAACAGTGCTAACCACTGCACCACCATGCCGCCCTTATTTATTTATTATTATTATTATTATTTTTTTTTTTCTATTTTCTTTTCCTTTTCTTTTCGTAATTTTGTTTATATTGTATATATGTATCTTCCATGCCACAGTTGTAAATAAGAAACATGTTCTTAATCTGTCTTGCCTGGTTAAATAAAGGTAAATGAAAAAAAAAAAAACAAGGTCAGCATGTTGGGGGAATGACATGCAGGCGTCCATAACTGTGCCCAGGTATTTAAATGCCTCAGCCTGCTCTGCCTATTGGCTGCCCATACTAAAGGTTGATTTATACTTCTGTGTACAACCTACACCATCAGTACCTTTACCAAAAAAGCACTGAGTAGATTAATTTCCGTTTTGTTCAGATCCTTTTTTTTTGTGAGAGTGGGAGGAGCTCCTTGCTTCTCAGGCTGCAGTAGGTGTGGTTTGGACTGAGGCCAGACTGAGAAGAGCAGACTGGGCAAGCAGTGAATCTGCAGTTTATGAACAAAATAGTACATTATACAAACTGTACCCACAGCGAAGATTTATTTAGCTTTAATGAGCATAAAAGTTACTTTTTTTTTTTTACCTAAACCAGAAATAATGCTACAGTTTGATATCATAAAGATATATTGGGGGGTGGGGCCTGTAACCTGGCCTGGGGGTGGGGCCTACACCCATGGGGCCTGGTCGGGCACAGCCCGAACAAGGCACATGGGTTCCCCCTCCAATGGGCTCACCATCTATAGGAGGGGCCATAGGGGTCAGGTGCAGTGCGAGTTGGGCAGCAGCCAAAGGCGGGGACCTTGGCGGTCTGATCCTTGGCTGCAGAAGCTAGTTCTAGGGAAATGGAATGTCACCTCTCTGATGGGGAAGGAGCCTGAGCTGGTGCGCAAGGTTGTGAAGTTCCAATTAGATGTAGTTGGGCTCACCTCGACGCACGGTTTGGGCTCTGGAATCAGTCTCCTTAAGGGGGGTTGGACCACTCTCCACTCTGGAGTTACCCGTGGGGAGAAGCGCCGAGCAGGTGTGGGCATACTTATTGCCCCCAGGCTGGGTGCCTGTACATTGGGGTTTACCGCAGTGGACGAGAGGGTAGCCTCCCTCCGCCTTTGGGGTTGCGCTTATAAGCCAAACAGCAGTTCAGAATACCCACCCTTTTTGGAGTCCTTGGAAGGGGTGTTGGAAAGCGCTCCTCCTGGGGACTCTCTTGTTCTGCTGGGGGACTTCAATGCTCACGTGGGCAACGACAGCGAGACCTGGAGGGGCGTGATTGGGAGGAACGGCCCCCCCGATCTGAACCCAAGCGGTGTTTTGTTATTGGACTTCTGTGCTCGTCACGCATTGTCCATAATGAATACCATGTTCAGGCATTAGGGTGTTCATATGTGCACTTGGCACCAGGACACCCTAGGCCGCAGTTCGATGATCGACTTTGTAGTTGTGTCGTCGGACTTGCGGCCGCATGTCTTGAACACTCGGGTGAAGAGAGGGGCGGAGCTGTCAACCGATCACTACCTGGTGGTGGGTTGGCTCCGCTGGTGGGGGAGGAAGCCGGCCAGGCCTGGCAGGCCCAAGCATATAGTGAGGGTCTGCTGGGAACGTCTGGCGAATCCCCTGTCAGGAGGAGTTTCAACTCCTACCTCCGGCAGAACTTCTCCCATATCCCGGGGGTAGACGGGGAACATTGAGTCTGAATGGGAGCGCCTCTGGTCGGACGATTTTCGGCTTTAAGTGAAACAGTTGTTTCAGCTGTCCCGGGTCCCCATTGGCCGGCACCCCTGAAATGTTTCAGAACTGTCCCGCGCAATTGGCCCAGCCCGCGACTGCTGCCCCACGCGATTGGCCGGCGTGGCTATATCCCGCCCACCCGGGGGACGATTTGTTTCAGCCTGGCGATGGCCCGCCTCTCCGCTGGAAGAAATGTTTCACCGAAATGTTTCTAAACTGTCTCGACCGATTGGCCGAGCCGCGAGTGCGCCCCCCGCACAATTGGCCGTCGCGGCTATGGCCGGCCCCCCTGCCGGCGCGCTTGTATGAATGAGGACCACGGCTGCGGGGACATCATCGTCGCATCTGTCAACACGTTTGCTTGCACAGCTCTTACAGGTAATCTCTAACAGATTTTGTGCAGAAATCTCGCCCGGTTATTATTCTTTTTTTTTCGGGTCTTTAAACGATCGATTTTGTACCTTGCAGATCGTTATTTTGATGTTGTCCATCCGATATGTCATACTGCATAAGAGTGCCGCTGCTCAGAATGTAATTTAAAAAAATATTTTGTACAGAAAAATTATGCAGTATTTGTTATTAGTAATACTTTTTGCAAGTAATTTAACATAGAAGCAGCCCTCCTGTTTGCTTAAAAAGATCCAAAATTCTCCAGGAAGCATTATATTAATATATCAATAAATTTCTATTTCATTATTTCTTGCATTATGTCAAGAGATGTTTGCATTGATTGAACTGTTTGTTATTTTTTGCTAAGAGTGAAATTTTAACACAGACACAGCCCTGTATGCTTAAAAAGATCCAAAATTCTCCAGGAAGCATTATATTAATATATCAATAAATTTCTATTTAATTATTTCTTGCATTATGTTTGCATTTATTGAACTGTTCAATATTTCTTTCCTATCAGAATGGACTCTGCACCAGTTTTCCGCTTTGAGCACAGTGGGGAGTTCACCCTGTGCCCCTCACCCGAGGCATTGGCCACCCAGAGAGCCCTCGTTGGCTAGACTGGGACGACCCCAAGCCAGGCCAAGGATCCAGCGACGATATTGATGGAGGCCAGGAGCAGAGTAATGACTCAAGGAGGAGACCCCCGGGACCACCGGCTGGTAGCAAGCGAGTGTGCTATCCAGTTTGGCCAGTACCGGGGGAAAACCTTCAAGTGGCTTCTGTCCAACGATGTTGCCTTTGCTGCCATGGTCCTGGCTGGGCATCAGGCGGAGAAGGAGTCCGGCAACCTGAGCGACACTGCAGCAGTGAGCGGTGTTATGCGCAATAAGGATGTGTTCCTCAGGTAAGCGATTAACCCACAAGGCACAAAATCAGCACATCCCACCAACATCGGTACAAAAGTCCCATGTTAACCAATCCCTCATTCCGTTTATGCAAATAGGTATGCCAGCTCCTTCCCCAGGATGAGTGAGACCATCAGGCAGCGGCGGCGGCTGGAAGCTCCATCACACAAGTCTCTTGTGGGATTTGGTATACACAAGCATTGCACCTGTAAGGAGCTGTACGATTCCAAGGACAGGGAGAGGAGGAGGTAAAGTCTGTTTTTACTTTACATATTGTAGTTTGCGCAAAGTCATTTAAAGTTCATGTATAGGAAGTGAGCACTCACTCTTAGTAGTAGCCTGTTAATTTTGCTTGTAATAGTAATGGTTGTAATTCTTAGTAATAATGGCTGATAATTCATGTCTCCCCCCACCCCGGTACCCTGCCTGTCATCCAGCTGTGTCCAGTGGGTTAGGGGGCAGCCGAGCAAGCCAATGACCAGAATGGATGCACTGAAGAAGTACATCCAGATGAGGGATGCACAGCAGGCACTGCCCAGCTCTGCGCCCTCCGAGGTCCCCCTTGTCGTTCCCAGCTCCTCTAAGGAGATGCCCACCACAGCTCCTGGTAAGCTTTAAATATAGTTTATGTAGAACTAACAACTGCAGTGTTCTTTTATTCAGACTTATATACTGAGATATTTTCCATTTGTGTTTGTCAGAGCCCTCAGACTAGGGCTGCAACGATTCATTGAGTAAATCGAATAACTTGATTACAAAAAATCCTCGATGCAAATTCTTTGCTTTGATGCTTCGTGTAATCCGCATGACTATGTACTGCTTAGTGATCAGCGTGTTTCACTCGGGGGATTATCACTGTCGCACAGTGTGCTTACGCTGCATTACGTGTAGCAGGTTGGATTTGATGGCGCAATGGAGGAAGACAGGGAAAATAGCGAGGAAAGTTAGAGAAAAAGACGTGAAATGTCTAAAGTTTGGGACCATTTCAAACAAAAGAAAAGTGAAAATACTGTACAGTGTGTCCATTGTAAATCCGAATTAGCTTATCACAATAGCACAACGTCAAGGTTTCAACATCTCAACAGAAAGCACCCAGTCTATGCATCCACTCCACATAGCGGAACCAATACCAGATAAGCGAGAGCGTTTAACTCACATTCGCGGCTAAAATAGACCTGCGATAGAAATGTATTCATGGGCATATGTGTGAATAAAAAAAGTGTTACAACATTCAGCCCAAGCAGCCCCTATTTTTCCTCTGTAAAAACACTGATAACACAACAGCAGTGAAAATGATGCTGTCGTAGTTTAATTAACACGGAGCTGGAGCCTGTCTGTACACTAAGAGTAAAGAGCAAAGAGACGGTTCCGTTACAGAGATGGTGAACTCAGGTGGAGTGACGGAAAACAGCAGCAGTGCTTGTAATCGCTACTAAGTCCTTAGTGAGTCTAAAGGGGAGCATGGGGTGTACTCAACTAGATCTGTTTCAAGGCTTTAGTAATATTATTGTGGGGATCTGAACGGGATGGTAGGAGTAGTTGCATGGGACTGGTAATTACACTATATTGGTAAGCACTTGAGCCAGGTCATATGACCTACCAGGAAGGTATAGAAGGCTGCCAAGCTGGAGTCTCATTCTCTTGCTGCTGTGTTTTGGAACTGGACATGGGGTGGGTTCTTCTTCCCTGTGGGTAAGGAAAGGAGGAGAGGGTTTGTTTGAGAACTTGAATGTTTGTTTAATTTTAATTTTACCAGGGTGACTGCTAGCAGTGTGTAACTCTTCATGGAGGACGCAGAGGTGACTGTTTGCAATTTTATCATTTGACGTGATCCCCTACGAGCTGCTGAGCTACAGACACTGAGGCTCTGGTAACTTGGGTTATACTGTGGGATTAAAGGGTCTATGTTTGTTTCTTTTGATATTGATTATGTTTCTTTGTACCTGTAGCATTGGAACGCTTTCGCTTGGTGTTACTGTGCTGCGATGCAATGGCATTAAGCATTCCTGCAAAGGACCGGACCAGACCAGTCACTGTTTAGGGTTATCTGATAGGGTTTTGGTTTTCTTTTATTAGTGCCCTGGTTGCTGCTATGGGCTAAGTTGTAAGTGTAATTGTAGTATTGTATTTTGGGCGGTGGACATCGGCCGCTACCCTCCCCTTATGTTTGTACATGGGGTCTTTCTGCACAAGGCCGGATCCGCACAGGCTTTTGCTCTCTGCTGTTGGGGTGCCACACTGAGTGGACACTGTACTGTTGTGTGTCGTGTTCGTCGTGCTGCATGCTGTGTGCTGTTGGGTTTTGCCATTTTCTTTCTCACCAGGGGCCTCATGTGCTGAGAGCTGCGTGTGCCGATCTGATCTTTACTATCTGGAGGATAGTCAGCCCCCCCCCCCCCCCCCAGCAACCTCCTTTGTTGGTCTAATTGATTTTAGATATGCCTCACGATGCCTTGTTGAACATTTTAAAAAGAGTGAGCTGGCATGCACTAAGCTAAAGGATAAGCAGCTGCAAATGGGCACAACACAGCACTTGCTGGTTCAATATATAAGTACTCGATGGAATAGTTCTTATCACATGCTATTGAGGCTCCTGGAACAAAGACGGCCTGTGACTGCTGCACTCTCTGACCCAACAACAGCTCCAAGAGGAAAACACCATCTTGGCCTCAAACCAGAACAATGGAACCTCATTGAGGAAATGACCAAGGCCCTTGAGCCATATGAAGGGGCTACAGGGTTCCTGAATGGGCAACAATATGTTACACTCTCTGTGCTTCCACAACTTCTGCAAAGCCTTAAGTCCATACAGAGTTCAGCTTTTGAGACTTCACCAGCAAGGTCCTTCCAGGCTCATGTGGCTGAACAGACCACAGCAAGATGGAAAGAACTATTTGTGTTTCAACCTGACCCTCCAAGCACAGTCCTAATTGCTGCTGCTTTAGGTCCTAGGTTTAGAAAACTAAAGTTCTTGCCAGCTGATGAAACATTCAAAGTCCAAAGCACAATACCGGCTATGGCACTTACTGTCAAAAAGGAAGCAAGGCACTGAAAGTGAAAATGGAGCCTCCAGCACAGCGCAAAACAACCCAGTATTGAATGTCAAGGGGGCAACATCATTTCTCAACAATATACTAGAATCATCAGACTCTAGCACCAGTGACGAAGAGGATGAGGAGCAGCAGCTGAATGAAACGGTGCAGAAGGAGGTCTCGATGTATTTCGGAAAACATCCCATGTCCAAGAAGGAGAGTCCACTATCATGGTGGAAAACAAATGTAGCACGATATCCAACCCTGGCAAAGCTAGCAAAGTGCTTTCTGTGTTTTGGCAACATCTACACCATCTATTTTCCACAGCACAATTTTGATTTATGTATGCATGTTTTTTCAGTAATTTTATTTGACATTATTTTATTTATTTTTGCATTTAAGAAGGTGCTTTCTTTAAAAAAAAAAAACAAAAACGAATATGTACACTAAACGGGTTTATACAAGCACTGACAAAAGAACTAGAGTTCAATCATTAAAAATGTTTCTAAGGAAACCCATCAGTTGTTCATTTTAAGAGACCTGTTTATTTTTTCTTTTATGAATAATTACTGTTGCTCTTTAATAAGACAAAAGTATTTGTTATCTGATTAATTGATGGAATAATTTATAGTAATACTAATACTAAAATAATCGATGACTGCAGCCCTACATTAAAGCTCATCTAACAAATAAGGCTGAAGCTCTGCTACAGAGTAATTTCAGTAGCCAACATTTTATGAACTTTAAACACACCCTTAATGTTTTTGAATTGAATAATGAACAAGAGCTGAAAATATTGTAATTTAAATCAAACCAATCACTTGTCCACTGGACCCAATCCCCACTAAGCTTCTTAAAGAATCCCTGGGAGTTCAGGCAAGACCTATAACTGCCACGATAATTGTATCCCTGTTATGAGGTGATGTTCCTGACCAACTTAAAGTAGCAGTAATCGCGTCACTACTGAAGAAGCCAAGTTCAGCTCCACAGGAGCTCAGCAATTACAGACCTACTGTATATCTAACGTACCATTTTTGTCAAAAGCTCTGGAGAAGATACTTGCTGCTCAACTTCCCTCATACTTGGAGAGACACGAGAGACACGACTGTGCTAATGTTTCTGGACCTCAGTGTAGCTTTTTATACTGTTGACTGTAAGGTTTGTTTCTTATTGTTGTAAGTTGACAGTGTTTTATTTTGGATCCAAGAGTGGGTGCCGAGGCACAAGGGGATATAGAAAGAAAGAGCGCGAGTACAGAGTGTTCTTTCGGGTGTGTGTTCGTAAGGAGTGCAAAATCTAAATAAAGTCTTCAGGCAATACTTTATTCTGTTTGTTTTATAACTGCGACATTTTACCATTCTATCCTATTACTGATGCTGACAGCACGACTGTGCTCATGCTTCTGGCCCTTAGTGCAAAGACTTAAATTTGAGGTACTAATGTAGACTCCTAATGTGTTAGGAATGAAAGGATGCCACATCGTTTGATGGAAATGAAATTATCAACCTACAGAGGGTTGAATTCAAAGACACCCCGAACATCAAAGTGAAAAATGATGCAGCAGGCTAGTCCATTTTGCTGAAATTTCATTGCAGCAACTCAAAATCATACTGATTAGTTTGTATGGCCCCCACGTGGTTGTATGCATGCCTGACAATGTTGGGGCATGGTCCTAATGAGACCACGGATGGTGTCCTGGGGGATCTCCTCCCAGATCTGGAGCAGGGCATCATTGAGCTCTTGGACAGTCTGAGGTGCAACCTGGTGGCGTCGAATTGACTGAATGTCCTAGAGGTCTTCTATTGGATTTAGGTCAGGCGAGCGTCGGGGGCAGTCAATGGTATCAATTTCTTCATCCTCCAGGAACTGCCTACATGCTCTTGCCACATGAGGCCGGGCATTGTCGTGGACCAGGAGGAACCCAGGACCCACTGCACCAGCATAGGGTCTGACAGTGGGTTCAAGGATTTCATCCTGATACCTAATGGCAGTCAAGGTGCCGTTGTCTAGCCTGTAAAGGTCTGTGCGTCCCTCCATGCATGTGCGTCCCTGTGCGTCCCTCCCCAGACCATCACTGACCAACCAACAAACCGGTCATGCTGAACAATGCTGCAGGCAGCATAACATTCTCCATGGCTTCTCCAGACCCTTTCACGTCTGTCACATGTGCTCAGGGTGAACCTGCTCTCATTTGTGAAAAGCACAGGGTGCTCAGTGGCAGACCTGCAAATTCTGGTATTCTATGGCAAATGCCAATAGAGCTCCATGGTGCTGGGCAGTGAGCACAGGGCCCACTAGAGGACGTTGGGCCCTCAAGCCACCCTCATGAAGTCTGTCTCTGACCAAACAATCAGAAACAGTCACACCAGTGGCCTGCTGGAGCTCATTTTGTAGGCTACAGCAGTGTTCATCCTGTTCTTCCTTGCACAAAGGAGCAGATACTGATCTTGTGATGGGTTAAGGACCTGCTGTGGCCCTGTCCATCTCTCCTTGAGTATCTGCCTGTCTCCTGGAATCTCCTCCATGCCCTTGAGACTGTGCTGGGAGGCACAGCAAACCTTCTGGCAATGGCACGTATTGATGCGCCATCCTGGAGGAGTTGGACAACTTGTGCAACCTCTGTAGGGTCCAGGTATCACTTCATGCTACCAGTAATGATACTGACCATCGGCAAATGCAAAACAAGCCCAAAAAAACGTCAGAAAAGATGAGAAGGGAAAAATGCCAGTGGCCTCCACCTGTTAAACCATTCCTGGTTTGGGGGTCGTCTCATTGTTGCCCCTCTTGTTAACCTGTTGATAATTTCATTAACACCAAAGCAGCTGAAACTGATTAACAACCCCCTCCGCTACTTAACTGACCTGATCAATATCCCAGAAGTTTAATAGACTTGATGCTATACTCTGATTAAAAAGTGTTCCTTAAATTTTTTTGAGCAGTATATATGTACAGTACTGTGCAAAAGTTTTAGGCAGTTGTGAAAAAATGCAGTAAACAAGCAATGCTTTCAGAAATATAAATAATGATTGTTTATTTTTTATCAATTTACAAAATGCAAAGTGAGCGAACAAAAGAAAAATCTAAATCAAATCAATATTTGGTGTTACTACTATCTTTTGTCTTCAAACCTGCATCAATTCTTATAGGTACACTTGCACAAAGTCAGGGATTTTGTAAGATTATAGTCAGGTGTATGATCAACCAATTATACCAAATAGGTGCTAATGATCATCAATGTCACGTAGGTTGAAACACAGTCATTAACTAATACAGAAACAGCTGTGTAGGAGGCTTAAACCTGGGTGAGGAACAGCCAAACTCTGCTACCAAGGTGAGGTTGTGGAAGACAGTTTCATGTCATGGCAGGAATGAACACAGCAACAAGACACAAGGTAGTGATACTATATCACAAGGTCTCTCCCAGACAAAAGTCCAGCATGCTGCCACCGGTAGTGCTGAGGGGGAGTGGGCAGCAGAGGAAGGCCACGGAAAGGGCCCACCCCACCAGCCCTGTGACCACAGAAGAAGGCAGGCCCTCCCACTCAGCCCAAGACCAAACCTCCAAAGTCGCTGTCGGTGCACAGAGCATCCCAGAGTACTGGGAACCCCCACAGGGACCCCACCCCACCGCAGCACAGCCCAGCCCCCACCCAGCCCACCACCGCCAGAAGGGACCGCCCTCCCACCGTCACCACCCACAGCACCCTCAAGACCGTCCCGCCCCTCCACCCACACTGTACGGGCCCAGAGAGGGGATCAAAGGGGCCCCCATACCCCCCTGCTCAATGAGTGTGTAATAGGTGGATACATATGAGTGTGTGCAAACTAAAATGAATAACTGAGGTGCATTAAAACTGGGTGAGCAGGCAGGGCATGAGCACCCCACCGATAGCAGACAGTAGAATCCCACGTGCCCCACCTGCCCCCAAGGCCCTAATGTTGTAGGATGACTATTGTGCAATTAAGATTGAGGGGCAGCACATTGGCCAATGGTAGGGCCTGGGGTCCAGGCCATGTTGCGTAACCTAGTCTTATGGCCTTTGCAGTCTGGCACTGCCCCCCAGACCCCAGTGTATTGTGGTTTGTGTAGGAGACAGGGATGCAACCAGGGCACAAGAGGCATGGAGTCCCCCTTCCAAGGGACCGGGTTCCCAACTGACTTCTCATTGATTCCTGCTCCCGCCCAGCCAGCAGGGAGCCGATCCGAACCACCCCGGGATGCCGAGAGACAGCCCAAGCTGTGGGGCCACCCGACCCCCATAGCAGCAGGCTGGTGGAGCAAAGACCCGCCACACACAACAGGGCCCCAGACGGACCCCCTGGACCAAGACATCCCACATACTCCGGCAACCAGGAAGCCATTTCGGTCAAACATCTCACCCCCAGGCGGGGAGACAGAGCCCCACCCACAGTTCCCCCCCCGCCCCTCATCACGATCCCCCCCAGCCCCTGGGACATTCCCATCTCCAGACCACCCCAGCAGACCCCAGCCTCCCCCTCCAGGTAGCCAGGGCCAGGGAGGCACAGCCCCACCGCACGCGGCAGCCACCTCCTGGAAGCCAGCACCAGACCTCAGCCACCAAGCCCAGGCCCAGGACCCTCCCACACCAGCGGGGTGATGCAGACAAGCCCGACGGCCCCCCCATACCACAGAGTGCGCCCCCACTCTGGAAGGCAGAGCCTCCAAACCCCCAACGTCACCCCTCACAGGTCATACCTGCAGCCGCCCAGGAACAGTGAACCCAGTGGGATACCAGAGACCCACAATAGCCAGGACGCCCGGCCCCAGCCCGGAGGTCAGAGTAGCGAGGCCCCACTACCCCCAACAACACTACGTGATGAAGTTAATTATTGGTCCAAGTATATTCAAATTTTGTTACTCGATTTTTTGTACAAACTGTAATATTCGTGCAGAATATATTACATAAGTTGTTAGACACAGAATTAATTATTCAAATGGTGTGTATGTGTTTGCTAGAAGCTTTATGTTGATTGGTTGACGTGATCTGTTTATGCATACTCACTGAGAGTCAGTCGGAGTAGTTCTACATACCTGTACGGAGTACAAGATATCCTCTGTGTCATTCAATAAAGATCGTGCACAGCTATCCTTTATAATCAGCAAAACAAAACATGGTGTCAGAGTAAAAGTGAATAACACGGACACAATGGACGTCGCTGGTGTTCCGTCGCCCTGCATGGACTGGGATGCTGGCAACCTGCCCGAAGCATGACGCAAGTTCAGACTCCATGTCGACTTAATGTTTTCTGGTCTGTTCAAGAGGATAAGGGAGGATGAAAAATGCAGCTTCCTACTCCTATGGGTCAGAGACAAAGGCCGAGACATCTATGACACATGGTCGCTTACGGAGGATGAAAGAAAGGTACTGAAATCGTACTACTATCGCTTTGAAGCATACAAAATCCAATGTTATATTCGCACGTTACAAATTTAATGAAAAACTTCAGGGAGCTAGCGATGCCTCAAAATCACTATCTTCCAGTGAAATTAATTAAGCCCAGATAGAAAAAGAGCTGTATGCCATTTTATTTGGATTTAAGCTCTACCACCAGTATGTCTATGGTCGTCATGTTATTGTGGAAAGTGACTTTCATGAGTCCATCATGAAAAAAATTATTGCAGCAGCACCTCCAAGACTACAAAGGATGATCCTACAACTTCGGAGGTATGATTTCACCATCATCCACAAGCCAGGCAAACACGTCCCTGTTGCCGATACCCTCTCGAGAAAGTCAGTGACTGACCAGGATGACAACCTACGAGAAGCAATGGACATGCAGGTCCACACAGTGTAAAGCAGCCTGCCAGTCAGTAATGCCCAATTAGAGAACATCCGCAAAGAGACTGAGAATGACTTGCAGCTCATGCTGTTAAAGAAAACAATCAAGGAAGGATGGCCTGCAGTAAGGAGATCATGCCCCAAGAGCATAGCTGAATTCTGGAACCATCGTGATGAGCTCACTCTAATGAACGACATCTTGTTTAAAGGTGAGAAACGGTTACTTGAGCTAAATCTGTTCAGTCTCAAGCAAAGGAGACTGAGGGGAGACATGATCCAGGTATATAAGATTCTAACAGGTTTGGATGCTGTTCACCCAAATAGTTACTTCAGCATTAGTTTAAATACACGAACTCGTGGCCATAGGTGGAAATTAGCGGGAGAACATTTCAAGCTGGATTTAAGGAAGCACTTCTTTACACAGCGTGTAGTCAGAGTATGGCATAGCCTTCCTGATAATGTAGTGCAAGCTGAATCCTTGGGTTCCTTTAAATCAGAGCAAGATAAGATTTTAACGACTCTGAGCTGTTAGTTTAGTTCTCCCCAAGCGAGCTTGATGGGCCGAATGGCCTCCTCTCGTTTGTATAGTTCTTATGTTCTTATGTTCTTATGTTCTTATGTTCTTAAATCATTGTTCCTACCTCACAACGGCGAGAGATGCTTTCCAAGATTCACGTGGACCACATGGTTATAGAAAAGTGCAAGCAGAGAGCGGGAGATGTTTTATTCTGGCCAGGGATGAATAGGCAGATCGAGGAGGTGGTTGAACGTTGTCCCATCTGTATTGAGCACAGGACTTCTAATAAGAAGATAAGTCACAAGATTCCAGACAGGCCATGGCAAACTGTTGCAACTGATCTGCTCGCTTGGAATAGGGACAACTATGTAGTCACAGTGGACTATTATTGCAGGTATTTTGAGCTTGACAAGCTGCACAGCACAACATCCTCTGCTGTGATAAACAAATTGAAAGACGTTTTTGCCAGACATGGCATACCTAAAACTGTTGTATCGGACAATGGCCCCCAGTATAAATGTAGCGAGTTTGAAACATTCGCAAACACCTGGGAGTTCACCCATATCACCACTAGTTTACCACTAGGAACGGTTCGGCTGCGAAGGCAGTACAGATTGCCAAAATCGCTCATGGAAAAGTCCAGTACTGATCAGAAAGATCTGTGCCTGAGTCTTCTCGAGTATCATAACAGCCCAGTTGATGGCTTCAGATCACCAGCACAGCTTCTAATGAGTCGATGCTTACGCTCGACTTTACCCAGAAGTCATCAGCAGCTTCAGGCCAAAGTGATTAACAATAGAGAGTTTCATTCCAGAAGAGTTCACCAACAAAATCATCAGAAAAGGTACTATGACAGATCCGCTCAACAAATGCCATCACTGCGCAATGGACAATACATCCGATTCCAGGAGCACGGCTACTGGAAACCAGCTGTAGTCATCAGGCGAGCTGATCTTGAAAGGTCATATCACATACGTGCGACTGATGGAGGACAGGTGTATAGGCGAAATAGACGACACTTTCTTCACACTAAGGAAGCACGTACTGCCAAAGAGAGTTTTGACCACAACAGGCAGCAGGCCCAACACCGCATTACACAACCAGCCTCATTTGCAGCCAGTGAGAGAGACACTTCTACCGTCGCTTACCGGACAAGGTTTGGACGTGAAGTCAAGCCAAGAACAATTTTGAACTTGTAAATGCTGTAAATGGGGGCAGGCGGATCGCTGCCCTTAACATGCTGCATATATGTTAAAAAAAAAAATTTTGATTTTTTTGTGTTGATATACGTTCTTCTGTTCATGGCCTGTAGGTTGTTTATGCGTGTGATCCTTCAGTTATCCACATGTAAAAAACAAACAAGGAGGATGTAATATTCATGCAGAATATATTGCATAAGTTGTTAGACACAGAATTAATTATTCAAATGGTGTGTACATGTTTGCTAGAAGTTTTATGTTGATTGGTTGATGTACACGTGATCTGTTTATGCATACAAGATATCCTCCGTGTCATTCAATAAAGATCCCGCACAGCTATCCTCCCATAATACTTTATAATCGGCAAGCCAAAACACAAGCAGACATTCTTGCCATAGAAATGTGACATAACAGTAGATTTTTAAATTGCATAATTTTTTATTTCTCTTTTGACTTCCAGTTAAAGAGGATTGATTTTTGGCGTTTGTTAGGACAGTGAGGAGCATGTGCGATTTTTCTTTTTTGCCCATATGAATGTTAGTGAGATTACCCAGCAGACAAAGTGAAGGGGAGGTAGGGATGGTATGTTCCAAGTATATCAATACTTCTTCACAAATCCATCCATCCATTTTCCAAACCGCTTAACCCATTGGGTCGCGGGGGGTCCGGAGCCTATCCCGGAATCAATGGGCACGAGGCAGGGAACAACCCAGGATGGGGGGCCAGCCCATCGCAGGGCACACTCACACACCATTCACTCACACATGCACACCTACGGGCAATTCGCCTCAGCATGTTTTTGGACTGTGGGGGGAAACCGGAGTACCCGGAGGAAACCCCACGACAACACGGGGAGAACATGCAAACTCCGCACACATGTGACCCAGGCGGAGACTCGAACCCGGGTCCCAGAGGTGTGAGGCGACAGTGCTAACCACTGCACCACCACACTGCCCCTCCCATCTACTTTTACATGGTTATTATACAGTATATGTTGATATAACCTAATCGTGTTAGTTATATTCAATTACAATAAAGTGAATTTAATCGTATTAGATTATTAATATTACTCAGTTACTCTTCGGGTAGTGCTGAACCAGGATATGAATAGGATGGCATAGGAAGCCTTTATTGTCAGTGTACAGGTAACAAATACAATATACAGGCAGAAATAAAAAAAAACATACATATTCAGGGGAGGGGAAAATCCCCCCCCCCACTCATCAGGACTACATTTCATTACATTTTAATCATACAGAAATTTTCTTTTTTTCCTGTTTTTGTTCAGCTTGCCAACCCCACGATGACATGGGGAGAACATTCAAACTCCGCACACACATAACCCAGGTCCCAGAGGTGTGAGGCAACAGCACTAACCACTGCACCACCATGCCGCTCACACAAGCCCACTCATTTATGATATATATGAAACTTCAGACAATAAAAAGGGTTATACTGATTAAAAAGCAGAGATTTTACCTTTTTCCTCCTATATCTCAATCATACATCACAACTTAGACACTCTCATTACTTACTCTCTCATGACACATACATTTAGGGCCTCTGTTCATTCAGCCTTACCTCTGGTGCCAGTGCCCACTTCTCAATTATAAATCGCACATACACATTGAGGGTTCTGGGGAGGGGCCAAGCTGACACCAGCTGCTGGATGGCAGGGGGTGGTTGGCACCATGCCCTTCCCCTGTTTTAAAAGCACTTTAGAACAATACACACCAACACCACATCTGAGCGGGCGAAGGGGGGCATGGGGTCTTTTCACACCCCTGTTCACTGTTTGCCATCTGGAACTGGCGGCTGAGAGGAAGAGCTGGCCGTCCGGTCGGGGTCTGGGCTGGTGGGCTTCTCGGCTGCTGCAGGGTCCGGGGTGATTTTCTGGTCTCCACGCCAGAGGAAAAATAGGGGTCCATATAGAGTATATATGGGGAGTGAGAGTGTGTGTACAGAGTTCATTTCTGTGTGTCTCCATGTTGGGTGAATGTGAGAATATTTGTTTATGTGTGCATGAGGGTGGGAACGTATGCTTGTATATGTGTGTGCCTGTTTGTCTATACGCATGTGTCAGGTTGGGTCCTAGACTCCACCCGAAATAACATCTCGGGCTCTATTTCCCTCCGCCAGACTCCCTGCCGGTGGATGGGGCCCCCGGCTGCTGGTGCGTTGGTGGTTCTCACTGGCTCTGTCGGGCCCCTGCTGGGGGGTGGGGTGGCCCTTGGATCTCTGGGCCCGGGGCCTGGTCTGCCCTGGTGTGGCCGGCCCCCTGGGGCTCCTGCACTGTGGCTGCTGGATGGTCTCCCTCCGGAGCTCTTCCTCCTTTTCTGGGTGGGGGCTGCAATATTCCCTGCGGTGGTCCTCCGGGGGCTCCCATGCCCTGGGGGGCCTCTGGATGTCTGGGGCCCAGGTCTCCTCCATGTCGACTTCATGTCCTGGGGGGTGGGGCTGTGGCTCCCAACACACTACTAGACATTTACATGGAGAAACCTTATGAACATCAGCGCGCTCACACACACAGGTGTGCACACAGGTTCTCACAGACACACACAGGTGTCCAAACAGGTACCCGCAGACACACACTGTCTTGATCGGCTGTTGCTCCTTAACATGTTCATTGTGATTCGTACAGATGTTGGTTGTTTTCTCTCATCAGCAGATATTGAAGCAGATTATCTGTGTTTTTTTTTCTCTCTCCCTCTCTCTCTATCTCCCTTCTTCTCCGTTTTCTTCATTCTTTCCCCCTCTCTCTCCCTCTCCTTCTCTTAAGGAAATAAATAAAAGTAAATGAATAGAAATAAAGCAGTCCTCCGCAGAGGGGGGGTGGTGGAGGGGAAAAAAAAAGATTCCTCCCTCACACAGTGAGCTATCCCAGCATGCACAGGGCCACGGGCGAGTTTGTATAAACCCAAAACCCTGGACAGAGGGGTTCAGTGAATGAGGAGGTGAAGCTGTACAGGAGGGTCAGTCCATCAGAGGAGACTCTGTAAAAGGACAGAGTACCAGCCGCCCAGTCCAGATACACTCCTGCTCTGCAGGAGCCTGAGGGCTTTATGGGTATGTCAGTCTGTTTATTATTGTGACGGACAGAGTAACTGTCAGGAGAGCAGAACAGACTCCATGACTTGTCATTGGCTCCAAGCTGACAGTCATAACTCTGTCCTTTCCTCCCGATTCCTTTATAAGTCACTCCTATCCGGACTCCATCTCCACTCCACTCAGCCTCCCAGTAACAGCGACCAGTCAGACTCTCTCTGCACAGAACCTGGAAGAACCAGTCAAATCTCTCTGGATGATCAGGATATGGCTGCTCTGCCCCCCATGTCACCTTCCTGTTCCCCTCTGACAGAGACAGGAGTCTATTTGCTGTGTTGGGGTCCAGCGTCAGCTGGCAGGAGTCTGTAGGCAAGAGGAAGAGCGATTAATCCCATGACGAAGCCAAGCATCTCCATCATTATCACTGTGTGGATGCTGTCCTAGGGCAATATTGAGGAATCTCAAAAAAGGGGAGTGCACTCAGCGCATGCAGAAGTAGAACAAAGGTGAAGGATTTTTTTAAAAGATGCACAGCTATACCAGAATATATTAAACTCTGTTACACTCTCGCACAAACATAAAGACGTTACGAGACGATATAAAGAATTTGTAAAGAAGTTCCCAGACTACTGGTTTCAGAAATAAAAATGGTAGACTTTACACCGAAACCAGCCCGTTTTGTAAAAAAAGAGAAAAACCTGACGCATTAAGTGATTTTGCAGTGTGTGTTTTTGTGGATCTTTGGATGTTGCCTAAAGTCACACACAGAAATTCACTTGAATACAAACATGCAAATCCATCTACAGTTGTGGTCAAAAGTTTACATACACTTGTAAAGAACATAATATCACGGCTCTCTTGAGTTTCCTGTTATATCCACAACTCTGATTTTTCTCTGATAGAGTGATTGGAACAGATACTTCTTTGTCACAAAAAACATTCATGAAGTTTGGCTCTTTCATGACTTTATTATGGGTTAACAGAAAAAAGTGATCATATCTGCTGGGTCAAAAATATACATGCTATTCACGTCCCATAAAACTGGCTAGACCTGAGCCAGGGATGTAACATGAAGTCTGTTAAATTCATTGAATAAGTGCCTGGAATGAACCAATGAGTGGATATGGCAGAATTTTCTACAACTGAACAGGGAAAACACTGAAATATTTGTTTTTGGCTCCAAGAATTCTTGACACCAAAAGCTACAAATCAAGCCAGAAATCTTGGTGTTTTTCTGGACTCAGCCCTAAATTTCAACAGTCACATCAAGACAATTATGAAATCAGTGTCGCAGGATTGATGCCCGATCGTCCAGTCTTTCCATGTGCTACGCCCCCCTCGTTAACCTGATGTGAAATCCCAATGTTATCAGCTGTTTCATTAAGTCCTGTGTATTTACAGTAAGTGCACTTCAGAGTATGTATCCCCAGTTCCATAGTCTGTTTTGTGTGCCTCGCCTTGTCGATGCTCTACAATAAATCCCTTGTTCTGTTCCCTCGTCCACCTGCTCTTACTTCTGCAATCTCAAACATGACATAAAGGGTCTCGGGCCTAAATACATTTCTGATTTCCTTGAACATTATGAAGCATAGAGACCCATGAGGGCATCTGGGAAATATTCACTCAGTGTCCCAGAATGAAGATCAATCAGGCTGAAGCAGCTTTTAGTCTCTATGCTCCCTGTCTGTGGAACAAGCTTCCTGAAGACCTGAGGTCTGCTAACACTGTCAGCTCATTATAATCAGGGCTTAAAACGTTACTGTTTGCTGCAGCTTTTCAATAAATTAAATCAGCAGGAGTTTAGTCATATGTTGCCTCTACAATGTAAATTCTTTTTAGTTAACTATTTATTTGTTTGTTTGGTTTTTTGGCTTGTAAATCTTCTAAATCAACAATGAACATGTTTGCATGTCCTGCCCCAAAGTTCCAAAGTACCAATAAAGTACCCCGAGTGCTTTGGAACTTTGGTTATTGGAACTCTTGGTACTGGTACTCGACAGGAAGTCAATGGAAAAGGGAAAGTACTGAAAATACTATACCTGGTGCAGTACAGCGGTTTGAATAAATTTCCCTTGTATTGCATTGGATTCAAAGGTTTTTGACATAAACAGCTCATGTAAATGTAGAAGGCCAAGAGGCAGCAGGAGAGAGAAAGAGAAGCTCCCCTAGTGTCATGACCTGCACATCCATTCCTCGTGTGCCCACGCCCCCTGATCATCCACATGTGCTTCTCCGATTGTGATCACCTGTTTCCTGTTATTTTCGGCTTGTCTTGTGTATTTCAGTCCGCGTCTGAGTCCGTCTTCCCCAGACTTGTCATTAATGTTGGTTCGTCGCCGTCTGCCCTGTCTTCCCCGTTCCCTTCAATAAAACCCCATATCCTGCACCTTTGCCTGCCGGCCTCGTCCTTATTCGCTACCTGCCTGCCCGTCTACCCAGCGATCCTGACACCTAGCAGTAGAAAATGAAAGACAATAAAACACAATCCACCTCATACAGAGAGAGAGAAGCGTGTGTGTGAACAGACTCACATTGTAAGAATTCTGCTCTGGTCCTGGGCACTAATGCTGGTAGGATGGCGTCCTTGGTAACTAGAAGGGGACAGAGAGAAACAGGGATGTGAGTAAAAGGAATTTACTTGTGGGAGATGGACTTCACTCACTGTGGAGACACCAGCAGGAGAGTACTCTCATTATGAGGGACAATAACAGGCAGTTCAACAAGCTGCAAATCATTGTAAGTTACTCATAATACAGATTTATGGATTCTGTAATGCAGAAGAAACATGATTCCTGTGATCTGGGTTTTGCAGCCTGTAGAATGTGGAGCTCTTTCACTGGTTTTTACAAAGATTTAAACATTGAAAACTGAATGGGATTTGGTCACACAAATGTGAGAATGACTGCACTGCACAGTCTCTCTGCATGGTCTGCGTTAACATGAACAGACAGGAAAATGTATTTATTTATTAACCTGTATGATGGATCTCTGCTGTTTTCTTTTCACACACATTCTCCAGTTGATCCTTCAGCTCAGAAACCACCTTCCTCATGTTCTCAAAAGAGCAGCGTGGACTGACGGAGATTCTAGGTCCAAATCCAGCTTCAGGGGTGACAGGAAGACCCTGGTACCTCTACAGACACACAGTCTGATTAAACAGCTTCATCAAAACAAATGTGTATGTCAATCTAATTAACAGGACCATTAACATCTGACCAATGACAGACTAGCTGAAATACAAATGAGAACATGCATCCATTTGAATGCCCTGGTTTTCTTATTGCCAAAGTAGCTGTTCTGTTACCTGGAGGAAATGGATGTGATCCTCTGTGTGTGAAAGCTGCTCCAGCTCAGAGTGTCTCCTCTTCAGTTCATCAATATCCTGCTTCAGTCTCTCCATGTGTCCTTCAGCCTGACTCACTGCCGCCTTCTCCTGATCTCTGATTAGCTTTGTCACCTCAGAGCGTGTTCTCTCAATGGAGCAGATCATCTCAGTGAAGATCCTCTCACTGTCCTCCACTGCTGACTGTGCTAAGCTCTGTTGGTGACACAGGGAGCAGAGGACGGTAAATTACAGTTGGCCCCTTTTGAGACTCCAGAGAGCCTAACTGTACAATAGAGATGTGAGCTGACAGGAGGTATAAAAACAGCACAGGGCTGGGGTTTGGAGCGTCACCATGCTGGATGCCTCAGGTACTGAAACCCAGTCAGCACTGATTGGAAATGATCCCTCATTAAGCTCATACACTGTCAGCTGCAGGGATTTGGCAGAGACTGGTGGCTGTATGGGGCAGGTTGGTTGTCACCACTGGGTCTCAGTTTTATTCGTGAATTTTCTCACATTGGCCTTAAATTGTATTTTTACAAATATATAGTCTAAGGCCACCACGGCCCAGATGGTTCCTGCATGCATGCCTAGGGCTGTCACCCAGACGGCCCCTGGCTCTCCTACCTGCTGGCCAAAGGCCACCACTGCCCAGATGGTTCCTGCCTGCTGACCTGAGGCCGTCGCTGCCTAGACGGCTCCCTCCTGCTCGCTTGCAGCCATCACCTCATGGAAGGCCCCTGTTTGCTTGCCTGCAGCCACTGCTCCATCTGTATCAACCTTAGTGTGGGTGACGACTCTTCGGCTCCCACCGGATTGACACCTCCTCCCTTTGCCCCCTATAGCCTTTTCCGGGGCCATCCTGGAGGAGGTTGTGGAGAATGGCGTGTGGCGGGGTCTGGACAGAAGGAGCCTGCTCTATCCTCCCAGAGCCCAGAGGTGGCTGGTGGCCAGCAGAAGATGCTGATGACATGGCCACCAGCCACCATGAAGAGGGCTCTGGGAAGAAGCCGGCCCAAAGTGTGGTTGACTCCAGTGAGGACCCTGTTCCTGACACACCAGCAGCTGACGGCTCTGTTTGCCACTCATAGCCCTGAAAAGTCAGGTCCTGAGGAGGAAGTTCCCCTGGAGGAACCTGAGTGGGAGCCTTTTAGCATTGCCCTGAGTTGCGCTCCATGGGGCCCAATTCAGACCTCATGACACACCAGTACAAGGTTTATGAGGGACTGCTGGCATCAAGGAGGGTCCTAAAAGCAGGCAGGCCAAGTCTGCATGGAGTCCCCCTTCAATGGGACCGGGTTCCCAACTGACTTCTCATTGATTCCTGCTCCCGCCCAGCCAGCAGGGAGCCGATCCAAACCACCCCGGGATGCCGAGAGACAGCCCAAGCTGTGGGGCAACCCGACCCCCATAGCAGCAGGCTGGTGGAGCAAAGACCCGCCACACACAACAGGGCCCCAGACAGACCCCCTGGACCAGGACATCCCACATACTCCGGCAACCAGGAAGCCATTTCGGTCAAACCCCCACTCTGGAAGGCAGAGCCCCCAAACCCCCAAAGTCACCCCTCACAGGTCAGACCTGCAGCCGCCCAGGAACAGTGACCCCAGTGGGATACCGGAGACCCACAATAGCCAGGACGCCCGGCCCCAGCCCGGAGGTCGGAGTAGCGAGGCCCCACTACCCCCAACAACACTATGTGGTGAAGTTAATTATTGGTCCAAGTATATTCAAATTTTGTTAGTCGATTTTTTGTACAAGCTGTAATATTCGTGCAGAATATATTACATAAGTTGTTAGACACAGAATTAATTATTCAAATGGTGTGTACGTGTTTGCTAGAAGCTTTATGTTGATTGGTTGACGTGATCTGTTTATGCATACTCACTGAGAGTCAGTCGGAGTAGTTCTACATACCTGTATGGAGTACAAGATATCCTTCATGTCATTCAATAAAGATCGTGCACAGCTATCCTTTATAATCAGCAAAACAAAACATGGTGTCAGAGTAAAAGTGAATAACACGGACACAATGGACGTCGCTGGTGTTCCGTCGCCCCGCATGGAATGGGATGCTGGCAACCTGCCCGAAGCATGACGCAAGTTCAGACTCCACGTCGACTTAATGTTTTCTGGTCTGTTCAAGAGGATAAGGGAGGATGAAAAATGCAGCTTCCTACTCCTATGGGTCGGAGACAAAGGCCGAGACATCTATGACACATGATCGCTTACGGAGGATGAAAGAAAGGTACTGAAATCGTACTACGATCTCTTTGAAGCATACAAAATCCAATGTTATATTCGGACATTACAAATTTAATGAAAAACTTCAGGGAGCTAGCGATGCCTCAAAATCACTATCTTCCAGTGAAATTAATTAAGCCCAGATAGAAAAAGAGCTGTATGCCATTTTATTTGGATTTAAGCTCTTCCACCAGTATGTCTATGGTCGTCATGTTATTGTGGAAAGTGACTTTCATGAGTCCATCATGAAAAAATTTCTTGCAGCAGCGCCTCCAAGACTACAAAGGATGATCCTACAACTTCGGAGGTATGATTTCACCATCATCCACAAGCCAGGCAAACACGTCCCTGTTGCCGATACCCTCTCGAGAAAGTCAGTGACTGACCAGGATGACAGCCTACGAGAAGGAATGGACATGCAGGTCCACACAGTGTACAGCAGCCTGTCAGTCAGTGATGCCCAATTAGAGAACATCCACAAAGAGACTGAGAATGACTTGCAGCTCATGCTGTTAAAGAAAACAACCAAGGAAGGATGGCCTGCAGTAAGGAGATCATGCCCCCAGAGCATAGCTGAATTCTGGAACCATCGTGATGAGCTCACTCAAATGAACGACGTCTTGTTTAAAGGTAAGAAAATCATTGTTCCTACCTCACAACGGCGAGAGATGCTTTCCAGGATTCACGTGGACCACATGGTTATAGAAAAGTGCAAGCAGAGAGCGGGAGATGTTTTATTCTGGCTGGGGATGAATAGGCAGATCGAGGAGGTGGTTGAACATTGTCCCATCTGTATTGAGCACAGGACTTCTAATAAGAAGATAAGTCACAAGATTCCAGACAGGCCATGGCAAACTGTTGCAACTGATCTGCTCGCTTGGAATAGGGACAACTATGTAGTCACAGTGGACTATTATAGCAGGTATTTTGAGCTTGACAAGCTGCACAGCACAACATCCTCTGCTGTGATAGACAAATTGAAAGACGTTTTTGCCAGACATGGCATACCTAAAACTGTTATATTGGACAATGGCCCCCAGTATAAATGTAGCGAGTTTGAAACATTCTCAAACACCTGGGAGTTCAGCCATATCACCACTAGTTTACCACTAGGAACGGTTCGGCTGCGAAGGCAGTACAGATTGCCAAATCGCTCATGGAAAAGTCCAGTACTGATCAGAAAGATCTGTGCCTGAGTCTTCTCGAGTATCATTACAGCCCAGTTGATGGCTTCAGATCACCAGCACAGCTTCTAATGAGTCGTTGCTTACGCTCGACTTTACCCAGAAGTCATCAGCAGCTTCAGGCCAAAGTGATTAACAATAGAGAGTTTCATTCCAGAAGAGTTCACCAACAAAATCATCAGAAAAGGTACTATGACAGATCCGCTCAACAAATGCCATCACTGCACAATGGACAATACATCCGATTCCAGGAGCGCGGCTACTGGAAACCAGCTGTAGTAATCAGGCGAGCTGATACTGAAAGGTCATATCACATACGTGCGACTGATGGAGGGCAGGTGTATAGGTGAGACAGACGACACTTTCTTCACACTAAGGAAGCACGTCCTGCCGAAGAGAATTTTGACCACAACAGGCAGCAGGCCCAACACCGCATTACACAACCAGCCTCATTTGCAGCCAGTGAGACAGACACTTCTACTTTCCCTTACCGGACAAGGTTTGGACGTGAAGTCAAGCCAAGAACAATTTTGAACTTGTAAATGCTGTAAAAGGGTGCAGGCAGATCGCTGCCTTAACATGCTGCATATATGTGCAAAAAAAAATGTTGATTGTATTGTGTTGATATACGTTCTTCTGTTCATGGCCTTTAGGTTGTTTATGCGTGTGATCCTTCAGTTATCCACATGTAAAAAACAAAAAAGGAGGATGTAATATTCATGCAGAATATATTGCATAAGTTGTTAGACACAGAATTAATTATTCAAATGGTGTGTACATGTTTGCTAGAAGCTTTATGTTGATTGGTTGATGTACACGTGATCTGTTTATGCATACAAGATATCCTCCGTGTCATTCAATAAAGATCGTGCACAGCTATCCTCCCATAATACTTTATAATCGGCAAGACAAAACACAAGCAGACATTCTTGCCATAGAAATGTGATCTAACAGTAGATTTTCAAATTGCATAATTTTTTATTTCTCTTTTGATTTCCAGTTAAAAAGGATTGATTTTTGGCGTTTGTTAGGACAGTGAGGAGCATGTGTGATTTTTCTTTTTTGCCCATATGAATGTTAGTGAGATTACCCAGCAGGCAAAGCGAAGGGGAGGTAGGGATGATATGTTCCAAGTATATCAATACTTCTTCACAAATCCATTCATTTTCCAAACTGCTTATCCTAATGGGTCGCGGGGGGAAGCAATGGGCACGAGGCACGGAACAACCCAGGAAGGGGGGCCAGCCCCAGGGCACACTCACACACCATTCACACACACATGCACACCTACGGGCAATTTCGTAACTCCAATTAGCCTCAGCATGCTTTTGGACTGTCGGGGGAAACCGGAGTACCCGGAGGAAACCCCACGACGACATGGGGAGAACATGCAAACTCCGCACACATGTGACCCAGGCGGAGACTCAAACCCAGGTCCCAGAGGTGTGAGGCAACAGTGCTAACCACTGCACCACCACACTGCCCCTCCCATCTACTTTTACATGGTTATTATACAGTCTATGTTGATATAACCTAATCGTGTTAGTTATATTCAATTACAATAAAGTGAATTTAATCGTATTACATTATTAATATTACTCAGTTACTCTTCGGGTAGTGCTGAACCAGGATATGAATAGGATGACATAGGAAGCCTTTATTGTCAGTGTACAGGTAACAAATACAATATACAGGCAGAAATTTAAAAAAACATGCATATTCAGGGGAGGGGAAAATCCCCCCCCCCCCTACACTCATCAGAACTACATTTCATTACATTTCAATCATACAGAAAATTTCTTTTTTTTCTATGTTTGTTCAGCTTGCCAACCCCACGATAACATGGGGAGAACATGCAAACTCCACACACGCATAACCCAGGTGGAGACTCGAACCCAGGTCCCAGAGGTGTGAGGCAACAGCACTAACCACTGCACCAGCATGCCGCTCACACAAGCCCACTCATTTATGATATTTATGAAACTTCAGACAATAAAAAGGGTTATACTGATTAAAAAGCAGAGATTTTACCTTTTTCCTCCTATATCTCAATCATACATCACAACTTAGACACTCTCATTACTTACTCTCTCATGACACACACATTTAGGGCCTCTGTTCATTCAGCCTTACCTCTGGTGCCAGTGCCCACTTCTCAATTATAAATCGCACATACACGTTGAGGGTTCTGGGGAGGGGCCGAGCTGACACCAGCTGCTGGATGGCAGGGGGTGGTTGGCACCGTGCCCTTCCCCTGTTTTAAAAGCACTTTAGAACAACACGCACCAACACCACATCTGAGCAGGCGAAGGGGGGCATGGGGTCTTTTCACACCCCCGTTCCCTGTTCGCCATTTGGGGCTGGGGGCTGAGAGGAAGAGCTGGCCGTCCGGTCGGGGTCTGGGCTGGTGGGCTTCTCGGCTGCTGCAGGGTCCGGGGTGATCTTCTGGTCTCCTCACCAGAGGAAAAATAGGGGTCCATATAGAGTATATATGGGGAGTGAGAGTGTGTGTACAGAGTTCATTTCTGTGTGTCTCCATGTTGGGTGAATGTGTGAATATTTGTTTATGTCTGCATGAGGGTGGGAACGTATGCTTGTATATGTGTGTGTCTGTTTGTCTATACGCATGTGTCAGGTTGGGTCCTAGACTCCACCCGAAATAACATCTCGGGCTCTATTCCTCCCCGCCACACTCCCTGCCGGTGGATGGGGCCCCCGGCCGCTGGTGCGTTGGTGGTTCTCACTGGCTCTGTCGGGCCCCTGCTGGGGGGTGGGGTGGCCCTTGGATCTCTGGGCCCGGGGCTTGGTCCGCCCTGGTGTGGCCGGCCCCCTGGGGCTCCTGCACTGTGGCTGCTGGATGGCCTCCCTCCGGAGCTCTTCCTCCTTTTCTGGGTGGGGGCTGCAATACAACCTGCGGTGGTCCTCCGGGGGGTCCCATGCCCTGGGGGGCCTCTGGATGTCTGGGGCCCAGGTCTCCTCCATGTCTACTTCATGTCCTGGGGGGTGGGGCTGTGGCTCCCAACACACTACTAGACATTTACATGGAGAAACCTTATGAACATCAGCGCGCTCACACACACAGGTGTGCACACAGGGGTACAACCAGGTACTCACAGACACACAAAGGTGTACAAACAGGCTCTCACAGACACACACAGGTGTCCAAACAGGTACCCGCAGACACACACTGTCTTGATCGGCTGTTGCTCCTTAACATGTTCATTGTGATTCGTACAGATGTTGGTTGTTTTCTCTAATCAGCAGGTATTGAAGCAGAATATCTGTGTTTTTTTTCTCTTTCCCTCTCTCTCTATCTCCCTTCTTCTCCATTTTCTTCATTCTTTCCCCCTCTCTCTCCCTCTCCTTCTCTTAAGGAAATAAATAAAAGTAAATGAATAGAAATAAAGCAGTCCTCCGCAGAGGGGGGTGGTGGAGGGGAAAAAAAGATTCCTCTGTCACACAGTGAGCTATCCCAGCATGCACAGGGCCACGGGCGAGTTTGTATAAACCCAAAACCCTGGACAGAGGGGTTCAGTGAATGAGGAGGTGAAGCTGTACAGGAGGGTCAGTCCATCAGAGGAGACTCTGTAGAAGGACAGAGTACCAGCCGCCTGGTCCAGATACACTCCTACTCTGCGGGAGTCTGAGGGCTTTATGGGTATGACAGTCTGTTTAGTATTGTGCCGGACAGAGTAACTGTCAGGAGAGCAGAATAGCATCCATGACTTGTCATTGGCTCCAAGCTGACAGTCATAACTCTGTCCTTTCCTCCTGATTCCTTTATGAGTCACTCCTATCCAGGCTCCATTTCCACTCCACTCAGCCTCCCAGTAACAGCGACCAGTCAGACTCTCGCTGCACAGAACTTGGGACCAGTAGTCAAATCTCTCTGGATGATCAGGATATGGCTGCTCTGTATCCCCTGTTACCTTCCTGTTCCCCTCTGACAGAGACAGGCGTCTGTTTGCTGTGTTGGGGTCCAGCGTCAGCTGGCAGGAGTCTGTAGGCAAGAGGAAGAGCGATTAATCCCATGACGAAGCCCAGCATCTCCATCATTATCACTGTGTGGATGCTGTCTTAGGGCAATATTGAGTAATCTCAAAAAAAGGGGAGTGCACTCAGCGCATGCAGAAGTAGAACAAAGGTGAAGGATTTTTTTAAAAGATGCACAGCTATACCAAAATGTATTAAACTCTGTTACGCTCTCGCACAAACACAAAGACGTTATGAGACGATATAAAGAATTTGTAAAGAAGTTCCCAGACTACCATTTTTATTTCTGAAACCAGTAGACTTTAAACCAAAACCAGCCCGTTTTGTAAAAAAAGAGAAAAAACTGACGAATTAAGTGATTTTGCAGTGTGTGTTTTTATGGATCTTTGGATGTTGCCTAAAGTCACACACAGAAATTCACTTGAATACAAACATGCAAATCCATCTACATAGAGAACAAAAACAGACACAGACACACATACATCCCAATAATTGTGTGAATGGTATTATAAACCTGTATTAATGATATTAAAAGCAAATATGTGAAACCTGTCTACCCAATGCTATGGTTAATGATATGGTATAATCACTGCTTCAAGTGATATGGAACCATCCGGGCACGGACAGAATTGTTATACATGTTGGTAGTTATGGCTCAGAGCTGCCAAAAAAAGAACTTCACACATCTCATGGACATTCTTCAGCATGTCCCAGCCCAGAAATTTGTGTCAGGCCTTAGGGAATGGGATTGAACATATTAGCTGCTTTTTAGCATTACACCTGCCTTTCCTCAGCATGCAGTGCTCATAAGCTGAGATTCATTGACCATTTTAACCACTTTTGGAAGCAACAAAAGTGTTACAGGATGGATGGGGCTCATTTAAACAGAGTGGGGACCCATATGCTTATTGCAAGCCTAACATCTACATGTTTGCTGAGATTATGGAACACTACAAAATCTCATCAGAATTAAGCAGATGAATCTGAAATCTAAGAATATCTGAAATACAGGGCAACCCATCATTGGTGCTCAGTGTTCCAGTGGAAGATCTAACCAATCCTGACTGGTCTGTTCCTGATGGGAGGGGCCTAGCATTCAAAGCTGGCTGTGTCTGTGTCTAGGAGGGCAGATATGGTTGTGTTGTTAGTCTCATTTGGTGTCTTTGATACACTCCTCCTGTCTTCTGCAATCCCTCACCCCCTTGTGAAACTGAACAGGTAAGAAGTGTGCAGACATACATTAACACGTAGGTCCTCTCTCTGTATGAACACACTGTGTTAGAGAGCGAGTGCCACCTTCTGTATTCATGTTCGGGTGGGTAAGCCTAGTGTAGTCTGGGTTTTTATTTTCTATCTTTGGTTTTAGTTAATCTTTACAGGGTAGGGAAGAGCTGTTATGTTTTGTTAATTTCTTTCCTTCGACGCGTCCATGTTCTTTTCCCTGGGTCTGGCCTTCCCTGGTGTTCCCAGCACCCAAATCCCTGTATTGGTTACCACTGTTGTATTTTATTATATGTGTTCATATTAAAATATTGTCCCAACCCATATCTTAGGGTTTAGTGTCCCTACTTGGTTTCATCGAGCTAGTAGATCTACAGCCACCCATGCTATTCATCCTAAGTTCACGTCCCATAAAACTGGCTAGACCAGAGCCAGGGATGTAACATGTAGTCCATTAAATTCATTGAATAAGTGCCTGGAATGAACCAATGAGTGGATATGGCAGAATTTTCTACAACTGAACAGGGAAAATACTGAAATATTTGTTTTTGGCTCCAAGAATTCTTGACACCAAAACCTACAAATCAAGCCAGAAATCTTGGTGTTTTTCTGGCCCTAAATTTCAACAGTCACATCAAGACAATTATGAAATCAGTGTCGCAGGATTGATGCCCGATCGTCCAGTCTTTCCATGTGCTACGCCCCCCTCGTTAACCTGATGTGAAATCCCAGTGTTATCAGCTGTTTCTTGTTTTTTCATTAAGTCCTGTGCATTTAAGTCCATGTCAGAGTATGTATCCTCAGTTCCATAGTCTGTTTTGTGTGCCTCGCCATGTCGATGCTCTACAATAAATCCCTTGTTCTGATCCCACGTCCCCCTACTCTTACTTCTGCAATCTCAAACATGACATAAAGGGTCTCGGGCCTAAATACATTTCTGATTTCCTTGAACATTATGAAGCATAGAGACCCATGAGGTCATCTGGGAAACATTCACTCAGTGTCCCAGAATGAGGACCAAGCAGGCTGAAGCAGTTACTGTTTGCTGCAGCTTTTCAATAAATTAAATCAGCAGGAGTTTAGTCATATGCTGCCTTTACAATGTAAATTCATCCATCCATCCATCCATTTTCTAAACCGCTTATCCTACTGGGTCACGGGGGGTCCGGAGCCTATCCCGGAAGCAATGGGCATGAGGCAGGGAACAATCCAGGATGGAGGACCAGCCCATTGCAGGGCACACTCACACACCAGTCACTCACACATGCATTCCTATGGGCAATTTAGTAACTCCAATTAGCCTCAGTATGTTTTTGGACTGTGGGGGGAAACCAGAGTACCCGGAGGAAACCCCACGACGACATGGAGAGAACATGCAAACTCCACACACATGTCACCCAGGCGGAGACTCGAACCCGGGTCCCAGAGGTGTGAGGCAACAGTGCTAACCACTGTATCACCATGCCGCCCCGAGAGTGACCCATTATTTCGTAAATGTTTGTAGAAATCCTAGGTGCTTGATTTTATATACCTGTGGCTTTGGAAGCGATTGGAACACCTGAATTCAATGATTTGGAGGGATGTCCCAATACTTTTCGCAATATAGTGTATGTGGATCTCATGCAACAGTAGAATTGAATTGCTTTAAGTCTAGTTTATGTAACCTGGTATTTTATGTATTGTATATTTTGAAATATGATTTAAATTAGCTTATATTAAAATTAAACAGACAATAATCAAAAATGTTAACAAAAATGACCATACAGAATGATCACACTGTTGTTTAATATTGGAAATTGTGGAATCGTGAATGTGACTGTGAGGTTGTCCTCTGTGATGTTTTTAAAATGTGTGCTTTGGTGTTTTTTAATAAGAGCTTATAAGAAGAACATAACATGAACTAAAACAGACTTTAAAAAAACATTTTTGTCATGGAGCCGCTAGTGGATCGTCACCTGTTTACCCGCCTGTGTCATGCCGCACTGTAACACACCACTAGTGCGCATGTGTATGAGTGCGTGAATATCTGTGTGTCAGTGCGTGTATATCTGTATGTCAGTGCGTGTATATCTGTGTGTCAGTGTATTTATGTCTGTATGTCAGTGCGTGTATATCTGTATGTCAGTGCGTGAATATCTGTGTGTCAGTGCGTGTATATCTGTGTGTCAGTGCGTGTATATCTGTGTGTCAGTGTGTGTATGTCTGTATGTCAGTGCGTGTATATCTGTATGTCAGTGCGTGTATGTCTGTCAGTGCGTGTATGTCTGTCTGTCAGTGCGTGTATGTCTGTATGTCAGTGCGTGTATATCTGTGTCTCAGTGCGTGTATATCTGTGTGTCAGTGCGTGTATGTCTGTCAGTGCGTGTATGTCTGTCTGTCAGTGCGCGTATGTCTGTGCGTCAGTGCGTGTATGTGTGGCACCCAGGAGTATTTGTTTATAGAAAGGCAGCCCTTCAACAACGGTTCAGTTAATTATTTTGTTGTATTTTGTGTTTTCATTGTTTTTGCTCCTGGTTCTCAGTGCTTGATCAGGGCAAAGCATACCATCAGGGCTTCTTGGATCCGGGGAGCCACCCCCTGACAGCTTTCATTACTCCCTGGGGTCTATACCAATGGAATCGCATACCTTAAAGTGGGCGATATGTGAACGTTTTCGCGACTACCTCTTCTATGTCCCTCATGTATACAGACAATAACCCCTTAACATACATTCTCACTACGGCAAAACTGAATGCAACTGGTCACCGCTGGGTAGGGGAATTGGCCGATTTCAACTTTACAATCCGATATAGGCCTGGAAATAGAAACGCTGATGCAGATGGCCTGTCCAGGTTACCTCGGGATATAAATCAGTACATGGCACAATGTACAGCTGAAGTGGAACAGGATGACATCAAAGCAGCCACCGATAGTGTTTACTTGCAGAAAAGGAGCATGGGTCCAGAGAACTACATCATCAGTGAAAACGCCATCGGGTTAGTTCAAGATGCGGCGGCACCACCAGGCAAGACCCTATCAACAGCTGAAATCAGGGCCAGTCAAGAACAGGACTCTGTTATCGGGCCTGTCCTGCACTACAAAAACAGTGAATACCTGCCCAAAGGCCAAGCCCTTAAGAAAGAGTCACCTGATGTTAGACTTCTCCTGAGACAGTGGAACAAACTATATGTGAATGAGGATGGCGTCCTCTACAGGCGAGTTAAGGGTAGAGTCCAGCTCCTACTTCCAAAAGTACACCATAGTCTTGTCTTTGGAGAGCTGCACAAGGAGATGGGACACCTGGGGGTGGAAAGAACTTTGATAAGGGACTGATAAGGGAAAGATTTTACTGGCCAAGAATGCAAAAAGATGTAGAGCATTTTGTGATGCATGCCTGTGAGTGCATAAAAAGAAAACGACCCCATAGAACTCACAGAGCTCCACTAACCTCTATTACCACAATGTACCCCTTTGAACTGGTGTCAATCGATTTTTTGCATTTAGAGACATGCAAACACGGGTACGAATACATCCTGGTGGTAATGGACCATTTCACGCGCTTCGCTGAAGCATATGCAACAAAAAACAAGTCGGCTAAGACAGTGGTGGACAAAATCTTTAACCATTTCTCTTTGAAGTATGGCTTTCCTGCGAGAATTCACCACGACATGGGCCGAGAATTTGAAAACCAACTGTTTGCCCAGCTCCAGAAAGTCTGTGGTCTTCGTGGCTCCCACACAACGCCGTCTCATCCACAGGGGAACGGGCAGGTGAAACGGTTTAATCGGACCCTGCTCTCCATGCTGAGAACCCTCACAGACAGTGAAAAAGCGGACTGGAAGGAATCGCTGGCAAAGGTAGTGCACGCCTATAATTGCACTAAGAGTGAAGCCACTGGGTTCTCCCCATATTATCTGCTTTTCGGCTGCACTCCCAGACTCCCAGTGGACATCCTGTTCAACTTGTCCAACCGAGAACAACAAGTCAGCTATGAGGAGTATGTGGAAAAATGGCAATCACAAATGAAAGCGGCCTACCAGATTGCATCAAAAACAGCACAGAAAGAAGCTGTGAGGGGGAAACACTACTACGACCAAAAAACACATGGTGTTCAGCTGTACCCAGGGAACCGAGTCCTCCTTCGCAACCTCAAAGAGAGAGGGGGGCCTGGTAAGCTCCGTTCATATTGGGAAGATATGGTGTACATAATAGTTGCCCAAAAGAGCCCGGACATGCCTGTTTATGAAATAAAGTCGGAACAAGGGGGTAAAAGCCGTACAGTACACCGAAACCTGCTCCTTCCATGTGACAGCTTACCGGTGGAAAGACGGGACATCAAACAGCAAAACCAACAGAAGAAAAAGACACAAACAAAAGTATGGAGACAAAGAGAGACATTACAAGAGACTGTAGACACGGACAGTGATGAGGAAGGTGCTCTTGTCTGGAGGTCTCCTCGTCGACAAATTCATAAGGACAGCAGAACTCAGAGGCACATATCTGAGCCGGAGCAGCAGCTGGAGCAACCCCGAGCAGAGGACACTCATCACCTTGACGACCGGGCCTTGGAGGCAGAAGAGGATCGCCCGCCAACAGCAGAGGACGGAGCAGATCTGGAGCAGCCCAGTGACCATCCTTCAGACGAGAATGCGCCCCAGCAGAGAGGCAGAGACTCTAATGTCATGCTGGGGTCAGCACCTTCATCCCACATCCACCCACAGAGGGAGCGGCGGCGGCCCCAGGTCCTCTCCTATGATCAGCTCGGACACCCTACCAGGAGACCAGTGGGCTTGGACTGCATCGAGGTGAGTGTCTCACCCCCATGCTCACAGAACCTCTGGAGACCGTGGACATCAAACACCATGCGAGCAGCGTATGGAAGACTGAACTACTGATATGAACTCTATAAGACTGTGATGAGAGATACTAATGATTCCGAGAACACTGAAGTGCAATGCATAGAGACTAAGGGGACTGTATTACTTATGTCAACAGTGTCTCCATTGAGATTATGTGGTAATATAGTAACAGACAAAGTGACAGAGTAGGCCGTGTATGTGTCTGGTTACAAGGATATGAGCAGTGAACACTGTAAGGTGAACTTGTTTATTCATCGGGAGAAACAACATGTGCTTCTTCCAACAGTACCTTTGATATTGCATGGTATGTGAAAAAGGTAATTGCAAGTTGCTCCTTACCAGTAGTACCAGAAAGGGGATGCGTGTATGTGTATATTTATGTTCATATACTCACCATATACGTTCAAGGGATACTGGATAATGCAGCGTGGTCGATATTCAAAAAGAAAAAGAAAAAAAAAAACATTTTTTTCTTCTTTTAATAAGCAGGGGAGGGTGTGGCACTCAGGAGTATTTGTTTATAGAAAGGCAGCCCTTCAACAACGGTTCAGTTAATTATTTTGTTGTATTTTGTGTTTTCATTGTTTTTGCTGTGTGGGACACCCTCACACTGGCTTGCATGAACAGTAACCTCTGGTGCTATACCCTTTTTGCGCCAGAGGGGGCAGTAATGGCGCATGGGAGACAGAGAGACTGACTGCGAACCGTAGAAGCAGCTCAGATCGAGCGCGAGCTACGTTCAGCAGTCAACATGGCGCAGCCTTTATGTTTGATTATTATTTTCTGTGATTACAGGTGAGTTAAGTGCACAAGCATTAGATCGAACGTGTTCTTGGTAATATTTGTAAGTTTAATGACTATTTTTGTTGGTTTCGATTATACTTTTAGATCGTTTGTATGGTAGAAGCAGCTCAGATCGAGCGCGAGCTACGTTCAGCAGTCAGCACGGCGCAGCCTTTATGTTTGATTATTATTTTCTGTGATTACAGAATAAAAGCCGACCTGTTACACGCCAGCCCAATGCTTTTGTCGTAACGTGTGTAACATATGTCTGTCTGTCAGTGCGTGTATGTCTGTCTGTCAGTGCATGTATATATATCTGTATGTCAGTCTGTGTGACTGCAGTTGTGTGGTTGGTTTTCCAGATATTTTTACCGCGAATTTTTATTAATATTTCAATGTTTACATGTGCACTTCCTATTCACTCACAGTCACTGGTGCCCCGAGTGTCCATTCATAGTACAAAGGGTAGGAAATGACATAAACGAGACAAACATGTTCTGCAAAGTGGGCTTTGAACAGTGGACTCTGGGGGCCAATGCACACCCCTTGAATTTTTAGGTTACTTATGTATGTACATGTTTATTAATTGTTATACCGTATAATAATGTGCAATAGGGCAACACATACATGGGTTTGTAACTGTAAGACAAAATAAGACACATCTGGTAAAGTGCTTAGAGCAGTGGACCGTCTATGACAGTGCACACATCTCAGATCTGCTACTATTATGAATCTATATATATTGTACATTAAGCACAGTCCACTGTCCAAAGCTCGCTTTGAAGGACATGTCTGTCTCGAAAGACAGAGGGATCTGTCTAAAGCAGCCGTAGGGCGGCGACAAATGTGAAAAGTGAATCATGAGTAAGATTGTGTGACAATGATTTATGTGTGTTATTGATTTAAGTGTCACTGCAGAACCGCGTTTTATATCTACAAGTATAACGAAACGTGCGTCATGACAGAATTAGGTGGCGGCGGGAGCTTGTCCCCTTTCTCTTATTGTTACTTGTTATTAAGTCACATGGATAATATCCCCAAAAATCCTACGCGGTGTCACTGACTCCGTGAGCATTTCCGCTTCCGCGTTTGATACGCAGCATTTACTGTTTGTAAATGAAAGTGAAAGTATTTTAATGCTGGACTCTCCATTTTGTTAAGAAACACGGATAAGATTCTGTATTGGAAGGTAAGATTTTAGCAAACAGATACAACTTAAAATAAAATAAGCTATATTTGGGAGTGTATTGTATATATTAGAGCGGATGATATATACAGTTTCTCAAACCAGTCCTGCGGGACCCCAGACATACATATGTGTGTGTATGTATGTATACATATAAAAACACACTTATATATATCGGCCGCACCCGTCGCATGAAGTAGCTACTAAATATTATGCATTTATGTTACTATTTACGCTTCGTGTTCCTAGAGGCCCCAGCATCAGTCATTTGGTCTAGATCGGCACAAAAATGTGGGGAGCCGCTTCTGAAATGACCCCCCCTACGGAATGTAAAACAAATAGAACTGTGAGGTAAGACAGAACCTGTGTGTTTGTACTGCTTTACAATTTTTAAATAGAGAGTAATCTATCTTAACTTAATTCACTTCCTCGAGACTTAACCGATTCAATTCCTTGGGTAGATGATTTATGTTTATCATTTATTAATTTTATGAAATTTAATTTCCTCCAAGAATTTACATTTAATTGTACTCCCTGGACGCCGTCCTCTGCTGCCACCTAGCGCTGATTCTTCAATTCTTTACATCTTTGTGGTGCAAAGTAATTTTCTGAATATGCGCTAAAATAAGTTTATATTTTTTTCACATTCCCCCCCCCATTCAGAACATGTTATCGGTATTCAGTAGCAGTCCAGTAGCCGGTCGGCAAAAGTTTTTATTGGTAACTTGGTGAAATTTATTGTGGGGATCCCATTTAAGGCTAAATTTATATAAAGTCAAGCAACAACAGGCAAGCCTAGTAACGGAGACTGTAACGATGATACTAAACCTTTCATATTGGGATCGTCATTTTAGATGATACTTTATTTCACATTAAAGCTAAATGTAAACAAGCATGTTTGCATGAAGAACTTCACAACATAACAAAATACATGAAGACAGAGCAGAAGGTTAAACAGCTGAAGGTTTAATGTGACCCTGACCACAGTGTATGTATTATATTTATATAATGAGGATCTTTCCTCTCACTGTCCACAGTGTCCTGATGGAGAGAGCAGGCTCACCTGCACCCAGCTGTGTTTCCATGAAGAGTGACTGGTCAATGGACATACCAATCACCTTTAGTGAGGGACGTTTTCCTTCAGATCTAAGGTAAAAATACATCTAAACATTGTTTAAAACACTCAGACTTTCAGTCAAAAGACATACAGGCACACACAAGCTTATAGAAAAAAATTTCAACTTTCAGTGTTTTTAATTTTTGCAAATCCCATTGTCTTTGAAAATTTAAACAGAAGTTTTGTCTGTCTTCTGTATAAATCACGTCTAAGGTTAAAGTCTGAGGATCACTGTAAAGACTGACTTCTTGTGAGCAGGAATTAGAAGGTAGATTGAAAAGTGCATTTTAAATGTCAATCCTCAGCATGCAGCTGGAATACAGCTACTGCTCTATATTGATTAAGCATGACTGGACAATAGATTGTCTTCTCCTGGGACGGATGTTTCTGCTTTGATAATAAATAGATTCTCATGGGCTCTTTAGCTCTGTTCAGACTGAGGCTTCAGTTTGAACATGTTTAATGGAACAGAGCCTGTTACTGATTAACTAGCTATCATGGGATCGGGGGATGGTGCAGGTGAGGAAAGGATGACGATCCACAGTGCGGCTCCAACATGACAGGGGTTTATTTATAACAACACAGAGCAGATAATAAGGGAACCACTAGGGGTCAAAAGGCTGTAACAACAAAACACAGGGGAACACTAGGAAAGAGCAGGGCAACCCAGGGAGCAGAACCAAGGGGAAAATAACTACACAGGAATCCAATACAGACAGAAACAAAGCACAGGATCAACAGCATGTGACGAATTCAGGGAACTGAGCTCAGGCAGGAACTAAAATACACAGATCATGGGGACTAACAAAAGGCAGGTGTGAGGACTCAAAACAACCAACCAATGAGAGCAGACACTGGAAACAGGACACAGGTGGAATTAACTAACAATTAACAAACAGAACTAAGGAGCTATGAAGCTGGGACCAGGGGCAACACTTGTGAGAGAGAAACTGAGTAGATGGATATTTTGTAATCAGCATTTCATATGAACTTTATACAGCCTGTAACTTGTGGGTCTGGCCACCTGCAAGCAGCCCCCACTCACTGTAGCCTTTGTGATTTTCCTGCTCTGTCTGATAAACAGGCTCTAAACTCACATTTCTGTTCTCTAGCCTGCATTTCTGCTCAATCTAATGAGCACAAAGTTCAAGCACATGTTGCTACACTAAGGTTAACGCTTAATTCTCTTAACCCTGGAAACGAGGGACAGAATAAATCCCTTTGAGGTTAAGCGAGCTGCTTTTGGAGCCAAAAGGGAAACAGGAGTGCTGTTGGGGGGGATGTCATCCAAAATTTGTATATTGTTATATTATTATACATTTTATTGTAATCAAAATTATTATATAAATGGTTGTGTGAACATTTGATCTACGTGTTTTTTTAGCAGAGGAAAATTATAAAAATTCAAGATCAGCTGGGGGTCCTTAAATTGCAGGAGCCAGTTTTGTCCCCTCCCAGATTCCACTCCTGGATAGTTATGGTAATTAAGTTGAAATCTGTTTGAAATCATGTTAACAGTTTACAAGAAGTAGCCAGTGAATGTCATTGAGTGACTGGGAGCTACATGCCAAACCGTCTCTCCTGGCTGCTACCTGCTGTCTCTTTGTGCTGCCACTAGATGTCACTGCTTCTCTTATACTGTCATAGACAAGCTGATGTCATGAAGCCAATCTAATGAAATAAGCTCAGAATGTGGATGGCAGTTACATCTGTTTAAATAAAAATGTAACAGTTGGACATTTGTGTTTTATTCACAGAGACCGAGTGAATAGAATGAATAAAAGAGACTTATCATCCATCTTCAAGGTGTGCATTTATTACTGAATTATATTTTATCTAAATTGACATATATCTTCTACAGGTGTACAATAAGTAGTTCATCCTATCAAAGAGATGATATTTACAACTAATGCTGTGTTCCATTTACCTCAGATGTCAGAAGTCGTAGCTGAGAATGACATCACACCCAAGTTACCCTCATTCCAGTTCAGCAAGTCGGAAAGCCATTTAGCAAAACCAGGGACCTTTTTCAAAGAGCAGGATTTCTTGCTTAGCTAGATAACTTCTTGTATTTAATGTGCCCCAATTTAAATGGCCTTCATCTACATTCAGTTATATTTAGCCCAGACTACCTTAAATCTGACAAGTTCAAATCCGGCTAAGAAAGAAATCCTGCTTTCTGAAACAGGCCCCAGTTCTAGCCAGATTAATTGTTAGTCATTGTTAGCAATACCAGTTGATAACAACACATTACAGTACACGATGTTTTGCACATAAAAAAACCATAGCAACAGAAAGTGATGTGTACAACCAATTTAATGACCCACAAATAATATATAACTGCTAATAAACACTATAAAACTACAGCTTTAACTTCTTTTGATATAAAGTAGCCATTTTGATTTCTGAGGTCGAGGTTGTGTAGATTCCCCCGACCTCACGAGTTGGAATTCTGACTTCTGGAGGGTGTTCCAGGTGAAATTTCACACTAGAAACTCAAAATTGCCAAATTACAAGTTGAAATGGAATGCAGCATAATTCACAAATGAAGTTATAAATAGATACGGTGCCAGGAGTGATAATAATTAAACTGTAACTGTATATTTCAGTTACTGGAGGAAAAAGCTCAAATGTTTCTGAAGGATGAGCTGATGAAATTCAAAAGGTACCTGGATCAGAATGACCCAGAATGCTCTGAGCCTCAGCTGGAGGAGGACAATGACCTGGACAGTGATGGTCAGATGCAGAAGACCTGTGGTAGAGAGGGAGCTCTGAAGATCACACTGTACATCCTGAGGACCATGGAGCAAAATGATCTCGCTGACATGCTGGAGAAGAGTAAGAGCTGTACCTCATTCAGTGTGTGTTTGCTTTGCCACAGAGAACTAGTTTATTAAAAATGTGTATTACATTTCAGTTTATAATTTATTTCATTTAATTTGACTTAAATGAGTAAAAAAATGTTTTTTGAAAAGTTCTCATTTCATTTCAGGGCATCTTCTGTCGCAGTATCAGCGCACAATCAAATGTAACCTGAAGAAGAAATTTGAGTGTGTATTTGAAGGGAGAGCTAAGGAAGGACAGCCAACACTTCTCAAAGAGATTTACACAGAACTCTACATAACTGAAGGGGGAGCTGGAGGAGTCAGTGATGAACATGAGGTGAGACAGATTGAAACAGCATCCAAGAAACGGCTAACAGAAGATACTACAGTCAAGTGCAATGATATATTTAAACCCTTATATGGACGTGTGACACCTATCAGAACTGTACTCACAAAAGGGGTCGCAGGTATCGGGAAAACAGTCTCTGTGCAGAAAGTTATTCTTGACTGGGCAGAAGGAAAAGCAAACCAGGACATTTACTTCATATTTGCTCTTCCTTTCCGGGACCTGAATTTGATCAAGGATGAATATAGTCTGATTGATCTGCTTCACCACTTTGTCCCAGACCTGAAATTGCTTGAATCCACTGAGCTGTGTAGGTACAAAGTTTTGTTGATCTTTGATGGTCTGGATGAGTGTCGCCTTCCTCTAGATTTTCAAAAGAATGAGAGCTGGTTTGATGTAACAAAGAAAACATCACTGGATGTGCTGTTGACTAACCTCATTAAGGGGAACCTGCTTCCATCCGCTCTCCTCTGGATAACCTCCCGGCCAGCAGCAGCCAATCAGATACCTCCTGAGTGTGTCCACCAGGTGACAGAGATACGAGGGTTCAGTGATGCCCAGAAGGAGGAGTATTTCAGGAAGAGATTTAGTGATCAGAGCATGGCTAGCAGGATTATCACACATGTGAAATCATCAAGGAGCCTCTTCATCATGTGCCACATACCTGTGTTCTGCTGGATTTCAGCCACTGTCCTTGAAAGGCTTTTTAGTGAGACTGAGAAGGGAGAAATTCCAAGGACTCTGACTGAAATGTACACACACTTCCTGATCTTCCAGGTGAGTTTAAAAAATGACAAGTATATGGAAAAACATCAAAACAAGTTTAAGAAATGCACTAAATCTGGGAAGAAATTCCTTTTAAAACTTGGTAAACTGGCTTTTGACAACCTTGAGAAAGGCAATCTCATATTTTATAAGCAAGATCTGACAGAGAATGGCATTGATATCACAGAGGCGTCAGTTTACTCTGGACTGTGCACAGAAGTCTTTAAAGAGGAGTATGGGTTGTACCAGGAGAAGGTGTACTGCTTTGTGCATCTGAGCATCCAGGAGTATCTCGCTGCTTTATATGTGTTTCTGTCAAACTCATCAGCTGACCTGCTGAAGACTGCAGTGGATCAGGCATTAAAGAGCAAGAATGGACACTTGGACCTCTACCTCCGCTTCCTCCTTGGCCTCACAACAGACTCCAGTAAGATTCTGTTACAAAAACTACTGGGAGATACAAGACGCAGTTCACATAACATTAATGAAACAGCCCAGTACATCAAGGAGAAAATTCAGGAGAATTTATCTGCAGAAAGGACCATCAACCTGTTCCACTGTCTGAATGAACTGGGTGACAATTCTCTAATAGAGGAAGTACAAAGATCCCTGAGTTCAGGAAGCCTTTCAGCAGCAGACCTCTCACCTGCACAGTGGTCAGCTCTGGCCTTTGTGTTACTGATGTCAGATAAGGAGCTGGATGTGTTTGATCTGAAGAAATACATCAGATCAGATGAAGGTCTTCAGAGGCTGCTGCCTGTGATCAAGAAATCTAGGACAGCTCTGTAAGTGATCTTACGTACGTCTGTTGCTAAAGAAGTACAGATGTTATTCATGATACTGCTTTTATATCTCATCACAACAATTAGAGTGTATTTATATGGACACCTAGAAATTCTTTTTCATTCTGGATACTACAGGATATGTATATTTTTTAACATTCTCGGTGTGGTGTGTGGTTCAGTGGGTTTGGACTCTGTGCCTGTGGTCAGAAGGTGGCCGGTTTAAATACCTGGCCAGCAGAGTGATGCTGGTTTTGGGCCCTTGAGCAAGGCCCTTACCCCCCCAGCTTCAGGGGGCTGGATGCTGGCCAACCCTGCACTCTGATCTGTATGTGTGTGTCAGAGAGAGCAAGATCAGAGAGGCGACAGCACTGTTTTACCAGGGGGATGAATAAAGCATCACTATTTCATCCCTGTCTGACAGTATTGATAATTGTCTGATTAGTGTTTTGGAAATTTAACAGGTTCTCAGGTAACACAGAAAATAAAGATTTCAGTCATGGTGTCAGCAATTCAAAAGTCATATAAAAAAAGTAATTAAAATAACTTAAGCCCTTCTTGACATTCAAATCGGGGGCGGCATGGTGGTGCAGTTGTTAGCACTGTTGCCTCACACCTCTGGGACTTGGGTTCGAGTCTCCGCCTGGGTCACATGTGTGTGCAGTTTGCATGTTTTCCCCATGTCGTCGTGGGGTTTCCTCCGGGTACTCCGGTTTCCCCCCATAGCCCAAAAACATGCTGAGGCTAATTGGAGTTACTAAATTGCCCATAGGAATGCGTGTGTGTGTGAATGGTGTGTGAGTGTGCCCTGCGATGGGCTGGCCCCCCATCCTGGGTTGTTCCCTGCCTCATGCCCATTGCTTCCGGGATAGGCTCCGGACCCCCCGTGACCCAGTAGGATAAGCGGTTTGGAAGATGGATGGATGGACATTCAAATCCCACATGAACATGTACACTTACACATATCCCAAGCAGGAACTGAACCAAAAACCCTGGAACCCCAGGGTTGGTTGTAGTGCTGATCACTGAGCCCCAGCGCTGCTTAGAGCTTTATAAAAATACTTATGCATATATTACAGAGTCTCAGCGTAACTCACCCTGTAAGGTCATTAAACAGCAGGTTTGTCTCGGCTGGGGAGTGTCAAGTAAAAACTATTTGTGTTTCTGACTATGACAAATAACAGGTATATGCTACATGTGTTATTGTACTTAAAATGTTTATTTTGATATTTTATTTGATATACCTGTGTGTGGTGTATGTATGTATTCATATCTTAACACATTTCCTTTTCCAGGCTGGACAGCTGTAGACTCACAGAGACATGCTGTGAAGTGTTGGCTTCAGCTCTCAGATCAAACTCCTCTCAGCTGAGAGAGCTGGACCTGAGTGACAATGACCTGCAGGATTCAGGGGTGAAGCTGCTCTCTGCTGGACTGGGGGATTCACACTGTACACTGGAGATACTGAGGTCAATATCACTGCGTATTCCACACTGTAGTGTGTAATTGCTGAAAGCTTTATTGAAGCTGTCACATTTACATAAAAGTAATACTCATAGTGGTGAGGTGTTGTATTTATTGAAGAGATATTGTCTGTCTCTGTGTAGGCTGTCAGGCTGTAGAGTCACAGAAGAAGGCTGTTCTTCCCTGGCTTCAGCTCTGAGGTCAAACCCCTCACACCTGAGAGAGCTGGACCTGAGCTACAATCACCCAGGAGACTCAGGAGTGAAGTTGCTCTCTGCTCTACTGGAGGATCCCAGCTGTAATCTGGAGAAACTGAAGTGAGTACAGAATGTGTGTCTGTCCTGCTATAGACTCATGTATGTGGAGAAAATACAAAAATTTAAATAAATGGATACAGCAGTACTATGTCATTCTGCTTCTGCTATAGTGTGGACCACAGTGGAGAGTGCAGGACCAGACCAGGGATCCAGAAATGTAAGTTTGTTTGCATTTTTTTATTCTTAACACTGTCAATAGTACTTTATGAAAGCATTCACACAATTATTGTGATGTGTGTCTTTTTTTTTATTTTCATTTGTTGGGTTTAAAGATGACGACTTTCTTAAATAACAATGGGAGTCTGGGAACTTCTGTAGTAGTACTGTTTTGAGATTTGTTAGTATTGTCCTAAGACAGCACCCGTAATCTCCCCAAACTGGCTGTGACACCGAATGTCTCCTCAGTCTGCACTAGTGATGGGAATTTCGGCTCTTTTTAGTGAGTCGGATCATTTGGCTCAGCTCACCAAGTAGAGTCGGCTCTTCCGGCTCCCAAATGACTTTTCATTTTATTACTTCTGCTTCAGCCAGATTCAGCTCTGTTTTGACCCATGATTGATATGTGTACTAAACCTTATAATTTCCTCAATACCATAATTTTACATTATGTTTGGCATAAAAAGATATTGAACATTGTATAAGTGGAAAATCTGTTTTTGTCCTTGATCTATTAATTACAGTCAAATTACATAAATAACAAATCACAATTAAAAAATAATAAATAAATTACAACGTGCAAAACACCAGCATCCAACAGTTTTAGGTTCTATCCACTATAACAACTATCTACCACCTTTCTAACAGTGTAATATTTTAACATTTCCTTTGGCGCAGAAAGGCTAAGTGCCTCCGCTTAGACGGGCTGATCCGCCTTCTGGCAGTAGCAGGCACGCTAGCCTGTCTTTTTCCTTCCATCTGAACTGTTGGATGCGCAGTTCCTAAGTGTCTGTGAAGATTGTTTGTGGATCCTGCTCGAAATGACAGTTTCATCTTGCAAACTGTGCATCTGCCGTTGAGTTATCATAGCTATTAAAATGCATCCAAATGCCGCTTCGCGTGTCCGAATATCACTCATCTTGCGTATTATTCACGCACCACACTCCCTCTTTCTCTCCTCCTCTCCCTCCCTCGTGCTCTGTACCTGTACACCGTCAGCACGTGCATCGCCGCCGCCACTCCCCCTCCATTCGACTCATCACGTGATCGGTCATGCGGCTCACACACCATTAACACAAACTTCAGTCACAGTCAGAACCGCAGGGAGCGCTGAGCCGCGGAGACGTTTTGCTCTATAAATGTGTCCGAAGGGGTTTGAAGGAAGTTCTTATTTTGAAGTTAAGACAAACTAACTTCTAGTGGTACATTTTGTGGTACAATTTAATGTTTAACATGTTTTATTAATGCTGTTTATAATTTTATGTACCTGTAATTAAGGCCATTTAGCACGCGCAGCATTTTGGCGCATCTTCCCGCCGCGTCCGACATTTCCTGAGGTATTTCACATACTTGAATTACTGCTTCGTTTTTATAATTTATGTATCATACAGAATAATAGAGAGCAGACTAAAGTGCATTAGGGTCCCCAGCGAGTCTCTCAGCGCGGCGTGTCTCACAGCGCAGGGGGCAGCCGGAGCGCCGCAGACTCGGGCGGCTACATGAGTATATTGGGAATAAAATGTATGTATTGGAGCGAGTTCTGTGTTAGTGAGTGTGTGAGGTGTGACAGTGATAATGATGGAGATGCTGGGCTTCGTCGTGGGATTAATCGCTCTTCCTCTTGCCTACAGACTCCTGCCAGCTGACGCTGGACCCCAACACAGCAAACAGCCGCCTGTCTTTGTCAGAGGGGAACAGGAAGGTGACAGGGGGGGCAGAGCAGCCATATCCTGATCATCCAGAGAGATTTAACTTCTGGTGCCAAGTTCTGTGCAGAGAGAGTCTGACTGGTCGCTGTTACTGGGAGGCTGAGTGGAGTGGAGATGGAGTCCGGATAGCAGTGACTTATAAAGGAATCGGGAGGAAAGGAGGGAGTGCTGACTGTCTGCTTGGAGACAATGACAAGTCATGGATGCTGTTCTGCTCTCCTGACAGTTACTATGTCTGTCACAATAATAAACAGACTCTCATACCCATAAAGCCCTCAGACTCCCGCAGAGTAGGAGTGTATCTGGACCAGGCGGCTGGTACTCTGTCCTTCTACAGAGTCTCCTCTGATGGACTGACCCTCCTGTACAGCTTCACCTCCTCATTCACTGAACCCCTCTATCCAGCGTTTTGTGTTCATTATCCAAACTCCCCCGTGTCGCTGTGCATGCTGGGATAGCTCACTGTGTGCTGGAGGAATCATTTTTACCTTATCAGTGTCACATGTCGCTGCCTCTCCACGGCAAAAAGGTAAAATCTCTGCTTTATAACCAGTATAACCCTTTTTACTCTGAAGTGTGACGTATGTTAGACAGAAATAAATTAATGTTTGTTCAGTTTGCCAAACTCATGCAAAATGACTGTTTTTCTGTCCGATTAAAACGTAATGAATTGTAATCCTGATGAGTGAGGGGGGGGGGCTTTTCCACTCCTCTGTATATGTACATTTTATATATTTCTGTCTGTATATTGTATTTCTTACCTTTACACTGACAATAAAAGCTTCCTATTCTATCATATTAATGTCCTGGTTCAGCGCTGCTCAAAGCATAAGTGAGGTAACTAAGTAACGTAAAACATAGGATATAATTAAACAAATACACTTTACTGTAATTTCACTGACACGATTACATTAAATCAGCATATATAATAGCCATGTAAAAGGAGGCGGGAGACATAACAGCGAAAGCAAAAAATATCCGTAGAGTTAAAAACAAAAGTTATAAATCAGTAATACACGTTAGAATAAATGATCAAAATACAACAAACAAGAATAAAAATTTCCTAAGTAAACCTGTGAACTGCTACATTTGATGATCGACAAGCTAATTAGCCAACGGCGTCTTTCTGACCCCTATTAAAACACGGGAAAAGAGTCATTGAAAGCCGAACTAAGTCCTTACAACTAAGTAAATAACTGCACAAGTAATTAACACTATAACGCCACATGTATCATATTTGATACCAATATTTCTAAGACCTCTACGTCAGTAATAGGATTACCGCTTTCCTCAAAAACCTGTTGTATATAATCCTATACCCGTATTCTGCCCTCTGGTGGATGACCTATGTACTGCAGGTGGAAAACGTCTATATTTTTTTATGGCCCACCATACTGGGTTGTTCCCTGCCTCGTACCCATTGCTTCCGGGATAGGCTCCGGACCCCCCGCGACCCAATAGGATAAGCGGTTTGGAAAATGGATGGATGGATGGATATAATGGTTCAAGTGAGAAGGGTAAGATAGATGATACTCTGTGAAACACAGTTATAAGGGTGGCACACAAAAGACTAAGACTGTCTAAGGACACAAATAGACATAACCTATATGGATACTGAGACTAGCAATAATAAGTAAACACACATACAGGGTATATACAGGCCAAACTTAAAAGAGAACTTTCTTCTTCAGGGTGTTGGGTGAGTCTGTGGTTTGTAAGACGGGATGGACTTGATGTCCATTCTGCCGTCCGTTGGTCCCTAAATATTTGGACCATAAAAGCTGGAATGCTGGCCTCCCTTGTTATCTGTGTGTGTGTGTGTGTGTGTGTGTGTGTGGGGGGGGGGGTTCACTAACCCCCCCTTTGGCCAACGAGTATCTCTCATACCAGGCTAGGCCTTGTCTCAGGCAACCTGGAATCTCAGCCCTGTCATATGTGTGTGTGTGTGTGTGTGTGTGTGTGTGTGTGTGTGATCCTACACTGAACAATTTCCTGCTCCATTCACACATGGGGATCAATCAGAAATTACCCCGACTTTATACTAAGTAGTTAGCAGGATAAACTCCTTTTACCATCCGGTACGACTGATTCAGACATTTGTGTTCACATGTACAGCCCCTCTGGGGAATTTGAAGAACAGTCTGGGTGACAGTGCATGTCTGAACGGGGCGAAAGTGACAGAAACACAAAGTCATAGATAAATCAGTCTAAACTAAACGAGCTTCACAAGGATGATTGATATTTCTTTAGTGAACATTCAGAAATCGTTTGCTAACCCTGCACACTGGAAGCTCCCAGCCCAGACCTGCACACATCTATGTGTCTAAAGCTCACGGGGAGAGAAGCCTGGACGGCTGTTCATACTGATTTGCTTTATGGCAGACAGCAGAGGGCGCTGTGCTGCCATTTATTCCAGTTCATTGAATAATACGATGGCTTGTCATCTCTCTGTCTGACACAGTTCGGCCAATCAAAGGCAGGCTTTCCTAGAGACTGACAGAGAGAACGACTCCAGCAGTGAATGCTGAGCTGACCCTGTTATCTGGCCTGATTAACAACCTGAGAAAGACTGATGTAGGTTTGACTGTAAGAGAGATTTACCAGCATATGATATTAAGTTGAGAACAGATCCAATAAGTGAGCAGAGTTAAATCTCTCTTACTAACATTAAACCTCATGAGCCTGTGTGGAAGGTGCAGGAGCTGTTGGGCCATTTTAAACACAAGGTCAGCATGTTGGGGGAATGACATGCAGGCATCCATAACTGTGCCCAGGTGTTTAAATGCCTCAGCCTGCTCTGCCTACTGGCCGCCGAGACTAAAGGCTGATTTATACTTCTGTGTACAACCTACACCATCAGTACATTTTCCAAAAAACACTGAGTATATTAATTTCCGTTTTGTTCATATTTTTTTGTGAGAGTGGGAGGAGCTTCCTGCTTCTCAGGCTGCAGTAGGTGTGGTTTGGACTGAGGCCAGACTGAGAAGAACAGACTGGGCAAATACTGGATCTGTGGGTCATGAATAAAATACTACATTATACACACTGTACTCACTGTAAACATTTATTTAGCTTTAATGAGCATAAAAGTTACTGATATTGTTTTTTTTACCCAAACCAGAAACAATACTACAATTTAATATTGTAAAGAGAAATTAGGTGGGGGGGGGCGTGTTGCCGCAGTGATCAGCACTGTTTCCTCGTACCTCAGGGACTGGGGTTCGAGTCTCCACCCCGGCTCAGTGAGTGTGGAGTTCACATGTTCTTCCCATGTTGTTGTGGGGTTTCCTCAAGGTTCTCCAGTTTCCCTCCACCGCTGAAGATCGGTGATTTGGAGTCACTGTCTGTAGGTGTGAGTGTGTGAGTGTGAGTGTGTGAGTGTGTGACTGTGAGTGTGTGAGTGTGAGTGTGTGTGTGTGAGTGTGTGAGTGTGAGTGTGTGAGTGTGAGTGTGCCTTGCAATGTGTTATTTACAGCAGACAGCTGATGGGGTTTCAGGCTGTCATGTGGCATCAGGCGTAACATGCAGTTATAGACAGACTGTGTCAGGTTTAGACAGACAGTTTTTATGATCACTGTCAGCCCACAGACTTGAATTTTACATTTTTCAACATAATCCACGTGATAAATTTCAGGTTTCTTCATTTTGTTTCTGTTTCTGTGCTGGGAGTGTATCTGTCTCAGGAAGGAGAGTCAGACATTTACCAGGATGTAGTAATGAAACTTTTTTTTCTAGATATTTCTTTTAAAATACCAAGTTAAAATATAAAAGCCTAATTTAACATGACCAGCTTCTGCCAAGCCGAGGAGGAGAAAGATAAGCTTGACGAAACTATACAGAAGAGCTGTAGTAGTAGTAGTAGTAATAATAATAATAATAATAATAATAATAATAATAATAATAATAAATGAGGATGATGAAACAGGAGACGACTTTAAGCGAGGTTTCATTTACATGTCAGACTTTCAAAAAAGTATAACGATAATTATTGAGGGTTGAACATTTATAATTATCAAAAATAAACAGAATGAAAATACAATAAATACAAAATTTTACACAGGAATAAATAAACATCATAATATTGAATGTTAATATCAATCAAACAATGCAATTAAGAAATATTCAATATACTGTCTCTAAATAATCACAGTTACGCAGCTGACAAAATGTCTGTCTATCAGTATTGGTATAATTCCAGTTTATTTTCAATTCATTGCAGTTCAGGCCATTTTGCCATTTTGATGACCCCTATAGGAACTTTAACATTTCACTTTATACCAACCATGCACTGCATACAAATTAAAGTCCTCTATACATTTTCTGTATATCTACAGTAACTCCAAAGATAAAATAGATTCCCAGCAGGGCCCTGACTCCCACTGAGATGTCATCTGGTTTCAAAATGGTAACTCCATCCATCCTTATATACTGGAGATGCCCACAAGCATAGGAAACACTACACATGGCTAATCGTTTACATTTAGGTTGATGGTACAACCAGCGCTGAACTTACAAGCTAAATGCTGACAATTTCATGATAATTAAAAAAGTTTGAATAAACATTTGTAAGCGTATTTTATTGATACAGTATGGACTCTTGCTGGAGTGGTTAGGATTAACAACTAATAAAACATCGGTTGTCCTATCAAGGTAAACATAAACGATTTCTTAATACCACTTAATAAAAATGCACCTTGTAAAGAACAGCTTTTGTTGACGTGAACTTTAAACTTAAGCAATAACTTGGAACTGCAACATCTGCCTAACAGCTGAGCGATACGTCACATGGAGAAGGAATTTGGACGGCGGAAGAGATTTTGCATGACAGCCCCCGTTCAAGACCAGTTAACTTTTAGCCCTTGTTAGCAATATCAGTTGATAACACAATACGCTGTATGTTCCACATAAAAACACCATAGCAACACATCCACAGATAGCGGTTGGACAGTACTGTGTGCCTGACCGATCTAATGAGCCACAAATAAGACCTAAGTGCTAAGAAATATTACAAAACTACAGCTTCCAACTGTTTAAAACGCCATGAAAAATGATGCCATTAGTAGCGGGATCTACGAAACATCGCACTGTTAGCACATAAAGCACAGACCGTATCGTGGTCAGTGCTGTTCTTCCTTTAATTTACAGAAATGCCATTTTTATAATGTTCAAATGTTTTAATAAAGGGGTTTATGTTTAAGTATATGGGATCATTAAAAAAAATTATTATTATTATTATTTTAACCGTGGCGTAGAATTGGGTATCAAGCATCTTGCAATCCCACTGCTATTGGTACCAGTTACTGCATTACTAGTATTGTGACATCCCTATTCAGGTCACACCCTTCTTTCAGAAAACTGCAGCACAACTGTGTTTGTGGAGGAAAAACTTAGGAAGAGGAGCTGCTCTGAAGTCCTGACGGGAGCTGGAGCGCCCTTTCTTTGGAACAGTGTGGAGCCGTCCTCCATTACTGCTTATCCTGTACAGGGGGGTGGGCAGCCTGGAGCCTGTCCCAGGTGGCACAGGGCAGGGGACACAATGGATAGGATACTAGTTTATAGCAGAGAACAAACTCACACATACAGACTCACACCAAGGGCAGCTTAGAGATCACAATCGGCTGATCACATGTCTTCAGTGTCCAACGTACAAGGAGAAAACCCTCTTGAGAACATAGACTTTACTGTCATACTACCCATGTAGAGGTGTAACGTGGCATGAAATAACATTCCCCCAGGACCAAAGTGCAATAATCAAACCAGAAGTAACAAGGGGAAGGTTTGCACAGCACTTAATGTTAAGGACAGTGTGAAATGGGGCTGGAAACAATGGTTTAAATGGCTTATATACATGCAATGTGTATCTAATCAATGAATATAGCAGCATAAAGGAGTGAAATAAATATAGTGAATTGAATATATAGATAATAATATAGGGGGCAGCATGGTGGTGCAGTGGTAAGCACTGTTGCCTCACACCTCTGGGACCCAGGTTCGAGTCTCTGCCTGGGTCACATGTGTCTGGAGTTTGCATGTTCTCCCCATGTCGTCGTGGGGTTTCCTCCGGGTACTCCGGTTCCCCCCCACGGTCGAAAAACATGCTGAGGCTAATTGGAGTTGCTAAATTGCCCGTAGGTGTGCATGCGTGAGTGACTGGTGTGTGAATGTGCCCTGTGATGGGCTGGCCCCCCATCCTGGGTTGTTCCCTGCCTCGTGTTCATTGATTCCGGGATAGGCTCCGGACCCTCCGCGACCCAGTAGGATAAGCGGTTTGGAAGATGGATGGATGACTTTCTTAAAGTTTGTCCTTCTAAGCCAAAAGGACAGAGTTCCTTCTATGGCAGCATGTGCATTTTAAAACAGTGATATGTAAAGTGCAGAGGTGTAAAGTCACAGTAGGTGACTCTGTAGGTGTATGTCAGAATGTAGTCGGGCCTACTCATGTCTGTAACCATACCCTTGATTTGATCATTAGTCATGGCATCCTGGTAGAACATGTGTCTATTATGCCACAGAGTCCTCTGCTCTCAGACCATTACTTGTTAACATTTGAAACCCAGTATAGCCTCCTGTTGACCACCACTCCAAAGTATAGAATCAGACGTTGTATTAAGGCACTAACTACAACAACATTTATGAAACAACTTCCACAGTCCTTCAGCCTTACATCTGAAGCATCGTGTGTAAATGAACTTGAACAGGCAACTTCAAACATGGAAAAATCCCTTCGCAGCAGTCTAGATCTTGTGGCTCCACTTAAGAGGATAAAGCATAGTGATAACAAACCTGCCCCCTTGTATTCTGATAATACACGTGAACTCAAACAGGCATCACGCAAGCTAGAGCGAAAATGGCGCTCAACTAAACTGGAAGTTTTCAAATCTGCCTGGAAAGAGAGCCTCTCTAAATACAGACAAGCACTAGTAACTGCTCGGTCTGTGTATCTCTCCAGATTAATAGACATGAACAAAACCAATCCTAAATTCCTATTTGAATCCGTGGCTAGGATAACACATAATTCCTCATTAAACTTGCAAATCCCGCAAGCTCTTAAGAGTGATGACTTTCTTACATTTTTTAATGGTAAGATAACTACAATTAGACAGACTATCCAGTGCACACCTTTACCTACTTACGGCTGCCTGCCTCCTGCTAGTCTTATGCCTACCAATAATGAGACCTTTGAATCATTCATTCCTATTACACACTCAGAACTTTTGAGCTTAATTTTCTCCTGTAAATCCTCTACTAGCCTTGTAGACCCAATTCCTACAAAATTCTTCAAGGAAATTGCACCACAGATTGGCACTACCATGTTAAATGTGTTAAACTCTTCTCTTAGGCTTGGATATGTTCCAAAACCTTTTTAAAATGGCTGTTATCAGACCCGTCCTAAAGAAACCAAATCTTGAACCCAGTGTTTTAGGAAACTATAGACCTATCTCAAATCTTCCTTTCATTTCAAAGATCATGGAAAAGGTTGTAGTTTGTCAGTTGTCCTCTTTCCTACAAAAAAATAATGCCAATGAATTATATCAGTCTGGCTTTAGACCAAACCATAGCACAGAAACTGCTCTAGTCAAAGTAATGAATGATTTACTTGTGGCTTCTGACCGTGGCTGTGTATCTCTGTTGGTATTGCTAGATTTAACTGCAGCGTCCGATACTGTGGACCATAATATCCTCTTGGACCGGTTAGAAGGTGTAGTTGGCATTACGGGGACAGCACTTTCTTGGTTCCGTTCATATTAATCTGATCGCTATCAGTATGCCCATGTGAACAATGAATCATCCAAGGCCACAAAAGTTGAATATGGTGTCCCACAGGGATCAGTCCTGGGCCCGCTACTGTTTACCCTATACATGCTACCTCTTGGTAACATTATTAGAAATCATGGTATTGGGTTTCATTGTTATGCAGATGATGCACAATTGTACATATCTGTTAACCCTGATGATATATCACTGCTATCTCGGTTAGAAGACTGTCTATTAGATATCCAGTGCTGGATGGCAAAAAATTTCCTCATGTTAAACACAGAAAAAACAGAAGTTCTGGTAATTGGTCCCAAGGCTGCTAGAAATAAGTTTCACCACCTCAACGTTGGTAACCTTCCTACACAGCCTAACATGGTAGTTAGAAATCTTGGCGTTCTTGTCGATTCAGATCTATGCTTTGATGCTCACATAAGAAGTATTACTAGAACTGCATTTTATCATCTACGGAACATAGCCAAGCTTCGTAAGATGCTCTCACTTAATGATGCAGAAAAACTAATACATGCCTTCGTAAGTTCCAGACTGGATTACTGTAATGCCCTCCTATCGGGTTGCCCATCTGGATCCTTGCATAAACTTCAGATGGTACAGAATGCTGCAGCCAGAGTTCTAACAAACACTAAAAAATTTGATCATATTACACCGGTCTTAAATTTTGGAACCACGTTTTCCCTTGCCCGGACGCGGGTCACCGGGGACCCCCCCTGGAGCCAGGCCTGGGGGTGGGGCTCGATGGCGAGCGCCTGGCGGCCAGGCCTATACCCATGGGGCCTGGTCTGGCGCAGCCAGAACAAGGCACGTGGGTCCCCCCTCCAATGGGCTCACCACCCATGGGAGGGGCCATAGGGGTCGGGTGCGAGGTGATCTGGGCGGCGGCTAAAGGCGGGGACCTTGGCGGTCCGATCCTCGGCTGCAGAAGCTAGCTCTAGGGACATGGAATGTCACCTCTCTGATGGGGAAAGAGCCTGAGCTGGTGCGCGAGGTTGTGAAGTTCTGGCTAGATATAGTCGGACTCACCTCGACGCGCGGCTTGGCCTCTGGAACCAGTCTCCTTGAGGGGGGTTGGACCCTTTTCCACTCTGGAGTTGCCCGCGGGGAGAGGCGCTGAGCGGGCGTGGGCATACTTATTGCCCCCAGGCTGGGCGCCTGTACATTGGGGTTTACCGCAGTGGACGAGAGGGTAGCCTCCCTCCGCCTTCGGGTGGGGGGACGGGTCCTGACTGTTGTTTGCGCTTATGCGCCAAACAGCAGTTCGGAATACCCACCCTTTTTGGAGTCCTTGGAGGGGGTGTTGGAGAGCGCTCCTCCTGGGGACTCCCTTGTTCTGCTGGGGGACTTCAATGCTCACGTGGGCAGCGACAGTGAGACCTGGAGGGGCGTGATTGGGAGGAACGGCCCCCCGATCTGAACCCGAGCGGTGTTTTGTTATTGGACTTCTGTGCTCGTCACGGACTGTCCATAATGAGCACCATGTTCAAGCATAAGGGTGTCCATATGTGCACTTGGCACCAGGACACCCTAGGCCGCAGTTTGATGATCGACTTTGTAGTCGTGTCGTCGGACTTGCGGCCGCATGTTTTGGACACTCGGGTGAAGAGAGGGGCGGAGCTGTCAACCGATCACTACCTGGTGGTGGGTTGGCTCCGCTGGTGGGGGAGGAAGCTGGCCAGGCCTGGCAGGCCCAAGCGTATAGTGAGGGTCTGCTGGGAACGTCTGGCGGAATCCCCTGTCAGGGAGAGTTTCAACTCCTACCTCCAGCAGAACTTCTCCCATATCCCGGGGGAGGCGGGGGACATTGAGTCCGAATGGGCCATGTTCCATGCCTCCATTGTGGAGGCGGCTGACCGGAGCTGCGGCCGTAAGGTGGTCGGTGCCTGTCGCGGCGGCAATCCCCGAACCCGCTGGTGGACAGCGGTAGTAAGGGATGCCATCAAGCTGAAGAAGGAGTCCTATCGGGCCTATTTGGCCTGTGGGACTCTAGATGCAGCTGACAGCTACCGGCAGGCCAAGCGGGATGCGGCTTTGGCGGTTGCTGAGGCAAAAACTCGGGTGTGGGAGGAGTTTGGCGAGGCCATGGAGAACGACTTCCGGACGGCTTCGAGGAGATTCTGGTCCACCATCCGGTGGCTCCGGGCGGGAAAGCGGTACAGCATCAGCACTATTTATGTTGGGGATGGTGCGCTGCTGACCTCAACTCGGGACGTTTTGGGTCGGTGGAAGGAATACTTCGAAGACCTCCTCAATCCCACCGACACGCCTTCCTATATGGAAGCAGAGTGTGGGGACTTGGGGGTGGACTCGCCTATTTCTGGGGCGGAGGTCACTGAGGTGGTCAAAAACCTCCTCGGTGGCTGGGCCCTGGGGGTGGATGAGATTCGCCCGAAGTTCCTCAAGGCTCTGGATGCTGTGGGGCTGTCCTGGCTGACACGCATCTGCGGCATCGCGTGGACATCGGGAGCAGTACCTCTGGACTGGCAGACCGGGGTGGTGGTCCCCCTCTTTAAGAAAGGGGACCGGAGGGTGTGCTCCAACTATAGGGGGATCACACTCCTCAGCCTCCCTGGTAAGGTCTATTCAGGGGGTCCTGGAGAGGAGGGTTCGCCGGATTGTCGAACCTCGGATTCAGGAGGAGCAGTGTGGTTTTCGCCCTGGCCGTGGAACAGTGGACCAGCTCTATACTCTCAGCAGAGTTTTGGAGGGTTCATGGGAGCCCAACCAGTCTACATGTGTTTTGTGGACTTGGAGAGGGCATTCGACCGTGTCCCTCGGGAAATCCTGTGGGGAGTGCTCCGGGAGTATGGGGTACCGGGCCCCCTTTTAAGGGCGGTTCGGTCCCTGTATGACCAGTGCCAGAGCCTGGTCCGCATGGGCGGCAATAAGTTGGACTTGTTTCCGGTGAGGGTTGGACTCCGTCAGGGCTGCCCTTTGTCACCGATTCTGTTCATAGCTTTAATGGACAGAATTTCTAGGCGCAGCCAGGGCGTTGAGGGTGTCCGGTTCGGTGACCTCAGGATTAGGTCTCTGCTGTTTGCAGATGATGTGGTTCTGTTGGCCTCATCGGACCATGACCTTCAACTCTCACTGGGGCAGTTTGCAGCCGAGTGTGAAGCGGCTGGAATGAGAATCAGCACCTCCAAATCCGAGACCATGGTTCTCAGCCGGAAAAGGGTAGAGTGCTCTCTCCGGGTTGGGGATGGGGTCCTCCCCCAAGTGGAGGAGTTTAAGTATCTCGGGATCTTGTTCACGAGTGGGGGAACGATGGAGCGGGAGGTCGACAGGCGGATCGGTGCGGCGTCAGCAGTCATGTGGGCGCTGCATCGGTCTGTCATGGTGAAGAGAGAGCTGAGCCAAAAGGCGAAGCTCTCGATTTACCAGTCGATCTACGTTCCTTCCCTCACCTATGGTCATGAGCTATGGGTAGCGACCGAAAGAACGAGATCGCGGGTGCAAGCGGCCGAAATGAGTTTCCTCCGCAGGGTAGCTGGGCTCTCCCTTAGAGATAGGGTGAGGAATTCAGTCATTCGGGAGGGACTCAGAGTAGAGCCGCTGCTCCTCCGCATCGAGAGGAGCCAGATGAGGTGGCTCGGGCATCTGATTCGGATGCCTCCGGGACGCCTCCCTGGGGAGGTCTTCCGGGCATGTCCCACTGGGGGGAGACCCTGGGGAAGACCCAGGATACGCTGGAGAGACTATGTCTCCCAGCTGGCCTGGGAATGCCTCGGGATCCCCCCAGAGGAGCTGGATGAAGTGGCCGGGGAGAGGGAAGTCTGGGCTTCCCTGCTGAGACTGCTGCCCCCGCGACCCGACCCCGGATAAGCGGAAGAGGATGGATGGATGGATGGATGGATGGGGGAAGCCAGGGAGAGAATGGGGGTTCCAGTTGGCACCACTAGGGTGATAAGGATAAGATAAGGTGATAAGAATTGAAGTACAATGATCATAAAAGTCTCCACCCTGTCCTGTCTCGTCCCTGTCTCAGGATCCTCACACTCCAGGGGGTCACTCTTTATATGTAAATTCACTCACAACACCTACACACAACACCTTGGTGGGGAGGGCTTTTTGGGGTATAAAGGGGGGTGAAGAACTGTCTTCAATTTGTATCTGAGCTGCCTTTCAGTACCCGGTGTGTCTCTCTACACTGTATTATATTATATTATTTTTGCTGTTCAATAAACCACCATTTTGCTGAAACTGCGGAGACTCTGCAAGTGGATTCCCTACACCATGCAATGACCTTGCATCTTTTTTCTCAGATATAATTCTGAGGATGAGAAAGGGTGTCTGTAATTCTATATGCAAAAATGTCTATGTAACCTGTGCCTTCGCTTTAGGGTACTTTGGTTAACTTGGCACATTTCCACCTCCTACACCATGCAACCTTGACAGAAAGTGTTCAACACCTTAGGCCTCCAGTCAGCTGCCTTGACACTCTACCTACAAGCCCCTTTAAAGATGTTTTTAATTGTACAGCATCAGATGTGCTACAAATAAACAATAGTTCTCTTCAGTAAGGCCTTTTTCAAAGGGCCCTGAAGACCTGAGTTATCAAACCTCTTTTAGAAAAGTCCAACCCTGATACCTCACTAATAACTACAGGCCTATATCAAAACTACATTTTTTTAGGAACGATCATTAAAAAGGTTGTTTTTTAGCAACTTCATTCTTTAAAAACACCGTAAAAGTAGACCATATTATATCAGTCCAAAAATCACTGCACTGACTTCCTGTGGATTTAATTATTTCCAAAGGTGTACACATTTCTCAAGCTCCTCACACGATTACATTTCTGATGTACTTGAATGTCACGCAGCATGCAGACCCCTAACACTAGATTTACCGAGTTTTTATTCTCTGCTGAGAGTCCCAAGGTGTTTGTCACCCCTGCTGTGATTTTCGCAGGTCTTCAGCCCCATCCTCCTCCTGCTTTTGTTGTGCAAACACACCCATTACCTGTGAGGCCTGGCGCATTTGCATTTTTTACTCAGAGTAGCTCAAATCCAAGGCAGGCTAAACCTCTGTGTGTGACATGGAAACCTTCACAAAAGTCTGCCATATCTATACCAAATATCCCACACGCTGACTGACCTGCAAATATGAAAGACGCACATTCACAAAATATATGGAAACACAAGTCTGTGTTATTTATAAAACAAATTGAGTGAAAATAGAATGAAAAGTTGCTAATAGAATGAAATGAATAAAATGAAAACATGCTAACACTTCAGTCTCCAATGCATGTTTGTATATAAATGTCATAAGCTGAGTGAAGTCATGGTCCATGGTTTTTGACATGCTCATACACATACAGAATAAAATGTCATTTCATTTTCATTGTCCATCACTGAATTATAACACCAAAAGTGAATTTTGTTTTTGTGTGATCTCTCCAGCTTTGCATGTTTGGCTGTTCATGTAAAAATTGATGTATCCGTGCCTCAGTTCCAGGTTCATCTCTTCGTCATCTTTCTGCCTTTTGTCTCAGTGGTTACTGTCCCACACAGTCTGTCTATCTTTCAAAGTCTGTGTTTGCAGCGTTTGAAAACCCAGTGACCATCATCCCTGTATTTGGCAATGGAGTTCCTTGGCTAGAAGAATCGGAAACAATCTTCTTTTTCCTTTCCACCCTGTAGATGCTTTGTACAGAACGTAGGCATTCACGGCCACCAAGTCCAGCATGTTGTAAAACACAGCTACTGGCCACTTGCTTGTTGCTGCTCGTACTGAATACATGCGCGCCATTCTAAACACTGACGTGGAGAATTCCTCTCCCTGTGCAGTGTCCTTTGCCAATGGAGGAAGTTCACGGCAAACGTTATTCACCATGCCCAGTAAAGTGAAGCAGTCTGTGTGACAGTGACAGTGAGGTGAAGAAATTGTCCATTGTGACATTTCTCCCGTCATCCAGAAATGACTCCATCAGACTCATGACCACGTTCTCTGCCAGCCTTCACCAAGAACTGTGCTGAAAGTTTCACTCCAGGAGAACACATGAACATAGATGTACAGCTGTTCTCGACCAAGGTTCATTGTCCATGCAGTATATTTACATTTACATTTACAGGATTTGGCAGACGCCCTTAGCCAGAGCGACTTACATAAGTGCTTTGAGACTCTGCAATGAATTTCCGATGCAAGCTCAATAAGGACCCCAGCTACGAATACTATCTCTGAGAACGCCATTGAGTAGTGCAGAATTTTTATTTTATTTTATTTTTTTAAAACACACACCAGAAAAAGAGTCGAGTAAGAATATAGAAGTTCTACGTCAGGTATTTCTGAAAAAGAAAAGTTTTGAGTCGTCGCTTGAAGACATTCAAGGATTCAGCTGTTCGGACATCTAGGGGGAGTTCATTCCACCAATTAGGTGCCAGGACAGAGAAGAGCCGAGATGCGTGTCTTCCTTGTGCCTTGAGGGGAGGTGGGACCAGTCGAGCAGTGCTGGAGGATCGGAGAGATCGTGGTGCAGAGCGGGGTGTGATGAGGTCCTTTAGGTAGGATGGTGCCAGAGAATTTTTGGCTTTGTATGCGAGCATCAGTGTTTTGAATCTGATGCATGCAGCTACAGGAAGCCAGTGGAGGGAGCGCAGCAAAGGAGTGGTGTGGGAGAACTTGGGAAGGTTGAAAACAAGACGAGCAGCTGCATTCTGAATCAGTTGGAGGGGACGGATGGCGCTCAGTGGTAAACCCGCTAGAAGCGAGTTGCAGTAGTCAAGGCGTGAGATGACGAGGGACTGGACGAGTATCTGGGTAGCCTGGGTGGAAAGAAATGGACGTATCCTCCTGATGTTAAAGAGGAGAAACCGACAAGAGCGAGAAAGACTGGCGATATGTGAGGAAAATGACAACCGATCATCTATGGTAACTCCAAGGTTTCTAGCAGAAACCGAAGGACGGATCAGGGAGTTGTCAAAGGAGATCGCAAGGTCCTGGAGGGGGGATGAGTCAGCCGGGATGTAAAGTAACTCAGTTTTACTAGTGTTGAGTTTTAGCTGGTGAGTGGTCATCCAAGATGAGATGTCTGCCAAGCATGTAGAGATCTTAGTGGAGACATGAGTGTCTGAGGGAGGGAAGGAGAGGATGAGTTGAGTGTCATCGGCATAGCAGTGGTAGGAGAAGCCATGTGAGGATATAACTTCGCCAAGAGATTTAATGTAGAGGGAGAATAGGAGAGGGCCAAGAACCGAGCCCTGAGGGACACCGGTGGAAAGACAACGTGGAGTAGATGTGGATCCATTCCATGTCACTTGGTATATCGCATCCAAGCCGGACAAATTTGGGATCAAGTTCTGGATGGCCACGGATTTGGAGACCAAATACGTCTGCAACGTGTCCCCTAACTTGGGAAAGGACCCCAGTCACCAGAAAAGGGAGAGGCTGGCAGAGAACATGGTCATGAGTCTGATGGAGCCATTTCTGGATGACGGGAGAAATGTCACAACGGACAATTTCTTCACCTCACTGGCACTGTCACACAGACTGCTTCAGCTCAAAACAACACTACTGAGCACAGGGAATAAAGTTTGGTATGAACTTCCTCCAATTTCAAAGGACACTGCACAGCAAGAGGAATTCTCCGCGTCAGTGCTTAGAAGTGGCAGTGTCTCCTTGACAATTTATGCACCTAAAAAAACAAGATTGTGTGTGTTCTGAGTTCCTTGGACCAAGATGTGGCGATCTGTGAAGGCAGAAAGAGGAAACCCAACACGATAACAGACTATAACCACATGAAGGTATGTGAATGTGTGTATAATTTTACATCAGTGCTACAATGTTTTCTGATATGTACTATACAGGCCTATATAGAAAGAAGGTAGAAAAAAAGCAAATACACTCATGACTCTCTCTCTCTCTGCTGTTATAGTGTGGTGTAAATGTGTTGGACCAAATGGCGCGCATGTATTCCGTAAGAGCAGCAACATGCAGGTGGCCAGTAGCTGTATTTTACAACATGCTGGACCTGGTGGTGGCAAATTCCTACGTTCTGTACAAGGCATGTACAGGGTGGGAAGGCAAAAGAAGATTATTTTTGAGTCATCTAGCCAAGGAACTCCATTGCCAATTTATGCCACAAAAGGCTATGGGGACAGAGGAAGGCTGCTGCTGTGCCAGGACTTGTATGGACAACTCAGTGTCAGGTACAGGAGAACTGCAACAGAAACCGCAGCAGGTTTACCAGTGCAAAGTGTTACAAATTCACTTGCGCCAAATGCAGGGATGATGGTCACTGGGTCTGCAAACACTGAAAAGTTTGAAACACTCAATTTTTTTTATAAATAAAACAGACTTGTGCTTCCATATATTTTGTGAATGTGTGTCTTTTATATTTGCAGGTCAGTCAGCGTGTGGGATATTTGGTATAGATATGGCAGACTTTTGTGAAGGTTTCCATGTCACACACAGAGGTTTAGCCTGCCTTGGATTTTAGCTGCTCTGAGTAAAAAAATGCAAATGTGCCAGGCCTCACAGGTAATGGGTGTGTTTGCACAACAAAAGCAGGAGGACAATGGCCCAAGAAACTCTCAGCAGGGATGCTAGTAGGTGTTAGGCCCAGGGAATTTACGCAAATTCGCGTAGATTTGGCAGTTCTAGTGCTAAGGGCATCTGGGAAAGGTTTACTCAGTGTCCCAGAATCAAGACCAAGCAGGGTGAAGCAGCTTTTAGTCTCTATGCTCCCCGTCTGTGGAACAAGCTTCCTGAAGACCTGAGGTCTGCTAACACTGTCAGCTCATTACAATCAGGGCTTAAAACCTTACTGTTTGTTGCAGCTTTTCAATAAATTAAATCAGTAGGACTTTAGTCATAAGTAGCACCCCCTCTTCCTCAGGCCAACTACTCCACTACTAAGGTAAATTCACCAAGCTAGGGGAAACTAGCTATATTAACACAGCTTTTAGAAAAGAATATAAATATTCAATCTTCATTAAACTTTGGGAGTCATGCTGTTTTGGTTGGTCAATCCGTGCATAGATAAAAAATGGGAGGTAACAAAGCCATCGGCATTTTAAGCTGCTCGAGCTACCAAAGATAGGGCTGAGGTCTAAGGTCTAGCGTGAATCAACTAAAAAATTCTAAACACTACACACAGCAACCTCATTATACTAGTGAACATGCTTTTCAGGGCCCCACTACTCATCAGTCTCCCCAACTATCCTAGACCCACCTGTGACCAAGACCAACCCCAGTAAAAACAAAAGATGAAAAAAGGCAAATGGAAGAAACTCCTCTTGTCTATGTCTCACATTTCCTTCGATACTACATTACATACAACAGTTCCCCAGTAGGCTGGAGGGAAACAAAAACAACCAAAACCACCTAATAATTAGGAGCAGTATCTGCATAAGGTATAAAACCCTGGCGCACCACTGGCATACATATAAAGGGAGAGAACAGCAGCCGGTAATCTAGCTGGATGGTATAAAAAATGGCAGTATGCAGTTATCACTGCATCCACATCTCCTACCCAATGGCTTAGACAACACTGCCAGACAACACTGCCAGCACCAAACCCTGCACTTCGGCTAACAGCGAAGAATACTACCCATTTCAGGACCCCAGGTGTCCATATATCTGCCTACTCCGAGGACCCCAGCTGGCTCCTTATATGCCCAGTCCCCAACTAGTTAATGATGTCCAATCCATAGGAAAAGAAAAAAAACAAAGAAACTCTCCATTGCCTGGTGCCACCATCTACACATACACTGCGTCTACAATATGACTCCGTTTTAGTTAACTATTTATTTGTTTGTTTGGCATTTAGGCTTTTTAAAATGGTGTTTTACATCGACAATGAATACGTTTGCAAGTTCCGAAGTACCAATAAAGTTCCCCAGCTGCTTTGGAACTTTTGTCACAGGAACTCTTGGTACTGGTACTCGACCGGAGGTCAATTGAAAAGGGAAAGTACAAAAGTGCTGTACCTGGTGCAGTGGAGAATTGCCCTGAATGAATTTGCCTTGCTTTGCTTGCGTTCAAATTGGATACAAAGGCTACTGACATAAACATCTTATGACAATATCAAAGGCTAAGAGGAAGCAGGCGAGAGAGAGAGAAGCTCCTCTAGCAGAAGAAAACGAAACACAATAAAAAACACTCCACCTCATACAGGGAGAGAGAAGCGTGTGTGTGAACAGACTCACATTGTAAGAATTCTGATCTGGTCCTGGGCACTAATACTGGTAGGACGGTGTCTTTGGTAACTTGAAGGAGACAGAGAGAAACAGGGATGTGAGTAAAAGGAATTTACTTGTGGGAGATGGACGTCACTCACTGTGGAGACACCAGCAGTACAGTATTATCATTATGAGGGACAATAACAGGCATTTTATCAAACTGCAAATCATTGTAAGTTACACATAATACAGATTTTTTGGATTCTGTAATTCAGAAGAAACATGATTCGCGCGACCTGGGTTTTGCAGCCTGTAGAATGCTAAGCTCTTTCATCAGTTTTCACAAAGATTTAGTCTTACTGGAAACAGAAACTGACTTGGTCACAATAATCTGATTCTGACTGTACTGCATACTCTCTCTGCATGGTTTACATGAACATGAACAGACTGGAAAATGTTTTTATTTATCAACCTGTATGATGGATCTCCATTTTCTTTTCGCAAACATTCTCCAGTTGATCCTTCAGCTCAGAAACCACCTTCCTCATGTTCTCAAAAGAGCAGCGTGGACTGACGGAGATTCTGGGTCCAAATCCAGGTTCAGAGGTGACAGGAAGACCCTGGTACCCCTACAGACACACAGTCTGATTAAACAGCTTCATCAAAACAAATGTGAATGTCAATCTAATTAACAGGACCATTAGCATCTGACCAATGACAGACTAGCTGAAATACAAATGAGAACATGCATCCATTTGAATGCTCTGGTTTTCTTATTGCCAAAGTAGCTGTTCTGTTACCTGGAGGAAATGGATGTGATCCTCTGTGTGTGAAAGCTGCTCCAGCTCAGAGTGTCTCCTCTTCAGTTCATCAATATCCTGCTTCAGTCTCTCCATGTGTCCTTTAGCCTGACTCACTGCAGCCTTCTCCTGATCTCTGATCAGCTTTGTCACTTCAGAGTGTCTTCTCTCAATGGAGCGGATCATCTCAGTGAAGATCCTCTCGCTGTCCTTCACTGCTGACTGTGCTGAGCTTTGTTGGTGACACAGGGAACAGAGGACGGTAAATTACAATTGGCCCCTTTTGAGACTCCAGAGAGCCTCATTGTACAATAGAGATGTGAGTTGACAGGAGGTATAAAAACAGCACAGGGCTGGGGTTTGGAGCGTCACCATGCTGGATGCCTCAGGTACTGCAACCCAGCCAGCACTTATTGGAAATGATCACTCATTAAGCTCATACACTGTCAGCTGCAGGGATTTGGCAGAGACTGGTGGCTATATGGGGCAGGTTGGTTGTCACCACTGGTTTTCAGTTTAATAGGTGACTTTTTTGGTGTTTATTTGCATTATTATGAAAAGATGCATTTTCTCAAACAGGCTTTACATGGTATTTTTCTAAATAAATAAGCTATAACTGCTGTAACCTCCACAACCTGGCACTTTTGTCCCTTCAAACCTCTGACCCAGAGTAACCTACCACTCCATTATTTGGTTAATCGCCAAGTTTAGAAATCTGTAATCTGTTGAATTTAATAGAAGATTCAAAATGATTACAGACCAGCTGTTATCTTATCTTCAGGTTCATACTCACTGTGAATGAGGCCACAGCCTCTCTCAGCTCCCACAGCTCCTTCTGTCTCATCTGAATTCTCTGCTGAAATTCCTTCTGTGTTTCTCCCATTTGTTTCTACATGTAGCAAAAAAAATCTAAATAAGTTCCTTTTAGTAACAGATATTGTATTTTAACCCTCCTGTGCAGGCCCTATGCTGCCTGGGAAAGGATCCAGGCACTCCCCATTACCCCAATCAAGATAAGCGGTTAGGAGATGGATAGATGGGTGGATGGATGGATGGATGGATGGATATTCTTAAATGATTTATTGACTATAGGTAGGATAAACTGGAGACAGACCCTTTGACTCACCACTGTTGTACTGAGCCGCATTTTTGCACTTGTGGCCTTCCTGTTAGCTTAAAAAAGTCTGGCCATTCTTCTCTGACCTCTCTCATTAGCAAGGGGTTTTCACCCCCACAACTGCCACAGTCAAAGAACACAAAGAACACTTTATATGACGAGTTTCCATACCTGCATCTCCCCCCTTCCTGCAGCAGCTGAGACTGTATCATGGCCTCTGTGTTCATACATCATACAGAGATAACAGATACACTGCTGGTCGGTACGGACAGTTTGTCATGGTGGGAACAAAGCTTGTCCTGCAGACGTTCAGTGGCATCAGTCAGCTTGTGCTTCTTAAAAGCTGGAGACTCATAGTGAGGCTGGAGGTGAGTTTCACAGTAAGAGGCCAAACACACCAGGCAGGACTTGACAGCTTTGTGTTTTCTCCCAGTACAGAAATCACACTCCACATCTCCAGGTCCAACATAATGGTCAGCAGGAGCTTGTAGTCCAGTCTTCTTCAGGTTCTCTGCAACTTCAGCCAGTATGGTGTTTCTGCCCAGAACAGGCCTGGGTGTGAAGGTCTGTCAGCACTGGGGGTAGCTGTAAACTCCAAAACGATCTTCCTCATTCCAGCAACTCTTAATGCAGCTCATACAGTAATTGTGTCCACAGGGAATAGCCACTGGATCCTTCAGTAGACCCAGGCATATTGGACAGCTGAACTGGTTCTGATCCAATGTTGAACTGATTTCTGCCATTTTACCACAAACACTGATAGGATTCAGTTTCATTTTCTCTCATAGTGATGCTATATGTGTGTGAGAGTGGGAGGAGCTTCCTGCTTCTCAGGCTACAGTAGGTGAGGTTTTGGACTGAGGCCAGACTGAGAAGAGCAGACTGGGCCAACACTAGAGTTGGGCTTTATGACTAAAATATTACATTATACAAACAATACCCACAACAGATATTTATTTAGCTTTCATGAGAATAACTGTTACTGACATTGTTTTTCCACAAACAAGCTATAATCCTACTATTTGATTTTGTACAGTAGATAGAAATTTGGTAGAAAGCTATAAGATAGCAGTTGTATTGATGTCATGTATGGCGGGACAAAGAGCACAGAAGTGAATGTAAACAGCAAACAAATGAGACTTTATTAAACTCCAAGGGTAAAACAGCAAATAAACAGAACCATGAGGGATCCAAACAGATGAACTAGAGCAGGACTAAGCACAAGCCACACAGGGACTACAGCATTAATGACCGATCTGCAGAACGCAGCACTTAAACGCACTTAAATAAAAGACTAATGAGGGAGCAAACAGGAGGCAGCTGGGAGCGATTAACATGAGGGCAGGAATGAGAGGTAAGACAAACAAGCACTATGTGTGTCTCATTAAGGTCATGCCAGGGAGGGAACTGGAGGGGCAGATAGGCAGAGCGTGACAGTAATGGGATTTGACGGTATCTTAAGGTATCAGGTATAGCATGCAGGTATATGCAGTTATAGACATACTGTGTCAGGTTTATACAAAGAGTGTTTATGATCACTGTCAGTCCACAGATTTGATTTATCAATGTTTAGTAAAATACACACACGATAATGTAGGATCTAGCACATAAATGCCAGATTCCTTCAATTTTTTTCTATGTCTGTGGTGGGAGTGGATCTGTCTTAGGATGGAGAGTCAGTTTACCAGGTTCAGAGTGAATAATTTGCCCCCAGAATTTTTTCCAAGGTGTAACTATGTAAATTGATTCTAGATATTAATTAAGCATTTAACTAACTTAAAATACTGTATCAACTACAGTAGCAGCTTCAGCCAAGCCCAGGAAATGAAAGAAAAAAATACTGAAAAAGTTTCCAAAAAAAAAAAAAAAACATTCACCACTTATTCCGTACAGGGTTACAGGACACAGCCTGGAGCCTGTCACAGGAAGCACAGGGCACAAGGCAGGGACACCCTGGATGGAGTGCCAGTCCATAACAGGGCAAACACTCACTCACATGCTGAGGACAATTTAGAGACACTAATTCACCAAGCACTGGGGTTACAGGAAACAAGCTCTCTGTACAAAAGAGCCTTGTAGGCATGAATAAGATGCTAATGATAGGTCAGTGAGCTTATTGGAATGGTGCCACAGCAGGTGGTGCTGTTTCCTCACACCTGCAGGTTTGGGGGTTTGATACCCACATCCATTCAGAGTGTGTGAGTTTTCATTTTCTCTCCAAGTTCTGTGGTTTTTCTAGCTACTGTTTGTTTCTCCTGCAGTGCATTAATTTGTGAATTTCCTTCATTAAACCACCCATAGTGTATCCCATGATGTACTGGCATTCTGTCCACGATGTCCCCTGTCCTGTACCCTGTACTTCCTGGAATAGGCGGGTAAGATCATCAATGAATGGTTAGGTGATTTACTTGGATGATATGAGTAACTGTATAACTTAAAAAGAGAATTATAGTGAGAATTGAAGGTAGCGCACTTGTGTATGGAATTGTCTTTTTTTTTTTTAGGTGCGCGTGCTTTTTCATGTGTTAATGCTTTTATCATTAGATAGGTAGGTAGATAAGTTTAAATAGTCAATCATTTTCGGTGTCTGGAACGGATTCAATTCATTTACATTATTTCTTATGGAAAAATTCGACATGGACCTCAACCAAATTGCAACTTGAACAGCCTTCTAGCACGAATTACATTAATGTTCCAAAGTGCTACTGTATTTGAGTGTTGTCATTATGTTTCATTTCCTGTCATCATTTACCGTTATATTACCCAATGGAGAGAATCATGTATAGAGAAAACAACAAAGAACTAAGAAGTGATCCCTGTGTTACTCTGTATTTTACCCATGATGATGGACAACCTAACATTGGAACATATTGATATCGATTTGTCAGTCAAGGTTAAGCCATTTCAACATCATTCCACTCAATCCAACATATCAAATTCAAGGCCTTGTAACAGTATCGAATATCAGGATAAGCACCTGTCTGTCTGAATCTTTCATGTCTTCTCCCCGTTCCTATCTTCCCCATTGTCAGTCTTTAGTGTGTTTCCCTTGCTCCCCAGTGAGCTGAATACCTGCAAACCCCTCTGTTGTGTGTTCAAATCCCACCTCCTCCATTTTTGTATTTTGTAGATTTTGTTCCCTAGAGATTCATTTGTATCAATTTTGCTAGTTCCTGTGTTTTTGTTTTGTCTTGTACTAGGTTTTGGTTTTCTGCTTTGTGCCTTGGTTGTGTTTTACCTGTCTTTGTTATTCCCCAGTATCATATTCTGTTTCCTTGTTTCTCTGTCAGTTTCTTGGTTTCCCTGTTTGATTTCTCAGTTCCTTGATTTAATTATTAGTTTTACCTGTTGCCTGTTTTTTGTGCAGGTCCTTGTGTGTTACCTGATTGCTCGTTGTCCTGCACCCTCCCTGATTGGGTAATTGTTTTATGTCTGACTCCTCCTGTGTTAATTGTTTCACGTTTCACTCCACCTTATTCAGTTGGGTATTTAGGTTCCTGCCTTGATTCAATTCCTCAGTGGGTCATTGTATTTCATGTGCATTTCAGAATGTTAGAAGTTCCCCTGTGTTGTTTAATTTTTGTATTTTGTTCCTTGCCTGCCTGCACCTTGTTGCCCTGACCTTTTGTAGTTGGTCTTCCTTGTTCCTATGTTGCTTTTTGATCCCTAGTGGTCTATTTGTTTTATAGTGTTCCTAGTGTTTTCTCTTTCAGTTAATAAACCCATGTAAGTCGCATGAATTCCGATTGCGATGTTCATACTGAGGGGGGCGGCATGGTGGTGCAGTGGTTAGCACTGTTGCCTCACACCTCTGGGACCCGGGTTCGAGTCTCCGCCTGGGTCACGTGTGTGGAGTTTGCATGTTCTCCCCATGTCGTCATGGGGTTTCCTCCGGGTACTCCGGTTTCCCCCCCACAGTCCAAAAACATGCTGAGGCTAATTGGAGTTGCTAAATTGCCTGTAGGTGTGCATGTGTGACTGTGCCCTGCGATGGGCTGGCCCCCCATCCTGGATTGTTCCCTGCCTCGTGCCCATTGCTTCCGGGATAGGCTCCGGACCCCCCGCGACCCAATAGGATAAGCGGTTTGGAAAACGGATGGATGGATGTTCATACTGAGGTCGCATTGCAAAAAATCAGACCTGTATCTGATTTATGACCACATGCTGACGTGGCCCAAATCGGCATTGGAAGAATCGGCTTCCCTGTGACTTGTGCTGTCCACATTCTCATGAAAAAATGTGATCTGAGTCACATATGAGCAAAAAAATCGGATTTGTGCCACATTTGTCCTTCAGTGTGAACGTAGCCTCAGAGCAGTGGTTCTCAAAGTCGGTCCTCAGGCCCCGGATAGCAGGAATACAAGCAGGGCAGTGGGGCCCGAGGACAGACTTTGAGAACCACTGCCTTAGAGACAGGTCTGCAATTGCTGAGCTCCTGTGGATATTTTATATACATCTGGATATTTTATGTACAGCTGATTATTATTCTGCCAATGTAACCTTCACACTCTGCTATTACTGATGGAACATGCAATATCAGTGAAGACTGGCCGCCAGGCCATGTGTATATTGATGTGGAACCTCAAGCACTATTTTCCATTTTCTTCAGGTTTCCAGCTCCCATTAAGCCTGAGAGTTCTGCACTATTCTTAAAACAGGGAGCCGGAGCCCTGTGTAGCTTAGTTCTTTCTTATTCTGCCACAAATGATTCAGCTGAAGACCTGTGTGGTAATTAGCACAAGGACTTGAATCAGATGTGTTAAATGAGGGGAAACCCAAAAATGTACAGGGCTCCGGCCCCCCGGAACTGGAATTTGACACCCCTGCCTTAAAAGGTTATTTTTCAGCTGCTCAGCAGCACCCTGAATCAACAGCTGGAACACAGTATTACCTGCCAGAGGCAAGAAAATGTCCTCCTTGATAGCTTTGGAAATAAATGTGGTTTCCTTAAGGCTGTCACCACAGTAGCGGAGAGGAAGTTACACAGTTATGACCTCTCTGAAGTACTTTCTAAAACAAAATGCTGTTTCCCTGTGTTTTCCTGTAGTCTGTGAATATCTGTGCGAGAACTACAGGTTTGTGTTAATTACTGACAAGTCGATTCTCACGAGTATCTGGTGCTTATGCAATAATATTTAGACGCATCTACTTGGCAGATGTCCAAGACTCCATTAAGCATTACCGAGCTACATGTGAACCCGATCCATTTTTCAGCGTTTTTCTGTTCCTTTGATATTAGACTTATTACATACAATAATACCACATGTGCTGTATTATTTTGTTTTCAAGGTATTCTGGGCTACGCAGATATGTCAGAATTTGATCCCAACAGACCCACACCAAGCATACAAGAGCACTGAATACCTGGCACAGGTGTGCTGAGAATTGGAAGGGAGCAAAAATGTGGACTGTCTGCAGTAGTAGGGGCATGGATACCCTGACAGATTTTGGGAGCCCAGCACTTTACTGGGGCATTTTAAGATGCAATATAATACATAGAAATGGGCGGGGGGGCAAGGATGCATTTTATCACGATACCCAGAATGTCAGGGTTAAGAAACACTATTGTACTGTTGTAATCCAGCCCCTTGGTATATATCTCCATCCATCTTTCAACTGGATATCCAGCACAGGTCACAGTGGCGATGCCAGGCAGCACAGGGTTACAGTGGAGATCCCAGGTAGCACAGGGTCACAGTGGAGATCCCAGGTAGCACAGGGTCACAGTTGAGATCCCAGGCAGCACAGGGTCACAGTGGCGATCCCAGGCAGCACAGGGTCACAGTGGAGATCCCAGCTAGCACAGGGTCACAGTGGAGATCCCAGGTAGCACAGGGTCACAGTGGATAACCTGGATGGGAGGCCAGTTCATTGCCAGACTCTATGATGATGACATTTGGTAACTCAATGGCCTGTTTTGTGATATAAAATTTTTTTGTCCTCTAGACATTTCATGTCATTAGAGTGGGTAGAATGAAATGACAAGATTACCTTCTATTTTTTTAAGATAGCTTCTATCCCTCTGTTGGGGTGCTGGAGAGGAACAGGCATCCATGTCCAGCTTATCCAGTATCAGCTGACATGCTGGCATCAGTCGCACCCGCTGTCACCTCCGTGGCAGCTGGGGGCTCTTTGCTCACTTCCATCGGACTGCAGATCCCAATCCTGGCTGGAATGGGAATGATGAACGTCGAGATTCAGACAAAACTGATAAATTAATAGATGGCTCATCTTCCCTGTATTGTTTCCACTCTTTCACAGCCAAGATCCTGCTGTAATGATTCAGCTCCCCAAAATAAAGGGTGACAAATGTAATTTCCACATTCTTGATTTGTTTAATTAATATGTGTTAATTAACAGGATATTCGAAACCTGAGGGATGGAGAAGCCATTACGGAGATAAATGATTGGCCGGTGGGGCAGAATTTTCGTTGTGCTGCTTTGGGATAATTGTTTATGCGACGATTGCGCGCAGAACTTCCTTGCTTTGGATTTGCTGTCAGATAGGAATGGTGACGGTTACATATGGCTTCTGTTTAGTTTTCTCACCAGACTTTTAGGCAAAAAGTGCTGGAGAGGAATAATTCAGACTGACAGGCCTTTTTCTTCATAGAGTCTAAACTGCTCTTTGAGAAAACCATCACAAGTTTATCGGCCTCGACTGTGGCCTGTCTCATCCCAAGGCACTTTCATTATCTGGAAAAAGAAGTCTTTTGGAAGTATATAAAATTAGACACAAGTGAGGTGGGTCACTGGGCTGTGGGTTCAAATCCCACCTCTGCTCTGTACGCATGCAATTTGCACGTTCTACTCCTGCAGTCCAAAGACATGCAGTTAACTTGATAATTAGTGTGTCTAAATTGCCACGCAGGACGTGCACTGCTAGGTATTAGGATCCAGACCAAGATAAGCAGCTGAAGGATGGATGAATGGATTATATATGTGAGCCCTTTGTAACTGGGAACAGCCATGCTACAGGAGCCTTGAAAACCTGTATTTTTTGACGTGTCACTTATTGGTGGTGCTGATTAGCGTGATCTTTGCCCTTTAACTCCATATTGAATTTTGCGGCAAAAACTGGTATAATTTGCTGTAGTTACTGTTGCCAAGGGACCCATGCTGTCTTTCATCTTGGTTTTATCAGAGTGTTGAGGTTTGACCCTTTTTGTCATTAAAAGTGGCTTCCATCTGGGGGGAGGGAGTTGTTGCAAAAACCTTAAATTTTCTCTTTGGGTTTTGCTGTATCTGTTTACACCGAACTGAAGGATTCATCACAGTGCAGATAAGATTGTATCTGTATTGCAGAGCAGCGAATGTGCATGTGACATGTCAGGCTGTGCAGTTTTTAAGACGTAGTCATGCTCAAATGAAATGTTTGTGTAGAAGCAGCTATTTAGCATCAGACTCTAATTTATCTTTTTCTGTAGTATCTTGAAACTATGACTGTTTTATTCTGCTGGTCTATTTATTTGTTGGTTTTTTTATTTGTTGGATTTATTTTGTTTTAATTTTACTAATCTGTCTATTGTTTTGATGTCCTGACCCTGGAGAGGATGCACCTTTAAATTTTGTTGCTGTGGATACAACAATGACAATAAAGCATCTGAATCTGAATTAGTATGTAATACAGATTGATGCTTTTGCCTGGGGTATTGTGTGGCTGAATGGGTTAGGATGCTGTCCCCATGGTTGGAAAGTTGTTGGTTCTAATTCCAGGCTTGGCAGAATGATGTCACTGTTGATCCCTTGAGCATGGCTCTTAACCCCAGTTGCTGCTGTGACTGGCTGACCTGCATTCCACATCTTTGGTTTAAATAAATGTAATGCATCATCTCAGTTGTGGGGGACTGACTGTATGAGTTAGGTGTGTTTTTTTCCATCCATCCATTCTCTGTAACTGCTTGTCCTATACTGGGTTGCAGGGGGTCCGGAACCTATCTGGAGGCTACTACTGCGAGGTAGGGAATAATCCAGGGTATTATTTTCCCTGTAAATTATATCCTTCTCGTTTTTTTTTTGACCAGCTAACATATCTTGCAGCTCTGTAGTGCAGACAGGTACAGAGGATTTTTCTGACCTTAAAGACCATTAGAATGTGTGTGAATTTTCGTTGCTGCACTGTTCTTGCATGTTAAAAACATTCACCGAAGGTCACCACATTCCCTCTCCCTACATGAAAGGGGATAGTCTGTAAACCACAGTCCGATTTTCCAGGGAGAAAAACACTTGCCATTCTATTACAGCTGGCAAACCTCCGAAAGTCGAGGAGGTGAAGGAGGAGGTTTGTTGGGTTTATGAGTCGTGAAACTATCCATGTTTAAAATCATTAGTTAGACGCGCCAGGCAGTCAATGCATCCAGCGATCTCACTGCTCTATAATTCATTGTCTGTTCCAAGGTTACTTTCATTTGGAATTCCCATATGTGCTGAATCACTCTGGGTGTCCTTTTGCAATCGATTAATGCTGAATGCTGTTACATTGGTGTGATAGTGCCGGAGAGGCTGTTGGCTGGGACTAATGATACCTGCGTAGTTATTTCCTCGGTCACTGTATTCGTGATGGCCACCCAAAGCTGGGAGCCTGTCCGGATGATTTAGGGTAATTAGATGATCTAGGGTAACTGTGGATTAACAGGATGAACAGCCATCCTGCTGCTTCGCTGTGTGGCCAAAGTCAGGGTACAGTTAATTATAATTAAAAATGGTTATTAAAGATTGTATATGGAACCCCAAGGCAAACCAAAGTCAGATGGCTTATTCTGTCACCTAGATCTAGTTACCTAATATATTCAGTAGACTTTCTGTTTCCTCGGCCCCAGGCTTGACGTTCAGACCCCTTTTCCTGATTTCAGTGCTTGCCCTTCCTCCCGTCCCCATTATGTGTGGCTCTGTTTACCTTCCTGCCAGAGATAAATGGGGCCCTTTGACAGATCAAGACAAAGTGGTGGGTTACAAAATTCACAGCTTGTCTGCGTGATGCATGAGACCCTCCGTTATGAAGTGGTAAAAGTGGCAGGGGCAACGCATTTGCTTTTAAAAATGTGAGTTTCTACAGGCAGTCTTCCCAGAGACCATAGTGTGTGATTGTCAGTGTATATTTGTCATAGACTGGCATAACATCCAGGGTGTCCCCCTGCCTCGTGCCCGCAATGGACTGGCTTTGTGTCATTCTGAAGCACTCTGCTAACAAATGTAATTTGTGCTATTTAAAGCTTAACTACTATATATTATATTCATTCACTTCTATATATTATATTCATACACTTACATTCAAACCATTTATCGATGAAATGTGCTTAAAATGAAGCAAACATTTGTATTCTTGACTACGATGCTTCTCTGAGAGATCAAGCCACACATTTCTCCAGTCGAAATCAATTAATGGCTTAATAAAGTCTAAATTATTAGCAGACCTGAAAGTAAGATGTTTAACTTCAAGTTGTCTTCCACTGACTTGTCGGTATGTAGTAGTCTTCATTGCAGATGCACAATATGTTGGTCATCATCGGCTTACCAACCAAAGACATGATTACTAAATGAATGGTGCTGATGATTGCATTAGATGATCAGTCATTTTCTGCAGTGGAGCATGTGGGATTGCACCATGCACCACTTAGAGCCTTGCTATAGTTTCCCAAGTCAGTGCTGTTCTGCTGTCGTCTCCTTGCCTGCATTATGTGACTGCTAAACATATTCACGGGATCTTAAGAAGTAACGTTACTGACGTCAGTTTCAATACAGAATTCTGTAGCGCGAAGGTTAGCCTGTTATCAGAATTGGCGATATTAGACAAAAACATATTGGTTGTCAGTATTGGCCAAAATTTCCACATCAGTGCAGCATTAGTCTCCGTTGACTCTTGCTTTCTTCCATGCAGCTCATGTCTGCATGAGTTTAACCACCTCCCTCTTCTGCTCCGAAAACTGCCTCTGCAACATCACAGGTCCTGCACGCCCTAAGAAAACAAGCCAGGTCTGGACAGAGTGACAGTTCAGGTGCACTGGAGCTTTAAGCCACACCCCCATTTTTTCCACAGGGGAGTGTGGTGTCCAGGCGTAAGATTAATATGTTTTTAATGTTGGTGCTGGCATTTTCTTCCGCCCTGGCATCAGATCTCCCTTCCGAAAAGGGCCATTAATCTAAAGGGCTGGAATAAAAGACTCACTTGGAGGCATAAAAGATAATTACATCTAAAAATAAAACAGGTCCCCCAGTATTAGAATATAAAACCACTGGGCTCACTAGACAATAGGCATTAGGTTTTCATCAGGCAAGTCTCTGGTAGGGGATGTTTTCTTGCTGGTTCTTACACAAGAGTTTGCTAATTAAGTGTCTGAACATGGTTACTTTAAGAATGTGCAGTGGCACAGTAGGGGCGTTACGTTTCGAACACACCGAATTCAAGGCAGTGGTACAGTAAACAAAGAGGGCCTTTATTCAAAAGGGTACTAAAAGAGGTCAAAACCAAACACACCACAATGGGTTAAACAGGCACACACACAAGGAATGACTTCAATGATAGGACTGGGAAGCACACAGCTGGGAGTCACTTTTATATAGGACTGACGAGGGAGAAAATGACGGGCAGCTGGAGTGATTAACATAAGGGCTGAAATGAGAGGTGAGACAAACAATCAGCAGGTGCGGCTCATTAGGGCCATTCCAGGCAGCAGACAGGAGGGTCAGGCAGGGCAGGACATGACAAGGGGCACAGATACCCTGGCAGATTCAGGTGGCCCAGCACTTGATAGGGGCCATAAAATAATGCACAAAATTGAGTGGGGGAGTGCAAGGTGACATTGTGTCAGAGGGGGCCAGACCTTCCAGCTACACTCCTGAGGATATATGACACTCAGTAATTGGACTCTGTTATTTTTTAATTTTATTTAACATTTTCCTCACTATTTTCAAAACTTTGTGAGGTCTATTTGCTAAGTAATTATTCCAAATGAATTCTTATTTTATACCTGAAATCATGGACCAAAATTATGTAACGTAAAGTAAACCCAAATGCATATGATGTGAATAAGTCACTTACAGCGAACAGACAGGTCTGCTTAGCAGCTACAGAAGATTTCGGTACAGCTAATCGTTCACATACTTTTTCCACCAGCAATATTGTTTAAACCATTTATTCAGTAAAGATACAGAGAGGGAAGATGTTTCTCATTGTTAAATGAGACGGCTTTCATTCATGATTCAGATGGGACTACATTTTTAGACGTATCCTGGATATTTTTGCTGGGTTCACATACTTTAACTCAGCGTAGGCGTGTAATGCCTGTCACGACCGCCAGGTGGCACCCCGCACTACAAGTTTCTCAGACGGATTCCCACATTTTTATGGACATTTATCTCCGTCCAAAGTCAAGCTGATTGTTCGTGCGAGCCTGTTGACCTTTGACCCCCACAGTCTGTCAGTGAGTCCTGCGAATATGCAGGAAACGCTGATAAGTATGAGCTGTAAAAGTTTTATTGAACTGCTGTTTGGGCTAAACGGTATGGTTTATGATACACACCGATCCAGACTGAGAGATGCTTATTCTTCTGGTCGGCTGAGGGGACATTCAGAATTTTTTTTCTCCTTCATTATACATGTGTGTGCCGCCTGCACTGCTGTCCCAGGCTTCACGTGGTGGCTAGACGTCAGTGTCATGGGGCTCGGATCCCGTTCCTTCTGCGCGCTGTGTTTCCTGGTAACCGTGACGACGGAACAGCGCTGCGGCCCGGGGGAGACGGAGCGTCCAGGAGGAGTCTGTGTTCCCCATGAGGCTGCGTGTGGGATCCCAGAGCCGTACGGGAGCGTCGATGATGGATCGGGCTGTGAGTGATGGCGGAACGTCCTTGTGTTTCACATGTTTGTGACTGAGTTAAACAACTATGTCCTAACCCTAGCCCTAACCCTAACCATAACCCTCTGTATAAATACACACGAAAAGTGTGTCTGTCACATGCTGCTTCGTGATTAACAGTTAAGCACAGGTGTGTGTGTGTGTGTGTGGGGGGGGGATTTGCATAGATCACATTTGAGGATGAAATTGTCCCCGAACTGTAGTAAAACCTGAAATTTCCCTACTTTTGGGGGCATCTTTTGAGGCCCCATTTGAATAACCCCAGTTTTATAAAAGTCTGTGAATGCAATCAAAAAAGTAAAAATGCCAAAAGTCTTGTATTTGGTTTGGTTACCTATGCTTAAGTTTAGGGCTGGGTTAGGGTTAAGGTCGTCATGCTGTGATTAGGGTTTTCCCCATAGAAATGAATGGAGAGTCCCTACAAAAATATAATTATAAACCCTTGTATATGTGTGTGTGTGTGTGTGTGTGTGTGTGTGTGTGTGTGTGGTGCGGTTCTCAGATCTGAACATCATCATAAATCATAATGTTGAAGATACCAGTGTCACCTGTGCTGTGTTTTAAACAGCAGAGCCATAGTTAAGGACCCCAAGAAGGGCATTTGTAAAAATCTCCAGTTCGGCCCCACTGTTGTACCCATGATGGTACCGATCCAGAACACATTTATGGAAAACACCCCGTTTGTGGGTTCGTCTTCAAACAGCTTCAGTCTGTTATACTGTTGTACCTAGTGTCGTTATAAAATCAGATCAGATCAAATTAAATCAATCAAATCACTTTTACTTTCACATTATTAGAACTAGTGAACTAGTGAATGAAAGTCTTGGGTCATGTGTTTCCTCTCAGCAGCGCAGTACATTAAATAAAAGCAAACTGTACATAAAACAACTGTACAACATATGCTCGATTGGTGTCGTTGTTCTTTTAAAGACCGCAATGACATGCCATCTTGAATTATCCTATATGCTGCATATGCCCTTAATAACACAATAAGTATAATTAAAATGTTTTGCTAAAATGAAATATATAACTATGCAACTAAAATTAAACAGAACTAGAATATAATAGAACTGACTGTGATTTGAAATCGCGAGAGCTGATTGGACAGAGATTAAGCAGCTGGATGCCCAGCTTTAGATATTAACTCAGGTGATGCTCATCTAGCAGATCAGTGTAGCATAACCCAGATCAAGTGCATTTAAACGGCACCAGCGAGCAGCAGGCATGGAACAGGTGGAGTTTACAGATCAAATGCCCCTGTGCATGTAAGAGAAAGGAGAGCGACAGCATGCTGCCAAAACAAATTAGAAACAGGAATTGTTATCATGCAGTATACGATCATACGAACACAATAGGCTGCTAACAATGGCGATTTATACAATGTCAATTTGTATTGTGGATAAGATGTAAAAATGCTCACGGGTGGCTCCCTGACTGACTAAGGCATGCTGGGAATTCTTCAGCGGCTCACTCCTCATCCATTCACTGGTCCCAGGTTTGACTGTTTCTTTGTCCCCCCTTACAGGGTCCGGGTCAGCAGGGTGTGACTTTGAGGCTGGGCTCTGTTCCATGTCCCACGGGGTCGAAGCCCCCGCCACCTGGAACCGAAGCTCGGGGCTGAACGACATAGGACCTGCCTATGACCATAAGGGGCAGCGCACAGGTACTGCCGATGGCTACAGCCATGGTCTGATTCTACATTTATCTAGCACATTCACAGCATCATAAATAGCCACTGCAGAAATACAGTTTTTAAGTTGAAATGAGAATTGAACTAGTATAAATCACACAACATTGGTGATGCGATTTAACCTTTTAAGGGTCAGACAAGATAGGTACAGTAGGGTGAATTATTTATATTTGTTTGTATAATGAGGATCCCTTTTTAAGTGATAAACTGAACCCTTATGTTCATGCATGTGGACTCATTTCCAAGTAAATCAGCACAATTACTTATACATTTATTATGCGTTTTAAAATAAATAATTATTTGATTATTATGTTATTGTTGGCTGAGATATTTCAAAATCTAAATGAAGTCCACCAGGCCCATAGCTGTAAGAATGTAGGAAAAATGTGAACATCATTTGCTGATAATCCGCTAGTGGGTATTCACAGAACGTTCTACGTGTGACCTTGTGTTTCTAATGCTTTCCCGCCAGGCCATTTCCTCTTCCTGTCACGTCAGAGCGGAGCACGACCTCGTGCCGATTTAAGAAGCGCCGTTTTTCTCCCCACTAGCGCCTGTCAGGTGAGGGGAAATAATACTAATAATACATTTTATTTGCAACACTATTTTTTCACACTCAATGCACTATACGGTTCTAAAGCCGTTAAAACAGAGAAGACGGATCACAGTAACCCCCCCCCTTCACATTTGAGAGAGTTAGGGGCAGAATTATACTGAGGCACCCCTAACATCAACCCATAGTAATCTGCTATTCTGAACCATCCATCCATTTTCCAAACCGCTTATCCTACTGGGTCGCGGGGGGGTCCGGAGCCCATCCCGGGAGCAATGGGCACGGGGCAGGGAACAACCCAGGATGGGGGGCCAGCCCATCGCAGGGCACATTCACACACCAGTCACTCACACATGCACAATTTAGTAACTCTGAAAAATAATATAAAAACTATATAATCCATTTCTCATCAAACAGTACCGTACTGTACACTTTGCCTGTCAAATTGCTTTGTCATTTCGTATCTAGACCTTATTATAAAGGCCTAATATCTGAACCATCTGAATTATGCCAGTGTATGTACAAAGTAACTACTACACGCACTGGGAGTTCTGCATTTTGGATCTGTTAATAAAAACACCAGCACTGAAAAGTTACTGGGAGAAACGCAGGATGCTACAGTCACACTTGACAGAGGCTGGTTGCGGCAGATGCGCGACATGCCCAGTACTGTTAATATTAAAGATACGGTACGCACTTACACTAAGAAGTATTATGTATCGGTAATATTCATATATTATATGATGTTACGTGATGCGAATCGTCTTTAGCATTTTTTTGGCTTATGAGTCGTCTATCAGTTTCTGCTTTCTTTTGGAAAGCTCTCATTTAAATGTTCACGGTCAATTCGCGAAATCACGGATGTCAAATGAGCTATGAGGAGGCTTACTTTGTAATAAAAAGTAAAATAGTTATGCGATATAGAATTCAAGATAAGTATACGTTCAGTGATGCACAAATGAATCAGGAGATATACAAGTCTAGCCTAGTAGACCTAAAATGACCCCACCTCTTTAACCAATCCTGCGCCGAGTGAGGTTACTCCCGCCTACCTCATTCACATACGGAGACAGAAATAATGAATGAATAAAAGTGGAAAAACAGAAAAAAATGTGATGAAACGTGGAAATACAGAAATAAATAAATGAAGAAATGTATAAATAGCAACATGTATATATATATTTTTAAATGTTATTTTTATAATTAATTTGTAAAATAGCCATGCAGTATGCACTGGGGGTGTCATCCCAAACCATGATCCAGCCTAATTATCGCGACCCACTGTTAATCGGGTGCGTTTCAGGAACTGCGTTCTTTTCCATCAACATCCGAAGTGTTAAGTAGATGTGGAAGGTAAAGAATCAAGCTTGAGATCAAACTCGTAGCCTTAATGGATTAATTATGCATGTGCGGTGGGGGGATCCCAGCCCAGGCCCCTGACCGGATCTCATTGCTGTTTTCCTGGTCCACAGGTAACCTTCTACCACTACTTCGGGAGGGTGGACGGGGTTCTGCGTGTTCTCACTCAAATTCCTGGGTCCAGCCAGCCCCACCAAGTGTGGTTGAGATCTGAATCCCTGGTGGAACCCCAGACGGATCCTTCCAAGGTCCCTTGGCAATGCACGGTGCTCCTTCTCAGCAGTGACAGCAGCTTCCAGGTGGGGGTGCTCATCCCTTCAGTAGTGGTGTTTCATGAAGTCCTTAGAGGACAGTCAAGGTAGGGTGAAGGACAGTCAAGGCAAGGTGAAGGACAGTCAAGGCAAGGTGAAGGACAGTCAAGGCAAGGTGAAGGACAGTCAAGGCAAGGTGAAGGACAGTCAAGGCAAGGTGCAGGACAGTCAAGGCAAGGTGAAGGACAGTCAAGGCAAGGTGAAGGGTGCCCTATTGTCGACATCCTTGACCTGATCATCTGGGTCAACAGTGCTATGGGTTTCTGTGGATTTTTCCCTCATCATTTCTTGACCTGATTCTCCTTGAGTCCTTGTGTATCGCTAGAGATTGCCTTCCTCCTCCTCCTCCTCCTCCTCCTCCTCCACTGCCATCTGCTCTCCTTTCCAAACATGTGGTCCGCATCCCCCCCCACCACCACCTGAATCCCTCCTCTCACGCCTCCCCAAATATCTGACAGTCTCCCTCTGCTTCCTGCCACATCAAGGCGAGACTGATACGTGAAGTTTGATTGATATATTCCGATTTATACATTCATGGGTCTGGCCCGAGGGGGAGAATCCTTTCATCGTCTGTCGCCATGATGACTGCAATTCATTAATGACACTCCGTTTGGATCAGAAGCTGGAGAGAGAGAGTAGCACGAGTGGCCCCCTGGTAGAATAGAACGCTTTACCGATATGGTGGGAAGAACCTCAAAGTCTGTTGCTTCAAAGAATTTGTCCATACACCCTCACGTATTTATGTGCATGTGTGTGTGTGTGTCTGTGTGTCCCAAGATGCAAGATTGGTTTAGTCCACTGTAGACACTTAGATCCTGAGTTTGGGGCTCCCTACCAGTTCATGCCATACAGAACGACGCACTTTGGTCATCCAGTGCGTACAGGGGCGTAGCAGGGGGCTGCCTGCTGTCTGTGATGAATGTTTCCAAGGGCAGATATCCAGCTGACTTTTTAATAGGTCTGGCAAGAATTTTGGCACAGTGATTCGCTACCCAAGTCATTCAGTCACCCACACACACACACACACACACACACACAGACACATACACACTCCTCCCTGACTTAACAGATCACCAGGTAACAGTTTGTACTTGAAAGGGGCCTCATTCTTCTGTTGGACTCGCGGTAACGATGACATTAAAACACCCCCCTCGTAACTTTTGACCAAACTCCTTCTGAACGTGTTCTTTGTTCTTAAGACTATTTAGCAATAAAATCTTTAATTCTGCTACATATTCATAACAATTTTACTTCTGAAATTTGGCTTAAAAATCTGTAACAGCTTAACATTAAATATAATTAGTTATATCCATATCCATTTATCCATTACAGGGTCACAATGAGACTAGAGGCAGACAGCACGGTCCACACAGTCAGCACAGTCCACACAGTCAGCACAGTCCACACAGTCAGCACAGTCCACATAGTCAGCACAGTCCACACAGTAAGCACAGTAAATATAATGCTGGATTAGCAATTTCCAATTGGCAAATGAAGTTGATATTTATTACTGAAAAAAAAGTGACATAAAGTGTTGTTGTTATTATCATTATTTATTTATTTATTTTATTCAGTAATGCACTGTTTTCATTGTTTTATTTACATCCCCCCATCTTCAGACAAACTCAGCTTATATCGTATGTTCACATCTCATATCCTCTTTAGTATTAATTCACATTCATAATTTCAGATCTTGTTTTTGAGTTTATAACAGGCATTGCTTGGCTATAGAAACAGGTTTGGGATGCTTTTAGCTAAATTAATATATTTCAGTTTGATATAAAACTCTGATTCTAACCAGTATCTGTTTGATTTTTATATATATATTTATTTGCAGGTGATCCTGCAGGGGGAGCTCTATGACTCCAGTCCGCTCACAGAGATTGTGGCCATTGATGATGTTTCATTCAGCGAGGACTGCATCTTGGCTCTGGGTAAGACTTTGCAGAACTCTGGGTATTATTATTTTTTAACTAATAAAAAGCCATCAGGAGGTCAAGACTTTAGCTGTTAAGGCTCCCATCATAGAAATGGCAGCCTTGTTATTAAATTTCTAGCTGATATTAGCAGAGTTTACAGACTTGAATGAAATAAAGAGGAAACGCAAAGCTGAAAAACCTGACAGTGGTTGTGTTTCAGTATGTCATGGATTCTTCTGCCTGCCTCTTAAGACAATTAACCAAAAGTTACCCTCTACTTTATGACTTCCAAGTGTTCCACCTGACCGAAAGTGAGATATACTTGGTATCAAGTCAAAGGGGACATGACCTAGCCAACCTGAAAAATAATTTATATTCCCCTCTCCTGTCCATCTGGTATTTAAAATTAAACAGCACATATACTACCGTGATGTCAGGGTAGGTTCTCCTTCTTCTGGGTCTATTAGAGTGACGCTAGTGTGTTAAATTGATCATGGAATGCAGGTGGTGTCCTCTCTTCGTGTTTTTATGAGTGGATTTGGGATCGCCCTGGTGTGAGGGCTTCACTACCTGCGTTCCTCACTCCACAAGCTGTGGATTCACTCGTGGCCGCTCGCCAAGCCTGGAAGGCGACAGGGGTGGCTTCCATGAGTTGAGATTTGATCTGGCTTATCTGAGAAGCAGATGAGTGGGTGGAAAATGACCTGAGGTTCAAGGGTGCCACAAAGCAATTGGACCATTAGCATTGATGTGGGTGAGGCCTGAAATTCAGATTTCTTAGAGTAAGATGGAAAACATCTGCAGACCTTGGAATAAGGTAGAGGGAATAGAGGGTCCCAGACATGCTGGAGGTTATAATGAATAAATGAAACCAGGAGTGTAATGAATTAGAGGCAAAATAATGCCATGCTAACCTATGTCATTGCAATGCTAACCTAAGGCATAGCCATGCTAACCCATGCCATAGCTATGCTACTTATGCCATTGCCATGCTGACCCAAGGCATAGCAATACTGACCCAAGGCATAGCAATACTGAACCAAGGCATAGGCATGCTGAGTCAAGGCATAGGCATGCTGAGCTAAGGCATAGCAATGCTGATCCAAGGCATAGGCATGCTGAGCCAATGCATAGCAATACTGAGCCATGGCATAGGCATGCTGAACCAAGGCATATCAATGCTGAGCCAAGGCATAGGCATGCTGAGCCAATGCATAGCAATGCTGAGCCAATGCATAGCAATGCTAAGCCAAGGCATATCAATGCTGAGCCAAGGCATAGGCATGCTGAGCCAATGCATAGCAATGCTGAGCCAATGCATAGGCATGCTGAGCCAAGGCATAGGCTTGCTGAGTTAAGGCATAGCAATGCTGAGCCAAGGCATAAGTATGCTGACCCAAGGCATAGGCATGCTGAGCCAAGACTAGGGTTGCCACCTTTGAATTGTGAAGAACAATGGCACTCAGACATTTTAGCGAATACATTATGTTAATAGAGGTAGGAATCTCTTGTGCCTGTCTTACCTATATTGGTCCTAACACAGATGCAGTAGCACTCACTCTGGACTCCCTTGTGTGCTGCTGTCCCTTTCTACGTTAAATGCACATTTTGTTTTTGTTTTAACAAATAAATATATAAGCGGTTTGGAAAATTAATGGATGGATGGATGGATGGAGTAAATATATATTGTCTAATTATAATCTGTTATAAAACCTAACCCTAATATGTCTGAAGGTATACTCCCTTTAACAATGAAAACATTATAATATGTATTATAATAAATAATAAATAACTTTTTACCTTAATGAATTTGGACAACCTGACATTTCTCACCTCTTTTCTGTGTGTATTTCTCATATCTTTGAGCTGCCTGCTGAAGTCCCTGCTGTCGTTCAATGAATGATTTAAACCCCAAGCATAATAATGTCATTTTTTTCTGTTTTTGATATATTTTTTTTGACTTTTGCATTTGCTCAATGCAAAACTCTGGTGCTACTTTGTTTTTGCCTGAATTTCCAGCACTGCTTGTTAAATATATATATTATCTGAAATTTTGGCTGGACACAAAACAGGAGCGGCAGAGAACGGGCAGGAGAGGTAATTCTACAATGCAGTCTTTTCTCTTTAGCCAAATAACTTAAGCCATATATAAGGATTGTCCAAAAGGAATGTCGCAAACCTCTCCTCTGATTGGACAGTTTTCACGTTTGGCTTAAGATATTGCTTTGTGCGATATCCCCCAAGTCACTTTGGTGGGGCCTTATCCAATTAGAAAAGTTTTTTTGCTCATTCTGAGTTGTACATTGGAAATCGCTTTTTATTTGATACCAGTGGCTCGTCCAATATTGTTTAGTCATCCTCCTCGCCCATCACTCCCCATTTTACAAAACCAAACAAATAACTATGAAGTTTTTTTTAACTAATGTTACCTCTAGCTAGCAATTTAAGCCTTGCCATAAAAGGTCAAGAGCTCCGTCTTCTAAGGAGTACAGCGGTGACATGGGCGAGGACCCAGGTATCACCACAGGTGAGGACAGCCTTGAAGTAAAAGCATTCAGAGTCTCTCATCTTGGTAGGATGAGAGTGAAAGAGGGGGAAATGGCTAGATAATTATTTTAACAAAATCGCTCTTCTATCTACCTCACACAAAACACTGAATGCATTTTATATTCAAATACTGATCTCAAACTTAGCCTTTTAGCGGCAATCGGTACCACAATGGGTAATCATTGCTGGTAGGTTAACCAGCTATCACACTACACCAATGGCCAGTGACAGTGTTGGAATATTATTGACTTTGAAGCAGGTGTGATTCTAGAATTTTTTAAGGTGGGGGTTATAAGAGGGGCCATAATTCATACAGCGGGGCCAAGGTTATGATTAGCTAATGATATGTTTTGAATTGGTGAGTGACAGGGGAGGGGCAGCCTGGGGACCAGTCAGCTTTCCAGAGGTCTTCACTCTGGTGTACACCCCTTGAATCCCAGACTCCCCCCATTTGGATGAAGTGGTTCAGACCAAGTCCTGCTCTCTCTCTCTGCAGAGGAGGGCTGCGGATTCGAATCAGGATTGTGTGGGTGGCAGACGGAGGAACCCGCATTATGGAGGAGGGTGAGCGGCCAGGATGCTGTCCGCAGTAGCAGCGCACCCACTGTGGACCACAGCCAAGGTTCCACCCATGGTATGACCTACACCA